>NC_138291.1:183927500-184627500 GCF_965601325.2 Salmo salar | reverse complement strand
ATGCTTCTAAGTATGGTAATGGCATATTTTGACATTTTTTGTCACGAAAGCGCTCGCGCGTTACCCTTCGGATAGTGACCTGAACGCATGAACAAAACGGAGGTATTTGGATATAACTATGGATTATTTGGAACCAAAACAACATTTGTTGTTGAAGTAGAAGTCCTGGGAGTGCATTCTGATGAAGAACAGCAAAGGTAATCCAATTTTTCTAATAGTAATTCTGAGTTTAGTGAGCCCCAAACTTGGTGGGTGTCAAATTAGCTAGCCTGTGATGGCCGAGCTATGTACTCAGAATATTGCAAAATGTGCTTTCGCCGAAAAGCTATTTTAAAATCTGACATAGCGTTTGCATAAAGGAGTTATGTATCTATAATTCTTAAAATAATTGTTATGTATTTTGTCAACGTTTATCATGAGTAATTTAGTAAATTCACCGGAAGTTTTCAGTGGGTATGCTAGTTCTGAACATCACATGCTAATGTAAAAAGCTGGTTTTTGATATAAATATGAACTTGATTGAACAAAACATGCATGTATTGTATAACATAATGTCCTAGGAGTGTCATCTGATGAAGATCATCAAAGGTTAGTGCTGCATTTAGCTGTGGTTTGGGTTTATGTGACATATATGCTTGCTTGGAAAATGGCTGTGTGATTATTTGTGTCTATGTACTCTCCTAACATAATCTAATGTTTTGCTTTCGCTGTAAAGCCTTTTTGAATTCGGACAATGTGGTTAGATTAACGAGAGTCTTATCTTTAAAATGGTGTAAAATAGTTGATTGTTTGAGAAAATTGAATTGTGGTATTTTAGTTGGTTTTGTATTTCGCGCCGTGCGATGCCATTGGCTGTTGGCTAGGGGTTCCGCAGGCGGAACAGGGTTCCGCTAGCGGAACGTCTGTCCTCAACAGGTTAAACTTCTTAAGGCTAGGGGGCAGTATCCTGAATTTCTGGATGACTGACGTGCCCAAAGTAAACTGCCTGTTACTCAGGCCCAGAAGCTGGGATATGCATAGAATTGGTAGAATTGGACAGAAAACACTCTGAAGTTTCTAAAACAGTTCAAATAATGTCTGTGAGTATAACATAACTTATATGGCAGGTGAAAACCATCTGGAAATTATTTATTTTGAGGTCACAGGCCTTTTCAATGCTAGTCTATGGGATATACAAAAACATAGGACCAAGATTGCAGTTCCTATGGCTTCCACTAGATGTCAACAGTCTTTAGAAAGGGTTTCAGGCTTGTTTCTTGAAAAACGAGCAAGTAGTTGTAGTTTATCCAAGGTGTTCTCATCAGAACAGGTAGACTTTTGGCGCACGTCAACGAGGGCGCTCTTTTCGTTATTTTCCTTTTCTATTGAACACAGTTCTTTCTGTCTGAAATATGATCTTTTATTTACATATTAGGGTACTTGAGGATTGATTAGAAACATTGTTTGACTTGTTTGGACGAAGTTTACTGGTAGCTTTTTGGATTCCTTTGTATGCATGCTGAAGGAGTGGATTACTGAAATCAATGGCACCAACTAAACTGACTTTTTGTATATAAAGAAGGACTTTATCGAACAAAACGAACATTCAATGTGTAGCTGGGACCCTTGGGATTGCAAACAGAGGAAGATCTTCAAAGGTAAGTGATTTATTTTATCGCTATTTGTGATTTTTGTGAAGCCGGTGCTGGTTGGAAAAGTATTTTGATGTGGGGCGCTGTCCTCAGATAATCGCATGGTATGCTTTCGCCGTAAAGCCTTTTTGAAATCTGACAACGCGGTTGGATTAACAAGAAGTTAAGCTTTTAAATTATGTAAGACACTTGTATGTTCATGAATGATTAATATTACAATTTTGTAATTGGAATTTGGCGATCTCCAGCTTCACTGGATGTTGTTGATTTTGATCCCGCTAGCGGGATCCGAGCCCTATTAACCACCTTACTGAGGAACTCAATTTAACCTTGCGTAATACCCTAGATGCATTCGCACCCCTAAAAACAAAAAACATTTGTCATAAGAAACTAGCTCCCTGGTAGACAGAAAATACCCGAGCTCTGAAGCAAGCTTCCAGAAATTTCAAGCTGCGTACTGGACCCTATTCCAACTAAACTACTGAAAGAGCTGCTTCCTGTGCTTGACCCTCCTATGTTGAACATAATAAACGGCTCTCTATCCACCGGATTTGTACCAAACTCACTAAAAGTGGCAGTAATAAAGCCTCTCTTGAAAAAGCTAAACCTTGACCCAGAAAATATAAAAAACGATCAGCCTTTATCGAATTCCCTATTCCTCTCAAAATTTGAGTGGGTTGAGTCACTGACGTGATCTTCCTGTCCAGGTTGGAGCCTCCCTTGGGTTTGCGTCGTGGGGGAGATATTCGTGGGCTATACTCGGTCTTGTCTCAGGATGGTAAGTTGGTGGTTGAAAAATATCCCTCTAGTGGTGTGGGGCTGTGCTTTGGCAAAGTGGGTGGGGTTATATCGTGCCTGTTTGGCCCTGTCCGTGGGTATCGTTGGACGCGCCACAGTGTCTCCCGAGGTCTCCTCTCATCCTCCAGTAATTATGCTGCAATAGTTTGTGTCGGGGAGCTAGGGTCAGTCTGTTTATATCTGGAGTATTTCTCCTATCTTATCCGACTTTCCTGTGCGAATTTAAGTATGCTCTCTAATTCTCTCTTTCTATTTCTCTTTCTCTCTCTCTGAGAGAGAGATGGAGAGAGATGGAGAGAGATGGAGATAGATAGATAGATAGATGACTCCTTGCTGTTCCCAGTCCACCTGGTCGTGCTGCTCCAGTTTCAACTGTTCTGGCTGTGGAACCCTGACCTCTTCACCGGATGTGCCCCCTGTCCCAGACCTGCTGTTTTCAACTTTACAAAGACAGCAGGAGCGGTAGAGATACTCTGAATGATCGGCTATGAAAAGCCAACTGACATTTACTCCTGATGTGCTGACCTGTTGCACCCTTTAACCTCTTGGGGCTAGGTGGGACGCTAGCGTGCCACCTGTGGTGCACTCCATCAACAGCAGGTGCATTTCAAGAGCGGCAAATTTGAATCCAAATAAATGTCAAAATTCAAATTTTTCAAAAATACAACTATGTTACACCATTTGAAAGATAAACATCTCCTTAATCTAACCACGTTTTACGATTTCAAAAAGGTTTTACGGCGAAAGCATAAATTTAGAGTATGTTAGGACAGTACATTTACAAGAGTTGTGTGTAATGTTTTGTCAAGTCAAAGACAGGGTCACCAAAACCATAAAACCAGCTAAAATGATACACTAACCTTTTACAATCTCCATCAGATGACACTCCTAGGACATTATGTTAGACAATGCATGCATTTTTAGTTCTATCAAGTTCATATTTATATACAAAAACAGCGTTTTACTATGGCATTGATGTTGAGGAAATCGTTTCCCTCCAATAACCGGCAGTCAAGTCAGCGTCACAAATTAAATAATTAAAATTAGAAAACATTGGTAAAATATTATATTGTCATTTAAAGAATTATAGATTTACATCTTTTGAACGCAATCAACTTGCCAGATTTAAAAATAACCTTACTGGGAAATCACACTTTGCAATAATCTGAGCACTGTGCCCAGAAAAATACGCGTTGCGATACAGACTAGACGTCATGTTGGGGAGATCTAAAATCGAAAATACTATGTAAATAATCCATTACCTTTGATTCTCTTCATCAGATGTCACTTCCAGGTATCACAGGTCCATAACGAATGTAGTTTTGTTCAAAAAAGCTCATCATTTATGTCCAAAAATCTCCGTCTCGTTAGCACATGATGTAAGCCAGCCGGACTTCTCGTCATGAACGAGGGGAAAAAATATATTTCCGTTCGTTCAAACATGTCAAACGTTGTATAGCATAAATCATTAGGGCCTTTTTTAACCAGAACATGAATAATATTCAAGGTGGACGAATGCATAGCCTTTTATAACGTATTGGAACGAGGGTACCCAACATGAAGTAGCGCGCCAGGTGTCTAATGGGACATCACCGTTCCATGGCTCTTGTTCGGTCAGATCTCCCTCCAGAAGACTCAAAACACTTTGTAAAGGCTGGTGACATCTAGTGGAAGCAATAGGAAGTGCCAAAATATTCCTAAACCCCTGTGTTTTTCAATGGGATAGGTTTAAAATCAATACAACACATCAGGTATCCACTTCCTGTCAGAAAATGTCTCAGGGTTTTGCCTGCCAAATGAGTTCTGTTATACTCACAGACACCATTCAAACAGTTTTGGAAACTTTAGAGTGTTTTCTATCCATATATAATAAGTATATGCATATTCTAGTTACTGGGTAGGATTAGTAACCAGATTAAATCGGGTACATTTTTTTTATCCAGACGTGCAAATGCTGCCCCCTAGACCCAACAGGTTAAAACCACTGTGATTATTATTATTTGAACCTGCTGGTCATCTATGAACATTTGAACATCTTGGCCATGTTCTGTTACAATCACCACCTGGCACAGCCAGAAGAGGACTGGCCACCGCTCAGACCATGGTTCCTCTCAAGGTTTCTTCCTAGGTTCCGGCCTTTCTAGGGAGTTTTTCCTAGCCACCGTGCTTCTACACCTGGATTGCTTGCGGTACGGGCTAACCCAAAGACATCATGGTACTGTTGTTGATCGAGTTGGGCTAACCCATAGACATCATGGTACTGTTGTTGATCGAGTTGGGCTAACCCATAGACATCATGGTACTGTTGTTGATTGAGTTGGGCTAACCCATAGACATCATGGTACTGTTGTTGATTGAGTTGGGCTAACCCAAAGACATCATGGTACTGTTGTTGATTGAGTTGGGCTAACCCATAGATGTGGTATGGGTTATTATTTGAGTTGGGATAATCCATAGACATCGTGGTATGGGTTATTGATCGAGTTGGGCTAACCCATAGACATCATGGTACGTGTTTTTACATTTTACATTTTAGTCATTTAGCAGACGCTCTTATCCAGAGCGACTTACAAATTGGTGCATTCACCTATAATATCCAGTGGAACAACCACTTACAATAGTGCATCTAAATCTTTTAAGGGGGGGGTTAGAAGGATTACTTTATCCTATCCCAGGTATTCCTTGAAGAGGTGGGGTTTCAGGTGTCTCCGGAAGGTGGTGATTGACTCCGCTGTCCTGGCGTCGTGAGGGAGCTTGTTCCACCATTGGGGTGCCAGAGCAGCGAACAGTTTTGACTGGGCTGAGCGGGAACTGTGCTTCCTCAGAGGTAGGGAGGCGAGCAGGCCAGAGGTGGATGAACGGAGTGCCCTTGTTTGGGTGTAGGGCCTGATCAGAGCCTGAAGGTACGGAGGTGCCGTTCCCCTCACAGCTCCGTAGGCAAGCACCATGGTCTTGTAGCGGATGCGAGCTTCGACTGGAAGCCAGTGGAGAGAGCGGAGGAGCGGGGTGACGTGAGAGAACTTGGGAAGGTTGAACACCAGACGGGCTGCGGCGTTCTGGATGAGTTGTAGGGGTTTAATGGCACAGGCAGGGAGCCCAGCCAACAGCGAGTTGCAGTAATCCAGACGGGAGATGACAAGTGCCTGGATTAGGACCTGCGCCGCTTCCTGTGTGAGGCAGGGTCGTACTCTGCGAATGTTGTAGAGCATGAACCTACAGGATCGGGTCACCGCCTTGATGTTGGTGGAGAACGACAGGGTGTTGTCCAGGGTCACGCCAAGGCTCTTAGCACTCTGGGAGGAGGACACAAGGGAGTTGTCAACCGTGATGGCGAGATCATGGAACGGGCAGTCCTTCCCCGGGAGGAAGAGCAGCTCCGTCTTGCCGAGGTTCAGCTTGAGGTGGTGATCCGTCATCCACACTGATATGTCTGCCAGACATGCAGAGATGCGATTCGCCACCTGGTTGTCAGAAGGGGGAAAGGAGAAGATTAATTGTGTGTCATCTGCATAGCAATGATATGAGAGACCATGTGAGGATATGACAGAGCCAAGTGACTTGGTGTATAGCGAGAATAGGAGTGGGCCAAGAACAGAGCCCTGGGGGACACCAGTGGTGAGAGCACGTGGTGCGGAGACAGATTCTCGCCACGCCACCTGGTAGGAGCGACCTGTCAGGTAGGACGCAATCCAAGCGTGCGCGGTGCCGGAGATGCCCAGCTCGGAGAGGGTGGAGAGGAGGATCTGATGGTTCACGGTATCAAAGGCAGCAGATAGGTCTAGAAGGATGAGAGCAGAGGAGAGAGAGTTAGCTTTAGCAGTGCGGAGAGCCTCCGTGACACAGAGAAGAGCAGTCTCAGTTGAATGCCCAGTCTTGAAACCTGACTGATTAGGATCAAGAAGGTCATTCTGAGAGAGATAGCAAGAGAGCTGGCCAAGCACGGCGCGTTCAAGAGTTTTGGAGAGAAAGGAAAGAAGGGATACTGGCCTGTAGTTGTTGACATCGGAGGGATCGAGTGTAGGTTTTTTCAGAAGGGGTGCAACTCTCGCTCTCTTGAAGACGGAAGGGACGTAGCCAGCGGTCAAGGATGCGTTGATGAGCGAGGTGAGGTAGGGGAGAAGGTCTCCGGAAATGGTCTGGAGAAGAGAGGAGGGGATAGGGTCAAGTGGGCAGGTTGTTGGGCGGCCGGCCGTCACAAGACGCGAGAGTTCATCTGGAGAGAGAGGGGAGAAAGAGGTCAAAGCACAGGGTAGGGCAGTGTGAGCAGGACCAGCAGTGTCGTTTGACTTAGCAAACGAGGATCGGATGTCGTCAACCTTCTTTTCAAAATGGTTGACGAAGTCATCCGCAGAGAGGGAGGAGGGGGGGGGGGGGAGGGGGAGGAGGATTAAGGAGGGAGGAGAAGGTAGCAAAGAGCTTCCTAGGGTTAGAGGCAGATGCTTGGAGTTTAGAGTGGTAGAAAGTGGCTTTAGCAGCAGAGACAGAAGAGGAAAATGTAGAGAGGAGGGAGTGAAAGGATGCCAGGTCCGCAGGGAGGCGAGTTTTCCTCCATTTCCGCTCGGCTGCCCGGAGCCCTGTTCTGTGAGCTCGCAGTGAGTCGTCGAGCCACGGAGCAGGAGGGGAGGACCGAGCCGGCCTGGAGGATAGGGGACAGAGGAAATCAAAGGATGCAGAGAGGGAGGAGAGGAGGGTTGAGGAGGCAGAATCAGGAGATAGGTTGGAGAAGGTTTGAGCAGAGGGAAGAGATGATAGGATGGAAGAGGAGAGAGTAGCGGGAGAGAGAGAGCGAAGGTTGGGACGGCGCAATACCATCCGAGTAGGGGGAGAGTGAGAAGTGTTGGATGAGAGCGAGAGGGAAAAGGATACAAGGTAGTGGTCGGAGACTTGGAGGGGAGTTGCAATGAGATTAGTGGAAGAACAGCATCTAGTAAAGATGAGGTCAAGCGTATTGCCTGCCTTGTGAGTAGGGGGGGAAGGTGAGAGGGTGAGGTCGAAAGAGGAGAGGAGTGGAAAGAAGGAGGCAGAGAGGAATGAGTCGAAGGTAGACGTGGGGAGGTTAAAGTCACCCAGAACTGTGAGAGGTGAGCCATCCTCAGGAAAGGAACTTATCAAGGCGTCAAGCTCATTGATGAACTCTCCAAGGGAACCTGGAGGGCGATAAATGATAAGGATGTTAAGCTTGAAAGGGCTGGTAACTGTGACAGCATGGAATTCAAATGAGGAGATAGACAGATGGGTCAGGGGAGAAAGAGAGAATGTCCACTTGGGAGAGATGAGGATTCCAGTGCCACCACCCCGCTGGCTCGATGCTCTAGGGGTATGCGAGAACACGTAATCAGACGAGGAGAGAGCAGTAGGAGTAGCAGTGTTATCTGTGGTGATCCATGTTTCCGTCAGCGCCAGGAAGTCTAGGGACTGGAGGGTAGCATAGGCTGAGATGAACTCAGCCTTGTTGGCCGCAGACCGGCAGTTCCAGAGGCTGCCGGAGACCTGGAACTCCACGTGGGTCGTGCGCGCTGGGACCACCAGGTTAGAGCGGCAGCGGCCACGCGGTGTGGAGCGTTTGTATGGCCTGTGCAGAGGAGAGAGAACAGGGATAGGCAGACACATAGTAGACAAGCTACAGAAGAGGCTACGCTAATGCAAATGAGATTGGAGTGACAAGTGGACTACACGTCTCGAATGTTCAGGAAGTTAAGCTTACGTTGCAAAAATGTTATTGACTAAAATGATACAGTACTGCTGGCTGGTGGAGTAGGCTAGCTAGCAGTGGCTGCGTTGTTGACTTTGAACGTGTAGCTGGCTAGGTAACCTCGGTAGTTTCAGTACTACACCTTGTCATGATACAAAGCAACTTTGTAGCTAGCTAGCTAACATAACACTAATCAAGACGTTCCTTGTAGTGTATTTAGTTTCAACAATGCTGCTCGTCGGTAATAGTTGGCTAGGTTAGGAAAAATGGCGTCGCGGGGGACGGAAATAGCTGGCTAGCTAACCTCGATGGCTGGCTAGCTAACAATTATCAATTAACAATTATCAAGCTATGACAAAGACAACTAGGTAGCTCGCTAGGTAACACTGCACTAGTCAAATCGTTCCGTTGTGAAGTATTAGTAACTACAGCGCTGCTAGTCGGTAACGGACGGCTATCTGGCAGTGGGTTAATGATGACTAGGTGTGTTGAGTAAGTCTGGCGCCGCGTCGCGGCTGGCTAGCACACCTCGATAATACTCAAACTCAAACTACACAATTATCTTAGATACAGAGACAGCACAGACAACTATGTAGCTGGCTAACTAACACTAACACCACACTAATCAAGTCGTTGCGTTGTAATGTAATAGTTTCTGCGGTGCTGTTAGTCGGTAGAAGTTGGCTAGCTAACAGTGATGACTAGCTAGCTAGCAGCTAGCAGTGTTGACTACGTTAGGAGGACGAAGATAGCTAGCCTCGATAATTACTCAGTTACTCTAAACTACACAATTATCTTTGATACAAAGACGGCTATGTAGCTAGCTAAGAAGAATTGCTCAGATCAAACAAATCAAGCCGTTGTAATGTAGCGAAGTGGAATATTACCTGTGGAGCGAAGCGTGGTGCGA
Organism: Salmo salar; assembly: GCF_965601325.2. Classification (NCBI taxonomy): domain Eukaryota; kingdom Metazoa; phylum Chordata; class Actinopteri; order Salmoniformes; family Salmonidae; genus Salmo; species Salmo salar. The sequence continues at coordinate 184,618,469 of NC_138291.1, read as the reverse complement.
CTGCTCGCTCCAAACCGGAAGTACTGTTATTGATCGAGCTGGGCTAACCCATAGATGTGGTATGGGTTATTATTTAAGTTGGGGTAATCCATAAACATCAATGTATGGGTTATTGATCTAGTTGGGCTGACCCATAGATATCATGGTATGGGTTATTGATCGAGTTGAGCTAATGCATAGATGACATGGCATTGGTTAGTGTTCGAGTTGGGCTAACCCATAGACGTGGTATGGGTTATTGATCGAGTTGGGCTAACCCATAGATGTTGTATGGGTTATTGATTGAGTTAAGCTAACCCATAGACATCATATTATGTGTTATTGATCTAGTTGGGCTAACCCATAGACATCATGGTATGGGTTATTGTTCCAGTTGGGATAACCCATAGACATCATGATATGGGTTATTGTTCCAGTTGGGATAACCCATAGACATCATGATATGGGTTATTGATCGAGTTGGGCTAACCCATAGACATGGCATGGGTGTGGTTTGGGCTAGGCTAAAGCGCTCTACGGAGTCCAAAATGTGTCCATGAACACAAAGCCTGGTTCTACAATATTGGACCGTCTTTTCTACCTCTGACCACATTCAGAGCAATATCAACTTTGTTCCAGGAGTTGCGTTCGTTGGGAACACTTTTTTGGTTACTACATGATTCCATACGTGTTATTTAATAGTTTTGATGTCTTCACTATTATTCTACAATGTAGAAAATAGTAAAAATAAAGAAAAACCCTTGAATGAGTAGGTGTCAATTTTTGTCTGGTACTTTACATAGATACATACACATATATACAGTGCATTCGGAAAGTATTCAGACCCCTTGACTTTTTCAAGTCAAACTTGAATGCATCATTCTTTATTATCAGCAGGCTGGAGAGGTTCCAAAAAACGTAATGCACCATAGTACACGTCGGTCGGGAGCTCTGCCGGGGCAGTCCTGTTAGCTCTCTTATATACTGCTTCCACAGACAAGTTATATTTACATTATTCATTATTAATTCATCATTAACGTTTGGTTTATGTATGTGACTGTTGGATACCTCACGAGGCTTCTTCTCTCCAAGCTGGCCTTGAAACTGAGATACCCCTTTCGGTTCTCAAAACAATGTACTGGGCATCCTGCCAAATTGCTTATACTGATAGTGAGGATTCCTCCCAGGCACGATCAATCAGTCACTTCCATAAACCCAGTAGATTTGGTTATTAGAAAAGCACAAACACAAAATGTTCCTACACAATGCTAAGCCATGGCCACGTGACTCAGTTTGTAGTAGGAATCTATTTTTCCTGAAGGGGGTGGTATACTTAATAAACTGGCCAAATGAGTGTATGTTGTCCTGGCATCCAGAACCCCATATGTGAATATGAGAGCTGTAATCATTTCTCAAACTCCATCGCTTGGATTTGTTTTTAAATTCAGGCTAGTACTTTAAAAATACAACCACTGTGTTACTGCTGCAAACATCAGTGAAGTCTTGTTGCAAACCCTGACATGGGACGATATAAAGGATATTTTTCCAGGAGAAGTAGTATCTGGCAAACAATTCATCATGAGGTAAACCAGAGCTTCGGCTTTCTAGCAACCGTTTTTCTCCAATATGTTCACCCGATAATTAATGTTGGAGGGGAAAAAACACACTTCATTTGAATGTTGTTTAAATAATTTACATTTGGAGTTGACTGATGTAGATGGGTCCACATTATTGAAGGTAGGGGCATTGGACATAGACATTAGACTAACTGTGAGGTCTGAAGCTCCTGACAATGACTTTTGGGTATAAACTAGCTGTCTAGAAACCTTACTGATAACATTTGAGTTTCATTCACAGGAGCAGACCAACTCATGGACAGCAAGCCGGTGTCATGACGTTGGCCTGTGGGTAAGGTTTATGACCCCCCCCCCCCCATAAATACCTTTCTCCCTTCCCCTCTCTGAATCTACTGAATGACTTGAATAGCCTGTGTTAAATATAGAGAGTCTGGGAACATCAAACAAATGGGGAAAGGTACCACATATTTTGTTAATAAAACCAGTTGGAAATATGCTTGATAACGTAATGAGTATGGATTTCATTTCAGTTGTCATCTGAGACATTATGATTGATGACAGGACGACATAAACTGTACCTGAGAAAGTATACGCCCTCTAGTTATCAGAGTCACATGGAATTGTTATGCAATTGAAATGTTTGATATTGAAAATGTTTGTTAGGAGATGAAATGTAATTTTAGCTTCCAAATGAGAAAATTGGGTTTTCATAAGGAAAGTGCCCTGCTCGATCAGTGGCCCAACCCTGTGAAGAGACAGGGGTTATAAACGATGAAACACCTCCCTCCCCCTCTCCACTATATAAGCCTTTGACGAAAAGATAACCAGGTTGTTCCAGTACGGGAGGTCTGCAGCCTCTACGTTAGAAGGACACACATGTCAAGTACAGAACTAAGCCAACCTCGGCGTGAGCTCTGGTATGAACTGGTATGAACTTTGAGCTTATTCACTACAGAAGTGCTACTTCCTAGCCGTTGAGTTAGCAGCGGCCGCTGTAACGTGGGCTAGGAAAGGACGGACGACGGATCCAGTCTAACAGACGGACGAAGATACCACCACGTATCCAATTTACCACCAGAGACATTCTTGCGAGGACAGGAAGGTCTGTTGGCCAACCCGGCCAGCATCTACGACCAATCTACCGAAGCGCAGCTCAGAGTAAATATTTATTGCATTTTCCTTTTCCAAATGGGCGGTAATTTAGAATGCATAAGATAATGTATTTACGATAGCATAGCTGCTGTTTCTGTGTTCCTAAATCTTCCCTCTCTTTCATTCAAGCCCAACCCCCTTTCCTTTGTGTAACCAGCTTTCATACAGGTTCCGTCCACCAGGACGTTTTCTGTATGACATCATTGTATTCTGTGTATTTGTAATTGTGTGTGATTAGTTATGTATTTAGTAAATAAATAATTAAACCCAATTTTGTATTGCTGATTCAACTTGTTAGCCAGGGTTCGTGAAGATAACCAAGAATTTACAACTTTCATTGAGACTGAAAATAAAACAAGGGTTAATATTGACTGCTATCGATGTAAAATATTACAAAGTATTTTAAGAGTTTATTCGGAAGATAACGGCTCTATAAACGTTCTTCCGTGGTGCCCCGACTTTCTAGTTAATTACATTTACATGATTAGCTTAATCAGGTAATATTAATTACAGAGAAATCATTTTATAAGTTAGCATGTCATATCACTTAATCCGGCATAGCCAAAGACACAACATTTGGAGCCCCCGTGCGAGGAATCTAAAATAGGATGAAGCTTTCATTTTGATTCAGCCTATATAAAATTGAAAAGCAGATTACATAATATACCAAGTTGATTATATACATTATGGGAATTGTAGACTGGAATTATTGGTGCGTGTGTGCTCTGGAGAATCACCTCCGTGTTGTGCTCTGACGTAGTCAGTGGGTAGCATAAACTATACATGTATGTATGATGGCTGATAAAGCTATCTGAGAAATAGCGCGTTTTGCCAAACGCTAAGTATTTCTGCCTCTCGCGTTTCAGACGCGTGTTGGCTAGGTCATTATTAATTTCTCGAGCGAGAACAAAGAGCCAGCCAATTTAAATTTAGGAGAGATTAGCTTGACCAGCGATAAGTATCTCTCTGTCTCTCGCGTTTCGATGCGAGTAGACCACGGTGCATTTCATTGTTTCCCGCGAGTTCCGGTTAAAACATCGTCAAATATCGCCGAAAAGGGTTTGAACATAATACGTTATAAGTAAAACCTTTCCCTTGCCAAGGGAATCCTATGTTGAGCATTTTTCAGGCATCAAGTAGCATTAGCTTGCTCGAGATGCTAAGCTAACAAAAGGGAAAACAGCCATTTTGTTTGTGCCACATGGTAATTCATCCGACTTGAGTTGGATTTCAGCGTGTGCCAGCAGGGACCTTTGAAGAGTCACCAGTACTTTGCTTCAAGTAGAATTAGTCAGGTGACACTCAAGTCGTTACTCGTGATATCCAGACGGATATCGATGTCTTATTCAATTGAACTAATAAGTGAAATTGCCAGATTTACATTCTCAAGTTTAAAAAAATATCCAAATTGATGAGTTTTCTAAATGAGACATTGTAATCTTTTTTCCACATTAACCTAGATGAATAAACCTCAGGTTAATTAAAGTTTAAATCCTATATAGCCTATACAGGTTTGATTTATCATTAAAATTGATCAATCAGTAAAATGTGGTTTTTGCAAAACCCATTCACTAATCCAGTACTGACAGAAGTCCCGCCCCAGCGGGAATCCCATGTGGCTTCGGCCCAAGGAAGAAGTGTACCATAGTGGGAAGTGCTCCCAACATTTAATGTTTACACTTATGATATCCAATCAATGGAGATTGTATGGATTATCATCTCATTCAATTTAATAAGTTAAATTGTTGAACATACCTTAATGTTCTTGCAATCAAATGAGACACTTTTAAACTTCCCATATTAACCTGGATGAAGCAACCTCTCAGGTTAATTCAAGTTTAATACCCAGATAGCCTACCCAGGTAGGATTAATCATTGGCATTGATTAATTAATTCAATTTACTTTTGCAAATTCATTCACGTCCAACTTCCACATTACTGGTACAGTACTGATGGTTCGTCAACATCTATAAATAGATTAAACTTGTCTTTGCAGCTTCCAATGAATTCCAAACCCAAACATTGAAAAAAAAATAGGAACATTTTTCCTCTAAATTTTTCTAATAATGTGCAAGCTACCAAAGGAGGTGGTCACCACTCCTCCGCTAATTAGTGAACCTCCACCCATAAAAGGATTGATCTCTGACCTCAGCAGTGATACCAACCCTAATTATGCCATTAGAAAAACAACAGCCGAAATTGCGAACGCTCTCCAAAATCAACCATCAAATACAGGCTTTGTGACTGTTCTCTCCACTTTAGCACTTATGTATCGCCATCAAAGGTTGGCATCGGTCCAATACCACAGTGCACAGCTGAAGCACGTGCAAGACATGGCTAACCTGAGGGCACAGGTGGAGAGAACTGAGCAACTATTGACAAAAGCAGGAAATGAAAACATTCTGCTAGTCGAGGAACTGCGTTTGAAATCGGAACAATTAAAAGTAATTGCAAATACTTATGACGATGAACGAGCACAAACTCTCCAACAAAATCGTCATCTGCAGGAACAACTCGATTTAGCCAAAACTAAATGCGATGTAGTCCACGCCAAACTAGATAAATCTGTCGAGTTATCTACAAACAGGAACGCGCAATTTGATAACATGCAGGCAGTTTTGTTGAACGTTACTCAAGGTAACAATGTTCTACTCCAAATTCTGCAGACCAAAGACGATCAGTTGATGAACACAATGACAAAGTTGGATGACAAATCAGCAGAACTTATTGAAGTCGCTGACCAAATGAATGATGAGAGAACTCAGGTGATGAGGATGGAAATATTGATTTCTAAGCAAGCAAAGGAAATCTCATCACTGAATCTCTCGCTCCGTACTCGAGACCTCTATCTGCAAACCATGACAGATAAGTTTGAGACCGAAAGGAGCAGGTGTGACACTCACGTGTCCACAATTGGTACTCTAAGCGCTCAAGTGGACTCTGCAATGCAGCAGAAGACCACCCTTAGGTACCATCTGGAGGAAGTCCAGAATGGTCACGCTCTACAGCATGACTACCCATCCAAGCAACCGGAGTCCGGTACTCAAAGGAGTGAAGACGATAGGTTTCAGATATTGCCTCCATCATGTGTCCCTCAGTCTTCTCCTCTTGGCCATTCGGCACTGAGTAATATGGAGCCTCTTGGCCAACAAAGCCAAAGCTTGGCTTCTCCTCTTGGCCTGTCGGCCCCAATTTCTCCACAGGATGAAGCCAACCCTCTCCGCCCGCTTGGCGCGGAATACCTTGACAAACTCGTCAAGAATTTCCCCACCTTTGACCCCGTTCCAGGTCAACCAAACGATACTGAGACGTTCCTAGCTGACATAGAGGACGCGTTGGGTGGCTACCCGAATGCTACGGGTTCTGACAGGGTTTACCTGTTGAAGCGAAGGTCGAATAGACACGTGACAAGGTTCATTCGTCTACAACAGCAACACGTGCTAAATGACTACGCTAAACTTGCCACAGCTTTGATATTAGAATTCAGTGGTTCTGCGACTCGCAAACACGATAGCTCACTGGCTAACACGGTCAAACAAGCTCGAAACGAACACCCACAAGCTTTCTATCATAGGCTTCGTTCAGCTTACTTTGGCCTACTCACAGAAACAGGAATGGAAGAGCTGTTACCATTCAAACAAATGTTTCTGTCGAACATGTATCCCACCTTCATTACCTACTTGGGCCCTGCCGCCCACGTTGGCTTGCCTATCTTACAACTCAGAGAGCTTGCAAGCACAGCTTTTGAGGCATCAAAAGCTCGCAACACTAAGAGCCCTGACCACTCGGTTTTGAAGTTTGACCAGGAGCACTCACTCCAGTTAGAGGGTGCATTATCAGGTATTGGAGCGTCGAGAGATGACGCACCACAACAGTTTCTACCACGAAACCATGATTCCCAATAACCGCCGCGGTCGAAATAACTGTAAAGTACGTCGCCTTCAAAACGACTACCGCTACAATCGACCTGTTCGCTACGTTCCTGCACCCAACCCACACAAAGTGTCAGAGCACAAGGGTAACAAAGGGTTGAAGGACGATCAAAACGTAGACCAATGTTCTCCAGAAGTCCCACTACGGGAAGAACTAAAGCGAGAACAATTTGAGAAAAGGGTAAAAGATAAGTCACAAGGACTAGACGGGGAATTACCGGACACCAGGTCCGCAGAAATTAACACCCATAGCAAGGACGTTAAAGTTCAAATTTCTCCCGCTCTCATTCAAGACCCTATCCAGGGCCCGCTTGATCAAGAAACAAGCCCCCGGGCTTTGTCTATAGACTCTGATACAAAAGTTGCGAAGAAAAAGGTAAAACGCTTCGTTAAAGCCAAGCCCACTCAAAATCGGAAAAGTCAATCTGCTTCCACCTTGAACAGAAATGGCACATCACGTTGTTGCGAACGACCACTCCACTTTGTGGGGAATATGTCCACTAACCACGAATCTAAACGGCCATACCTGGAAACAGTCCTGGAGGACTGCTTAGCTTGTCATGCGCTAATTGATTCGGGTGCGACAGTATCACTCATCTCTCAAACATTGTTTGATGATCTAAAAAGGGCTTTGAAGCCAACTAAACGTTGGTTAAAAGTGGAACGATGCGACACTAAACTTCGAGGGGTCACTCAGACTACCTCGCCTCTCACATTGAGAGTCATGCTGAAACTACACTTTCAGGACGTATCGCTCGTTCACCCTGTGTATGTTACCAGCCTCGAAACTGTAACCCTGCTACTTGGAGCAGACTTGATGGATCGGTTACTCCCATTGATGGATTGGAAAACCAACCAGGTATGGTCACAGGCCACAGTGCCTTCCCCACTGACCAAACTGTCTTCCCCTAACGCTAGCTGCAACGCAGTCATTCACGAGGGGTATCTGTCGAAAGCACCCCTTGGGAAAAAGACGTTTAGAAACCTCTTGGTGCAGAATCCGATCCAAGGAGATATTACGATATCTCGACACATTCCATCAGCCAATCTGATTGACCATTCTTTTCATGATTTCGAGCCCGCTGTCTCTGTGAATGAGCAACTTCCCTCCTCCTTGCAGTCGTGCAATACGGTAGTTGAGATGAACTTCTCTTGCCCTTCGGACACTTCCGCAAGCACTGCGGCCGTCTCAGCAAGAAAAACATTGATGCGCAGAGTACACTCTGCTTCCGATGATACACCTTCTGCTTTGTTGGGGACTGTCACCCCTTACAATGACACTAATGGCGTCAGTCCAGCAACTGACCCGATGACTCCCACTGGTGAAACACTTTGCGATATCACAGACCGATATCCTCGTCTCAGTTTGCAGGTACTGAAAAGGTTGCCACACGTGGACGCGGTGGTGACTGACAGACCTCAACAGCCACTGAGGGTGTTGAAGCACAAACACCAGGAGATTTGGTTGAAAGGTTACAGCCATTCTCATAATAACGCGGCCACTGACAACTCGTACATAGGGTCCGACCTTTTCGTTTGCGCCTCGGACACCAACACCACCCGCTGGTGGGGGGGTCCCGAGACACAAAGGGGGGGAAATAGTAGCCCAGACCCATGATGAGCCTCATCGAGGCCGGTGGGGGGGGGTCGAGACTACGGACAACACCGTACGAGGCCGCCAGAGCATAAATCAAATCTAGTTGTAAACTCCCCTATGAGAACAGTGAGGAGCAGACAGGCCCCTAGACGGGGAGTATCTTAGAACACGTCTAAGATAGTACTGAGGTGTACCACACTGGTCGTAAAGGAAGTCCAATGGACTTGTCCACCTCCAAAACAAATGGCAACAGTAATCATTCCTTGCCATGTGTAGGTTCAACTACAATACAACTAGTAATATGCTCCAATCATGTGTTCCGGTAGATAATATTTCAGAACAAATCGGTAGGACAACTGGACCCCTTGAATACCAGTACCAATACCACAGTCAGTCCAGCAACACTCAGTAAGAGGAATAGTAACCTCACAAGTTAAATTGCTATTGATAATAGCGACATAGGAGTCACTCAGAGTGCAACACGGGGAAGGGAATCTCCATTGCACTCTTCCAATGGTTAACACATGCCACTAATAAATAGAACCCTCCGTTCAGGAGAAAATTATTAGAAGTCATGAACCATGATCACACCACGTACGACTGGTCTAATACTTAGAGTACTTCCGTCGTGAGGTTAGCTCCTCCGTGGATAACATAGCTATGAAATTGACTTCATACCTACTGCCACTACAATAGTGGAAGACACAGTGACTTGTAGAAAACTACTACAGACTCCCTTGACACCAATTCTGACTGACCTCCAGGCATTGAGCTGAAAATTACCTGACTACGTCAGACTCATTCTGAACAAGTTGTAATCTGCCAGGATACTTGGTTTTCTTCCCTTGACATGCGCGATTGTGTAAGCATAAACGCACATGCACAACGGAACATCCAATTAGGATTTATGCTAGGATCACTTAAGGGTCCAAGCAAAATACCAGGCTTAGTAAAGTTGAACATTTACTTCTAGGCCTTTGACTCTACAGCACTCACCAGTTTTCTAACCAGAAGTCCATAGGTCATCCCTGTAGACTGCCCAAAACTAGTGCCTTACAGCTGTAGACTTATCATATAGTTGTCAACTTAGGATAGTACCCTAAGCGCCACCCCGCAAATTAGGAAAGCCCTAGATATGACATTAGACAATGCCATGATAGGGTCATTTTGCCAAGACCATGGACGTAGATAGAATACAGTCCAATTAGATGATTAAGGTGGCATAACTATTTTGTTTTGTTTATGCTTCCATTAATTTTGTTTATTTTCTTTGGCACATAGAAAGTGATAGAGCCATAAACAACTCCCCCATAAAACCACCAGTTAGTGCCACAACGCCGCTCATTTGGGAGGAAATGTAATGATATATTTCATGAGTGTGTGTGCGTTGTTAACATCTGCCTAAGTTACTGCCCAGATATTCTAGTCTGGACGACCAGACGACGGGTCCGGAACGGCGATCCCAATCCGGACATCCGCTGCCGAGCCATGGAACGGACTTCTTCATTTGCAGAGACCCTACCCGGGTCGACCACCAGAGGGGGGACTGCAATAGCAACCACCAACTGGACATCTGCTGCCCAGCCTTGGAGCGGATTTCTTCATTTGCAGACACCCTACCCGGGTCGACCGCCAGATGGGGACCACAACGATGATCCACAACCAGGACAACCCACATTCATTTTTATGTTGGTTTATAACATGCAGGTTAATCGCAAGATGGAACCCAACATGGGGGGACTGTCATGACGTTGGCCTGTGGGTAAGGTTTATGACCCCCCCCCCATAAATACCTTTCTCCCTTCCCCTCTCTGAATCTACTGAAGGACTTGAATAGCCTGTGTTAAATATAGAGAGTCTGGGAACATCAAACAAATGGGGAAAGGTACCACATATTTTGTTAATAAAACCAGTTGGAAATATGCTTGATAACGTAATGAGTATGGATTTCATTTCAGTTGTCATCTGAGACATTATGATTTATGACAGGACGACATAAACTGTACCTGAGAAAGTATACGCCCTCTAGTTATCAGAGTCACATGGAATTGTTATGCAATTGAAATGTTTGATATTGAAAATGTTTGTTAGGAGATGAAATGTAATTTTAGCTTCCAAATGAGAAAATTGGGTTTTCATAAGGAAAGTGCCCTGCTCGATCAGTGGCCCAACCCTGTGAAGAGACAGGGGTTATAAACGATGAAACACCTCCCTGCCCCTCTCCACTATATAAGCCTTTGATGAAAAGATAACCAGGTTGTTCCAGTACGGGAGGTCTGCAGCCTCTACGTTAGAAGGACACACATGTCAAGTACAGAACTAAGCCAACCTCGGCGTGAGCTCTGGTATGAACTGGTATGAACTTTGAGCTTATTCACTACAGAAGTGCTACTTCCTAGCCGTTGAGTTAGCAGCAGCCGCTGTAACGTGGGCTAGGAAAGGACGGACGACGGATCCAGTTTAACAGACGGACGAAGATACCACCACGTATCCAATTTACCACCAGAGACATTCTTGCGAGGACAGGAAGGTCTGTTGGCCAACCCGGCCAGCATCTACGACCAATCTACTGAAGCGCAGCTCAGAGTAAATATTTATTGCATTTTCCTTTTCCAAATGGGCGGTAATTTAGAATGCATAAGATACTGTATTTACGATAGCATAGCTGCTGTTTCTGTGTTCCTAAATCTTCCCGCTCTTTCATTCAAGCCCAACCCCCTTTCCTTTGTGTAACCAGCTTTCATACAGGTTCCGTCCACCAGGACGTTTTCTGTATGACATCATTGTATTCTGTGTATTTGTAATTGTGTGTGATTAGTTATGTATTTAGTAAATAAATAATTAAACCCAATTTTGTATTGCTGATTCAACTTGTTAGCCAGGGTTCGTGAAGATAACCAAGAATTTACAACTTTCATTATGAGACTGAAAATAAAACAAGGGTTAATATTGACTGCTATCGATGTAAAATATTACAAAGTATTTTAAGAGTTTGTTCGGAAGATAACGGCTCTATAAACGTTCTTCCGTGGTGCCCCGACTTTCTAGTTAATTACATTTACATGATTAGCTTAATCAGGTAATATTAATTACAGAGAAATCATTTTATAAGTTAGCATGTCATATCACTTAATCCGGCATAGCCAAAGACACGACACCGGGCTCGCTGATGGAATGGCATCCACTTCAAAGGAGGCAACTCCCAGGAACCAGCAAGAGTAACCAGAAAGCATTTTCTCCAAAGAAAGTGTACAGCTAGACAGCTTTGAGTATGTTATATTCAAACACACACTCCACATTGGAGCCAGTGTGGAAGCATTACTTTGTTGGCAAAGAGAGGGGGTTCACCATGTCAAACTAGCTTTGCTGCAGGTTGTTGAGAAACACCATTACCAACATGGTCTTCATCCTGAGGGCAACTGTTGAGGCTGACAAAGATGACAGATACCATTCAATAGAAGAGTTGACTATATGGCTAAGAGACTTATTGAATACTTCCCTATGCTGCAGGACCAGCCCTCTACACATACACAGAGACCTATTGAATACTACCCTACTCAAACATGATGAAATCATGTCCTTACATGCCAACGATAAGGATGTATAAAGGACTGTACAAGAGAGTTTAGAATGTAACATCACTAAAGAAGGTGCAGGGCCCAACATCAGAGAGGAATGATCAGGGTAATGGGACCTAAACCGAGAACGATGATGCTGACTCTAGTGCCTCACCTGTACTACTGGATGTCTCCCCTGTTAGAAGAGGAGCAGCCTCCCCTGTACTACTGGATGTCTCCCCTGTTAGAAGAGGTGCAGTCTCCCCTATTAGAAGAGGTGCAGTCTCCCCTATTAGAAGAGGTGCAGCCTCCCCTGTTAGAAGAGGTGCAGTCTCCCCTATTAGAAGAGGTGCAGTCTCCCCTGTTAGTTGCGGTGCAGCCTCCCCTGTTAGAAGCGGTGCAGTCTCCTGCAACATGATCATACTGTATGGCTGTAAGGGCTGTCTTCAGGAATGGACCAAAATGCAGCGGAGTTAGTATTCATCTTTCAATTTAATTAGAAAGAACACTATAACAAACAAACAAACAAACAAACAAACAAAACAAAACAAGGAAACTGACAGCCAACAGTCCTGTCAGGTGCAAACACACTAAACAAGAAACAATTACCCACAAACCCCAGTGACAAACAACTCCTACATATGTGACTCCCAATCAGGAACAACGATTCCCAGCTGTTCCTGATCAGGAGTCACAAGACACACACCAGACTGCCACGTCCTGACCCCCAAACTACTACACCAGCTCCATCTGCTGGTCAGGACGTGACAATGGCCTACTAAGCATATGCTATAAATGCTTTATTCTGGTCAACTGATTCCACAATACCCCTAAGAAGTCCACTGACTTCCTAGGAACAATTACTCCAGAATGCATTCTGTTACAGGCTTTGATTTTTTTAAATGTATATTTAGAGGTTGGACATTAGCACGTTGGGCGCACCAATTGGTGTCACCTCATTAGTCAGTATGTGTTACACGTGTTCTGTCCCAGGTGCTATTTAAGAATGGCTGGAGTTGTCTTGATAGATGTGGAGGACAACTCCTTTAGTTGTCTTGATAGATGTGGAGGGTCAACTCCTTTAGTTGTCTTGATAGATGTGGAGGACAACTCCTTTAGTTGTCTTGATAGATGTGGAGGGTCAACTCCTTTAGTTGTCTTGATAGATGTGGAGGTCAACTCCTTTAGTTGTCTTGATAGATGTGGAGGGTCAACTCCTTTAGTTGTCTTGATAGATGTGGAGGTTAACTCCTTTAGTTGTCTTGATAGATGTGGAGGGTTAACTCCTTTAGTTGTCTTGATAGATGTGGAGGTTAACTCCTTTAGTTGTCTTGATAGATGTGGAGGTTAACTCCTTTAGTTGTCTTGATAGATGTGGAGGTTAACACCTTTAGTTGGTTCTCCCTATTAGATTTTTTTTTAAACATCCTTGATCTATTCTTCCCTGTTTTCATTTTGCTCCACTTTTTGGTTTGCTTCCTGTCTGTAAGATTGGTGTGGGTTTTAATTTTGATTGACTCTTCTTGGGCAAGTGTAGTGGGTGCTCATGGTGGGTGTGTTGTAGATTCCAGTTGTTGTTGCTAGTCGACTTTCAGTGGACACACCCATGAGAGTGTTTCAGAACCCCTCCTAAAACAACACCTGTTTCGTTTTGGTTGTTGTCAGTGACTTGTTAGTTGTAAACCCCCCCCCCCCAAAAAAAAGATATGTAAACACAGCCCATATGTGGAAATCATCTTCAAAAGAATACCTACCTTTTCTGTTACTTCTGGCCAAACTGTCCACCCTGTGTGTGCGTGTGAACTGCTATTTAACCCAGTTGGGGCAATGGTTGGCAGATGCTTACAAATTGTGGTACAGAACAGATTGAAATACTATAAAACATCTTCATTCCAGTATAGAGTGCATTAAAGTATTACAATATATGTGTTCATTTGTCTTTTTGTAGAGCAGGACAGTCGTAAGGCTCAAACAAGACACTACAGAACTCTGCAGGATATGTACAAGAGCCCCAGGCCAAATAAAGAGGCCGTGGCCCAACTAGATGAATTAGAAGCAGGAAGAGCATTCATGGAGTCTGACTACTCAGTCTCTTTGCTGCTTGTGTGCTCATTAGACAATTTACTGAGATCAGCTGTTGTTTATCATTTCCCTCCTTTTCTCCACTGTCCTGTAATCTGCAGGTTGTTGACCAAGAACTACATAGATGAGGCGAGGGGTGCTGGGAGTGCTTGCAGACAGACTAAGGTGGCCTCTTACTGTCTTGGTAAGACGCTGATGAAGGCACCCATGGCCACTCTTGACAAAGGGAAGAATTGTGCCTGTATGTTCCATATGAACTACTGCATTAATGTCATAGCCATCATTTTATTGTAGCCTAAACATTTTGTATCACGTTCAGCCATCGCTCTCTCTTTCTCCCTCTGGGAGGGGTATTAGAGAGGAAGGAAGAGATCACTGCAGATCCCCACAGAAACCAAGGAGGGGGTGAGGGGTCACAGGGAAGGAGGGAGGGAGGAAATTGGTGACAGATGTGCTCCTTTATAATCTGTCTCTGTCTTTGTATGTCTGTCTTTATCTCTGTCTGTATGTCTGTCTCTATCTCTGTCTGTATGTCTGTCTCTATTTCTGTCTGTATGTCTGTCTCGATCTCTGTCTCTATGTCTGTCTCGATCTCTGTCTCTATGTCTGTCTCGATCTCAGTATGTCTGTCTCTATCTCTGTATGTATGTCTCGATCTCTGTATGTCTCTCTCGGTCTCTGTTTGTCTCGCTCTCCCTCATGCAGAAGAGCGTGCCATGAGTACGATACAGGTGTTGCCTGACATGTTCCCATCTTATTGAATTCTGCTTTATGTCCAGAAGGTGAACAGGTACTGTATATCAAGCCCATATGGGACCTATACTGTACACTCATTCTTTGTTTATCATTCATTAGACTCTGTTCCCATTGTTCAAAATTCTAATTTTCTATAGTACTATTTCATGTTTAGTCGTTTGAGAACCAAGACTTACCTGCATAAAAGGTCCCTCTCCTGCCCTGTCCTGACTGTTGGAGGACCCAGAGACTTTCCTGCAGAAAAGGTCCCTGTCCTGACTGTTGGAGGACCCAGAGACTTTCCTGCAGAAAAGGTCCCTGTCCTGATCGTGGAGGACACAGAGATGTACCATAACTCTTCATACAGCCTGTCCCCATCCACTCCCCCCTAAGCCCTAACCCTTTATACAGCCTATCCCCATCCACTCCCCTTAAGCTCTAATCCTTCATACAGCCTGTCCCCATCCACCCCCCCCCAAGCCTTAACTCTTCATACAGCCTGTCCCCATCCACTCCCCTTAAGCTCTAACCCTTCATACAGCCTGTCCCCATCCACTCCCCCAAGCCCTAACCTTTCATACAGCCTGTCCCCATCCACTCCCCTTAAGCTCTAACCCTTCATACAGCCTGTCCCCATCCACTCCCCTTAAGCTCTAACCCTTCATACAGCCTGTCCCCATCCACTCCCCTTAAGCTCTAACCCTTCATACAACCTCTCCCCATCCACTCCCCTTAAGCTCTAACCCTTCATACAGCCTGTCCCCATCCACTCCCCTTAAGCCCTAATCCTTCATACAGCCTGTGTCCCACCCCCCACCCCCCCCAGGCCCCAATCCTTCATACAGCCTGTCCCCATCCACCCCCCCCAAGCCCTAACCTTTCATACAGCCTGTCCCCATCCACTCCCCTAAGCCCTAACCCTTCATACAGCCTGTCCCCATCCACTCCCCTAAGCCCTAACCTTTCATACAGCCTGTCCCCATCCACTCCCCTTAAGCTCTAACCCTTCATACAGCCTGTCCCTATCCACTCCCCTTAAGCTCTAACCCTTCATACAGCCTGTCCCCATCCACTCCCCTTAAGCTCTAACCCTTCATACAACCTGTCCCCATCCACTCCCCTTAAGCTCTAACCCTTCATACAGCCTGTCCCCATCCACTCCCCCTAAGCCCTAACCTTCTTACGTAACATGTTTACTGCAGTTTTATTGGTAGTTGAATCCAGCTACAATGTTGATACTCCAACACTTGAACTTGGGCCCTTTGCTTGAATAGTCTTTCCCCTAGTGTAGCATGCTGTTGTGCTGTTAATGTTGCAACAAAATAAACGTTGATATGAAGTGCAAAGAGTTGCTTGACATAAACATTTTAAAAAGGCATAATCAAACGTGTTTACAGTCAACACATAAGTTCTATAAAAAAAAAAGGTTTTCAGAAAATGTGTTATCTTGCCTGCAAATTGGGGACTCTGATTCTAACAGGACTGACCACCTGCACTGATTTTAACAGGACTGACCACCTGCTCTGATTCTAACAGGACTGACCACCTGCTCTGATTCTAACAGGACTGACCACCTGCTCTTATTCTAACAGGACTGACCTACTGCTCTGATTCTAACAGGACTGACCACCTGCTCTGATTATAACTGGACTGACCTCCTGCTCTGATTCTAACTCTAACAGGACTGACCACCTGCACTGATTTTAACAGGACTGACCACCTGCTCTGATTCTAACAGGACTGACCACCTGCTCTGATTCTAACAGGACTGACCACCTGCACTGATTTTAACAGGACTGACCACCTGCTCTGATTCTAACAGGACTGACCACCTGCTCTGATTCTAACAGGACTGACCACCTGATTTGATTCTAACCCTAACAGGACTGAACACCTGCTCTGATTCTAACAGGACTGACCTCCTGCTCTGATTCTAACAGGACTGACCACCTGCTCTGGTTTTAACAGGACTGACCACCTGCTCTGATTCTAACAGGACTGACCACCTGCTCTGATTCTAACAGGACTGACCTCCTGCTCTGATTCTAACCCTAACAGGACTGACCACCTGCACTGATTCTAACAGGACTGACCACCTGCTCTGATTCTAACAGGACTGACCACCTGCTCTGATTCTAACCCTAACAGGACTGACCTCCTGCTCTGATTCTAACAGGACTGACCACCTGCTCTGATTCTAACAGGACTGACCACCTGCTCTGATTCTAACAGGACTGACCACCTGCTCTGATTCTAACCCTAACAGGACTGACCACCTGCTCTGATTCTAACAGGACTGACCACCTGCTCTGATTCTAACAGGACTGACCACCTGCTCTGATTCTAACAGGACTGACAACCTGCTGTGATTCTAACCCTAACAGGACTGACCACCTGCACTGATTTTAACCCTAACAGGACTGACCACCTGCTCTGATTCTAACAGGACTGACCTACTGCTCTGATTCTAACAGGACTGACCACCTGCTCTGATTCTAACAGGACTGACCTCCTGCTCTGATTCTAACCCTAACAGGACTGACCACCTGCACTGATTTTAACAGGACTGACCACCTGCTCTGATTCTAACAGGACTGACCACCTGCTCTGATTCTAACAGGACTGACCACCTGCTCTGATTCTAACCCTAACAGGACTGACCACCTGCACTGATTCTAACCCTAACAGGACTGACCACCTGATCTGATTCTAACCCTAACAGGACTGAACACCTGCTCTGATTCTAACAGGACTGACCTCCTGCTCTGATTCTAACAGGACTGACCACCTGCTCTGGTTTTAACAGGACTGACCACCTGCTCTGATTCTAACCCTAACAGGACTGACCACCTGCTCTGATTCTAACAGGACTGACCACCTGCTCTGATTCTAACAGGACTGACCTCCTGCTCTGATTCTAACCCTAACAGGACTGACCACCTGCACTGATTCTAACAGGACTGACCACCTGCTCTGATTCTAACAGGACTGACCACCTGCTCTGATTCTAACACTAACAGGACTGACCTCCTGCTCTGATTCTAACAGGACTGACCACCTGCTCTGATTCTAACAGGACTGACCACCTGCTCTGATTCTAACAGGACTGACCACCTGCTCTGATTCTAACCCTAACAGGACTGACCACCTGCTCTGATTCTAACAGGACTGACCACCTGCTCTGACTCTAACAGGACTGACCACCTGCTCTGATTCTAACAGGACTGACCACCTGCTGTGATTCTAACCCTAACAGGACTGACCACCTGCACTGATTTTAACCCTAACAGGACTGACCACCTGCTCTGATTCTAACAGGACTGACCACCTGCTCTGATTCTAACCCTAACAGGACTGACCACCTGCTCTGATTCTGACAGGACTGACCACCTTCCCTGATTCTAACAGGACTGACCACCTGCTCTGATTCTAACAGGACTGACCTCCTGCTCTGATTCTAACCCTAACAGGACTGACCACCTGCACTGATTCTAACAGGACTGACCTCCTGCTCTGATTCTAACAGGACTGACCTCCTGCTCTGATTCTAACAGGACTGACCACCTGCTCTGATTCTAACAGGACTGACCTCCTGCTCTGATTCTAACCCTAACAGGACTGACCACCTGCACTGATTCTAACAGGACTGACCACCTACTATGATTCTAACAGGACTGACCACCTGCACTGATTCTAACCCTAACAGGACTGAACACCTGCTCTGATTCTAACAGGACTGACAACCTGCTCTGATTCTAACAGGACTGACCACCTGCTCTGATTCTAACCCTAACAGGACTGACCTCCTGCTCTGATTCTAACAGGACTGACCACCTGCTCTGATTCTAACAGGACTGACCACCTGCTCTGATTCTAACAGGACTGACCACCTGCTCTGATTCTAACCCTAACAGGACTGACCACCTGCTCTGATTCTAACAGGACTGACCACCTGCTCTGATTATAACAGGACTGACCACCTGCTCTGATTCTAACAGGACTGACCACCTGCTGTGATTCTAACCCTAACAGGACTGACCACCTGCACTGATTTTAACCCTAACAGGACTGACCACCTGCTCTGATTCTAACAGGACTGACCACCTGCTCTGATTCTAACCCTAACAGGACTGACCACCTGCTCTGATTCTGACAGGACTGACTACCTTCCCTGATTCTAACAGGACTGACCACCTGCTCTGATTCTAACAGGACTGACCTCCTGCTCTGATTCTAACCCTAACAGGACTGACCACCTGCACTGATTCTAACAGGACTGACCACCTGCTCTGATTCTAACAGGACTGACCTCCTGCTCTGATTCTAACCCTAACAGGACTGACCACCTGCACTGATTCTAACAGGACTGACCACCTACTATGATTCTAACAGGACTGAACACCTGCTCTGATTCTAACAGGACTGACAACCTGCTCTAAATCTAACAGGACTGAACTCCTACTCTGATTCTAACAGGACTGACCACCTGCTCTGATTCTAACAGGACTGACCTCCTGCTCTGATTCTAACAGGACTGACCACCTGCTCTGATTCTAAAACGACTGACCACATGCTCTGATTCTAACCCTAACAAGACTGACCACCTGCACTGATTCTAACCCTAACAGGACTGACCACCTGCTCTGATTCTAACAGGACTGACCACCTGCTCTGATTCTAACAGGACTGACCTCCTGCTCTGATTCTAACAGGACTGACCTCCTGCTCTGATTCTAACAGGACTGAGCTCCTGCTCTGATTCTAACAGTACTGACCACCTGCTCTGATTCTAACAGGACTGACCTCCTGCTCTGATTCTAGCCCTAACAGGACTGACCACCTGCACTGATTCTAACCGGACCGACCACCTGCTCTGATTCTAACAGGACTGACCACCTGCTCTGATTCTAACCCTAACAGGACTGACCTCCTGCTCTGATTCTAACAGGACTGACCACCTGCTCTGATTCTAACAGGACTGACCACCTGCTCTGATTCTAACCCTAACAGGACTGACCTCCTGCTCTGATTCTAACAGGACTGACCACCTGCTCTGATTCTAACCCTAACAGGACTGACCACCTGCTCTGATTCTAACAGGACTGACCTCCTGCTCTGATTCTAACAGGACTGAACTCCTACTCTGATTCTAACCCTAACAGGACTGACCTCCTGCTCTGATTCTAACAGGACTAACCACCTGCTCTGATTCTAACAGGACTGACCTCCTGCTCTGATTCTAACCCTAACAGGACTGACCACCTGCACTGATTCTAACAAGACTGACCACCTGCTCTGATTCTAACAGGACTGACCGCCTGCTCTGATTCTAACCCTAACAGGACTGACCACCTGCACTGATTCTAACAGGACTGACCACCTACTATGATTCTAACAGGACTGAACACCTGCTCTGATTCTAACCCTAACAGGACTGACCTCCTGCTCTGATTCTAACAGGACTGACCATCTGCTCTGATTCTAACCCTAACAGGACTGACCTCCTGCAATGATTCTAACAGGACTGACCACCTGCTCTGATTCTAACCCTAACAGGACTGACCACTTGCACTGATTCTAAGAGGACTGACCACCTGCTCTGATTCGAACCCTAACAGGACTGACCACCTGCTCTGATTCTAACAGGACTGATCACCTGCTCTTATTCTAACAGGACTGACTTACTGCTCTGATTCTAACAGGACTGACCACCTGCTCTGATTATAACTGGACTGACCTCCTGCTCTGATTCTAACCCTAACAGGACTGACCACCTGCACTGATTCTAACAGGACTGACCACCTGCTCTGATTCTAACAGGACTGACCACCTGCTCTGATTCTAACAGGACTGACCACCTGCTCTGATTCTAACCCTAACAGGACTGACCACCTGCACTGATTCTAACCCTAACAGGACTGACCACCTGATCTGATTCTAACCCTAACAGGACTGAACACCTGCTCTGATTCTAACAGGACTGACAACCTGCTCTGATTCTAACAGGACTGACCTCCTGCTCTGATTCTAACAGGACTGACCACCTGCTCTGATTCTAAAATGACTGACCACATGCTCTGATTCTAACCCTAACAGGACTGACCACCTGCACTGATTCTAACCCTAACAGGACTGACCACCTGCTCTGATTCTAACAGGACTGACCACCTGCTCTGATTCTAACAGGACTGACCTCCTGCTCTGATTCTAACAGGACTGACCACCTGCTCTGATTCTAACAGGACTGACCTCCTGCTCTGATTCTAACAGGACTGACCACCTGCTCTGATTCTAACAGGACTGACCACCTGCTCTGATTCTAACCCTAACAGGACTGACCTCCTGCTCTGATTCTAACAGGACTGACCACCTGCTCTGATTCTAACCCTAACAGGACTGACCACCTGCTCTGATTCTAACAGGACTGACCTCCTGCTCTGATTCTATCAGGACTGACCTGCTCTGATTCTAACAGGACTGACCACCTGCTCTGATTCTAACCCTAACAGGACTGACCTCCTGCTCTGATTCTAACAGGACTGACCTCCTGCTCTGATTCTAACCCTAACAGGACTGACCACCTGCACTGATTCTAACAGGACTGACCTCCTGCTCTGATTCTAACAGGACTGACCTCCTGCTCTGATTCTAACAGGACTGACCACCTGCTCTGATTCTAACAGGACTGACCTCCTGCTCTGATTCTAACGCTAACAGGACTGACCACCTGCACTGATTCTAACAGGACTGACCACCTACTATGATTCTAACAGGACTGACCACCTGCACTGATTCTAACCCTAACAGGACTGAACACCTGCTCTGATTCTAACAGGACTGACAACCTGATCTGATTCTAACCCTAACAGGACTGAACACCTGCTCTGATTCTAACAGGACTGACAACCTGCTCTGATTCTAACAGGACTGACCTCCTGCTCTGATTCTAACAGGACTGACCACCTGCTCTGATTCTAAAACGACTGACCACATGCTCTGATTCTAACCCTAACAAGACTGACCTCCTGCTCTGATTCTAACCCTAACAGGACTGACCACCTGCTCTGATTCTAACCCTAACAAGACTGACCTCCTGCTCTGATTCTAACCCTAACAGGACTGACCACCTGCACTGATTCTAACAAGACTGACCACCTGCTCTGATTCTAACAGGACTGACCGCCTGCTCTGATTCTAACCCTAACAGGACTGACCACCTGCACTGATTCTAACAGGACTGACCACCTACTATGATTCTAACAGGACTGAACACCTGCTCTGATTCTAACCCTAACAGGACTGACCTCCTGCTCTGATTCTAACAGGACTGACCATCTGCTCTGATTCTAACCCTAACAGGACTGACCTCCTGCACTGATTCTAACAGGACTGACCACCTGCTCTGATTCTAACACTAACAGGACTGACCACTTGCACTGATTCTAAGAGGACTGACCACCTGCTCTGATTCGAACCCTAACAGGACTGACCACCTGCTCTGATTCTAACAGGACTGATCAACTGCTCTTATTCTAACAGGACTGACCTACTGCTCTGATTCTAACAGGACTGACCACCTGCTCTGATTATAACTGGACTGACCTCCTGCTCTGATTCTAACCCTAACAGGACTGACCACCTGCACTGATTCTAACAGGACTGACCACCTGCTCTGATTCTAACAGGACTGACCACCTGCTCTGATTCTAACAGGACTGACCACCTGCTCTGATTCTAACCCTAACAGGACTGACCACCTGCACTGATTCTAACCCTAACAGGACTGACCACCTAATCTGATTCTAACAGGACTGACAACCTGCTCTGATTCTAACAGGACTGACCTCCTGCTCTGATTCTAACAGGACTGACCACCTGCTCTGATTCTAAAACGACTGACCACATGCTCTGATTCTAACCCTAACAGGACTGACCACCTGCACTGATTCTAACCCTAACAGGACTGACCACCTGCTCTGATTCTAACAGGACTGACCACCTGCTCTGATTCTAACAGGACTGACCTCCTGCTCTGATTCTAACAGGACTGAGCTCCTGCTCTGATTCTAACAGTACTGACCACCTGCTCTGATTCTAACAGGACTGACCTCCTGCTCTGATTCTAGCCCTAACAGGACTGACCACCTGCACTGATTCTAACCGGACCGACCACCTGCTCTGATTCTAACAGGACTGACCACCTGCTCTGATTCTAACCCTAACAGGACTGACCTCCTGCTCTGATTCTAACAGGACTGACCACCTGCTCTGATTCTAACAGGACTGACCACCTGCTCTGATTCTAACCCTAACAGGACTGACCTCCTGCTCTGATTCTAACAGGACTGACCACCTGCTCTGATTCTAACCCTAACAGGACTGACCACCTGCTCTGATTCTAACAGGACTGACCTCCTGCTCTGATTCTAACAGGACTGAACTCCTACTCTGATTCTCACAGGACTGACCACCTGCTCTGATTCTAACAGGACTGAACTCCTGCTCTGATTCTAACCCTAACAGGACTGACCACCTGCACTGATTCTAACAGGACTGACCTCCTGCTCTGATTCTAACAGGACTAACCACCTGCTCTGATTCTAACAGGACTGACCTCCTGCTCTGATTCTAACCCTAACAGGACTGACCACCTGCACTGATTCTAACAAGACTGACCACCTGCTCTGATTCTAACAGGACTGACCGCCTGCTCTGATTCTAACCCTAACAGGACTGACCACCTGCACTGATTCTAACAGGACTGACCACGTACTATGATTCTAACAGGACTGAACACCTGCTCTGATTCTAACCCTAACAGGACTGACCTCCTGCTCTGATTCTAACAGGACTGACCATCTGCTCTGATTCTAACCCTAACAGGACTGACCTCCTGCACTGATTCTAACAGGACTGACCACCTGCTCTGATTCTAACACTAACAGGACTGACCACTTGCACTGATTCTAAGAGGACTGACCACCTGCTCTGATTCGAACCCTAACAGGACTGACCACCTGCTCTGATTCTAACAGGACTGATCACCTGCTCTTATTCTAACAGGACTGACCTACTGCTCTGATTCTAACAGGACTGACCACCTGCTCTGATTATAACTGGACTGACCTCCTGCTCTGATTCTAACCCTAACAGGACTGACCACCTGCACTGATTCTAACAGGACTGACCACCTGCTCTGATTCTAACAGGACTGACCACCTGCACTGATTCTAACCGGACCGACCACCTGCTCTGATTCTAACAGGACTGACCACCTGCTCTGATTCTAACCCTAACAGGACTGACCTCCTGCTCTGATTCTAACAGGACTGACCACCTGCTCTGATTCTAACAGGACTGACCACCTGCTCTGATTCTAACCCTAACAGGACTGACCTCCTGCTCTGATTCTAACAGGACTGACCACCTGCTCTGATTCTAACCCTAACAGGACTGACCACCTGCTCTGATTCTAACAGGACTGACCTCCTGCTCTGATTCTAACAGGACTGAACTCCTACTCTGATTCTAACCCTAACAGGACTGACCTCCTGCTCTGATTCTAACAGGACTAACCACCTGCTCTGATTCTAACAGGACTGACCTCCTGCTCTGATTCTAACCCTAACAGGACTGACCACCTGCACTGATTCTAACAAGACTGACCACCTGCTCTGATTCTAACAGGACTGACCGCCTGCTCTGATTCTAACCCTAACAGGACTGACCACCTGCACTGATTCTAACAGGACTGACCACCTACTATGATTCTAACAGGACTGAACACCTGCTCTGATTCTAACCCTAACAGGACTGACCTCCTGCTCTGATTCTAACAGGACTGACCATCTGCTCTGATTCTAACCCTAACAGGACTGACCTCCTGCAATGATTCTAACAGGACTGACCACCTGCTCTGATTCTAACCCTAACAGGACTGACCACTTGCACTGATTCTAAGAGGACTGACCACCTGCTCTGATTCGAACCCTAACAGGACTGACCACCTGCTCTGATTCTAACAGGACTGATCACCTGCTCTTATTCTAACAGGACTGACTTACTGCTCTGATTCTAACAGGACTGACCACCTGCTCTGATTATAACTGGACTGACCTCCTGCTCTGATTCTAACCCTAACAGGACTGACCACCTGCACTGATTCTAACAGGACTGACCACCTGCTCTGATTCTAACAGGACTGACCACCTGCTCTGATTCTAACAGGACTGACCACCTGCTCTGATTCTAACCCTAACAGGACTGACCACCTGCACTGATTCTAACCCTAACAGGACTGACCACCTGATCTGATTCTAACCCTAACAGGACTGAACACCTGCTCTGATTCTAACAGGACTGACAACCTGCTCTGATTCTAACAGGACTGACCTCCTGCTCTGATTCTAACAGGACTGACCACCTGCTCTGATTCTAAAATGACTGACCACATGCTCTGATTCTAACCCTAACAGGACTGACCACCTGCACTGATTCTAACCCTAACAGGACTGACCACCTGCTCTGATTCTAACAGGACTGACCACCTGCTCTGATTCTAACAGGACTGACCTCCTGCTCTGATTCTAACAGGACTGACCACCTGCTCTGATTCTAACAGGACTGACCTCCTGCTCTGATTCTAACAGGACTGACCACCTGCTCTGATTCTAACAGGACTGACCACCTGCTCTGATTCTAACCCTA
This sequence comes from Salmo salar, assembly GCF_965601325.2. Lineage (NCBI taxonomy): Eukaryota > Metazoa > Chordata > Actinopteri > Salmoniformes > Salmonidae > Salmo > Salmo salar. The sequence continues at coordinate 184,593,151 of NC_138291.1, read as the reverse complement.
ACAGGACTGACCTCCTGCTCTGATTCTAACAGGACTGACCACCTGCTCTGATTCTAACCCTAACAGGACTGACCACCTGCTCTGATTCTAACAGGACTGACCTCCTGCTCTGATTCTATCAGGACTGACCTGCTCTGATTCTAACAGGACTGACCACCTGCTCTGATTCTAACCCTAACAGGACTGACCTCCTGCTCTGATTCTAACAGGACTGACCTCCTGCTCTGATTCTAACCCTAACAGGACTGACCACCTGCACTGATTCTAACAGGACTGACCTCCTGCTCTGATTCTAACAGGACTGACCTCCTGCTCTGATTCTAACAGGACTGACCACCTGCTCTGATTCTAACAGGACTGACCTCCTGCTCTGATTCTAACGCTAACAGGACTGACCACCTGCACTGATTCTAACAGGACTGACCACCTACTATGATTCTAACAGGACTGACCACCTGCACTGATTCTAACCCTAACAGGACTGAACACCTGCTCTGATTCTAACAGGACTGACAACCTGATCTGATTCTAACCCTAACAGGACTGAACACCTGCTCTGATTCTAACAGGACTGACAACCTGCTCTGATTCTAACAGGACTGACCTCCTGCTCTGATTCTAACAGGACTGACCACCTGCTCTGATTCTAAAACGACTGACCACATGCTCTGATTCTAACCCTAACAAGACTGACCTCCTGCTCTGATTCTAACCCTAACAGGACTGACCACCTGCTCTGATTCTAACCCTAACAAGACTGACCTCCTGCTCTGATTCTAACCCTAACAGGACTGACCACCTGCACTGATTCTAACAAGACTGACCACCTGCTCTGATTCTAACAGGACTGACCGCCTGCTCTGATTCTAACCCTAACAGGACTGACCACCTGCACTGATTCTAACAGGACTGACCACCTACTATGATTCTAACAGGACTGAACACCTGCTCTGATTCTAACCCTAACAGGACTGACCTCCTGCTCTGATTCTAACAGGACTGACCATCTGCTCTGATTCTAACCCTAACAGGACTGACCTCCTGCACTGATTCTAACAGGACTGACCACCTGCTCTGATTCTAACACTAACAGGACTGACCACTTGCACTGATTCTAAGAGGACTGACCACCTGCTCTGATTCGAACCCTAACAGGACTGACCACCTGCTCTGATTCTAACAGGACTGATCAACTGCTCTTATTCTAACAGGACTGACCTACTGCTCTGATTCTAACAGGACTGACCACCTGCTCTGATTATAACTGGACTGACCTCCTGCTCTGATTCTAACCCTAACAGGACTGACCACCTGCACTGATTCTAACAGGACTGACCACCTGCTCTGATTCTAACAGGACTGACCACCTGCTCTGATTCTAACAGGACTGACCACCTGCTCTGATTCTAACCCTAACAGGACTGACCACCTGCACTGATTCTAACCCTAACAGGACTGACCACCTAATCTGATTCTAACAGGACTGACAACCTGCTCTGATTCTAACAGGACTGACCTCCTGCTCTGATTCTAACAGGACTGACCACCTGCTCTGATTCTAAAACGACTGACCACATGCTCTGATTCTAACCCTAACAGGACTGACCACCTGCACTGATTCTAACCCTAACAGGACTGACCACCTGCTCTGATTCTAACAGGACTGACCACCTGCTCTGATTCTAACAGGACTGACCTCCTGCTCTGATTCTAACAGGACTGAGCTCCTGCTCTGATTCTAACAGTACTGACCACCTGCTCTGATTCTAACAGGACTGACCTCCTGCTCTGATTCTAGCCCTAACAGGACTGACCACCTGCACTGATTCTAACCGGACCGACCACCTGCTCTGATTCTAACAGGACTGACCACCTGCTCTGATTCTAACCCTAACAGGACTGACCTCCTGCTCTGATTCTAACAGGACTGACCACCTGCTCTGATTCTAACAGGACTGACCACCTGCTCTGATTCTAACCCTAACAGGACTGACCTCCTGCTCTGATTCTAACAGGACTGACCACCTGCTCTGATTCTAACCCTAACAGGACTGACCACCTGCTCTGATTCTAACAGGACTGACCTCCTGCTCTGATTCTAACAGGACTGAACTCCTACTCTGATTCTCACAGGACTGACCACCTGCTCTGATTCTAACAGGACTGAACTCCTGCTCTGATTCTAACCCTAACAGGACTGACCACCTGCACTGATTCTAACAGGACTGACCTCCTGCTCTGATTCTAACAGGACTAACCACCTGCTCTGATTCTAACAGGACTGACCTCCTGCTCTGATTCTAACCCTAACAGGACTGACCACCTGCACTGATTCTAACAAGACTGACCACCTGCTCTGATTCTAACAGGACTGACCGCCTGCTCTGATTCTAACCCTAACAGGACTGACCACCTGCACTGATTCTAACAGGACTGACCACGTACTATGATTCTAACAGGACTGAACACCTGCTCTGATTCTAACCCTAACAGGACTGACCTCCTGCTCTGATTCTAACAGGACTGACCATCTGCTCTGATTCTAACCCTAACAGGACTGACCTCCTGCACTGATTCTAACAGGACTGACCACCTGCTCTGATTCTAACACTAACAGGACTGACCACTTGCACTGATTCTAAGAGGACTGACCACCTGCTCTGATTCGAACCCTAACAGGACTGACCACCTGCTCTGATTCTAACAGGACTGATCACCTGCTCTTATTCTAACAGGACTGACCTACTGCTCTGATTCTAACAGGACTGACCACCTGCTCTGATTATAACTGGACTGACCTCCTGCTCTGATTCTAACCCTAACAGGACTGACCACCTGCACTGATTCTAACAGGACTGACCACCTGCTCTGATTCTAACAGGACTGACCACCTGCACTGATTCTAACCGGACCGACCACCTGCTCTGATTCTAACAGGACTGACCACCTGCTCTGATTCTAACCCTAACAGGACTGACCTCCTGCTCTGATTCTAACAGGACTGACCACCTGCTCTGATTCTAACAGGACTGACCACCTGCTCTGATTCTAACCCTAACAGGACTGACCTCCTGCTCTGATTCTAACAGGACTGACCACCTGCTCTGATTCTAACCCTAACAGGACTGACCACCTGCTCTGATTCTAACAGGACTGACCTCCTGCTCTGATTCTAACAGGACTGAACTCCTACTCTGATTCTAACCCTAACAGGACTGACCTCCTGCTCTGATTCTAACAGGACTAACCACCTGCTCTGATTCTAACAGGACTGACCTCCTGCTCTGATTCTAACCCTAACAGGACTGACCACCTGCACTGATTCTAACAAGACTGACCACCTGCTCTGATTCTAACAGGACTGACCGCCTGCTCTGATTCTAACCCTAACAGGACTGACCACCTGCACTGATTCTAACAGGACTGACCACCTACTATGATTCTAACAGGACTGAACACCTGCTCTGATTCTAACCCTAACAGGACTGACCTCCTGCTCTGATTCTAACAGGACTGACCATCTGCTCTGATTCTAACCCTAACAGGACTGACCTCCTGCAATGATTCTAACAGGACTGACCACCTGCTCTGATTCTAACCCTAACAGGACTGACCACTTGCACTGATTCTAAGAGGACTGACCACCTGCTCTGATTCGAACCCTAACAGGACTGACCACCTGCTCTGATTCTAACAGGACTGATCACCTGCTCTTATTCTAACAGGACTGACTTACTGCTCTGATTCTAACAGGACTGACCACCTGCTCTGATTATAACTGGACTGACCTCCTGCTCTGATTCTAACCCTAACAGGACTGACCACCTGCACTGATTCTAACAGGACTGACCACCTGCTCTGATTCTAACAGGACTGACCACCTGCTCTGATTCTAACAGGACTGACCACCTGCTCTGATTCTAACCCTAACAGGACTGACCACCTGCACTGATTCTAACCCTAACAGGACTGACCACCTGATCTGATTCTAACCCTAACAGGACTGAACACCTGCTCTGATTCTAACAGGACTGACAACCTGCTCTGATTCTAACAGGACTGACCTCCTGCTCTGATTCTAACAGGACTGACCACCTGCTCTGATTCTAAAATGACTGACCACATGCTCTGATTCTAACCCTAACAGGACTGACCACCTGCACTGATTCTAACCCTAACAGGACTGACCACCTGCTCTGATTCTAACAGGACTGACCACCTGCTCTGATTCTAACAGGACTGACCTCCTGCTCTGATTCTAACAGGACTGACCACCTGCTCTGATTCTAACAGGACTGACCTCCTGCTCTGATTCTAACAGGACTGACCACCTGCTCTGATTCTAACAGGACTGACCACCTGCTCTGATTCTAACCCTAACAGGACTGACCTCCTGCTCTGATTCTAACAGGACTGACCACCTGCTCTGATTCTAACCCTAACAGGACTGACCACCTGCTCTGATTCTAACAGGACTGACCTCCTGCTCTGATTCTATCAGGACTGACCTGCTCTGATTCTAACAGGACTGACCACCTGCTCTGATTCTAACCCTAACAGGACTGACCTCCTGCTCTGATTCTAACAGGACTGACCTCCTGCTCTGATTCTAACCCTAACAGGACTGACCACCTGCACTGATTCTAACAGGACTGACCTCCTGCTCTGATTCTAACAGGACTGACCTCCTGCTCTGATTCTAACAGGACTGACCACCTGCTCTGATTCTAACAGGACTGACCTCCTGCTCTGATTCTAACGCTAACAGGACTGACCACCTGCACTGATTCTAACAGGACTGACCACCTACTATGATTCTAACAGGACTGACCACCTGCACTGATTCTAACCCTAACAGGACTGAACACCTGCTCTGATTCTAACAGGACTGACAACCTGATCTGATTCTAACCCTAACAGGACTGAACACCTGCTCTGATTCTAACAGGACTGACAACCTGCTCTGATTCTAACAGGACTGACCTCCTGCTCTGATTCTAACAGGACTGACCACCTGCTCTGATTCTAAAACGACTGACCACATGCTCTGATTCTAACCCTAACAAGACTGACCTCCTGCTCTGATTCTAACCCTAACAGGACTGACCACCTGCTCTGATTCTAACCCTAACAAGACTGACCTCCTGCTCTGATTCTAACCCTAACAGGACTGACCACCTGCACTGATTCTAACAAGACTGACCACCTGCTCTGATTCTAACAGGACTGACCGCCTGCTCTGATTCTAACCCTAACAGGACTGACCACCTGCACTGATTCTAACAGGACTGACCACCTACTATGATTCTAACAGGACTGAACACCTGCTCTGATTCTAACCCTAACAGGACTGACCTCCTGCTCTGATTCTAACAGGACTGACCATCTGCTCTGATTCTAACCCTAACAGGACTGACCTCCTGCACTGATTCTAACAGGACTGACCACCTGCTCTGATTCTAACACTAACAGGACTGACCACTTGCACTGATTCTAAGAGGACTGACCACCTGCTCTGATTCGAACCCTAACAGGACTGACCACCTGCTCTGATTCTAACAGGACTGATCACCTGCTCTTATTCTAACAGGACTGACCTACTGCTCTGATTCTAACAGGACTGACCACCTGCTCTGATTATAACTGGACTGACCTCCTGCTCTGATTCTAACCCTAACAGGACTGACCACCTGCACTGATTCTAACAGGACTGACCACCTGCTCTGATTCTAACAGGACTGACCACCTGCTCTGATTCTAACAGGACTGACCACCTGCTCTGATTCTAACCCTAACAGGACTGACCACCTGCACTGATTCTAACCCTAACAGGACTGACCACCTAATCTGATTCTAACAGGACTGACAACCTGCTCTGATTCTAACAGGACTGACCTCCTGCTCTGATTCTAACAGGACTGACCACCTGCTCTGATTCTAAAACGACTGACCACATGCTCTGATTCTAACCCTAACAGGACTGACCACCTGCACTGATTCTAACCCTAACAGGACTGACCACCTGCTCTGATTCTAACAGGACTGACCACCTGCTCTGATTCTAACAGGACTGACCTCCTGCTCTGATTCTAACAGGACTGAGCTCCTGCTCTGATTCTAACAGTACTGACCACCTGCTCTGATTCTAACAGGACTGACCTCCTGCTCTGATTCTAGCCCTAACAGGACTGACCACCTGCACTGATTCTAACCGGACCGACCACCTGCTCTGATTCTAACAGGACTGACCACCTGCTCTGATTCTAACCCTAACAGGACTGACCTCCTGCTCTGATTCTAACAGGACTGACCACCTGCTCTGATTCTAACAGGACTGACCACCTGCTCTGATTCTAACCCTAACAGGACTGACCTCCTGCTCTGATTCTAACAGGACTGACCACCTGCTCTGATTCTAACCCTAACAGGACTGACCACCTGCTCTGATTCTAACAGGACTGACCTCCTGCTCTGATTCTAACAGGACTGAACTCCTACTCTGATTCTCACAGGACTGACCACCTGCTCTGATTCTAACAGGACTGAACTCCTGCTCTGATTCTAACCCTAACAGGACTGACCACCTGCACTGATTCTAACAGGACTGACCTCCTGCTCTGATTCTAACAGGACTAACCACCTGCTCTGATTCTAACAGGACTGACCTCCTGCTCTGATTCTAACCCTAACAGGACTGACCACCTGCACTGATTCTAACAAGACTGACCACCTGCTCTGATTCTAACAGGACTGACCGCCTGCTCTGATTCTAACCCTAACAGGACTGACCACCTGCACTGATTCTAACAGGACTGACCACGTACTATGATTCTAACAGGACTGAACACCTGCTCTGATTCTAACCCTAACAGGACTGACCTCCTGCTCTGATTCTAACAGGACTGACCATCTGCTCTGATTCTAACCCTAACAGGACTGACCTCCTGCACTGATTCTAACAGGACTGACCACCTGCTCTGATTCTAACACTAACAGGACTGACCACTTGCACTGATTCTAAGAGGACTGACCACCTGCTCTGATTCGAACCCTAACAGGACTGACCACCTGCTCTGATTCTAACAGGACTGATCACCTGCTCTTATTCTAACAGGACTGACCTACTGCTCTGATTCTAACAGGACTGACCACCTGCTCTGATTATAACTGGACTGACCTCCTGCTCTGATTCTAACCCTAACAGGACTGACCACCTGCACTGATTCTAACAGGACTGACCACCTGCTCTGATTCTAACAGGACTGACCACCTGCTCTGATTCTAACAGGACTGACCACCTGCTCTGATTCTAACCCTAACAGGACTGACCACCTGCACTGTTTCTAACCCTAACAGGACTGACCACCTAATCTGATTCTAACCCTAACAGGACTGAACACCTGCTCTGATTCTAACAGGACTGACAACCTGCTCTGATTCTAACAGGACTGACCTCCTGCTCTGATTCTAACAGGACTGACCACCTGCTCTGATTCTAAAACGACTGACCACATGCTCTGATTCTAACCCTAACAGGACTGACCACCTGCACTGATTCTAACCCTAACAGGACTGACCACCTGCTCTGATTCTAACAGGACTGACCACCTGCTCTGATTCTAACAGGACTGACCTCCTGCTCTGATTCTAACAGGACTGACCACCTGCTCTGATTCTAACAGGACTGACCTCCTGCTCTGATTCTAAAAGTACTGACCTCCTGCTCTGATTCTAACAGGACTGACCACCTGCTCTGATTCTAACCCAAACAGGACTGACCTCCTGCTCTGATTCTAACAGGACTGACCTCCTGCTCTGATTCTAACCCTAACAGGACTGACCACCTGCACTGATTCTAACAGGACTGACCTCCTGCTCTGATTCTAACAGGACTGACCTCCTGCTCTGATTCTAACAGGACTGACCACCTGCTCTGATTCTAACAGGACTGACCTCCTGCTCTGATTCTAACCCTAACAGGACTGACCACCTGCACTGATTCTAACAGGACTGACCACCTACTATGATTCTAACAGGACTGACCACCTGATCTGATTCTAACCCTAACAGGACTGAACACCTGCTCTGATTCTAACAGGACTGACCACCTGCTCTGATTCTAACAGGACTGACCTCCTGCTCTGATTCTAACAGGACTGACCACCTGCTCTGATTCTAAAACGACTGACCACATGCTCTGATTCTAACCCTAACAAGACTGACCACCTGCATTGATTCTAACCCTAACAGGACTGACCACCTGCTCTGATTCTAACAGGACTGACCACCTGCTCTGATTCTAACAGGACTGACCTCCTGCTCTGATTCTAACCCTAACAGGACTGACCACCTGCACTGATTCTAACAGGACTGACCACCTGCTCTGATTCTAACAGGACTGACCACCTGCTCTGATTCTAACAGGACTGACCACCTGCTCTGATTCTAACCCTAACAGGACTGACCACCTGCACTGATTCTAACCCTAACAGGACTGACCACCTGATCTGATTCTAACCCTAACAGGACTGAACACCTGCTCTGATTCTAACAGGACTGACAACCTGCTCTGATTCTAACAGGACTGACCTCCTGCTCTGATTCTAACAGGACTGACCACCTGCTCTGATTCTAAAACGACTGACCACATGCTCTGATTCTAACCCTAACAGGACTGACCACCTGCACTGATTCTAACCCTAACAGGACTGACCACCTGCTCTGATTCTAACAGGACTGACCACCTGCTCTGATTCTAACAGGACTGACCTCCTGCTCTGATTCTAACAGGACTGACCACCTGCTCTGATTCTAACAGGACTGACCTCCTGCTCTGATTCTAACAGTACTGACCACCTGCTCTGATTCTAACAGGACTGACCACCTGCTCTGATTCTAACTCTAACAGGACTGACCTCCTGCTCTGATTCTAACAGGACTGACCACCTGCTCTGATTCTAACCCTAACAGGACTGACCACCTGCTCTGATTCTAACAGGACTGACCTCCTGCTCTGATTCTATCAGGACTGACCTGCTCTGATTCTAACAGGACTGACCACCTGCTCTGATTCTAACCCTAACAGGACTGACCTCCTGCTCTGATTCTAACAGGACTGACCTCCTGCTCTGATTCTAACCCTAACAGGACTGACCACCTGCACTGATTCTAACAGGACTGACCTCCTGCTCTGATTCTAACAGGACTGACCTCCTGCTCTGATTCTAACAGGACTGACCACCTGCTCTGATTCTAACAGGACTGACCACCTGATCTGATTCTAACCCTAACAGGACTGAACACCTGCTCTGATTCTAACAGGACTGACAACCTGCTCTGATTCTAACAGGACTGACCTCCTGCTCTGATTCTAACAGGACTGACCACCTGCTCTGATTCTAAAACGACTGACCACATGCTCTGATTCTAACCCTAACAAGACTGACCACCTGCACTGATTCTAACCCTAACAGGACTGACCACCTGCTCTGATTCTAACAGGACTGACCACCTGCTCTGATTCTAACAGGACTGACCACCTGCACTGATTCTAACCGGACCGACCACCTGCTCTGATTCTAACAGGACTGACCACCTGCTCTGATTCTAACCCTAACAGGACTGACCTCCTGCTGTGATTCTAACAGGACTGACCACCTGCTCTGATTCTAACAGGACTGACCACCTGCTCTGATTCTAACCCTAACAGGACTGACCTCCTGCTCTGATTCTAACAGTACTCACCACCTGCTCTGATTCTAACCCTAACAGGACTGACCACCTGCTCTGATTCTAACAGGACTGACCTCCTGCTCTGATTCTAACAGGACTGAACTCCTACTCTGATTCTAACAGGACTGACCACCTGCTCTGATTCTAACCGGACCGACCACCTGCTCTGATTCTAACAGGACTGACCACCTGCACTGATTCTAACAGGACTGACCTCCTGCTCTGATTCTAACAGGACTAACCACCTGCTCTGATTCTAACAGGACTGACCTCCTGCTCTGATTCTAACCCTAACAGGACTGACCACCTGCACTGATTCTAACAAGACTGACCACCTGCTCTGATTCTAACAGGACTGACCGCCTGCTCTGATTCTAACCCTAACAGGACTGACCACCTGCACTGATTCTAACAGGACTGACCACCTACTATGATTCTAACAGGACTGAACACCTGCTCTGATTCTAACCCTAACAGGACTGACCTCCTGCTCTGATTCTAACAGGACTGACCATCTGCTCTGATTCTAACCCTAACAGGACTGACCTCCTGCACTGATTCTAACAGGACTGACCACCTGCTCTGATTCTAACCCTAACAGGACTGACCACTTGCACTGATTCTAAGAGGACTGACCACCTGCTCTGATTCGAACCCTAACAGGACTGACCACCTGCTCTGATTCTAACAGGACTGATCACCTGCACTGATTATAACTGGACTGACCTCCTGCTCTGATTCTAACCCTAACAGGACTGATCACCTGCACTGATTATAACTGGACTGACCTCCTGCTCTGATTCTAACCCTAACAGGACTGACCACCTGCTCTTATTCTAAAAGGACTGACCTACTGCTCTGATTCTAACAGGACTGACCACCTGCTCTGATTATAACTGGACTGACCTCCTGCTCTGATTCTAAAAGGACTGACCTTCTGCTCTGATTATAACTGGACTGACCTCCTGCTCTGATTCTAACCCTAACAGGACTGACCACCTGCACTGATTCTAACCCTAACAGGACTGACCACCTGCTCTGATTCTAACAGGACTGACCACCTGCTCTGATTCTAAAACGACTGACCACATGCTCTGATTCTAACCCTAACAGGACTGACCACCTGCACTGATTCTAACCCTAACAGGACTGACCACCTGCTCTGATTCTAACAGGACTGACCACCTGCTCTGATTCTAACAGGACTGACCTCCTGCTCTGATTCTAACAGGACTGACCACCTGCTCTGATTCTAACAGGACTGACCTCCTGCTCTGATTCTAACAGTACTGACCACCTGCTCTGATTCTAACAGGACTGACCACCTGCTCTGATTCTAACCCTAACAGGACTGACCTCCTGCTCTGATTCTAACAGGACTGACCACCTGCTCTGATTCTAACCCTAACAGGACTGACCACCTGCTCTGATTCTAACTGGACTGACCTCCTGCTCTGATTCTATCAGGACTGACCTGCATAGATTCTAACAGGACTGACCACCTGCTCTGATTCTAACCCTAACAGGACTGACCTCCTGCTCTGATTCTAACAGGACTGACCACCTGCTCTGATTCTAACCCTAACAGGACTGACCACCTGCTCTGATTCTAACAGGACTGAACTCCTACTCTGATTCTCACAGGACTGACCACCTGCTCTGATTCTAACAGGACTGAACTCCTGCTCTGATTCTAACCCTAACAGGACTGACCACCTGCACTGATTCTAACAGGACTGACCTCCTGCTCTGATTCTAACAGGACTGACCACTTGCTCTGATTCTAACCCTAACAGGACTGACCACCTGCTCTGATTCTAACAGGACTGACCAACTGCTCTGATTCTAACAGGACTGACCTCCTGCTCTGATTCTAACCCTAACAGGACTGACCACCTGCTCTGATTCTAACAGGACTGAACTCCTACTCTGATTCTAACAGGACTGACCACCTGCTCTGATTCTAACAGGACTGAACTCCTGCTCTGATTGTAACCCTAACAGGACTGACCACCTGCACTGATTCTAACAGGACTGACCTCCTGCTCTGATTCTAACAGGACTGACCACCTGCTCTGATTCTAACAGGACTGACCTCCTGCTCTGATTCTAACCCTAACAGGACTGACCACCTGCACTGATTCTAACAAGACTGACCACCTGCTCTGATTCTAACAGGACTGACCTCCTGCTCTGATTCTAACCCTAACAGGACTGACCACCTGCACTGATTCTAACAGGACTGACCATCTGCTCTGATTTTAACCCTAACAGGACTGACCTCCTGCACTGATTCTAACAGGACTGACCACCTGCTCTGATTCTAACCCTAACAGGACTGACCACTTGCACTGATTCTAAGAGGACTGACCAACTGCTCTGATTCGAACCCTAACAGGACTGACCACCTGCTCTGATTCTAACAGGACTGATCACCTGCTCTTATTCTAACAGGACTGACCTACTGCTCTGATTGTAACAGGACTGACCACCTGCTCTGATTATAACTGGACTGACCTCCTGCTCTGATTCTAACCCTAACAGGACTGACCACCTGCACTGATTCTAACAGGACTGACCACCTGCTCTGATTCTAACAGGACTGACCACCTGCTCTGATTCTAACAGGACTGACCACCTGCTCTGATTCTAACCCTAACAGGACTGACCACCTGCACTGATTCTAACCCTAACAGGACTGACCACCTGATCTGATTCTAACCCTAACAGGACTGACCACCTGCTCTGATTCTAACAGGACTGACCTCCTGCTCTGATTCTATCAGGACTAACCTGCTCTGATTCTAACAGGACTGACCACCTGCTCTGATTCTAACCCTAACAGGACTGACCTCCTGCTCTGATTCTAACAGGACTGACCTCCTGCTCTGATTCTAACCCTAACAGGACTGACCACCTGCACTGATTCTAACAGGACTGACCTCCTGCTCTGATTCTAACAGGACTGACCTCCTGCTCTGATTCTAACAGGACTGACCACCTGCTCTGATTCTAACAGGACTGACCTCCTGCTCTGATTCTAACCCTAACAGGACTGACCACCTGCTCTGATTCTAACAGGACTGACCACCTGATCTGATTCTAACCCTAACAGGACTGAACACCTGCTCTGATTCTAACAGGACTGACAACCTGCTCTGATTCTAACAGGACTGACCTCCTGCTCTGATTCTAACAGGACTGACCACCTGCTCTGATTCTAAAACGACTGACCACATGCTCTGATTCTAACCCTAACAAGACTGACCACCTGCACTGATTCTAACCCTAACAGGACTGACCACCTGCTCTGATTCTAACAGGACTGACCACCTGCTCTGATTCTAACAGGACTGACCACCTGCTCTGATTCTAACAGGACTGACCTCCTGCTCTGATTCTAACAGTACTGACCACCTGCTCTGATTCTAACAGGACTGACCTCCTGCTCTGATTCTAACAGGACTGACCTCCTGCTCTGATTCTAACAGTACTGACCACCTGCTCTGATTCTAACAGGACTGACCTCCTGCTCTGATTCTAGCCCTAACAGGACTGACCACCTGCTCTGATTCTAACCTGACTGATCACCTGCTCTTATTCTAAAAGGACTGACCTACTGCTCTGATTCTAACAGGACTGACCACCTGCTCTGATTATAACTGGACTGACCTCCTGCTCTGATTCTAACCCTAACAGGACTGACCACCTGCACTGATTCTAACAGGACTGACCACCTGCTCTGATTCTAACAGGACTGACCACCTGCTCTGATTCTAACAGGACTGACCACCTGCACTGATTCTATCCCTAACAGGACTGACCACCTGATCTGATTCTAACCCTAACAGGACTGACCACCTGCTCTGATTCTAACAGGACTGACCTCCTGCTCTGATTCTATCAGGACTAACCTGCTCTGATTCTAACAGGACTGACCACCTGCTCTGATTCTAACCCTAACAGGACTGACCTCCTGCTCTGATTCTAACAGGACTGACCTCCTGCTCTGATTCTAACCCTAACAGGACTGACCACCTGCACTGATTCTAACAGGACTGACCTCCTGCTCTGATTCTAACAGGACTGACCTCCTGCTCTGATTCTAACAGGACTGACCACCTGCTCTGATTCTAACAGGACTGACCTCCTGCTCTGATTCTAACCCTAACAGGACTGACCACCTGCTCTGATTCTAACAGGACTGACCACCTGATCTGATTCTAACCCTAACAGGACTGAACACCTGCTCTGATTCTAACAGGACTGACAACCTGCTCTGATTCTAACAGGACTGACCTCCTGCTCTGATTCTAACAGGACTGACCACCTGCTCTGATTCTAAAACGACTGACCACATGCTCTGATTCTAACCCTAACAAGACTGACCACCTGCACTGATTCTAACCCTAACAGGACTGACCACCTGCTCTGATTCTAACAGGACTGACCACCTGCTCTGATTCTAACAGGACTGACCACCTGCTCTGATTCTAACAGGACTGACCTCCTGCTCTGATTCTAACAGTACTGACCACCTGCTCTGATTCTAACAGGACTGACCTCCTGCTCTGATTCTAACAGGACTGACCTCCTGCTCTGATTCTAACAGTACTGACCACCTGCTCTGATTCTAACAGGACTGACCTCCTGCTCTGATTCTAGCCCTAACAGGACTGACCACCTGCTCTGATTCTAACCTGACTGATCACCTGCTCTTATTCTAAAAGGACTGACCTACTGCTCTGATTCTAACAGGACTGACCACCTGCTCTGATTATAACTGGACTGACCTCCTGCTCTGATTCTAACCCTAACAGGACTGACCACCTGCACTGATTCTAACAGGACTGACCACCTGCTCTGATTCTAACAGGACTGACCACCTGCTCTGATTCTAACAGGACTGACCACCTGCTCTGATTCTAACCCTAACAGGACTGACCACCTGCACTGATTCTAACCCTAACAGGACTGACCACCTGATCTGATTCTAACCCTAACAGGACTGAACACCTGCTCTGATTCTAACAGGACTGACAACCTGCTCTGATTCTAACAGGACTGACCTCCTGCTCTGATTCTAACAGGACTGACCACCTGCTCTGATTCTAAAACGACTGACCACATGCTCTGATTCTAACCCTAACAGGACTGACCACCTGCACTGATTCTAACCCTAACAGGACTGACCACCTGCTCTGATTCTAACAGGACTGACCACCTGCTCTGATTCTAACAGGACTGACCTCCTGCTCTGATTCTAACAGGACTGACCACCTGCTCTGATTCTAACAGGACTGACCTCCTGCCCTGATTCTAACAGTACTGACCACCTGCTCTGATTCTAACAGGACTGACCACCTGCTCTGATTCTAACCCTAACAGGACTGACCTCCTGCTCTGATTCTAACAGGACTGACCACCTGCTCTGATTCTAACCCTAACAGGACTGACCACCTGCTCTGATTCTAACAGGACTGACCTCCTGCTCTGATTCTATCAGGACTGACCTGCTCTGATTCTAACAGGACTGACCACCTGCTCTGATTCTAACCCTAACAGGACTGACCACCTGCTCTGATTCTAACCCTAACAGGACTGACCACCTGCTCTGATTCTAACAGGACTGAACTCCTACTCTGATTCTCACAGGACTGACCACCTGCTCTGATTCTAACAGGACTGAACTCCTGCTCTGATTCTAACCCTAACAGGACTGACCACCTGCACTGATTCTAACAGGACTGACCTCCTGCTCTGATTCTAACAGGACTGACCACTTGCTCTGATTCTAACCCTAACAGGACTGACCACCTGCTCTGATTCTAACAGGACTGACCAACTGCTCTGATTCTAACAGGGCTGAACTCCTACTCTGATTCTAACAGGACTGACCACCTGCTCTGATTCTAACAGGACTGAACTCCTGCTCTGATTGTAACCCTAACAGGACTGACCACCTGCACTGATTCTAACAGGACTGACCTCCTGCTCTGATTCTAACAGGACTGACCACCTGCTCTGATTCTAACAGGAATGACCTCCTGCTCTGATTCTAACCCTAACAGGACTGACCACCTGCACTGATTCTAACAAGACTGACCACCTGCTCTGATTCTAACAGGACTGACCTCCTGCTCTGATTCTAACCCTAACAGGACTGACCACCTGCACTGATTCTAACAGGACTGACCACCTACTATGATTCTAACAGGACTGAACACCTGCTCTGATTCTAACCCTAACAGGACTGACCTCCTGCTCTGATTCTAACAGGACTGACCATCTGCTCTGATTCTAACCCTAACAGGACTGACCTCCTGCACTGATTCTAACAGGACTGACCACCTGCTCTGATTCTAACCCTAACAGGACTGACCACTTGCACTGATTCTAAGAGGACTGACCACCTGCTCTGATTCGAACCCTAACAGGACTGACCACCTGCTCTGATTCTAACAGGACTGATCACCTGCTCTGATTCTAACAGGACTGACCTACTGCTCTGACTCTAACAGGACTGACCACCTGCTCTGATTATAACTGGACTGACCTCCTGCTCTGATTCTAACCCTAACAGCACTGACCACCTGCACTGATTCTAACAGGACTGACCACCTGCTCTGATTCTAACAGGACTGACCACCTGCTCTGATTCTAACAGGACTGACCTCCTGCTCTGATTCTAACCCTAACAGGACTGACCACCTGCTCTGATTCTAACAGGACTGACCACCTGATCTGATTCTAACCCTAACAGGACTGAACACCTGCTCTGATTCTAACAGGACTGACAACCTGCTCTGATTCTAACAGGACTGACCTCCTGCTCTGATTCTAACAGGACTGACCACCTGCTCTGATTCTAAAACGACTGACCACATGCTCTGATTCTAACCCTAACAAGACTGACCACCTGCACTGATTCTAACCCTAACAGGACTGACCACCTGCTCTGATTCTAACAGGACTGACCACCTGCTCTGATTCTAACAGGACTGACCACCTGCTCTGATTCTAACAGGACTGACCTCCTGCTCTGATTCTAACAGTACTGACCACCTGCTCTGATTCTAACAGGACTGACCTCCTGCTCTGATTCTAACAGGACTGACCTCCTGCTCTGATTCTAACAGTACTGACCACCTGCTCTGATTCTAACAGGACTGACCTCCTGCTCTGATTCTAGCCCTAACAGGACTGACCACCTGCTCTGATTCTAACCTGACTGATCACCTGCTCTTATTCTAAAAGGACTGACCTACTGCTCTGATTCTAACAGGACTGACCACCTGCTCTGATTATAACTGGACTGACCTCCTGCTCTGATTCTAACCCTAACAGGACTGACCACCTGCACTGATTCTAACAGGACTGACCACCTGCTCTGATTCTAACAGGACTGACCACCTGCTCTGATTCTAACAGGACTGACCACCTGCACTGATTCTATCCCTAACAGGACTGACCACCTGATCTGATTCTAACCCTAACAGGACTGACCACCTGCTCTGATTCTAACAGGACTGACCTCCTGCTCTGATTCTATCAGGACTAACCTGCTCTGATTCTAACAGGACTGACCACCTGCTCTGATTCTAACCCTAACAGGACTGACCTCCTGCTCTGATTCTAACAGGACTGACCTCCTGCTCTGATTCTAACCCTAACAGGACTGACCACCTGCACTGATTCTAACAGGACTGACCTCCTGCTCTGATTCTAACAGGACTGACCTCCTGCTCTGATTCTAACAGGACTGACCACCTGCTCTGATTCTAACAGGACTGACCTCCTGCTCTGATTCTAACCCTAACAGGACTGACCACCTGCTCTGATTCTAACAGGACTGACCACCTGATCTGATTCTAACCCTAACAGGACTGAACACCTGCTCTGATTCTAACAGGACTGACAACCTGCTCTGATTCTAACAGGACTGACCTCCTGCTCTGATTCTAACAGGACTGACCACCTGCTCTGATTCTAAAACGACTGACCACATGCTCTGATTCTAACCCTAACAAGACTGACCACCTGCACTGATTCTAACCCTAACAGGACTGACCACCTGCTCTGATTCTAACAGGACTGACCACCTGCTCTGATTCTAACAGGACTGACCACCTGCTCTGATTCTAACAGGACTGACCTCCTGCTCTGATTCTAACAGTACTGACCACCTGCTCTGATTCTAACAGGACTGACCTCCTGCTCTGATTCTAACAGGACTGACCTCCTGCTCTGATTCTAACAGTACTGACCACCTGCTCTGATTCTAACAGGACTGACCTCCTGCTCTGATTCTAGCCCTAACAGGACTGACCACCTGCTCTGATTCTAACCTGACTGATCACCTGCTCTTATTCTAAAAGGACTGACCTACTGCTCTGATTCTAACAGGACTGACCACCTGCTCTGATTATAACTGGACTGACCTCCTGCTCTGATTCTAACCCTAACAGGACTGACCACCTGCACTGATTCTAACAGGACTGACCACCTGCTCTGATTCTAACAGGACTGACCACCTGCTCTGATTCTAACAGGACTGACCACCTGCTCTGATTCTAACCCTAACAGGACTGA
This sequence comes from Salmo salar, assembly GCF_965601325.2. Taxonomy (NCBI): domain Eukaryota; kingdom Metazoa; phylum Chordata; class Actinopteri; order Salmoniformes; family Salmonidae; genus Salmo; species Salmo salar. The sequence continues at coordinate 184,574,827 of NC_138291.1, read as the reverse complement.
CCACCTGCACTGATTCTAACCCTAACAGGACTGACCACCTGATCTGATTCTAACCCTAACAGGACTGAACACCTGCTCTGATTCTAACAGGACTGACAACCTGCTCTGATTCTAACAGGACTGACCTCCTGCTCTGATTCTAACAGGACTGACCACCTGCTCTGATTCTAAAACGACTGACCACATGCTCTGATTCTAACCCTAACAGGACTGACCTCCTGCTCTGATTCTAACAGGACTGACCACCTGCTCTGATTCTAACCCTAACAGGACTGACCACCTGCTCTGATTCTAACAGGACTGACCTCCTGCTCTGATTCTATCAGGACTGACCTGCTCTGATTCTAACAGGACTGACCACCTGCTCTGATTCTAACCCTAACAGGACTGACCACCTGCTCTGATTCTAACCCTAACAGGACTGACCACCTGCTCTGATTCTAACAGGACTGAACTCCTACTCTGATTCTCACAGGACTGACCACCTGCTCTGATTCTAACAGGACTGAACTCCTGCTCTGATTCTAACCCTAACAGGACTGACCACCTGCACTGATAATAACAGGACTGACCTCCTGCTCTGATTCTAACAGGACTGACCACTTGCTCTGATTCTAACCCTAACAGGACTGACCACCTGCTCTGATTCTAACAGGACTGACCAACTGCTCTGATTCTAACAGGGCTGAACTCCTACTCTGATTCTAACAGGACTGACCACCTGCTCTGATTCTAACAGGACTGAACTCCTGCTCTGATTGTAACCCTAACAGGACTGACCACCTGCACTGATTCTAACAGGACTGACCTCCTGCTCTGATTCTAACAAGACTGACCACCTGCTCTGATTCTAACAGGAATGACCTCCTGCTCTGATTCTAACCCTAACAGGACTGACCACCTGCACTGATTCTAACAAGACTGACCACCTGCTCTGATTCTAACAGGACTGACCTCCTGCTCTGATTCTAACCCTAACAGGACTGACCACCTGCACTGATTCTAACAGGACTGACCACCTACTATGATTCTAACAGGACTGAACACCTGCTCTGATTCTAACCCTAACAGGACTGACCTCCTGCTCTGATTCTAACAGGACTGACCATCTGCTCTGATTCTAACCCTAACAGGACTGACCTCCTGCACTGATTCTAACAGGACTGACCACCTGCTCTGATTCTAACCCTAACAGGACTGACCACTTGCACTGATTCTAAGAGGACTGACCACCTGCTCTGATTCGAACCCTAACAGGACTGACCACCTGCTCTGATTCTAACAGGACTGATCACCTGCTCTTATTCTAACAGGACTGACCTACTGCTCTGACTCTAACAGGACTGACCACCTGCTCTGATTATAACTGGACTGACCTCCTGCTCTGATTCTAACCCTAACAGCACTGACCACCTGCACTGATTCTAACAGGACTGACCACCTGCTCTGATTCTAACAGGACTGACCACCTGCTCTGATTCTAACAGGACTGACCACCTGCTCTGATTCTAACCCTAACAGGACTGACCACCTGCACTGATTCTAACCCTAACAGGACTGACCACCTGATCTGATTCTAACCCTAACAGGACTGACCACCTGCTCTGATTCTAACAGGACTGACCTCCTGCTCTGATTCTATCAGGACTGACCTGCTCTGATTCTAACAGGACTGACCACCTGCTCTGATTCTAACCCTAACAGGACTGACCTCCTGCTCTGATTCTAACAGGACTGACCTCCTGCTCTGGTTCTAACCCTAACAGGACTGACCACCTGCACTGATTCTAACAGGACTGACCTCCTGCTCTGATTCTAACAGGACTGACCTCCTGCTCTGATTCTATCAGGACTGACCTGCTCTGATTCTAACAGGACTGACCAGCTGCTCTGATTCTATCCCTAACAGGACTGACCTCCTGCTCTGATTCTAACAGGACTGACCACCTGCTCTGATTCTAACCCTAACAGGACTGACCATCTGCTCTGATTCTAACAGGACTGAACTCCTGCTCTGATTCTAACCCTAACAGGACTGACCACCTGCACTGATTCTAACAGGACTGACCTCCTGCTCTGATTCTAACAGGACTGACCACTTGCTCTGATTCTAACACTAACAGGACTGACCACCTGCTCTGATTCTAACAGGACTGACCAACTGCTCTGATTCTAACAGGGCTGAACTCCTACTCTGATTCTAACAGGACTGACCACCTGCTCTGATTCTAACAGGACTGAACTCCTGCTCTGATTGTAACCCTAACAGGACTGACCACCTGCACTGATTCTAACAGGACTGACCTCCTGCTCTGATTCTAACAGGACTGACCACCTGCTCTGATTCTAACAGGAATGACCTCCTGCTCTGATTCTAACACTAACAGGACTGACCACCTGCACTGATTCTAACAAGACTGACCACCTGCTCTGATTCTAACAGGACTGACCTCCTGCTCTGATTCTAACCCTAACAGGACTGACCACCTGCACTGATTCTAACAGGACTGACCACCTACTATGATTCTAACAGGACTGAACACCTGCTCTGATTCTAACCCTAACAGGACTGACCTCCTGCTCTGATTCTAACAGGACTGACCATCTGCTCTGATTCTAACCCTAACAGGACTGACCTACTGCACTGATTCTAACAGGACTGACCACCTGCTCTGATTCTAACCCTAACAGGACTGACCACTTGCACTGATTCTAAGAGGACTGACCACCTGCTCTGATTCGAACCCTAACAGGACTGACCACCTGCTCTGATTCTAACAGGACTGATCACCTGCTCTTATTCTAACAGGACTGACCTACTGCTCTGACTCTAACAGGACTGACCACCTGCTCTGATTATAACTGGACTGACCTCCTGCTCTGATTCTAACCCTAACAGCACTGACCACCTGCACTGATTCTAACAGGACTGACCACCTGCTCTGATTCTAACAGGACTGACCACCTGCTCTGATTCTAACAGGACTGACCACCTGCTCTGATTCTAACCCTAACAGGACTGACCACCTGCACTGATTCTAACCCTAACAGGACTGACCACCTGATCTGATTCTAACCCTAACAGGACTGACCACCTGCTCTGATTCTAACAGGACTGACCTCCTGCTCTGATTCTATCAGGACTGACCTGCTCTGATTCTAACAGGACTGACCACCTGCTCTGATTCTAACCCTAACAGGACTGACCTCCTGCTCTGATTCTAACAGGACTGACCTCCTGCTCTGGTTCTAACCCTAACAGGACTGACCACCTGCACTGATTCTAACAGGACTGACCTCCTGCTCTGATTCTAACAGGACTGACCTCCTGCTCTGGTTCTAACCCTAACAGGACTGACCACCTGCACTGATTCTAACAGGACTGACCTCCTGCTCTGATTCTAACAGGACTGACCTCCTGCTCTGACTCTAACAGGACTGACCACCTGATCTGATTCTAACCCTAACAGGACTGAACACCTGCTCTGATTCTAACAGGACTGACAACCTGCTCTGATTCTAACAGGACTGACCTCCTGCTCTGATTCTAACAGGACTGACCACCTGCTCTGATTCTAAAACGACTGACCACATGCTCTGATTCTAACCCTAACAAGACTGACCACCTGCACTGATTCTAACCCTAACAGGACTGACCACCTGCTCTGATTCTAACAGGACTGACCACCTGCTCTGATTCTAACAGGACTGACCTCCTGCTCTGATTCTAACAGGACTGACCTCCTGCTCTGATTCTAACAGGACTGACCTCCTGCTCTGATTCTAACAGTACTGACCACCTGCTCTGATTCTAACAGGACTGACCTCCTGCTCTGATTCTAGCCCTAACAGGACTGACCTCCTGCTCTGATTCTAACAGGACTGACCACCTGCTCTGATTCTAACCCTAACAGGACTGACCACCTGCTCTGATTCTAACAGGACTGACCTCCTGCTCTGATTCTAACAGGACTGAACTCCTACTCTGATTCTAACAGGACTGACCACCTGCTCTGATTCTAACCGGACCGACCACCTGCTCTGATTCTAACAGGACTGACCTCCTGCTCTGATTCTAACCCTAACAGGACTGACCTCCTGCTCTGATTCTAACAGGACTGACCACCTGCTCTGATTCTAACCCTAACAGGACTGACCACCTGCTCTGATTCTAACAGGACTGACCTCCTGCTCTGATTCTAACAGGACTGAACTCCTACTCTGATTCTAACAGGACTGACCACCTGCTCTGATTCTAACCGGACCGACCACCTGCTCTGATTCTAACAGGACTGACCTCCTGCTCTGATTCTAACAGGACTAACCACCTGCTCTGATTCTAACAGGACTGACCTCCTGCTCTGATTCTAACCCTAACAGGACTGACCACCTGCACTGATTCTAACAAGACTGACCACCTGCTCTGATTCTAACAGGACTGACCGCCTGCTCTGATTCTAACCCTAACAGGACTGACCACCTGCACTGATTCTAACAGGACTGACCACCTACTATGATTCTAACAGGACTGACCACCTGCACTGATTCTAACAGGACTGACCACCTACTATGATTCTAACAGGACTGAACACCTGCTCTGATTCTAACCCTAACAGGACTGACCTCCTGCTCTGATTCTAACAGGACTGACCATCTGCTCTGATTCTAACCCTAACAGGACTGACCTCCTGCACTGATTCTAACAGGACTGACCACCTGCTCTGATTCTAACCCTAACAGGACTGACCACTTGCACTGATTCTAAGAGGACTGACCAACTGCTCTGATTCGAACCCTAACAGGACTGACCACCTGCTCTGATTCTAACAGGACTGATCACCTGCTCTTATTCTAACAGGACTGACCTACTGCTCTGATTCTAACAGGACTGACCTCCTGCTCTGATTCTAACCCTAACAGGACTGACCACCTGCACTGATTCTAACAGGACTGACCACCTGCTCTGATTCTAACAGGACTGACCACCTGCTCTGATTCTAACAGGACTGACCACCTGCTCTGATTCTAACCCTAACAGGACTGACCACCTGCACTGATTCTAACCCTAACAGGACTGACCACCTGATCTGATTCTAACCCTAACAGGACTGAACACCTGCTCTGATTCTAACAGGACTGACAACCTGCTCTGATTCTAACAGGACTGACCTCCTGCTCTGATTCTAACAGGACTGACCACCTGCTCTGATTCTAAAACGACTGACCACATGCTCTGATTCTAACCCTAACAGGACTGACCACCTGCACTGATTCTAACCCTAACAGGACTGACCACCTGCTCTGATTCTAACAGGACTGACCACCTGCTCTGATTCTAACAGGACTGACCTCCTGCTCTGATTCTAACAGGACTGACCACCTGCTCTGATTCTAACAGGACTGACCTCCTGCTCTGATTCTAACAGTACTGACCACCTGCTCTGATTCTAACAGGAATGACCACCTGCTCTGATTCTAACCCTAACAGGACTGACCTCCTGCTCTGATTCTAACAGGACTGACCACCTGCTCTGATTCTAACCCTAACAGGACTGACCACCTGCTCTGATTCTAACAGGACTGACCTCCTGCTCTGATTCTATCAGGACTGACCTGCTCTGATTCTAACAGGACTGACCACCTGCTCTGATTCTAACCCTAACAGGACTGACCTCCTGCTCTGATTCTAACAGGACTGACCACCTGCTCTGATTCTAACCCTAACAGGACTGACCACCTGCTCTGATTCTAACAGGACTGACCTCCTGCTCTGATTCTAACCCTAACAGGACTGACCACCTGCACTGATTCTAACAAGACTGACCACCTGCTCTGATTCTAACAGGACTGACCGCCTGCTCTGATTCTAACCCTAACAGGACTGACCACCTGCACTGATTCTAACAGGACTGACCACCTACTATGATTCTAACAGGACTGACCACCTGCACTGATTCTAACAGGACTGACCACCTACTATGATTCTAACAGGACTGAACACCTGCTCTGATTCTAACCCTAACAGGACTGACCTCCTGCTCTGATTCTAACAGGACTGACCATCTGCTCTGATTCTAACCCTAACAGGACTGACCTCCTGCACTGATTCTAACAGGACTGACCACCTGCTCTGATTCTAACCCTAACAGGACTGACCACTTGCACTGATTCTAAGAGGACTGACCAACTGCTCTGATTCGAACCCTAACAGGACTGACCACCTGCTCTGATTCTAACAGGACTGATCACCTGCTCTTATTCTAACAGGACTGACCTACTGCTCTGATTCTAACAGGACTGACCTCCTGCTCTGATTCTAACCCTAACAGGACTGACCACCTGCACTGATTCTAACAGGACTGACCACCTGCTCTGATTCTAACAGGACTGACCACCTGCTCTGATTCTAACAGGACTGACCACCTGCTCTGATTCTAACCCTAACAGGACTGACCACCTGCACTGATTCTAACCCTAACAGGACTGACCACCTGATCTGATTCTAACCCTAACAGGACTGAACACCTGCTCTGATTCTAACAGGACTGACAACCTGCTCTGATTCTAACAGGACTGACCTCCTGCTCTGATTCTAACAGGACTGACCATCTGCTCTGATTCTAAAACGACTGACCACATGCTCTGATTCTAACCCTAACAGGACTGACCACCTGCACTGATTCTAACCCTAACAGGACTGACCACCTGCTCTGATTCTAACAGGACTGACCACCTGCTCTGATTCTAACAGGACTGACCTCCTGCTCTGATTCTAACAGGACTGACCACCTGCTCTGATTCTAACAGGACTGACCTCCTGCTCTGATTCTAACAGTACTGACCACCTGCTCTGATTCTAACAGGAATGACCACCTGCTCTGATTCTAACCCTAACAGGACTGACCTCCTGCTCTGATTCTAACAGGACTGACCACCTGCTCTGATTCTAACCCTAACAGGACTGACCACCTGCTCTGATTCTAACAGGACTGACCTCCTGCTCTGATTCTATCAGGACTGACCTGCTCTGATTCTAACAGGACTGACCAACAGCTCTGATTCTAACCCTAACAGGACTGACCTCCTGCTCTGATTCTAACAGGACTGACCACCTGCTCTGATTCTAACCCTAACAGGACTGACCACCTGCTCTGATTCTAACAGGACTGACCACCTGCTCTGATTCTAACAGGACTGAACTCCTACTCTGATTCTCACAGGACTGACCACCTGCTCTGATTCTAACAGGACTGAACTCCTGCTCTGATTCTAACCCTAACAGGACTGACCACCTGCACTGATTCTAACAGGACTGACCACCTGCTCTGATTCTAACAGGAATGACCACCTGCTCTGATTCTAACCCTAACAGGACTGACCTCCTGCTCTGATTCTAACAGGACTGACCACCTGCTCTGATTCTAACCCTAACAGGACTGACCTCCTGCTCTGATTCTAACAGGACTGACCACCTGCTCTGATTCTAACTGGACTGAACTCCTACTCTGATTCTAACAGGACTGACCACCTGCTCTGATTCTAACAGGACTGACCACCTGCTCTTATTCTAACAGGACTGACCACCTGCTCTGATTCTAACCCTAACAGGACTGACCACCTGCTCTGATTCTAACAGGACTGACCACCTGCTCTTATTCTAACAGGACTGACCACCTGCTCTGATTCGAACCCTAACAGGACTGACCACCTGCTCTGATTCTAACAGGACTGACCACCTGCTCTGATTCTAACAGAACTGAACTCCTACTCTGATTCTAACAGGACTGACCACCTGCTCTGATTCTAACAGGACTGACCTCCTGCTCTGATTCTAACCCTAACAGGACTGACCACCTGCACTGATTCTAACAGGACTGACCACCTGCTCTGATTCTAACAGGACTGACCACCTGCTCTGATTCTAACCATAACAGGACTGACCTCCTGCTCTGATTCTAACAGGACTGACCACCTGCTCTGATTCTAACAGGACTGACCTCCTGCTCTGATTCTAACCCTAACAGGACTGACCACCTGCTCTGATTCTAACAGGACTGACCACCTGCTCTGATTCTAACAGGACTGAACTCCTACTCTGATTCTAACAGGACTGACCACCTGCACTGATTCTAACCGGACCGACCACCTGCTCTGATTCTAACAGGACTGACCACCTGCTCTGATTCTAAAACGACTGACCACATGCTCTGATTCTAACCCTACCAGGACTGACCACCTGCACTGATTCTAACCCTAACAGGACTGACCACCTGCTCTGATTCTAACAGGACTGACCACCTGCACTGATTCTAACCGCACCGACCACCTGCTCTGATTCTAACAGGACTGACCACCTGCTCTGATTCTAACAGGACTGACCGCCTGCTCTGATTCTAACCCTAACAGGACTGACCACCTGCACTGATTCTAACAGGACTGACCACCTACTATGATTCTAACAGGACTGACCACCTGCTCTGATTCTAACAGGACTGAACACCTGCTCTGATTCTAACCCTAACAGGAATGACCACCTGCTCTGATTCTAACAGGACTGACCACCTGCTCTGATTCTAACAGGACTGAACACCTGCTCTGATTCTAACCCTAACAGGACTGACCTCCTGCTCTGATTCTAACAGGACTGACCATCTGCTCTGATTCTAACCCTAACAGGACTGACCTACTGCACTGATTCTAACAGGACTGACCACCTGCTCTGATTCTAACCCTAACAGGACTGACCACTTGCACTGATTCTAAGAGGACTGACCACCTGCTCTGATTCGAACCCTAACAGGACTGACCACCTGCTCTGATTCTAACAGGACTGATCACCTGCTCTTATTCTAACAGGACTGACCTACTGCTCTGACTCTAACAGGACTGACCACCTGCTCTGATTATAACTGGACTGACCTCCTGCTCTGATTCTAACCCTAACAGCACTGACCACCTGCACTGATTCTAACAGGACTGACCACCTGCTCTGATTCTAACAGGACTGACCACCTGCTCTGATTCTAACAGGACTGACCACCTGCTCTGATTCTAACCCTAACAGGACTGACCACCTGCACTGATTCTAACCCTAACAGGACTGACCACCTGATCTGATTCTAACCCTAACAGGACTGACCACCTGCTCTGATTCTAACAGGACTGACCTCCTGCTCTGATTCTATCAGGACTGACCTGCTCTGATTCTAACAGGACTGACCACCTGCTCTGATTCTAACCCTAACAGGACTGACCTCCTGCTCTGATTCTAACAGGACTGACCTCCTGCTCTGGTTCTAACCCTAACAGGACTGACCACCTGCACTGATTCTAACAGGACTGACCTCCTGCTCTGATTCTAACAGGACTGACCTCCTGCTCTGGTTCTAACCCTAACAGGACTGACCACCTGCACTGATTCTAACAGGACTGACCTCCTGCTCTGATTCTAACAGGACTGACCTCCTGCTCTGACTCTAACAGGACTGACCACCTGATCTGATTCTAACAGGACTGACAACCTGCTCTGATTCTAACAGGACTGACCACCTGCTCTGATTCTAACAGGACTGACCTCCTGCTCTGATTCTAACAGGACTGACCTCCTGCTCTGATTCTAACAGGACTGACCTCCTGCTCTGATTCTAACAGTACTGACCACCTGCTCTGATTCTAACAGGACTGACCTCCTGCTCTGATTCTAGCCCTAACAGGACTGACCTCCTGCTCTGATTCTAACAGGACTGACCACCTGCTCTGATTCTAACCCTAACAGGACTGACCACCTGCTCTGATTCTAACAGGACTGACCTCCTGCTCTGATTCTAACAGGACTGAACTCCTACTCTGATTCTAACAGGACTGACCACCTGCTCTGATTCTAACCGGACCGACCACCTGCTCTGATTCTAACAGGACTGACCTCCTGCTCTGATTCTAACCCTAACAGGACTGACCTCCTGCTCTGATTCTAACAGGACTGACCACCTGCTCTGATTCTAACCCTAACAGGACTGACCACCTGCTCTGATTCTAACAGGACTGACCTCCTGCTCTGATTCTAACAGGACTGAACTCCTACTCTGATTCTAACAGGACTGACCACCTGCTCTGATTCTAACCGGACCGACCACCTGCTCTGATTCTAACAGGACTGACCTCCTGCTCTGATTCTAACAGGACTAACCACCTGCTCTGATTCTAACAGGACTGACCTCCTGCTCTGATTCTAACCCTAACAGGACTGACCACCTGCACTGATTCTAACAAGACTGACCACCTGCTCTGATTCTAACAGGACTGACCGCCTGCTCTGATTCTAACCCTAACAGGACTGACCACCTGCACTGATTCTAACAGGACTGACCACCTACTATGATTCTAACAGGACTGACCACCTGCACTGATTCTAACAGGACTGACCACCTACTATGATTCTAACAGGACTGAACACCTGCTCTGATTCTAACCCTAACAGGACTGACCTCCTGCTCTGATTCTAACAGGACTGACCATCTGCTCTGATTCTAACCCTAACAGGACTGACCTCCTGCACTGATTCTAACAGGACTGACCACCTGCTCTGATTCTAACCCTAACAGGACTGACCACTTGCACTGATTCTAAGAGGACTGACCAACTGCTCTGATTCGAACCCTAACAGGACTGACCACCTGCTCTGATTCTAACAGGACTGATCACCTGCTCTTATTCTAACAGGACTGACCTACTGCTCTGATTCTAACAGGACTGACCTCCTGCTCTGATTCTAACCCTAACAGGACTGACCACCTGCACTGATTCTAACAGGACTGACCACCTGCTCTGATTCTAACAGGACTGACCACCTGCTCTGATTCTAACAGGACTGACCACCTGCTCTGATTCTAACCCTAACAGGACTGACCACCTGCACTGATTCTAACCCTAACAGGACTGACCACCTGATCTGATTCTAACCCTAACAGGACTGAACACCTGCTCTGATTCTAACAGGACTGACAACCTGCTCTGATTCTAACAGGACTGACCTCCTGCTCTGATTCTAACAGGACTGACCACCTGCTCTGATTCTAAAACGACTGACCACATGCTCTGATTCTAACCCTAACAGGACTGACCACCTGCACTGATTCTAACCCTAACAGGACTGACCACCTGCTCTGATTCTAACAGGACTGACCACCTGCTCTGATTCTAACAGGACTGACCTCCTGCTCTGATTCTAACAGGACTGACCACCTGCTCTGATTCTAACAGGACTGACCTCCTGCTCTGATTCTAACAGTACTGACCACCTGCTCTGATTCTAACAGGAATGACCACCTGCTCTGATTCTAACCCTAACAGGACTGACCTCCTGCTCTGATTCTAACAGGACTGACCACCTGCTCTGATTCTAACCCTAACAGGACTGACCACCTGCTCTGATTCTAACAGGACTGACCTCCTGCTCTGATTCTATCAGGACTGACCTGCTCTGATTCTAACAGGACTGACCACCTGCTCTGATTCTAACCCTAACAGGACTGACCTCCTGCTCTGATTCTAACAGGACTGACCACCTGCTCTGATTCTAACCCTAACAGGACTGACCACCTGCTCTGATTCTAACAGGACTGACCTCCTGCTCTGATTCTAACCCTAACAGGACTGACCACCTGCACTGATTCTAACAAGACTGACCACCTGCTCTGATTCTAACAGGACTGACCGCCTGCTCTGATTCTAACCCTAACAGGACTGACCACCTGCACTGATTCTAACAGGACTGACCACCTACTATGATTCTAACAGGACTGACCACCTGCACTGATTCTAACAGGACTGACCACCTACTATGATTCTAACAGGACTGAACACCTGCTCTGATTCTAACCCTAACAGGACTGACCTCCTGCTCTGATTCTAACAGGACTGACCATCTGCTCTGATTCTAACCCTAACAGGACTGACCTCCTGCACTGATTCTAACAGGACTGACCACCTGCTCTGATTCTAACCCTAACAGGACTGACCACTTGCACTGATTCTAAGAGGACTGACCAACTGCTCTGATTCGAACCCTAACAGGACTGACCACCTGCTCTGATTCTAACAGGACTGATCACCTGCTCTTATTCTAACAGGACTGACCTACTGCTCTGATTCTAACAGGACTGACCTCCTGCTCTGATTCTAACCCTAACAGGACTGACCACCTGCACTGATTCTAACAGGACTGACCACCTGCTCTGATTCTAACAGGACTGACCACCTGCTCTGATTCTAACAGGACTGACCACCTGCTCTGATTCTAACCCTAACAGGACTGACCACCTGCACTGATTCTAACCCTAACAGGACTGACCACCTGATCTGATTCTAACCCTAACAGGACTGAACACCTGCTCTGATTCTAACAGGACTGACAACCTGCTCTGATTCTAACAGGACTGACCTCCTGCTCTGATTCTAACAGGACTGACCACCTGCTCTGATTCTAAAACGACTGACCACATGCTCTGATTCTAACCCTAACAGGACTGACCACCTGCACTGATTCTAACCCTAACAGGACTGACCACCTGCTCTGATTCTAACAGGACTGACCACCTGCTCTGATTCTAACAGGACTGACCTCCTGCTCTGATTCTAACAGGACTGACCACCTGCTCTGATTCTAACAGGACTGACCTCCTGCTCTGATTCTAACAGTACTGACCACCTGCTCTGATTCTAACAGGAATGACCACCTGCTCTGATTCTAACCCTAACAGGACTGACCTCCTGCTCTGATTCTAACAGGACTGACCACCTGCTCTGATTCTAACCCTAACAGGACTGACCACCTGCTCTGATTCTAACAGGACTGACCTCCTGCTCTGATTCTATCAGGACTGACCTGCTCTGATTCTAACAGGACTGACCACCTGCTCTGATTCTAACCCTAACAGGACTGACCTCCTGCTCTGATTCTAACAGGACTGACCACCTGCTCTGATTCTAACCCTAACAGGACTGACCACCTGCTCTGATTCTAACAGGACTGACCACCTGCTCTGATTCTAACAGGACTGAACTCCTACTCTGATTCTCACAGGACTGACCACCTGCTCTGATTCTAACAGGACTGAACTCCTGCTCTGATTCTAACCCTAACAGGACTGACCACCTGCACTGATTCTAACAGGACTGACCACCTGCTCTGATTCTAACAGGAATGACCACCTGCTCTGATTCTAACCCTAACAGGACTGACCTCCTGCTCTGATTCTAACAGGACTGACCACCTGCTCTGATTCTAACCCTAACAGGACTGACCTCCTGCTCTGATTCTAACAGGAAAGACCACATGCTCTGATTCTAACCCTAACAGGACTGACCACCAGCTCTGATTCTAACAGGACTGACCACCTGCTCTGATTCTAACTGGACTGAACTCCTACTCTGATTCTAACAGGACTGACCACCTGCTCTGATTCTAACAGGACTGACCACCTGCTCTTATTCTAACAGGACTGACCACCTGCTCTGATTCTAACCCTAACAGGACTGACCACCTGCTCTGATTCTAACAGGACTGACCACCTGCTCTTATTCTAACAGGACTGACCACCTGCTCTGATTCTAACCCTAACAGGACTGACCACCTGCTCTGATTCTAACAGGACTGACCACCTGCTCTGATTCTAACAGAACTGAACTCCTACTCTGATTCTAACAGGACTGACCACCTGCTCTGATTCTAACAGGACTGACCTCCTGCTCTGATTCTAACCCTAACAGGACTGACCACCTGCACTGATTCTAACAGGACTGACCACCTGCTCTGATTCTAACAGGACTGACCACCTGCTCTGATTCTAACCATAACAGGACTGACCTCCTGCTCTGATTCTAACAGGACTGACCACCTGCTCTGATTCTAACAGGACTGACCTCCTGCTCTGATTCTAACCCTAACAGGACTGACCACCTGCTCTGATTCTAACAGGACTGACCACCTGCTCTGATTCTAACAGGACTGAACTCCTACTCTGATTCTAACAGGACTGACCACCTGCACTGATTCTAACCGGACCGACCACCTGCTCTGATTCTAACAGGACTGACCACCTGCTCTGATTCTAAAACGACTGACCACATGCTCTGATTCTAACCCTACCAGGACTGACCACCTGCACTGATTCTAACCCTAACAGGACTGACCACCTGCTCTGATTCTAACAGGACTGACCACCTGCACTGATTCTAACCGCACCGACCACCTGCTCTGATTCTAACAGGACTGACCACCTGCTCTGATTCTAACAGGACTGACCGCCTGCTCTGATTCTAACCCTAACAGGACTGACCACCTGCACTGATTCTAACAGGACTGACCACCTACTATGATTCTAACAGGACTGACCACCTGCACTGATTCTAACAGGACTGACCACCTACTATGATTCTAACAGGACTGAACACCTGCTCTGATTCTAACCCTAACAGGACTGACCTCCTGCTCTGATTCTAACAGGACTGACCATCTGCTCTGATTCTAACCCTAACAGGACTGACCTCCTGCACTGATTCTAACAGGACTGACCACCTGCTCTGATTCTAACCCTAACAGGACTGACCACTTGCACTGATTCTAAGAGGACTGACCACCTGCTCTGATTCGAACCCTAACAGGACTGACCACCTGCTCTGATTCTAACAGGACTGATCACCTGCTCTTATTCTAACAGGACTGACCTACTGCTCTGATTCTAACAGGACTGACCTCCTGCTCTGATTCTAACCCTAACAGGACTGACCACCTGCACTGATTCTAACAGGACTGACCACCTGCTCTGATTCTAACAGGACTGACCACCTGCTCTGATTCTAACAGGACTGACCACCTGCTCTGATTCTAACCCTAACAGGACTGACCACCTGCACTGATTCTAACCCTAACAGGACTGACCACCTGATCTGATTCTAACCCTAACAGGACTGAACACCTGCTCTGATTCTAACAGGACTGACAACCTGCTCTGATTCTAACAGGACTGACCTCCTGCTCTGATTCTAACAGGACTGACCACCTGCTCTGATTCTAAAACGACTGACCACATGCTCTGATTCTAACCCTAACAGGACTGACCACCTGCACTGATTCTAACCCTAACAGGACTGACCACCTGCTCTGATTCTAACAGGACTGACCACGTGCTCTGATTCTAACAGGACTGACCTCCTGCTCTGATTCTAACAGGACTGACCACCTGCTCTGATTCTAACAGGACTGACCTCCTGCTCTGATTCTAACAGTACTGACCACCTGCTCTGATTCTAACAGGAATGACCACCTGCTCTGATTCTAACAGGACTGACCTCCTGCTCTGATTCTATCAGGACTGACCTGCTCTGATTCTAACAGGACTGACCACCTGCTCTGATTCTAACCCTAACAGGACTGACCTCCTGCTCTGATTCTAACAGGACTGACCACCTGCTCTGATTCTAACCCTAACAGGACTGACCACCTGCTCTGATTCTAACAGGACTGACCACCTGCTCTGATTCTAACAGGACTGAACTCCTACTCTGATTCTCACAGGACTGACCACCTGCTCTGATTCTAACAGGACTGAACTCCTGCTCTGATTCTAACCCTAACAGGACTGACCACCTGCACTGATTCTAACAGGACTGACCACCTGCTCTGATTCTAACAGGAATGACCACCTGCTCTGATTCTAACCCTAACAGGACTGACCTCCTGCTCTGATTCTAACAGGACTGACCACCTGCTCTGATTCTAACCCTAACAGGACTGACCTCCTGCTCTGATTCTAACAGGAAAGACCACATGCTCTGATTCTAACCCTAACAGGACTGACCACCAGCTCTGATTCTAACAGGACTGACCACCTGCTCTGATTCTAACCCTAACAGGACTGACCTCCTGCTCTGATTCTAACAGGACTGACCACCTGCTCTGATTCTAACCCTAACAGGACTGACCACCTGCTCTGATTCTAACAGGACTGACCACCTGCTCTGATTCTAACAGGACTGAACTCCTACTCTGATTCTCACAGGACTGACCACCTGCTCTGATTCTAACAGGACTGAACTCCTGCTCTGATTCTAACCCTAACAGGACTGACCACCTGCACTGATTCTAACAGGACTGACCACCTGCTCTGATTCTAACAGGAATGACCACCTGCTCTGATTCTAACCCTAACAGGACTGACCTCCTGCTCTGATTCTAACAGGACTGACCACCTGCTCTGATTCTAACCCTAACAGGACTGACCTCCTGCTCTGATTCTAACAGGAAAGACCACATGCTCTGATTCTAACCCTAACAGGACTGACCACCAGCTCTGATTCTAACAGGACTGACCACCTGCTCTGATTCTAACTGGACTGAACTCCTACTCTGATTCTAACAGGACTGACCACCTGCTCTGATTCTAACAGGACTGACCACCTGCTCTTATTCTAACAGGACTGACCACCTGCTCTGATTCTAACCCTAACAGGACTGACCACCTGCTCTGATTCTAACAGGACTGACCACCTGCTCTTATTCTAAAAGGACTGACCACCTGCTCTGATTCTAACCCTAACAGGACTGACCACCTGCTCTGATTCTAACAGGACTGACCACCTGCTCTGATTCTAACAGAACTGAACTCCTACTCTGATTCTAACAGGACTGACCACCTGCTCTGATTCTAACAGGACTGACCTCCTGCTCTGATTCTAACCCTAACAGGACTGACCACCTGCACTGATTCTAACAGGACTGACCACCTGCTCTGATTCTAACAGGACTGACCACCTGCTCTGATTCTAACCATAACAGGACTGACCTCCTGCTCTGATTCTAACAGGACTGACCACCTGCTCTGATTCTAACAGGACTGACCTCCTGCTCTGATTCTAACCCTAACAGGACTGACCACCTGCTCTGATTCTAACAGGACTGACCACCTGCTCTGATTCTAACAGGACTGAACTCCTACTCTGATTCTAACAGGACTGACCACCTGCACTGATTCTAACCGGACCGACCACCTGCTCTGATTCTAACAGGACTGACCACCTGCTCTGATTCTAAAACGACTGACCACATGCTCTGATTCTAACCCTACCAGGACTGACCACCTGCACTGATTCTAACCCTAACAGGACTGACCACCTGCTCTGATTCTAACAGGACTGACCACCTGCACTGATTCTAACCGCACCGACCACCTGCTCTGATTCTAACAGGACTGACCACCTGCTCTGATTCTAACCCTAACAGGACTAATCTCCTGCTCTGATTCTAACAGGACTGACCTCCTGCTCTGATTCTAACAGGACTGACCTCCTGCTCTGATTCTATCAGGACTGACCTGCTCTGATTCTAACAGGACTGACCACCTGCTCTGATTCTAACCCTAACAGGACTGACCTCCTGCTCTGAATCTAACAGGACTGACCACCTGCTCTGATTCTAACCCTAACAGGACTGACCACCTGCTCTGATTCTAACAGGACTGACCACCTGCTCTGATTCTAACAGGACTGACCACCTGCTCTGATTCTAACAGGACTGACCACCTGCTCTGATTCTAACAGGACTGAACTCCTGCTCTGATTCTAACCCTAACAGGACTGACCACCTGCACTGATTCTAACAGGACTGACCACCTGCTCTGATTCTAACAGGACTGACCACCTGCTCTGAATCTAACCCTAACAGGACTGACCTCCTGCTCTGATTCTAACAGGACTGACCACCTGCTCTGATTCTAACCCTAACAGGACAGACCTCCTGCTCTGATTCTAACAGGACTGACCACATGCTCTGATTCTAACCCTAACAGGACTGACCACCTGCTCTGATTCTAACAGGACTGACCACCTGCTCTGATTCTAACAGGACTGAACTCCTACTCTTATTCTAACAGGACTGACCACCTGCTCTGATTCTAACAGGACTGACCACCTGCTCTGATTCTAACAGGACTGACCACCAGCTCTGATTCTAACCCTAACAGGACTGACCACCTGCTCTGATTCTAACAGGACTGACCACCTGCATTGATTCTAACAGAACTGAACTCCTACTCTGATTCTAACAGGACTGAACACCTGCTCTGATTCTAACAGGACTGACCTCCTGCTCTGATTCTAACCCTAACAGGACTGACCACCTGCACTGATTCTAACAGGACTGACCACCTGCTCTGATTCTAACAGGACTGACCACCTGCTCTGATTCTAACCCTAACAGGACTGACCTCCTGCTCTGATTCTAACAGGACTGACCACCTGCTCTGATTCTAACAGGAATGACCACCTGCTCTGATTCTAACAGGACTGACCACCTGCTGTGATTCTAACCCTAACAGGACTGACCACCTGCACTGATTTTAACCCTAACAGGACTGACCACCTGCACTGATTCTAACCCTAACAGGACTGACCACCTGATCTGATTCTAACCCTAACAGGACTGAACACCTGCTCTGATTCTAACAGGACTGACAACCTGCTCTGATTCTAACAGGACTGACCTCCTGCTCTGATTCTAACAGGACTGACCACCTGCTCTGATTCTAAAACGACTGACCACATGCTCTGATTCTAACCCTAACAGGACTGACCACCTGCACTGATTCTAACCCTAACAGGACTGACCACCTGCTCTGATTCTAACAGGACTGACCACCTGCTCTGATTCTAACAGGACTGACCTCCTGCTCTGATTCTAACAGGACTGACCACCTGCTCTGATTCTAACAGGACTGACCTCCTGCTCTGATTCTAACAGTACTGACCACCTGCTCTGATTCTAACAGGAATGACCACCTGCTCTGATTCTAACCCTAACAGGACTGACCACCTGCTCTGATTCTAACAGGACTGACCTCCTGCTCTGATTCTATCAGGACTGACCTGCTCTGATTCTAACAGGACTGACCACCTGCTCTGATTCTAACCCTAACAGGACTGACCTCCTGCTCTGATTCTAACAGGACTGACCACCTGCTCTGATTCTAACCCTAACAGGACTGACCACCTGCTCTGATTCTAACAGGACTGACCACCTGCTCTGATTCTAACAGGACTGAACTCCTACTCTGATTCTCACAGGACTGACCACCTGCTCTGATTCTAACAGGACTGAACTCCTGCTCTGATTCTAACCCTAACAGGACTGACCACCTGCACTGATTCTAACAGGACTGACCACCTGCTCTGATTCTAACAGGAATGACCACCTGCTCTGATTCTAACCCTAACAGGACTGACCTCCTGCTCTGATTCTAACAGGACTGACCACCTGCTCTGATTCTAACCCTAACAGGACTGACCTCCTGCTCTGATTCTAACAGGAAAGACCACATGCTCTGATTCTAACCCTAACAGGACTGACCACCAGCTCTGATTCTAACAGGACTGACCACCTGCTCTGATTCTAACCCTAACAGGACTGACCTCCTGCTCTGATTCTAACAGGACTGACCACCTGCTCTGATTCTAACCCTAACAGGACTGACCACCTGCTCTGATTCTAACAGGACTGACCACCTGCTCTGATTCTAACAGGACTGAACTCCTACTCTGATTCTCACAGGACTGACCACCTGCTCTGATTCTAACAGGACTGAACTCCTGCTCTGATTCTAACCCTAACAGGACTGACCACCTGCACTGATTCTAACAGGACTGACCACCTGCTCTGATTCTAACAGGAATGACCACCTGCTCTGATTCTAACCCTAACAGGACTGACCTCCTGCTCTGATTCTAACAGGACTGACCACCTGCTCTGATTCTAACCCTAACAGGACTGACCTCCTGCTCTGATTCTAACAGGAAAGACCACATGCTCTGATTCTAACCCTAACAGGACTGACCACCAGCTCTGATTCTAACAGGACTGACCACCTGCTCTGATTCTAACTGGACTGAACTCCTACTCTGATTCTAACAGGACTGACCACCTGCTCTGATTCTAACAGGACTGACCACCTGCTCTTATTCTAACAGGACTGACCACCTGCTCTGATTCTAACCCTAACAGGACTGACCACCTGCTCTGATTCTAACAGGACTGACCACCTGCTCTTATTCTAACAGGACTGACCACCTGCTCTGATTCTAACCCTAACAGGACTGACCACCTGCTCTGATTCTAACAGGACTGACCACCTGCTCTGATTCTAACAGAACTGAACTCCTACTCTGATTCTAACAGGACTGACCACCTGCTCTGATTCTAACAGGACTGACCTCCTGCTCTGATTCTAACCCTAACAGGACTGACCACCTGCACTGATTCTAACAGGACTGACCACCTGCTCTGATTCTAACAGGACTGACCACCTGCTCTGATTCTAACCATAACAGGACTGACCTCCTGCTCTGATTCTAACAGGACTGACCACCTGCTCTGATTCTAACAGGACTGACCTCCTGCTCTGATTCTAACCCTAACAGGACTGACCACCTGCTCTGATTCTAACAGGACTGACCACCTGCTCTGATTCTAACAGGACTGAACTCCTACTCTGATTCTAACAGGACTGACCACCTGCACTGATTCTAACCGGACCGACCACCTGCTCTGATTCTAACAGGACTGACCACCTGCTCTGATTCTAAAACGACTGACCACATGCTCTGATTCTAACCCTACCAGGACTGACCACCTGCACTGATTCTAACCCTAACAGGACTGACCACCTGCTCTGATTCTAACAGGACTGACCACCTGCACTGATTCTAACCGCACCGACCACCTGCTCTGATTCTAACAGGACTGACCACCTGCTCTGATTCTAACCCTAACAGGAATAATCTCCTGCTCTGATTCTAACAGGACTGACCTCCTGCTCTGATTCTAACAGGACTGACCTCCTGCTGTGATTCTATCAGGACTGACCTGCTCTGATTCTAACAGGACTGACCACCTGCTCTGATTCTAACCCTAACAGGACTGACCTCCTGCTCTGAATCTAACAGGACTGACCACCTGCTCTGATTCTAACCCTAACAGGACTGACCACCTGCTCTGATTCTAACAGGACTGACCACCTGCTCTGATTCTAACAGGACTGACCACCTGCTCTGATTCTAACAGGACTGACCACCTGCTCTGATTCTAACAGGACTGAACTCCTGCTCTGATTCTAACCCTAACAGGACTGACCACCTGCACTGATTCTAACAGGACTGACCACCTGCTCTGATTCGAACAGGACTGACCACCTGCTCTGAATCTAACCCTAACAGGACTGACCTCCTGCTCTGATTCTAACAGGACTGACCACCTGCTCTGATTCTAACCCTAACAGGACAGACCTCCTGCTCTGATTCTAACAGGACTGACCACATGCTCTGATTCTAACCCTAACAGGACTGACCACCTGCTCTGATTCTAACAGGACTGACCACCTGCTCTGATTCTAACAGGACTGAACTCCTACTCTTATTCTAACAGGACTGACCACCTGCTCTGATTCTAACAGGACTGACCACCTGCTCTGATTCTAACAGGACTGACCACCAGCTCTGATTCTAACCCTAACAGGACTGACCACCTGCTCTGATTCTAACAGGACTGACCACCTGCATTGATTCTAACAGAACTGAACTCCTACTCTGATTCTAACAGGACTGAACACCTGCTCTGATTCTAACAGGACTGACCTCCTGCTCTGATTCTAACCCTAACAGGACTGACCACCTGCACTGATTCTAACAGGACTGACCACCTGCTCTGATTCTAACAGGACTGACCACCTGCTCTGATTCTAACCCTAACAGGACTGACCTCCTGCTCTGATTCTAACAGGACTGACCTACTGCTCTGATTCTAACAGGACTGACGACCTGCTCTGATTATAACTATATTGACCTCCTGATCTGATTCTAACACTAACAGGACTGACCACCTGCACTGATTTTAACAGGACTGACCACCTGCTCTGATTCTAACAGGACTGACCACCTGCTCTGATTCTAACAGGACTGACCACCTGCTCTGATTCTAACCCTAACAGGACTGACCACCTGCTCTGATTCTAAAACGACTGACCACATGCTCTGATTCTAACCCTACCAGGACTGACCACCTGCACTGATTCTAACCCTAACAGGACTGACCACCTGCTCTGATTCTAACAGGACTGACCACCTGCATTGATTCTAACCGCACCGACCACCTGCTCTGATTCTAACAGGACTGACCACCTGCTCTGATTCTAACCCTAACAGGACTGATCTCCTGCTCTGATTCTAACAGGACTGAGCACCTGCTCTGATTCTAACCCTAACAGGACTGACCAACTGCTCTGATTCTAACAGGACTGACCTCCTGCTCTGATTCTATCAGGACTGACCTGCTCTGATTCTAACAGGACTGACCACCTGCTCTGATTCTAACCCTAACAGGACTGACCTCCTGCTCTGAATCTAACAGGACTGACCACCTGCTCTGATTCTAACCCTAACAGGACTGACCACCTGCTCTGATTCTAACAGGACTGACCAACTGCTCTGATTCTAACAGGACTGACCACCTGCTCTGATTCTAACAGGACTGACCACCTGCTCTGATTCTAACAGGACTGAACTCCTGCTCTGATTCTAACCCTAACAGGACTGACCACCTGCACTGATTCTAACAGGACTGACCACCTGCTCTGATTCTAACAGGACTGACCACCTGCTCTGAATCTAACCCTAACAGGACTGACCTCCTGCTCTGATTCTAACAGGACTGACCACCTGCTCTGATTCTAACCCTAACAGGACAGACCTCCTGCTCTGATTCTAACAGGACTGACCACATGCTCTGATTCTAACCCTAACAGGACTGACCACCTGCATTGATTCTAACAGAACTGAACTCCTACTCTGATTCTAACAGGACTGACCACCTGCTCTGATTCTAACAGGACTGGCCTCCTGCTCTGATTCTAACCCTAACAGGACTGACCACCTGCACTGATTCTAACAGGACTGACCACCTACTATGATTCTAACAGGACTGACCTACTGCTCTGATTCTAACAGGACTGACGACCTGCTCTGATTATAACTGGATTGACCTCCTGATCTGATTCTAACACTAACAGGACTGACCACCTGCACTGATTTTAACAGGACTGACCACCTGCTCTGATTCTAACAGGACTGACCACCTGCTCTGATTCTAACAGGACTGACCACCTGCTCTGATTCTAACCCTAACAGGACTGACCACCTGCTCTGATTCTAAAACGACTGACCACATGCTCTGATTCTAACCCTACCAGGACTGACCACCTGCACTGATTCTAACCCTAACAGGACTGACCACCTGCTCTGATTCTAACAGGACTGACCACCTGCATTGATTCTAACCGCACCGACCACCTGCTCTGATTCTAACAGGACTGACCACCTGCTCTGATTCTAACCCTAACAGGACTGATCTCCTGCTCTGATTCTAACAGGACTGACCACCTGCTCTGATTCTAACCCTAACAGGACTGACCAACTGCTCTGATTCTAACAGGACTGACCTCCTGCTCTGATTCTATCAGGACTGACCTGCTCTGATTCTAACAGGACTGACCACCTGCTCTGATTCTAACCCTAACAGGACTGACCTCCTGCTCTGAATCTAACAGGACTGACCACCTGCTCTGATTCTAACCCTAACAGGACTGACCACCTGCTCTGATTCTAACAGGACTGACCAACTGCTCTGATTCTAACAGGACTGACCACCTGCTCTGATTCTAACAGGACTGACCACCTGCTCTGATTCTAACAGGACTGAACTCCTGCTCTGATTCTAACCCTAACAGGACTGACCACCTGCACTGATTCTAACAGGACTGACCACCTGCTCTGATTCTAACAGGACTGACCACCTGCTCTGAATCTAACCCTAACAGGACTGACCTCCTGCTCTGATTCTAACAGGACTGACCACCTGCTCTGATTCTAACCCTAACAGGACAGACCTCCTGCTCTGATTCTAACAGGACTGACCACATGCTCTGATTCTAACCCTAACAGGACTGACCACCTGCTCTGATTCTAACAGGACTGACCACCTGCATTGATTCTAACAGAACTGAACTCCTACTCTGATTCTAACAGGACTGACCACCTGCTCTGATTCTAACAGGACTGGCCTCCTGCTCTGATTCTAACCCTAACAGGACTGACCACCTGCACTGATTCTAACAGGACTGCCCAACTTCTCTGATTCTAACAGGACTGACCACCTGCTCTGATTCTAACCCTAACAGGACTGACCTCCTGCTCTGATTCTAACAGGACTGACCACCTGCTCTGATTCTAACAGGAATGACCACCTGCTCTGATTCTAACAGGACTGACCACCTGCTGTGATTCTAACCCTAACAGGACTGACCACCTGCACTGATTTTAACCCTAACAGGACTAACCAGCTGCTCTGATTCTAACAGGACTGACCACCTGCTCTGATTCTAACCCTAACAGGACTGACCACCTGCTCTGATTCTGACAGGACTGACCACCTTCCCTGATTCTAACAGGACTGACTACCTGCTCTGATTCTAACAGGACTGACCTCCTGCTCTGATTCTAACCCTAACAGGACTGACCACCTGCACTGATTCTAACAGGACTGACCTCCTGCTCTGATTCTAACAGGACTGACCTCCTGCTCTGATTCTAACAGGACTGACCACCTGGTCTGATTCTAACAGGACTGACCTCCTGCTCTGATTCTAACCCTAACAGGACTGACCACCTGCACTGATTCTAACAGGACTGACCACCTGCTCTGATTCTAACAGGACTGACCTCCTGCTCTGATTCTAACCCTAACAGGACTGACCACCTGCACTGATTCTAACAGGACTGACCACCTACTATGATTCTAACAGGACTGACCTACTGCTCTGATTCTAACAGGACTGACGACCTGCTCTGATTATAACTGGATTGACTTCCTGCTCTGATTCTAACACTAACAGGACTGACCACCTGCACTGATTTTAACAGGACTGACCACCTGCTCTGATTCTAACAGGACTGACCACCTGCTCTGATTCTAACAGGACTGACCACCTGCTCTGATTCTAACCCTAACAGGACTGACCACCTGCACTGATTCTAACCCTAACAGGACTGACCACCTGATCTGATTCTAACCCTAACAGGACTGAACACCTGCTCTGATTCTAACAGGACTGACAACCTGCTCTGATTCTAACAGGACTGACCTCCTGCTCTGATTCTAACAGGACTGACCACCTGCTCTGATTCTAAAACGACTGACCACATGCTCTGATTCTAACCATAACAGGACTGACCACCTGCACTGATTCTAACCCTAACAGGACTGACCACCTGCTCTGATTCTAACAGGACTGACCACCTGCTCTGATTCTAACAGGACTGACCTCCTGCTCTGATTCTAACCCTAACAGGACTGACCACCTGCTCTGATTCTAACAGGACTGACCACCTGCTCTGATTCTAACAGGACTGACCTCCTGCTCTGATTCTAACAGGACTGACCACCTGCTCTGATTCTAACAGGACTGACCTCTTGCTCTGATTCTAACAGTACTGACCACCTGCTCTGATTCTAACAGGACTGACCTCCTGCTCTGATTCTAACAGGACTGACCACCTGCTCTGATTCTAACCCTAACAGGACTGACCACCTGCTCTGATTCTATCAGGACTGACCTGCTCTGATTCTAACAGGACTGACCACCTGCTCTGATTCTAACCCTAACAGGACTGACCTCCTGCTCTGATTCTAACAGGACTGACCACCTGCTCTGATTCTAACCCTAACAGGACTGACCACCTGCTCTGATTCTAACAGGACTGACCACCTGCTCTGATTCTAACAGGACTGAACTCCTACTCTGATTCTCACAGGACTGACCACCTGCTCTGATTCTAACAGGACTGACCACATGCTCTGATTCTAACCCTACCAGGACTGACCACCTGCACTGATTCTAACCCTAACAGGACTGACCACCTGCTCTGATTCTAACAGGACTGACCACCTGCACTGATTCTAACCGCACCGACCACCTGCTCTGATTCTAACAGGACTGACCACCTGCTCTGATTCTAACCCTAACAGGACTGATCTCCTGCTCTGATTCTAACAGGACTGACCACCTGCTCTGATTCTAACCCTAACAGGACTGACCAACTGCTCTGATTCTAACAGGACTGACCTCCTGCTCTGATTCTATCAGGACTGACCTGCTCTGATTCTAACAGGACTGAACACCTGCTCTGATTCTAACCCTAACAGGACTGACCTCCTGCTCTGAATCTAACAGGACTGACCACCTGCTCTGATTCTAACCCTAACAGGACTGACCACCTGCACTGATTCTAACCCTAACAGGACTGACCACCTGCTCTGATTCTAACAGGACTGACCACCTGCTCTGATTCTAACCCTAACAGGACTGATCTCCTGCTCTGATTCTAACAGGACTGAGCACCTGCTCTGATTCTAACCCTAACAGGACTGACCAACTGCTCTGATTCTAACAGGACTGACCTCCTGCTCTGATTCTATCAGGACTGACCTGCTCTGATTCTAACAGGACTGACCACCTGCTCTGATTCTAACCCTAACAGGACTGACCACCTGCTCTGATTCTAACAGGACTGACCAACTGCTCTGATTCTAACAGGACTGACCACCTGCTCTGATTCTAACAGGACTGACCACCTGCTCTGATTCTAACAGGACTGAACTCCTGCTCTGATTCTAACCCTAACAGGACTGACCACCTGCACTGATTCTAACAGGACTGACCACCTGCTCTGATTCTAACAGGACTGACCACCTGCTCTGAATCTAACCCTAACAGGACTGACCTCCTGCTCTGATTCTAACAGGACTGACCACCTGCTCTGATTCTAACCCTAACAGGACAGACCTCCTGCTCTGATTCTAACAGGACTGACCACATGCTCTGATTCTAACCCTAACAGGACTGACCACCTGCTCTGATTCTAACAGGACTGACCACCTGCATTGATTCTAACAGAACTGAACTCCTACTCTGATTCTAACAGGACTGACCACCTGCTCTGATTCTAACAGGACTGGCCTCCTGCTCTGATTCTAACCCTAACAGGACTGACCACCTGCACTGATTCTAACAGGACTGACCACCTACTATGATTCTAACAGGACTGACCTACTGCTCTGATTCTAACAGGACTGACGACCTGCTCTGATTATAACTGGATTGACCTCCTGATCTGATTCTAACACTAACAGGACTGACCACCTGCACTGATTTTAACAGGACTGACCACCTGCTCTGATTCTAACAGGACTGACCACCTGCTCTGATTCTAACAGGACTGACCACCTGCTCTGATTCTAACCCTAACAGGACTGACCACCTGCTCTGATTCTAAAACGACTGACCACATGCTCTGATTCTAACCCTACCAGGACTGACCACCTGCACTGATTCTAACCCTAACAGGACTGACCACCTGCTCTGATTCTAACAGGACTGACCACCTGCATTGATTCTAACCGCACCGACCACCTGCTCTGATTCTAACAGGACTGACCACCTGCTCTGATTCTAACCCTAACAGGACTGATCTCCTGCTCTGATTCTAACAGGACTGACCACCTGCTCTGATTCTAACCCTAACAGGACTGACCAACTGCTCTGATTCTAACAGGACTGACCTCCTGCTCTGATTCTATCAGGACTGACCTGCTCTGATTCTAACAGGACTGACCACCTGCTCTGATTCTAACCCTAACAGGACTGACCTCCTGCTCTGAATCTAACAGGACTGACCACCTGCTCTGATTCTAACCCTAACAGGACTGACCACCTGCTCTGATTCTAACAGGACTGACCAACTGCTCTGATTCTAACAGGACTGACCACCTGCTCTGATTCTAACAGGACTGACCACCTGCTCTGATTCTAACAGGACTGAACTCCTGCTCTGATTCTAACCCTAACAGGACTGACCACCTGCACTGATTCTAACAGGACTGACCACCTGCTCTGATTCTAACAGGACTGACCACCTGCTCTGAATCTAACCCTAACAGGACTGACCTCCTGCTCTGATTCTAACAGGACTGACCACCTGCTCTGATTCTAACCCTAACAGGACAGACCTCCTGCTCTGATTCTAACAGGACTGACCACATGCTCTGATTCTAACCCTAACAGGACTGACCACCTGCTCTGATTCTAACAGGACTGACCACCTGCATTGATTCTAACAGAACTGAACTCCTACTCTGATTCTAACAGGACTGACCACCTGCTCTGATTCTAACAGGACTGGCCTCCTGCTCTGATTCTAACCCTAACAGGACTGACCACCTGCACTGATTCTAACAGGACTGCCCAACTTCTCTGATTCTAACAGGACTGACCACCTGCTCTGATTCTAACCCTTACAGGACTGACCTCCTGCTCTGATTCTAACAGGACTGACCACCTGCTCTGATTCTAACAGGAATGACCACCTGCTCTGATTCTAACAGGACTGACCACCTGCTGTGATTCTAACCCTAACAGGACTGACCACCTGCACTGATTTTAACCCTAACAGGACTAACCAGCTGCTCTGATTCTAACAGGACTGACCACCTGCTCTGATTCTAACCCTAACAGGACTGACCACCTGCTCTGATTCTGACAGGACTGACCACCTTCCCTGATTCTAACAGGACTGACTACCTGCTCTGATTCTAACAGGACTGACCTCCTGCTCTGATTCTAACCCTAACAGGACTGACCACCTGCACTGATTCTAACAGGACTGACCTCCTGCTCTGATTCTAACAGGACTGACCTCCTGCTCTGATTCTAACAGGACTGACCACCTGGTCTGATTCTAACAGGACTGACCTCCTGCTCTGATTCTAACCCTAACAGGACTGACCACCTGCACTGATTCTAACAGGACTGACCACCTGCTCTGATTCTAACAGGACTGACCTCCTGCTCTGATTCTAACCCTAACAGGACTGACCACCTGCACTGATTCTAACAGGACTGACCACCTACTATGATTCTAACAGGACTGACCTACTGCTCTGATTCTAACAGGACTGACGACCTGCTCTGATTATAACTGGATTGACTTCCTGCTCTGATTCTAACACTAACAGGACTGACCACCTGCACTGATTTTAACAGGACTGACCACCTGCTCTGATTCTAACAGGACTGACCACCTGCTCTGATTCTAACAGGACTGACCACCTGCTCTGATTCTAACCCTAACAGGACTGACCACCTGCACTGATTCTAACCCTAACAGGACTGACCACCTGATCTGATTCTAACCCTAACAGGACTGAACACCTGCTCTGATTCTAACAGGACTGACAACCTGCTCTGATTCTAACAGGACTGACCTCCTGCTCTGATTCTAACAGGACTGACCACCTGCTCTGATTCTAAAACGACTGACCACATGCTCTGATTCTAACCATAACAGGACTGACCACCTGCACTGATTCTAACCCTAACAGGACTGACCACCTGCTCTGATTCTAACAGGACTGACCACCTGCTCTGATTCTAACAGGACTGACCTCCTGCTCTGATTCTAACCCTAACAGGACTGACCACCTGCTCTGATTCTAACAGGACTGACCACCTGCTCTGATTCTAACAGGACTGACCTCCTGCTCTGATTCTAACAGGACTGACCACCTGCTCTGATTCTAACAGGACTGACCTCCTGCTCTGATTCTAACAGTACTGACCACCTGCTCTGATTCTAACAGGACTGACCTCCTGCTCTGATTCTAACAGGACTGACCACCTGCTCTGATTCTAACCCTAACAGGACTGACCACCTGCTCTGATTCTATCAGGACTGACCTGCTCTGATTCTAACAGGACTGACCACCTGCTCTGATTCTAACCCTAACAGGACTGACCTCCTGCTCTGATTCTAACAGGACTGACCACCTGCTCTGATTCTAACCCTAACAGGACTGACCACCTGCTCTGATTCTAACAGGACTGAACTCCTACTCTGATTCTCACAGGACTGACCACCTGCTCTGATTCTAACAGGACTGACCACATGCTCTGATTCTAACCCTACCAGGACTGACCACCTGCACTGATTCTAACCCTAACAGGACTGACCACCTGCTCTGATTCTAACAGGACTGACCACCTGCACTGATTCTAACCGCACCGACCACCTGCTCTGATTCTAACAGGACTGACCACCTGCTCTGATTCTAACCCTAACAGGACTGATCTCCTGCTCTGATTCTAACAGGACTGACCACCTGCTCTGATTCTAACCCTAACAGGACTGACCAACTGCTCTGATTCTAACAGGGCTGACCTCCTGCTCTGATTCTATCAGGACTGACCTGCTCTGATTCTAACAGGACTGAACACCTGCTCTGATTCTAACCCTAACAGGACTGACCTCCTGCTCTGAATCTAACAGGACTGACCACCTGCTCTGATTCTAACCCTAACAGGACTGACCACCTGCACTGATTCTAACCCTAACAGGACTGACCACCTGCTCTGATTCTAACAGGACTGACCACCTGCTCTGATTCTAACAGGACTGACCTCCTGCTCTGATTCTAACCCTAACAGGACTGACCACCTGCTCTGATTCTAACAGGACTGACCACCTGCTCTGATTCTAACAGGACTGACCTCCTGCTCTGATTCTAACAGGACTGACCACCTGCTCTGATTCTAACAGGACTGACCTCCTGCTCTGATTCTAACAGTACTGACCACCTGCTCTGATTCTAACAGGACTGACCACCTGCTCTGATTCTAACCCTAACAGGACTGACCTCCTGCTCTGATTCTAACAGGACTGACCACCTGCTCTGATTCTAACCCTAACAGGACTGACCTCCTGCTCTGATTCTAACAGGACTGATCACCTGCTCTGATTCTAACCCTAACAGGACTGACCACATGCTCTGATTCTAACCCTAACAGGACTGACCAACTGCTCTGATTCTAACAGGACTGACCATCTGCTCTGATTCTAACAGGACTGAACTCCTACTCTGATTCTAACAGGACTGACCACCTGCTCTGATTCTAACAGGACTGACCTGCTCTGATTCTAACAGGACTGACCACCTGCTCTGATTCTAACCCTAACAGGACTGACCTCCTGCTCTGATTCTAACAGGACTGACCACATGCTCTGATTCTAACCCTAACAGGACTGACCAACTGCTCTGATTCTAACAGGACTGACCATCTGCTCTGATTCTAACAGGACTGAACTCCTACTCTGATTCTAACAGGACTGACCACCTGCTCTGATTCTAACAGGACTGACCACCTGCTCTGATTCTAACAGGACTGACCACCTGCTCTGATTCTAACCCTAACAGGACTGACCTCCTGCTCTGATTCTAACAGGAAAGATCACCTGCTCTGATTCTAACCCTAACAGGACTGACCACATGCTCTGATTCTAACCCTAACAGGACTGACCAACTGCTCTGATTCTAACAGGACTGACCATCTGCTCTGATTCTAACAGGACTGAACTCCTACTCTGATTCTAACAGGACTGACCACCTGCTCTGATTCTAACAGGACTGACCACCTGCTCTGATTCTAACAGGACTGACCACCAGCTCTGATTCTAACCCTAACAGGACTGACCACCTGCTCTGATTCTAACAGGACTGACCACCTGCATTGATTCTAACAGAACTGAACTCCTACTCTGATTCTAACAGGACTGACCACCTGCTCTGATTCTAACAGGACTGACCTCCTGCTCTGATTCTAACCCTAACAGGACTGACCACCTGCACTGATTCTAACAGGACTGACCAACTGCTCTGATTCTAACAGGACTGACCACCTGCTATGATTCTAACCCTAACAGGACTGACCTCCTGCTCTGATTCTAACAGGACTGACCACCTGCTCTGATTCTAACAGGACTGACCACCTGCTCTGATTCTAACAGGACTGACCACCTGCTGTGATTCTAACCCTAACAGGACTGACCACCTGCACTGATTTTAACCCTAACAGGACTAACCACCTGCTCTGATTCTAACAGGACTGACCACCTGCTCTGATTCTAACCCTAACAGGACTGACCACCTGCTCTGATTCTGACAGGACTGACCACCTTCCCTGATTCTAACAGGACTGACCACCTGCTCTGATTCTAACAGGACTGACCTCCTGCTCTGATTCTAACCCTAACAGGACTGACCACCTGCACTGATTCTAACAGGACTGACCTCCTGCTCTGATTCTAAAAGGACTTACCTCCTGCTCTGATTCTAACAGGACTGACCACCTGGTCTGATTCTAACAGGACTGACCTCCTGCTCTGATTCTAACCCTAACAGGACTGACCACCTGCACTGATTCTAACAGGACTGACCACCTACTATGATTCTAACAGGACTGACCTACTGCTCTGATTCTAACAGGACTGACGACCTGCTCTGATTATAACTGGATTGACCTCCTGCTCTGATTCTAACACTAACAGGACTGACCACCTGCACTGATTTTAACAGGACTGACCACCTGCTCTGATTCTAACAGGACTGACCACCTGCTCTGATTCTAACAGGACTGACCACCTCCTCTGATTCTAACCCTAACAGGACTGACCACCTGATCTGATTCTAACCCTAACAGGACTGAACACCTGCTCTGATTCTAACAGGACTGACAACCTGCTCTGATTCTAACAGGACTGACCTCCTGCTCTGATTCTAACAGGACTGACCACCTGCTCTGATTCTAACAGGACTGACCTCCTGCTCTGATTCTAACCCTAACAGGACTGACCACCTGCACTGATTCTAACCCTAACAGGACTGACCACCTGCTCTGATTCTAACAGGACTGACCACCTGCTCTGATTCTAACAGGACTGAACTCCTGCTCTGATTCTAACCCTAACAGGACTGACCACCTGCTCTGATTCTAACAGGACTGACCACCTGCTCTGATTCTAACAGGACTGACCTCCTGCTCTGATTCTAACAGGACTGACCACCTGCTCTGATTCTAACAGGACTGACCTCCTGCTCTGATTCTAACAGTACTGACCACCTGCTCTGATTCTAACAGGACTGACCACCTGCTCTGATTCTAACAGGACTGACCTCCTGCTCTGATTCTAACAGGACTGACCACCTGCTCTGATTCTAACCCTAACAGGACTGACCACCTGCTCTGATTCTATCAGGACTGACCTGCTCTGATTCTAACAGGACTGACCTCCTGCTCTGATTCTAACCCTAACAGGACTGACCTCCTGCTCTGATTCTAACAGGACTGACCACCTGCTCTGATTCTAACCCTAACAGGACTGACCACCTGCTCTGATTCTAACAGGACTGACCACCTGCTCTGATTCTAACAGGACTGAACTCCTACTCTGATTCTCACAGGACTGACCACCTGCTCTGATTCTAACAGGACTGACCACCTGCTCTGATTCTAAAACGACTGACCACATGCTCTGATTCTAACCCTACCAGGACTGACCACCTGCACTGATTCTAACCCTAACAGGACTGACCACCTGCTCTGATTCTAACAGGACTGACCACCTGCACTGATTCTAACCGCACCGACCACCTGCTCTGATTCTAACAGGACTGACCACCTGCTCTGATTCTAACCCTAACAGGACTGATCTCCTGCTCTGATTCTAACAGGACTGACCACCTGCTCTGATTCTAACCCTAACAGGACTGACCACCTGCTCTGATTCTAACCCTAACAGGACTGACCACCTGCTCTGATTCTAACAGGACGGACCACCTGCTCTGATTCTAACAGGACTGAACTCCTACTCTGATTCTCACAGGACTGACCACCTGCTCTGATTCTAACAGGACTGACCACCTGCTCTGATTCTAAAACGACTGACCACATGCTCTGATTCTAACCCTACCAGGACTGACCACCTGCACTGATTCTAACCCTAACAGGACTGACCACCTGCTCTGATTCTAACAGCACCGACCACCTGCTCTGATTCTAACAGGACTGACCACCTGCTCTGATTCTAACCCTAACAGGACTGATCTCCTGCTCTGATTCTAACAGGACTGACCACCTGCTCTGATTCTAACCCTAACAGGACTGACCAACTGCTCTGATTCTAACAGGACTGACCTCCTGCTCTGATTCTATCAGGACTGACCTGCTCTGATTCTAACAGGACTGACCACCTGCTCTGATTCTAACCCTAACAGGACTGACCTCCTGCTCTGAATCTAACAGGACTGACCACCTGCTCTGATTCTAACCCTAACAGGACTGACCACCTGCACTGATTCTAACCCTAACAGGACTGACCACCTGCTCTGATTCTAACAGGACTGACCACCTGCTCTGATTCTAACAGGACTGACCTCCTGCTCTGATTCTAACCCTAACAGGACTGACCACCTGCTCTGATTCTAACAGGACTGACCACCTGCTCTGATTCTAACAGGACTGACCTCCTGCTCTGATTCTAACAGGACTGACCACCTGCTATGATTCTAACAGGACTGACCTCCTGCTCTGATTCTAACAGTACTGACCACCTGCTCTGATTCTAACAGGACTGACCACCTGCTCTGATTCTAACCCTAACAGGACTGACCTCCTGCTCTGATTCTAACAGGACTGACCACCTGCTCTGATTCTAACCCTAACAGGACTGACCACCTGCTCTGATTCTATCAGGACTGACCTGCTCTGATTCTAACAGGACTGACCACCTGCTCTGATTCTAACCCTAACAGGACTGACCTCCTGCTCTGATTCTAACAGGACTGACCACCTGCTCTGATTCTAACCCTAACAGGACTGACCACCTGCTCTGATTCTAACAGGACTGACCACCTGCTCTGATTCTAACAGGACTGACCACCTGCTCTGATTCTAACAGGACTGAACTCCTACTCTGATTCTCACAGGACTGACCACCTGCTCTGATTCTAACAGGACTGACCACCTGCTCTGATTCTAAAACGACTGACCACCTGCACTGATTCTAACCCTAACAGGACTGACCACCTGCTCTGATTCTAACAGGACTGACCACCTGCACTGATTCTAACCGCACCGACCACCTGCTCTGATTCTAACAGGACTGACCACCTGCTCTGATTCTAACCCTAACAGGACTGATCTCCTGCTCTGATTCTAACAGGACTGACCACCTGCTCTGATTCTAACCCTAACAGGACAGACCAACTGCTCTTATTCTAACAGGACTGACCTCCTGCTCTGATTCTATCAGGACTGACCACCTGCTCTGATTCTAACCCTAACAGGACTGACCACCTGCTCTGATTCTAACAGGACTGAACTCCTGCTCTGATTCTAACCCTAACAGGACTGACCACATGCTCTGATTCTAACCCTAACAGGACTGACCACCTGCTCTGATTCTAACAGGACTGACCACCTGCTCTGATTCTAACAGGACTGAACTCCTACTCTGATTCTAACAGGACTGACCACCTGCTCTGATTCTAACAGGACTGACCACCTGCTCTGATTATAACAGGACTGACCACCAGCTCTGATTCTAACCCTAACAGGACTGACCACCTGCTCTGATTCTAACAGGACTGACCACCTGCATTGATTCTAACAGAACTGAACTCCTACTCTGATTCTAACAGGAATGACCACCTGCTCTGATTCTAACAGGACTGACCTCCTGCACTGATTCTAACCCTAACAGGACTGACCACCTGCACTGATTCTAACAGGACTGACCACCTGCTCTGATTCTAACAGGATTGACCACCTGCTCTGATTCTAACCCTAACAGGACTGACCTCCTGCTCTGATTCTAACAGGACTGACCACCTGCTCTGATTCTAACAGGACTGACCACCTGCTCTGATTCTAACAGGACTGACCACCTGCTGTGATTCTAACCCTAACAGGACTGACCACCTGCACTGATTTTAACCCTAACAGGACTAACCACCTGCTCTGATTCTAACAGGACTGACCACCTGCTCTGATTCTAACCCTAACAGGACTGACCACCTGCTCTGATTCTGACAGGATTGACCACCTTCCCTGATTCTAACAGGACTGACCACCTGCTCTGATTCTAACAGGACTGACCTCCTGCTCTGATTCTAACCCTAACAGGACTGACCACCTGCACTGATTCTAACAGGACTGACCTCCTGCTCTGATTCTAACAGGACTGACCTCCTGCTCTGATTCTAACAGGACTGACCACCTGGTCTGATTCTAACAGGACTGACCTCCTGCTCTGATTCTAACCCTAACAGGACTGACCACCTGCACTGATTCTAACAGGACTGACCACCTGCTCTGATTCTAACAGGACTGACCTCCTGCTCTGATTCTAACCCTAACAGGACTGACCACCTGCACTGATTCTAACAGGACTGACCACCTACTATGATTCTAACAGGACTAACCACCTGCTCTGATTCTAACAGGACTGACCACCTGCTCTGATTCTAACCCTAACAGGACTGACCACCTGCTCTGATTCTGACAGGACTGACCACCTTCCCTGATTCTAACAGGACTGACCACCTGCTCTGATTCTAACAGGACTGACCTCCTGCTCTGATTCTAACCCTAACAGGACTGACCACCCTCACTGATTCTAACAGGACTGACCACCTGCTCTGATTCTAACAGGACTGACCTCCTGCTCTGATTCTAACCCTAACAGGAATGACCACCTGCACTGATTCTAACAGGACTGACCACCTACTATGATTCTAACAGGACTGACCTACTGCTCTGATTCTAACAGGACTGACGACCTGCTCTGATTATAACTGGATTGACCTCCTGCTCTGATTCTAACACTAACAGGACTGACCACCTGCACTGATTTTAACAGGACTGACCACCTGCTCTGATTCTAACAGGACTGACCACCTGCTCTGATTCTAACAGGACTGACCACCTGCTCTGATTCTAACCCTAACAGGACTGACCACCTGATCTGATTCTAAAAGGACTGACCTCCTGCTCTGATTCTAAGAGGACTGACCACCTGCACTGATTCTAATCCTAACAGGACTGACCACCTGCTTTGATTCTAACAGGACTGACCACCTGCTCTGATTCCAACCCTAACTGGACTGACCACCTGCTATGATTCTAACAGGACTGACCTCCTGCTCTGATTCTAACAGGACTGACCACCTGCTCTGATTCTAACAGGACTTACCTCCTGCTCTGATTCTAACCCTAACAGGACTGTCCACCTGCTCTGATTCTAACAGGACTGACCACCCGCTCTGATTCTAACCCTAACAGGACTGACCACCTGCACTGATTCTAACCCTAACAAGACTGACCACCTGCTCTGATTCTAACAGGACTGACCACCTGCACTGATTCTAACAGGACTGACCTCCTGCTCTGATTCTAAAAGGACTGACCACCTGCTCTGATTCTAACAGGACTGACCACCTGCTCTGATTCTAACCCTAACAGGACTGGCCACCTGCACTGATTCTAACAGGACTGACATCCTGCTCTGATTCTAACAGGACTGACCACCTGCTCTGATTCTAACAGGACTGACCTCCTTCTCTGATTCTAACCCTAACAGGACTGACCACCTGCACTGATTCTAACAGGGCTGACCACCTGCTCTGATTCTAACACTAACAGGACTGACCACCTGCACTGATTCCAACAGGACTTATCACCTGCTCTGATTCTAACAGGACTGACCACCTGCTCTGATTCTAACCGTAACAGGACTGACCACCTGCTCTGATTCTAACAGGGCTGACCACCTGCTCTGATTCTAACACTAACAGGACTGACCACCTGCACTGATTCTAACAGGACTGACCACCTGCACTGATTCTAACAGGACTGACCACCTGCTCTGATTCTAACCGTAACAGGACTGACCACCTGCTCTGATTCTAACAGGACTGACCTCCTGCTCTGATTCTAACAGGACTAACCACCTGCTCTGATTCTAACAGGACTGACCACCTGCTCTGATTCTAACCCTAACAGGACTGACCACCTGCTCTGATTCTGACAGGACTGACCACCTTCCCTGATTCTAACAGGACTGACCACCTGCTCTGATTCTAACAGGACTTACCTCCTGCTCTGATTCTAACCCTAACAGGACTGACCACCTGCACTGATTCTAACAGGACTGACCACCTGCTCTGATTCTAACAGGACTGACCTCCTGCTCTGATTCTAACCCTAACAGGAATGACCACCTGCACTGATTCTAACAGGACTGACCACCTACTATGATTCTAACAGGACTGACCTACTGCTCTGATTCTAACAGGACTGACGACCTGCTCTGATTATAACTGGATTGACCTCCTGCTCTGATTCTAACACTAACAGGACTGACCACCTGCACTGATTTTAACAGGACTGACCACCTGCTCTGATTCTAACAGGACTGACCACCTGCTCTGATTCTAACAGGACTGACCACCTGCTCTGATTCTAACCCTAACAGGACTGACCACCTGATCTGATTCTAAAAGGACTGACCTCCTGCTCTGATTCTAAGAGGACTGACCACCTGCACTGATTCTAATCCTAACAGGACTGACCACCTGCTTTGATTCTAACAGGACTGACCACCTGCTCTGATTCCAACCCTAACTGGACTGACCACCTGCTATGATTCTAACAGGACTGACCTCCTGCTCTGATTCTAACAGGACTGACCACCTGCTCTGATTCTAACAGGACTTACCTCCTGCTCTGATTCTAACCCTAACAGGACTGTCCACCTGCTCTGATTCTAACAGGACTGACCACCCGCTCTGATTCTAACCCTAACAGGACTGACCACCTGCACTGATTCTAACCCTAACAAGACTGACCACCTGCTCTGATTCTAACAGGACTGACCACCTGCACTGATTCTAACAGGACTGACCTCCTGCTCTGATTCTAAAAGGACTGACCACCTGCTCTGATTCTAACAGGACTGACCACCTGCTCTGATTCTAACCCTAACAGGACTGGCCACCTGCACTGATTCTAACAGGACTGACATCCTGCTCTGATTCTAACAGGACTGACCACCTGCTCTGATTCTAACAGGACTGACCTCCTTCTCTGATTCTAACCCTAACAGGACTGACCACCTGCACTGATTCTAACAGGGCTGACCACCTGCTCTGATTCTAACACTAACAGGACTGACCACCTGCACTGATTCCAACAGGACTTATCACCTGCTCTGATTCTAACAGGACTGACCACCTGCTCTGATTCTAACCGTAACAGGACTGACCACCTGCTCTGATTCTAACAGGGCTGACCACCTGCTCTGATTCTAACACTAACAGGACTGACCACCTGCACTGATTCTAACAGGACTGACCACCTGCACTGATTCTAACAGGACTGACCACCTGCTCTGATTCTAACCGTAACAGGACTGACCACCTGCTCTGATTCTAACAGGACTGACCTCCTGCTCTGATTCTAACAGGACTGACCACCTGCTCTGATTCTAACAGGACTTACCTCCTGCTCTGATTCTAACCCTAACAGGACTGTCCACCTGCTCTGATTCTAACAGGACTGACCACCCGCTCTGTTTCTAACCCTAACAGGACTGACCACCTGCACTGATTCTAACCCTAACAAGACTGACCACCTGCTCTGATTCTAACAGGACTGACCACCTGCACTGATTCTAACAGGACTGACCTCCTGCTCTGATTCTAACAGGACTGACCACCTGCTCTGATTCTAACAGGACTGACCTCCTTCTCTGATTCTAACCCTAACAGGACTGACCACCTGCTCTGATTCTAACCCTAACAAGACTGACAACCTGCTCTGATTCCAACAGGACTTACCACCTGCTCTGATTCTAACCCTAACAGGACTGACCTCCTGCATTGATTCTAACAGGACTGACCACCTGCTCTGATTCTAACCCTAACAGGACTGACCACCTGCACTGATTCTAACAGGACTGACCACCTGCTCTGATTCTAACCGTAACAGGACTGACCTCCTGCTCTGATTCTAACAGGACTGATCTCCTGCATTGATTCTAACTGGACTGACCACCTGCTCTGATTCTAACCCTAACAGGACTGACCACCTGCACTGATTCTAACAGGACTGACCACCTGCTCTGATTCTAACAGGACTGACCACCTGCTCTGATTCTAACAGGACTGACCTCCTGCTCTGATTCTAACAGGACTGACCACCTGCTCTGATTCTAACAGGACTGACCACCTGCTCTGATTCTAACAGGACTAACCTCCTGCTCTGATTATAACAGGACTGACCTCCTGCTCTGATTCTAACCCTAACAGGACTGACTTCCTGCACTGATTCTAACAGGACTGACCACCTGCTCTGATTCTAACAGGACTGACCACCTGCTCTGATTCTAACCCTAACAGGACTGACCACCTGCACTGATTCTAACCCTAACAGGACCGACCACCTGCTCTTATTCTAACAGGACTGACCACCTGCTCTGATTCTAACAGGACTGACCACTATCTCTGATTCTAAAAGGACTGACCACCTGCTCTGATTCTAACCCTGACAGGACTGACCACCTGCACTGATTCTAACAGGACTGACCACCTGCTCTGATTCTAACAGGACTGACCACCTGATCTGATTCTAACAGGACTGACCACCTGCTCTGATTCTGACAGGACCGACCACCAGCTCTGATTCTAACAGGACTGACCTCCTGCTCTGATTCTAACAGGAATGACCAACTGCTCTGATTCTAACAGGACTGACCTCCTGCTCTGATTATAACAGGACTGACCTCCTGCTCTGATTCTAACCCTAAGAGGACTGACTTCCTGCACTGATTCTAACAGGACTGACCACCTGCTCTGATTCTAACAGGACTGACCTGCTCTGATTCTAACCCTAACAGGAATGACCACCTGCACTGATTCTAACCCTAACAGGACTGACCACCTACTCTGATTCTAACAGGACTGACCACCTGCTCTGATTCTAACCCTAACTGGACTGACCACCTGCTCTGATTCTGACAGGACTGACCTCCTGCTCTGATTCTAACCCTAACAGGACTGACCACCTGCACTAATTCTAACAGGACTGACCTCCTG
Organism: Salmo salar; assembly: GCF_965601325.2. Classification (NCBI taxonomy): domain Eukaryota; kingdom Metazoa; phylum Chordata; class Actinopteri; order Salmoniformes; family Salmonidae; genus Salmo; species Salmo salar. The sequence goes on along the minus strand of NC_138291.1, from coordinate 184,533,690 downwards.
CTCTGATTCTAACAGGACTAACCACCTGCTCTGATTGTAACACGACCGACCTCCTGCTCTGATTCTAACCCTAACAGGACTGACCACCTGCACTGATTCTAACAGGACTGACCACCTGCTCTAATTCTAACCTAACAGGACTGACCTCCTGCTGTGATTCTAACAGGACTGACCTCCTGCACTGATTCTAACAGGACTGACCTCCTGCTCTGATTCTAACCCTAACAGGACTGACCACCTGCACTGATTCTAACCCGACCGACCACCTGCTCTGATTCTAACAGGACTGACCACCTGCTCTGATTCTAACCCTAACAGGACTGACCTCCTGCTCTGATTCTATCAGGACTGACCACCTGCTCTGATTCTAACAGGACTGACCTCCTGCTCTGATTATAACAGGACTGACCTCCTGCTCTGATTCTAACCCTAACAGGACTGACTTCCTGCACTGATTCTAACAGGACTGACCACCTGCTCTGATTCTAACAGGACTGACCACCTGCTCTGATTCTAACCCTAACAGGACTGACCACCTGCACTGATTCTAACCCTAACAGGACCGACCACCTGCTCTGATTCTAACAGGACTGACCACCTGCTCTGATTCTAACAGGACTGACCTACTGCTCTGATTCTAACAGAACTGACCACCTGCTCTGATTCTAAAAGGACTGACCACCTGCTCTGATTCTAACCCTAACAGGACTGACCACCTGCACTGATTCTAACCCTAACAGGACTGACCACCTGATCTGATTCTAACCCTAACAGGACTGACCACCTGCTCTGATTCTAACAGGACTGACCACCTGCACTGATTCTAACAGGACTGACCACCTGCACTGATTCTAACAGGACTGACCACCTGCTCTGATTCTAACAGGACTGACCACCTGCTCTGATTCTAACCCTAACTGGACTGACCACCTGCTCTGATTCTAACAGGACTGACCACCTGCACTGATTCTAACCCTAACAGGACTGACCACCTGCTCTGATTCTAACAGGACTGACCACCTGCACTGATTTTAACAGGACTGACCACCTGCTCTGCTCAAAAGACGAAAACGTGAATCCTCCTAATACTACTGAATGCTGCTACAGTAATACTGAATACGAACACAGTACTACTGAATACGAACACAGTACTACCACAGTAGTACTGAATGCTGCTACAGTACTACTGAATGCTGCTACGGTACTACTGAATGCTGCTGAAGTGCAACTAAATATGGCTACAGTACTACAGAATACAGCTACAGTACTACAGAATACAGCTACAGTACTACCGAGTACAGCTACAGTACTACCGAGTACAGCTACAGTACTACCGAGTACAGCTACAGTACTACCGAGTACAGCTACTGTACTACCGAGTACTGCTACAGTACTACATAAAACTGCTACTGTACTACAGAATACAGCTACAGCTCTACAGAATACAGCTACAGCTCTACAGAATACTGCTATAATACTACAGAATGATGCTACAGTACTACAGAATACCGCTACAGTACAACAGAATACCGCTACAATTCGACAGAATGATGTTACAGTACTATTGAAAGCCGCTACAGTACTACAGAGTACTGCTGCAGTACTACATAATACTGCTACAGTACTACAGAGTACCACTACAGTACTTCAGAATACTGTTCCAGTACTACAGAATACTGTTACAGTACTACAGAATACTGCTACAGTAGTTCCGAATGCTATCACAGTACTACTGAATCCTGTCACAGATGTACTTAATGCTTCTGCTACAGTACTACAGAGTACCACTACAGTTCTACTTAATGCTGCTACTGTACTATAGAATACTGCTACAGTACTGCAGAATGCTGCTACAGTACTACAGAATGCTCCTAATACTACTGAATGCTGCTACAGTAATACTGAATCCTGCTACGGTACTACTGAATCCTGCTACGGTACTACTGAATGCTGTTACGGTACTACTTAATGCTGCTTCAGTACTACTTAATGCTGCTACAGTACTTCTTAATGCTGCTACAGATCTACGTAATGCTTCTGCAGTTCTACTTAATGCTGCTACTGTACTGCTAAATCCTACTACAGTACTACTGAATCCTGCTACAGTACTACTGAATCCTGCTACAGTACTACTGAACTACTGCTACAGTGCTAATGAGTACTGCTACAGTACCAAATAATGCTGCTACAGTGCGATCGAATACAGGTACAGTACAACTGAATACTGCTACAGTACTACTGAAATACTGCTACAGTGCTAATGAATACTGCTACAGTGCTACTGAAATACTGCTACAGTGCCTCTGAATGCTGATACTGTACTACTGAATGCTGCTACAGTAATACATTATGATGCTACAGTACCAAATAATGCTGTACAGTACTACATAAAACTGCTAGAGTAAAACAGAATACTGCTACTGCACTACAGAATATTGCTACAGCACTACAGAATACTGCTACTGCACTATAGAATACTGCTTCAGCACTACAGAATACTGCTACAGCACTACAGAATACTGCTCCAACGCTACAGAATACTGCTACAGTACTACTGAATATTGCTACAGAACTACAGAATACTGCTCCAGTACTACTGAATACTGCTAAAGTACTACAGAATGCTGCTACATTACTACAGAATGCTGTCAAAGTACTACAGAATACTGCAACAAAATACTGCTACAGAATAATGCTACAGAGCTACAGAATACTGCTACGATACTACTGAATCCTGCTACTGTACTACTGAATCCTGCTACGGTACTACTGAATACTGCTACGGTACTATTGAATGCTGCTACGGTACTATTGAATGCTGCTACGATACTACTGAATGCTGCTGAAGTACTACTAAATACTGCTACAGTACTACAGAATACAGCTACAGTTCTACCGAGTACAGCTACAGTACTACCGAGTACTGCTACAGTACTACATAACACTGCTACAGTACTACAGAATACACCTACAGCTCTACAGAATACAGCTACAGCTCTACAGAATACTGCTACAATACTAAAGAATGCTGCTACAGTACTACAGAATACCGCTACAGTAGTACAGAATACCGCTACAGTTTGACAGAATGCTGTTACTGTACTATTGAAAGCTGCTACAGTACTACGGAGTACTGTTACAGTAGTATTAAAAGCCGCTACAGTACTACAGAGTACTGCTGCAGTACTACAGAATACTGCTACAGTACAACTACAGTACTACAGAATACTGTTACAGTACTACAGAATACTGCTACAGTAATACTGAATGCTGTCACAGTAATACTGAATCCTGTCACAGTGCTACTGAATCCTGCCACGGTACTACTGAATGCTGCTACGGTACTACTGAATGCTGCTACGGTACTACTGAATGCCGCTACAGTACTACTTAATGCTGCTACAGTACTACTGAATCCTGCTATGGTACTACTGAATACTGCTACAGAATAATGCTACAGAATACTGCCATAGTACTACAGAATACTGCCACAGTACTACTGAATCCTGCTACAGTACCTCATGATACTGCTACGGTACTACTGAATCCGTCTACGGTTCTACTGAGTACTGCTACGGTACTACTGAATCCTGCTACAGTACAACTGAATACTACTCTGGTACTACTGAATACTACTACGGTACTACTCAATACTGCTACGGTACTACTTAATGCTGCTACAGTACTTCTTAATGCTACTACAGATCTATTTAATGCTTCTACAGTTCTACTTAATGCTGCTACCATTCTACCAAATCCTGCTACAGTACAACTGAATACTGCTACAGTACTACTGAAATACTGCTACAGTGCTAAAGAATACTGCTACAGTGCTACTGAAATACTGCTACAGTGCCTCTGAATGCTGGTACTGTATTTCTTAATGCTGGTACTGTAATACAGAATGCTGCTACAGTACCAAATAATGCTGCTACAGTAGTACTTTATACTAGTATAGTACTACTGAATGCTCCTACAATACAACTGAATGCTGCTACAGTACTTTCAGAATGCTGCTACAGTACTTTCAGAATACTGCTACGGTACTACTAAATGCTGCTACGGTACTACTTAATGCTGCTACAGTACCTCTGAATGCTACTACAGATCTACTTAATGCTTCTGCAGTTCTACTTAATGCTGCTGCTGTTCTATTAAATCTTGCTACAGTACTACTGAATACTGCTACAGTACTAATGAATACTGCTACAGTACTACTGAAATACTGCTACAGTACTACTGAAATACTGCTACAGTACTACTGAAATACTGCTACAGAGCCTCTGAATGCTGATACTGTACTACTGAATACAGCTACAATAATACAGAATGCTGCTACAGTACCAAATCATGCTGCTACAGTACTTCTGAATACAGCTACAGTACTTCTGAATACAGCTACAGCACTTCTGAATACAGCTACAGTAGTACTGAATACTGCTATAGTACTACTGAATGCTCCTAAAATACAACTGAATGCTGCTACAGTACTTTCAGAATACTGCTACGGTACTACTGAATATTGCTACGGTACTACTGAATATTGCTACAGTACTACTGAATACTGCTTCAGTACTACAGAATACTGGTACTGTACTACAGAATTATGGTACAGTACTACATAATAATGCTGCTACAGATCTACTTAATGCTTCTGCAGTTCTACTTAATGCTTCTACTCTACTATTAAATCCTGCAACCGTACTACTAAATCCTGCTACAGTACAACTGAATACTTCTACAGTACTACGGAAATACAGCTACAGTGCAACTTAATGCTGCTACAGTAATACAGAATGCTGCTACAGCTCCAAATAATGCTGCTACAGTACTACTGAATACTACTACAGTACTACTGAATAATGCTACAGTAGTACTGAATGGTTCTACAGTAGTAATGATGGTTCTACAGTAGCACTGAATGCTGCTACTGACTTACTGAATGCTGCTACTGAATTACAGGATGCTGCTACAATGCTACATAATACTTCTACATTACTACTGAATGTTGCTACATTACTTCTGAAAGCTGCTACAGTAATACAGAATATTTCTACAGTAGTCCTGAATACTGCTGCTGTTCTACTGAATGCTGCTACAGTAATTCAGAATTCTGTAGAGGTTTCAACATGACTTCGGTCTGGCCACTAGAGGGGGCTACAGATCCATGAAACAGCTGCCTTACTGTCCTCTGGTTGACCGGCCCAGTTTACCATATGTCTCAGGATACTGTTCTCTGGTTGACCAGCCCAGTAGACCATGTGTCTCAGTATACTGTCCTCTGGTTGACCAGCCCATTAGACCATGTGTCTCAGTACAATAAATGGTGGGCCTCTTTAAACTAAAATAAACCAGCTAAGTACTGTATTATACCAGCTAAGTACTGTAATGTTGCAGTACTATTTTAAAACAGCCAAATACTGTAATAAATCAGTATTGCAATAAACCAGCTGAGTATTGTAATAAACCAGCTAAGTGCTGTAATAAACCAGTACTGTTTTAAACCAGGTAAGTACTGGAATAAACAGTACTATATTAAACCAGCCAAGTACTGCATTTTCGCAGGACATGGTTGGATTTCAACCTACCACCTTTATTAGGTTGACTTATATTCATAATTGACACATTTTAGAAATGGTGCATTTCTGAGTAAACAAACTCTTTTTGTCGAACATTGGTTACTTCAGCATTGGCATTTTTTAAACTAGGATTTATAAGGAATAAGGTTTAAGCTAATTTAGTGAATGCAAAGGTCACTGCTGGAATGGCCATGCTCAGGCCTGCTGCCTTTCTTCCCAATGTTACTCTGTTAAAGAGATTCTCCGGTACTTTTACATACTTTTTAGCCAGTAGTTCTGAAAATAGCTCTCACGAGCCAAGTGGTCCCTGAAAATTGCATACGACGTCAGATACTGTATGTACAGATATGTGCACCACATCATTACTCTCTCTCGCTCTGCTGTGTGCATCTTGCTAGCTGTCACTCAAATGGGGGGTCTAAAGCTCATTGGCTGAAACTTAAATTGCTAGGGGACTGGCCCACATTTGCTTTCAAACTAGGGATTTTGTGGCTAATTGAGGTAAGACCGTAATTCTACTTATAGATTATGCATGTATGAACGGAACTACACATTGACACATACAGCCCAAAGCGGGAGGTTTAAAAAATACTTAAGAGTCGCAATAGTCCCAGAGCATGTCTTTAAGCCTATTTCTGAGGCCAGGATAGTGGTTTCCTAAAGCTACTTAGTATTTCCTAGCCATCTATATCCTGGGCCTGTTCACTGAATGTACTGTTTAACATCCTGGCACATTAAAAGCCTCTCTGAGGTTGAGTAAGAGTAAGTGGTTTCTGTGAGTTACATCATTATGGTTCATAATTTATGCACCATTTAGGCTGGCTGCTCCTTATGGTTTGGCAGTGTTTCACATCGTTCCCCTTGTGACACATTAACGCAGACCAGTAAGCATTTCCCAAACCAATTAATATGTTTCTGGAAGTTAAACTCAGATGCACTAAAAGCATTAAGGATATTTCTCCATTTGAGAAAGGTATTCAGAAATAGGCACACATTTTACTTTCTGTCTTTTTAATAGAGACCTAGCCAAATGTGTATATATCTAGTCCAGTGTTTCTAAATGTGTGTGTGTATATATATATATATATATATATCCATCCAGTAAAGTGTTTCTAAATGTGTATACATACACTTAGGTTGGAGTCATTAAAACTCGGTTTTCAACCACTCCACAAATTTCTTGTTAACAAACTATAGTTTTGGCAAATCGTTTAGGACATCTACTTTGTTCATAATTTTTCCAACAATTGTTTACAGACAGATTATTTCACTTATAATTCACTGTATCACAATTCCAGTGTCAAAAGTTTACATATAAAAAGTTGACTGTGCCTTTAAACAGCTTGGAAAATTCCAGAAAATGATTTCATGGCTTTAGAATCTTCTGATAGGCTAATTGACATCATCTGAGTCAATTGGAGGTGTACCTGTGGACGTATTTCAAGGCCTACCTTCAAACTCGGTGTCTCTTTGCTTGACATCATGGGAAAATCAAAAGAAATCAGCCAAGACCTCAGAAAACATGTGTACACCTCCACATGTCAGGTTCATCCTTGGGAGCAATTTCCAAATGCCTGAAGGTACCACGTTCATCTGTACAAACAATAGTACGCAAGTATAAACACCATGGGACCACGCAGCCGTCATACCGCTCAGGAAGGAGACGTGTTCTGTCTCCCAGAGATGAATGTACTTTTGAGCAAAAGTGCAAATCAATCCCAGATCAACAGCAAAGGACCGTGTGAAGATGCTGGAGGAAACAGGTACAAAAGTATCTATATCCACAGTAAAACGAGTCCTATTTTGACATAACCTGAAAGGTCGCTCAGCAAGGAAGAAGCCACTGCTCCAAAACCGCCATAAAAGAAGCCAGACTACGGTTTGCAACTGCACATGGGGACTAAGGTCGTACTTTTTGGAGAAATGTCCTCTGGTCTGACGAAACAAAAATAGAACTGTTTGGCCATAATGACCATCATTATATTTGGAGGAAAAAGGGGGATGCTTGCAAGCCGAAGAACACCATCCCAACCGTGAAGCACGTGGGTGGCAGCATCATGTTGTGGGGGTACTTTGCTTCAGGAGTGACTGGTGCACTTCACAAAATAGATGTCTTCATGAGGGAGGAAAATGATGTGGATGTTTTGAAGCAACATCTCAAGACATCAGTCAGGAAGTTAAAGCTTGGTCGCAAATGGGTCTTCCAAATGGACAATGATCCCAAGCATACTTTCAAAGTTGTGGCAAAATGGCTTAAGGACAACAAAGTCAAGGTATTGGAGTGTCCATCACAAAGCCTTGACCTCAATCCTATAGAGAATTTGTGGGCAGTACTGAACAAGCGTGTGCGAGCAAGTAGGCCTACAAACCTGACTCAGTTACAACAGCTCTGTCAGGAGGAATGGGCCAAAATTCACCCAACTTATTGTGGGAAGCTTCTGGAAGGCTACCCGAAAAGTTTGACTCAAATTAAACAATTTAAAGGCAATGCTACCAAATACTAATTGAGTGTATGTAAACTTCTGACCCACTGAGAATGTGATGAAAGAAATAAAAGCTGAAATAAATCATTCTCTCTACTATTATTCTGACATTTCACATTCTTAAAATAAAGTGGTGATCCTAACTGACCTAAAACAGGGAATTTTTACTAGGATTAAATGTCAGGAATTGTGAATAACTGAGTTTAAAAGTATTTGGCTAAGGTGTATGTAAACTTCCTACTTCAACTGTATATCTAGTCCAGCGTTTCTAAATGTGTGTGTGTGTGTGTGTGTGTGTGTGTGTGTGTGTGTGTGTGTGTATATATATATATATATATATATATATATATATATATATATATATATATATATTCCAGTGTTTCTAAATGTGTATATATATCCAGTCCAGTGTTTCTAAATGTGTATATATATCCAGTCCAGTGTTTTTAAATGTATGTATATATTTATATATATTTCTAGTCCAGTGTTTCTAAATTTGTATATATATATCTAGTCCAGTGCTTCTAAATCTGTATATATATCTAGTCCAGTGTTTCTAAATGTGTGTGTATATATATATATATATATATATATATATATATATATATATATATATATATATATCTAGTCCAGTGTTTCTAAATGTGTATATATATCCAGTCCAGTGTTTCTAAATGTGTGTATATATATATATATCTAGTCCAGTGTTTCTAAATGTGTGTGTATATATATATATATATATATATATATATATATATATATATATATATATATATATATCTAGTCCAGTGTTTCTAAATGTGTATATATATCTAGTCCATTGTTTCTAAATGTGTATATATATCTAGTCCAGTGTTTCTAAATGTGTGTATATATGTGTGTATATATATATATATATATATAGTCCAGTGTCTCTAAATGTCTATATATATATATCTAGTCCAGTGTTTCTAAATGTATATATATAGATATCTAGTCCAGTGTTTCCCATTAGATGAACAGAATCCCTTCCAATGTTGTATTTATGTTTACGTTAGAGATGAGCTTGACCTTGTGCTTGGTTCAATAGGTTTCTAATGTGTCATTGATAGAACATGTCTACTGTTCCTGGGTAAGGTTTCTTTAAGAGTCCTTTACATCTGACTTCCCTGACCCCAGACTAAACCTAGAAGGTTCTTTGTTTGTTTTGTAAGGGTTAATCATGTATAAGTTATAGCAGCTAATTAAGACGTTGTCATAACCTATACCTGACCCTGGGAGTTTCACAATAGGCCTGAGGAATCCTTTGTCCTATTGACATGTCCAGAGTGGCGTGTTGGATGTCCTGGGAGACTCTTTTCTCCGTGCTGCACCGGTCTGGTCTGGCATGGAGGACAGAAAGTAACTGGAGTCAAATTAATTAGCCTCAGATGAGTTTTCCACTAGCAGTAAGCAGTGACAAAGAGCAGGGTCAGCAAGTTAGGGCCACACAGCCATCCTTGAGGTGACCCCACCTTATACAGCCAGCCTCAGACTCAGCCATGAGAGGAACATCACCCAGCCAGCCTAAACCTCAACCCTAACCCCAGACAAACACAGAGAAACATCATCCAGCCAGGTCAGACGGGTATACATAGAGCTGAGTGATTCACCACTGATATAACAGAGGGGTATCCTACGAAGCAAGCTAGATCTACTCAAGGTTTTCTAAAGCTAGCCAGCGCCACTTAGCTTCACATTTCAAGTCAGGCTTCATCCATACTTAAATGGTAGATATTGCTCATTTCAGTACTAATTTCAGTACTAATTGTGTATAAAATGGGATATTAAAAGACTGTAAAATGTTGTTGACCTCTTAAACATAATCTTAGAATGATGAAATTATTGTTATTTAAACATATTAGGAAATATGCTCTACCCGGCGATTGAGTTGACCATCAAAGGCATGCAATTTAGTCAAAGCTAGCTATTATGGATAATGGAGAAATATTATGGGATTCTTTTGTCTGTGTAAATACAAAAATCTTTTCATATTCATATCAGTATTTACTATCTGCCTGTTATCTTCAATGTGTTTTACAATGTCATTCAGTACATGTCATTTTACTGATATTGTGAGTATATACGGTGCCTTCGGGAAGTATTCAGACCCCTTGACTGTTCCACATTTTGTTACGTTACAGCCTTATTATATAATGGAATAAATAACAAAAAATCCTCTGCAATCTACACACAGTACCTCATAATGACAAAGCAAAAAACAGAAATACCTCATTTACATAAGTATTCAGTCCCTTCAATATGAGACTCAAAATTGAGCTCAGGTGCATCCTGTTTCCATTGGTCATCCTTGAGATGTTTCTTCAACTTGATTGGAGTCCACCTGTGGTAAATTCAATTGATATGACATGATTTGGAAAGGCACACACCTGTCGATATAAGGTCCCACAATGCATGTCAGAGGAAAAAACAAGCCATGAGGTCGAAGGACTTGTCCGTAGGCACAAATCTGGGAAACGGTACGAAAACATTTCTGCAGCATTGAAGGTCCCCAAGAACACAGTGGCCTCCATCATTCTTAAATGGAAGAAGTTTGGAACCATCAACACTCTTTCAAGAGCTGGCCGCCCGGCCAAACTGAGCAATCGGAGGAGAAGGGCCTTGGTCAGGGTGTTGACCAAGAATCCGATGGTCATTCTGACAGAGCTCTAGAGTTTCTCTGTGGAGATGGGAGAACCTTCCAGGACAATCATTTCTGTAGCACTCCACCAATCAGGCCTTTATGGTTGAGTGGCCAGACCGAAGCCACTCGTCAATAAAAGGCACATGACAGCCCGCTTGGAGTTTGCCAAAAGGCACCTAAAGGACTCTCAGACCATGAGGAATTGGTTTCTCTGGTCTAATGAAACCAGAAAATTAACTATTTGGCCTGAATGCCATACGTCACTTCTGGAGGAAACCTGGCACCATTCCTACGGTGAAGCATGGTGGCAGCATCATACTGTGGGAATGTTTTTCAGCGGCAGGGACTGGGAGACTAGTCAGGATCGAGGGAAAAGATGAACGGAGCAAAGCACAGAGAGATCCTTCATAAAAACCTGCTCCAGAGCACTCAGGACCTCAGACTAGGGCGACGGTTCACCTTCCAACAGGACAACGATCCTACGCACACAGCCAAGACAACACACGAGTGGCTTCGGGACAAGTCTCTGAAAGTCCTTGAGTGGCCCAGCTTGAGTCCGGACTTGAACCCGATCTAACATCTCTGGAGAGATCTGAAAATAGCTGTGCAGCAACGCTCCCAATCCAATCGGACAGTGCTTGAGCGCATCTGCAGAGAAGAATGGGAGAAACTCCCCAAATACAGATGTGCCAACCTTGTAGCGTCATTCCCAAGAAGTCTCGAGGCTGTACTCACTGCCAACAGTGCTTCAACAAAGTACTGAGTAAAGCGTATAAATACTTATGTAAATGTGATATTTCAGTTTTTTATGTTTAATAAATTAGCAAAAATGTCTACAATCCTGTTTTCGCTTTGTCATTATGGGATATTATGTCAATTGATGAGGGAAAGAAAACGATTCAATGCATTTTAGAATAAGGCTGTAACCTAACAAAATGGGGTCAAGGGGTCTGAATACTTTCCGAATGCAATGTATGAACAGTAAACACAACTATTTACATATATTTTAATATCATATTTTGTCACAAATGTATAATGTATTATTTATATTTGATATCTGTCCTCATTTAACTAGGCCTGTCTTCCATTATAAGTAACTGAAGCAGACTTGGAGTTCTATTTTTGTTTGGCGTTTAATAAGGTGGTGCTAATGTCAAACTTGACATTTCTGGAGAAGGGTGAACGCAATCTGTAAGATGGTTCCAATATGTATATAACAAATTATATTTGGGAGCAGTTGTAGGATGAGTGGACATTCTCCCTTGCTCTTTATATTGGATTGTTGTCCAGCTACTGTGAATCGTCTAGATGTGCAGAAATCCCTCCGTAGTCTTCATAGTTTTAATATTATATGCTCACGGGAAGCAATTATGGTGCCTGTAAGTGTATTTAGACATAACCTATTTAAAACAAGTTGTTTAGAATTTGATTAGAATTATTTGAACTCTTTTTTTGTGAATTGAATCTTGCTTATTGACAACGTTTGGCATGTCCATGCTCAGCCATAATGCAATTTACAGTAGGCCTAGCCCCATATCAGTGTAAGTAATATGTACAGTATATATTTCAACATGGAAGACACGCAATTACTTAGAACAATGTTGACTGCAACTGGTTCAAGTTAACCTATTTAGCACTGTCACGACTTCCGCCGAAGTCGGTTCCTCTCCTTGTTTGGGCGGTGTTCGGCGGTCGACGTCACCGGTCTTCTAGCCATCGCCGATCCACCTTTCATTTTCCATTTGTTTTGTCTTGTTTTCCCGCACACCTGGTTTACATTCCCTCATTACTTGACATGCATATATATACCCTCTGTTCCCCCCATGTCTGTGTGTGGAATTGTTTGTTGTAAAGTGTATGTGCACTTCAGACTGGTTTTCAACCCGTATTTTGTTGTTCTGGGTGCAGTTTGTTTTGCCTCATTAAAGTGCTCCAGTTGTTACCCATTTCTGCTTTCCTGCACCTGACTTCCCTACAGCCAATTACGCATCTCTTACAAGCAAAGATGGGATAGGTCTACATTTAGTTATTTTGTTTATGTAATCTGTTTAACAAACTATAACCGTCAACATTGATTGGAGTTGATTCCAAGGCAATATGTAAGACCATAAATACATAACTTGAAGCAACCGCATATTTAGCCATGGAGCACGTTCTGATTGGCCAGTGAGGGGCCAAGCCTCGACACACCCACAACCTGTTTATTTATCAAAACCCAGCCCCTTCACGCCAGCAACTGCGCCGGTAATTGTGCTTGTGAAAATGGCAAAATTATTTCTGCCACACATCCAAACATATAGCGCTACCGCCCAGTGCATAAATAAATCCCTTAATGTTAATTAATGTCGAATTTTGTTGAAGATGTTAAAAGTCTATGCAAATTCCAATACAAAATGTATTTATTCTAAATGGGCAACTCAACCGGCTGGTTGAGGTGTTTACAATGCATTACCTATAACATTTTATGTCATGCAAATTTAATGTATGGCCTAAATGAAGGCTAAATATGCATATTTATTATTATAATACATATTTTGATATTTATTTCTTGGTGTTGCCAGTTAAAGTTTTAAGTCATACTAAAGCGTTAAATTACGTGAAGTTTAAAATGCATTCTGTAATAACTAAATGTGTAATATGATATATTTTAATACACAAAAAACACATTTGATTGATATTTTTGTATCATTAATCTTTCTCAAATGAAGGCGGATGATGTCTCAATCTTTGCAATACGGAGGGATTCTGATTTCATTGGTGATCAACTCGTGGATCAGACACTTCATTCAGGATAAATGGAGTTAGCCCTGAGTTAGCCTGCTCCGGAGCAAGATAGTTCTGAAGGATTCATTGCCATAGAAATTTACCTGGCTAAAAATGTAGACACTTTCATGATATCGGTTAGCCTGTTATCTCGTAAACTCCTCAAATCTACTTTGTAGGATACCCCTTTGGTCTGAAATGCTCTAGAGTCTTTCAAAAATCTTGTAAATGACCTGGGGAACATACCAAATAATTGCAATGAACAGTGGCTGCTTGCACTTCCTGTTATAACCAACAGGTGGAAGCAGCTAAGGATCTCTCCAAGATAGCAGCTTCTCTGAGAGCTGTGATTGTTATGGCTACCTTCATTCACAGGGTAACTAAACCATTTAAACATAGTATTACTGCTTTCCTTCTGAAGACCTACTGTCATGATCCCCGACTACATGATCTATACATCATGACAACAAGACTATTGTGTCCTGAAGTACTGACACACTGATGTTCCTGTTAGCAAGGCTGGTCTCAGTGGGTCTAGAGGTGTTCCCTCCTGTTAGACAGGCTGGACTAAGTGGGTCTAGAGGAGTTCTCTCCTGTAAGCCAGGCTGGTCTCAGTGGGTCTGGAATAACTACCATCATCACCACCCCATAACTACCATCATCATCACCCCATAACTACCATCATCACCACCCCATAACGACCATCATCACCACTCCATAACAACCATCATCACCACTCCATAACTACCATCATCACCCAATAACTACCATCATCACCCCATAACTACCATCATCACCACCCTATAACGACCATCATCACCACTCCATAACTACCATCATCACCACTCCATAACTACCATCATCACCCAATAACTACCATCATCACCCCATAACTACCATCATCACCACCCCATAACTACCATCATCACCACACCATAGCTACCATCATCACCACCACCCCATAACTACCATCATCACCCCATAACTACCATCATCACCACCCCATAACTACCGTCACCACCACTCCTTAACTACCATCACCACCCCATAACTACCATCATCACCCTATAACTACCATCATCACCACCCCATAACTACCATCACCACCCCATAACTACCATCACCACCACCCCATAACTACCATCACCACCCCATAACTACCATCATCACCCCATAACTACCATCATCACCATCCCATAACTACCATCATCACCATCCCATAACTACCATCATCACCATCCCATAACTACCATCATCACCCCCTAACTACCATCACCATCACCCCATAACTACCATCATCACCCCCTAACTACCATACCCACCACCCCATAACTACCATCATCACCACCCCATAACTACCATCACCACCCCATAACTACCATCATCACCACCCCATAACTACCATCACCACCCCATCACCACCATCATCACCAACCCATAACTACCATCATCACCACCCCATAACTACCAACACCACCAACATCACCACCTCATAACTACAATCACCACCCCATAACTACCATCATCATCTCCCATAACTACTATCATCACCACCCCATAACTACCATCACCACCCCCTTAACTACCATCATAATCTCCCCATAACTACCATCACCACCACCCCCATAACTACCATCATCACCACCCCATAACTACCATCATCACCCCATAACTACCATCACCACCACCCCCATAACTACCATCATCACCACACCATAACTACCATCACCACCCCATAACTACCATCATGACCCCATAACTACCATCACCACCACCCCATAACTACCATCATCACCACCCCTTAACTACCATCATCACCACCCCCATAACTACCATCATCACCACCCCCATAACTACCACCATCACACCATAACTACTATCACCACCACCCCATAACTACCATTATCACCACCCCTTAACTACCATCATCACCACCCCCATAACTACCATCACCACCACCCCATAACTACAATCACCACCCCATAACTACCATCACCACCACCCCATAACTACCATCATCACCACCCCTTAACTACCATCATCACCACCCCCATAACTACCATCACCACCACCCCATAACTACAATCACCACCCCATAACTACCATCACCACCACCCCATAACTACAATCACCACCCCATAACTACCATCATCACCCCATAACTACCATCATCACCACCCAATAACTACTATCACCACCACCCCATAACTACCATCATCACCCCATAACTACCATCACCACCCCTTAACTACCATCATCACCACCCCCATAACTACCATCATCACCCCATAAAACCATCACCACCACCCCATAACTACCATCACCACCACCCCATAACTACCATCATCACCCCATAACTACCATCACCACCCCTTAACTACCATCATCACCACCCCCATAACTACCATCATCACCACCCCATAACTACCATCATCACCCCATAACTACCATCATCACCACCCAATAACTACTATAACCACCACCCCATAACTACCATCATCCCCACCCCATAACTACCATCAGCACCCCATAACTACCATCATCACCATCCCATAACTACCATCATCACCACCC
The DNA here is from genome assembly GCF_965601325.2 of Salmo salar. Lineage (NCBI taxonomy): Eukaryota > Metazoa > Chordata > Actinopteri > Salmoniformes > Salmonidae > Salmo > Salmo salar. The sequence continues at coordinate 184,517,629 of NC_138291.1, read as the reverse complement.
CATAACTACCATCATCACCCCATAACTACCATCATCACCCCGTAACTACCATCACCACCACCCCTTAACTACCATCATCACCACCCCATAACTACCATCATCACCCCATTACAACCATCATCACCCCCCATAACTACCATAATCACCACCCCACAACTACCATCACCACCCCATAGCTACCACCATCACCACCACCCCATAACTACCACCACCACCCCATAACTACCATCACCACCACCCCATAACTACCATCATCACCACCCCATAACTTCCACCATCACCACCCCATAACTACCATCACCACCCCATAACTACCATCATCACCACCCCATAACTACCATCACCACCCCATAACTACCATCACCACCACCCAAAAACTACTATCACCACCACCCCATAACTACCAACACCACCACCCCATAACTACCATCATCACACCATAACTACCATCACCACCCAATAACTACTATCACCACCACCCCATAACTACCATCATCCCCACCCCATAACTACCATCAGCACCCCATAACTACCATCATCACCATCCCATAACTACCATCATCACCACCCCATAACTACCATCATCACCCCATAACTACCATCATCACCCCGTAACTACCATCACCAACACCCCTTAACTACCATCACCACCCCATAACTACCATCACCACCACCCCATAACTACCATCACCACCCCATAACTACCATCATCACCCCATAACTACCATCATCACCATCCCATAACTACCATCATCACCATCCCATAACTACCATCATCACCATCCCATAACTACCATCATCACCCCCTAACTACCATCACCATCACCCCATAACTACCATCATCACCCCCTAACTACCATACCCACCACCCCATAACTACCATCATCACCACCCCATAACTACCATCACCACCCCATAACTACCATCATCACCACCCCATAACTACCATCACCACCCCATCACCACCATCATCACCAACCCATAACTACCATCATCTCCCCATAACTACTATCATCACCACCCCATAACTACCATCACCACCCCCTTAACTACCATCATAATCTCCCCATAACTACCATCACCACCACCCCCATAACTACCGTCATCACCACCCCATAACTACCATCATGACCCCATAACTACCATCACCACCACCCCATAACTACCATCATCACCACCCCTTAACTACCATCATCACCACCCCCATAACTACCATCATCACCACCCCATAACTACCATCATCACCCCATAACTACCATCATCACCACCCAATAACTACTATCACCACCACCCCATAACTACATTCATCACACCATATCTACCATCATCACCCCATAAAACCATCACCACCACCCCATAACTACCATCATCATCACCCCATAACTACCATCATCACCACCCCATAACGACCATCATCACCACTCCATAACTACCATCATCACCACTCCATAACTACCATCATCACCCAATAACTACCATCATCACCCCATAACTACCATCATCACCACCCCATAACTACCATCATCACCACACCATAGCTACCATCATCACCACCACCCCATAACTACCATCATCACCCCATAACTACCATCATCACCACCCCATAACTACCGTCACCACCACTCCTTAACTACCATCACCACCCCATAACTACCATCATCACCCTATAACTACCATCATCACCACCCCATAACTACCATCACCACCCCATAACTACCATCACCACCACCCCATAACTACCATCACCACCCCATAACTACCATCATCACCCCATAACTACCATCATCACCATCCCATAACTACCATCATCACCATCCCATAACTACCATCATCACCATCCCATAACTACCATCATCACCCCCTAACTACCATCACCATCACCCCATAACTACCATCATCACCCCCTAACTACCATACCCACCACCCCATAACTACCATCATCACCACCCCATAACTACCATCACCACCCCATAACTACCATCATCACCACCCCATAACTACCATCACCACCCCATCACCACCATCATCACCAACCCATAACTACCATCATCACCACCCCCATAACTACCATCATCACCACCCCCATAACTACCACCATCACACCATAACTACTATCACCACCACCCCATAACTACCATTATCACCACCCCTTAACTACCATCATCACCACCCCCATAACTACCATCACCACCACCCCATAACTACAATCACCACCCCATAACTACCATCACCACCACCCCATAACTACCATCATCACCACCCCTTAACTACCATCATCACCACCCCCATAACTACCATCACCACCACCCCATAACTACAATCACCACCCCATAACTACCATCACCACCACCCCATAACTACAATCACCACCCCATAACTACCATCATCACCCCATAACTACCATCATCACCACCCAATAACTACTATCACCACCACCCCATAACTACCATCATCACCCCATAACTACCATCACCACCCCTTAACTACCATCATCACCACCCCCATAACTACCATCATCACCCCATAAAACCATCACCACCACCCCATAACTACCATCACCACCACCCCATAACTACCATCATCACCCCATAACTACCATCACCACCCCTTAACTACCATCATCACCACCCCCATAACTACCATCATCACCACCCCATAACTACCATCATCACCCCATAACTACCATCATCACCACCCAATAACTACTATAACCACCACCCCATAACTACCATCATCCCCACCCCATAACTACCATCAGCACCCCATAACTACCATCATCACCATCCCATAACTACCATCATCACCACCCCATAACTACCATCATCACCCCATAACTACCATCATCACCCCGTAACTACCATCACCACCACCCCTTAACTACCATCATCACCACCCCATAACTACCATCATCACCCCATAACAACCATCATCACCCCCCATAACTACCATAATCACCACCCCACAACTACCATCACCACCCCATAGCTACCACCATCACCACCACCCCATAACTACCACCACCACCCCATAACTACCATCACCACCACCCCATAACTACCATCATCACCACCCCATAACTTCCACCATCACCACCCCATAACTACCATCACCACCCCATAACTACCATCATCACCACCCCATAACTACCATCACCACCCCATAACTACCATCACCACCACCCAAAAACTACTATCACCACCACCGCATAACTACCAACACCACCACCCCATAACTACCATCATCACACCATAACTACCATCACCACCCAATAACTACTATCACCACCACCCCATAACTACCATCATCCCCACCCCATAACTACCATCAGCACCCCATAACTACCATCATCACCATCCCATAACTACCATCATCACCACCCCATAACTACCATCATCACCCCATAACTACCATCATCACCCCGTAACTACCATCACCAACACCCCTTAACTACCATCACCACCCCATAACTACCATCACCACCACCCCATAACTACCATCACCACCCCATAACTACCATCATCACCCCATAACTACCATCATCACCATCCCATAACTACCATCATCACCATCCCATAACTACCATCATCACCATCCCATAACTACCATCATCACCCCCTAACTACCATCACCATCACCCCATAACTACCATCATCACCCCCTAACTACCATACCCACCACCCCATAACTACCATCATCACCACCCCATAACTACCATCACCACCCCATAACTACCATCATCACCACCCCATAACTACCATCACCACCCCATCACCACCATCATCACCAACCCATAACTACCATCATCTCCCCATAACTACTATCATCACCACCCCATAACTACCATCACCACCCCCTTAACTACCATCATAATCTCCCCATAACTACCATCACCACCACCCCCATAACTACCGTCATCACCACCCCATAACTACCATCATGACCCCATAACTACCATCACCACCACCCCATAACTACCATCATCACCACCCCTTAACTACCATCATCACCACCCCCATAACTACCATCATCACCACCCCATAACTACCATCATCACCCCATAACTACCATCATCACCACCCAATAACTACTATCACCACCACCCCATAACTACATTCATCACACCATATCTACCATCATCACCCCATAAAACCATCACCACCACCCCATAACTACCATCATCATCACCCCATAACTACCATCATCACCACCCCATAACGACCATCATCACCACTCCATAACTACCATCATCACCACTCCATAACTACCATCATCACCCAATAACTACCATCATCACCCCATAACTACCATCATCACCACCCCATAACTACCATCATCACCACACCATAGCTACCATCATCACCACCACCCCATAACTACCATCATCACCCCATAACTACCATCATCACCACCCCATAACTACCGTCACCACCACTCCTTAACTACCATCACCACCCCATAACTACCATCATCACCCTATAACTACCATCATCACCACCCCATAACTACCATCACCACCCCATAACTACCATCACCACCACCCCATAACTACCATCACCACCCCATAACTACCATCATCACCCCATAACTACCATCATCACCATCCCATAACTACCATCATCACCATCCCATAACTACCATCATCACCATCCCATAACTACCATCATCACCCCCTAACTACCATCACCATCACCCCATAACTACCATCATCACCCCCTAACTACCATACCCACCACCCCATAACTACCATCATCACCACCCCATAACTACCATCACCACCCCATAACTACCATCATCACCACCCCATAACTACCATCACCACCCCATCACCACCATCATCACCAACCCATAACTACCATCATCACCACCCCATAACTACCAACACCACCAACATCACCACCTCATAACTACCATCACCACCCCATAACTACCATCATCATCTCCCATAACTACTATCATCACCACCCCATAACTACCATCACCACCCCCTTAACTACCATCATAATCTCCCCATAACTACCATCACCACCACCCCCATAACTACCATCATCACCACCCCATAACTACCATCATCACCCCATAACTACCATCACCACCACCCCCATAACTACCATCATCACCACACCATAACTACCATCACCACCCCATAACTACCATCATGACCCCATAACTACCATCACCACCACCCCATAACTACCATCATCACCACCCCTTAACTACCATCATCACCACCCCCATAACTACCATCATCACCACCCCCATAACTACCACCATCACACCATAACTACCATCACCACCACCCCATAACTACCATTATCACCACCCCTTAACTACCATCATCACCACCCCCATAACTACCATCACCACCACCCCATAACTACAATCACCACCCCATAACTACCATCACCACCACCCCATAACTACCATCATCACCACCCCTTAACTACCATCATCACCACCCCCATAACTACCATCACCACCACCCCATAACTACAATCACCACCCCGTAACTACCATCACCACCACCCCATAACTACAATCACCACCCCATAACTACCATCATCACCCCATAACTACCATCATCACCACCCAATAACTACTATCACCACCACCCCATAACTACCATCATCACCCCATAACTACCATCACCACCCCTTAACTACCATCATCACCACCCCCATAACTACCATCATCACCCCATAAAACCATCACCACCACCCCATAACTACCATCACCACCACCCCATAACTACCATCATCACCCCATAACTACCATCACCACCACCCCATAACTACCATCATCACCACCCCTTAACTACCATCATCACCACCCCCATAACTACCATCATCACCACCCCATAACTACCATCATCACCCCATAACTACCATCATCACCACCCAATAACTACTATCACCACCACCCCATAACTACATTCATCACACCATATCTACCATCATCACCCCATAAAACCATCACCACCACCCCATAACTACCATCACCACCACCCCATAACTACCATCATCACCCCATAACTACCATCACCACCCCTTAACTACCATCATCACCACCCCCATAACTACCATCATCACCACCCCATAACTACCATCATCACCCCATAACTACCATCATCACCACCCAATAACTACTATAACCACCACCCCATAACTACCATCATCCCCACCCCATAACTACCATCAGCACCCCATAACTACCATCATCACCATCCCATAACTACCATCATCACCACCCCATAACTACAATCATCACCCCATAACTACCATCATCACCCCGTAACTACCATCACCACCACCCCTTAACTACCATCATCACCACCCCATAACTACCATCATCACCCCATAACAACCATCATCACCCCTCATAACTACCATAATCACCACCCCACAACTACCATCACCACCCCATAGCTACCACCATCACCACCACCCCATAACTACCACCACCACCCCATAACTACCATCACCACCACCCCATAACTACCATCATCACCACCCCATAACTTCCACCATCACCACCCCATAACTACCATCACCACCCCATAACTACCATCATCACCACCCCATAACTACCATCACCACCCCATAACTACCATCACCACCACCCAAAATCTACTATCTCCACCACCCCATAACTACCAACACCACCACCCCATAACTACCATCATCACACCATAACTACCATCATCACCCCTTAACTACCATCATCACCACCCCCATAACTACCATCATCACCACCCCATAACTACCATCATCACCCCATATCTACCATCATCACCACCCAATAACTACTATCACCACCACCCCATAACTACCATCATCCCCACCCCATAACTACCATCAGCACCCCATAACTACCATCATCACCATCCCATAACTACCATCATCACCACCCCATAACTACCATCATCACCCCATAACTACCATCATCACCCCGTAACTACCATCACCACCACCCCTTAACAACCATCATCACCCCCCATAACTACCATAATCACCACCCCACAACTACCATCACCACCCCATAGCTACCACCATCACCACCACCCCATAACTACCACCACCACCCCATAACTACCATCACCACCACCCCATAACTACCATCATCACCACCCCATAACTTCCACCATCACCACCCCATAACTACCATCACCACCCCATAACTACCATCATCACCACCCCATAACTACCATCACCACCCCATAACTACCATCACCACCACCCAAAAACTACTATCACCACCACCCCATAACTACCAACACCACCACCCGATAACTACCATCATCACACCATAACTACCATCATCACCCCATAACTACCATCACCACCACCCCATAACTACCATCACCACAACCCCATAACTACCATCACCACCCCATAACTACCATCATCACCACACCATAACTACCATCATCACCACCCCATAACTACCATCATCACCCCATAACTACCATCATCACCACCCCTTAACTACCATCACCACCACCCCATAACTACCATCATCACCCCATAACTACCATCACCACCCCTTAACTACCATCATCACCACCCCCATAACTACCATCATCACCACCCCATAACTACCATAATCACCCCATAACTACCATCATCACCACCCAATAACTACTATCACCACCACCCCATAACTACCATCATCCCTACCCCATAACTACCATCACCACCCCTTAACTACCATCATCACCACCCCCATAACTACCATCATCACCACCCCATAACTACCATCATCACCCCATAACTACCATCATCACCACCCAATAACTACTATAACCACCACCCCATAACTACCATCATCCCCACCCCATAACTACCATCAGCACCCCATAACTACCATCATCACCATCCCATAACTACCATCATCACCACCCCATAACTACCATCATCACCCCATAACTACCATCATCACCCCGTAACTACCATCACCACCACCCCTTAACTACCATCATCACCACCCCATAACTACCATCATCACCCCATAACAACCATCATCACCCCCCATAACTACCATAATCACCACCCCACAACTACCATCACCACCCCATAGCTACCACCATCACCACCACCCCATAACTACCACCACCACCCCATAACTACCATCACCACCACCCCATAACTACCATCATCACCACCCCATAACTTCCACCATCACCACCCCATAACTACCATCACCACCCCATAACTACCATCATCACCACCCCATAACTACCATCACCACCCCATAACTACCATCACCACCACCCAAAAACTACTATCACCACCACCCCATAACTACCAACACCACCACCCGATAACTACCATCATCACACCATAACTACCATCATCACCCCTTAACTACCATCATCACCACCCCCATAACTACCACCATCACCACCCCATAACTACCATCATCACCCCATAACTACCATCATCACCACCCAATAACTACTATCACCACCACCCCATAACTACCATCATCCCCACCCCATAACTACCATCAGCACCCCATAACTACCATCATCACCATCCCATAACTACCATCATCACCACCCCATAACTACCATCATCACCCCATAACTACCATCATCACCCCGTAACTACCATCACCACCACCCCTTAACTACCATCACCACCCCATAACTACCATCACCACCACCCCATAACTACCATCACCACCCCATAACTACCATCATCACCCCATAACTACCATCATCACCATCCCATAACTACCATCATCACCATCCCATAACTACCATCATCACAATCCCATAACTACCATCATCACCCCCTAACTACCATCACCATCACCCCATAACTACCATCATCACCCCCTAACTACCATACCCACCACCCCATAACTACCATCATCACCACCCCATAACTACCATCACCACCCCATAACTACCATCATCACCACCCCATAACTACCATCACCACCCCATCACCACCATCATCACCAACCCATAACTACCATCATCACCACCCCATAGCTACCACCATCACCACCACCCCATAACTACCACCACCACCCCATAACTACCATCACCACCACCCCATAACTACCATCATCACCACCCCATAACTTCCACCATCACCACCCCATAACTACCATCACCACCCCATAACTACCATCATCACCACCCCATAACTACCATCACCACCCCATAACTACCATCACCACCACCCAAAAACTACTATCACCACCACCCCATAACTACCAACACCACCACCCCATAACTACCATCATCACACCATAACTACCATCATCACCCCATAACTACCATCACCACCACCCCATAACTACCATCACCACCACCCCATAACTACCATCACCACCCCATAACTACCATCATCACCACCCCATAACTACCATCATCACCACCCCATAACTACCATCATCACCCCATAACTACCATCATCACCACCCCTTAACTACCATCACCACCACCCCATAACTACCATCATCACCCCATAACTACCATCACCACCCCTTAACTACCATCATCACCACCCCCATAACTACCATCATCACCACCCCATAACTACCATAATCACCCCATAACTACCATCATCACCACCCAATAACTACTATCACCACCACCCCATAACTACCATCATCCCTACCCCATAACTACCATCACCACCCCTTAACAACCATCATCACCACCCCCATAACTACCATCATCACCACCCCATAACTACCATCATCACCCCATAACTACCATCATCACCACCCAATAACTACTATAACCACCACCCCATAACTACCATCATCCCCACCCCATAACTACCATCAGCACCCCATAACTACCATCATCACCATCCCATAACTACCATCATCACCACCCCATAACTACCATCATCACCCCATAACTACCATCATCACCCCGTAACTACCATCACCACCACCCCTTAACTACCATCATCACCACCCCATAACTACCATCATCACCCCATAACAACCATCATCACCCCCCATAACTACCATAATCACCACCCCACAACTACCATCACCACCCCATAGCTACCACCATCACCACCACCCCATAACTACCACCACCACCCCATAACTACCATCACCACCACCCCATAACTACCATCATCACCACCCCATAACTTCCACCATCACCACCCCATAACTACCATCACCACCCCATAACTACCATCATCACCACCCCATAACTACCATCACCACCCCATAACTACCATCACCACCACCCAAAAACTACTATCACCACCACCCCATAACTACCAACACCACCACCCGATAACTACCATCATCACACCATAACTACCATCATCACCCCTTAACTACCATCATCACCACCCCCATAACTACCATCATCACCACCCCATAACTACCATCATCACCCCATAACTACCATCATCACCACCCAATAACTACTATCACCACCACCCCATAACTACCATCATCCCCACCCCATAACTACCATCAGCACCCCATAACTACCATCATCACCATCCCATAACTACCATCATCACCACCCCATAACTACCATCATCACCCCATAACTACCATCATCACCCCGTAACTACCATCACCACCACCCCTTAACTACCATCACCACCCCATAACTACCATCACCACCACCCCATAACTACCATCACCACCCCATAACTACCATCATCACCCCATAACTACCATCATCACCATCCCATAACTACCATCATCACCATCCCATAACTACCATCATCACCATCCCATAACTACCATCATCACCCCCTAACTACCATCACCATCACCCCATAACTACCATCATCACCCCCTAACTACCATACCCACCACCCCATAACTACCATCATCACCACCCCATAACTACCATCACCACCCCATAACTACCATCATCACCACCCCATAACTACCATCACCACCCCATCACCACCATCATCACCAACCCATAACTACCATCATCACCACCCCATAGCTACCACCATCACCACCACCCCATAACTACCACCACCACCCCATAACTACCATCACCACCACCCCATAACTACCATCATCACCACCCCATAACTTCCACCATCACCACCCCATAACTACCATCACCACCCCATAACTACCATCATCACCACCCCATAACTACCATCACCACCCCATAACTACCATCACCACCACCCAAAAACTACTATCACCACCACCCCATAACTACCAACACCACCACCCCATAACTACCATCATCACACCATAACTACCATCATCACCCCATAACTACCATCACCACCACCCCATAACTACCATCACCACCACCCCATAACTACCATCACCACCCCATAACTACCATCATCACCACCCCATAACTACCATCATCACCACCCCATAACTACCATCATCACCCCATAACTACCATCATCACCACCCCTTAACTACCATCACCACCACCCCATAACTACCATCATCACCCCATAACTACCATCACCACCCCTTAACTACCATCATCACCACCCCCATAACTACCATCATCACCACCCCATAACTACCATAATCACCCCATAACTACCATCATCACCACCCAATAACTACTATCACCACCACCCCATAACTACCATCATCCCTACCCCATAACTACCATCACCACCCCTTAACTACCATCATCACCACCCCCATAACTACCATCATCACCACCCCATAACTACCATCATCACCCCATAACTACCATCATCACCACCCAATAACTACTATAACCACCACCCCATAACTACCATCATCCCCACCCCATAACTACCATCAGCACCCCATAACTACCATCATCACCATCCCATAACTACCATCATCACCACCCCATAACTACCATCATCACCCCATAACTACCATCATCACCCCGTAACTACCATCACCACCACCCCTTAACTACCATCATCACCACCCCATAACTACCATCATCACCCCATAACAACCATCATCACCCCCCATAACTACCATAATCACCACCCCACAACTACCATCACCACCCCATAGCTACCACCATCACCACCACCCCATAACTACCACCACCACCCCATAACTACCATCACCACCACCCCATAACTACCATCATCACCACCCCATAACTTCCACCATCACCACCCCATAACTACCATCACCACCCCATAACTACCATCATCACCACCCCATAACTACCATCACCACCCCATAACTACCATCACCACCACCCAAAAACTACTATCACCACCACCCCATAACTACCAACACCACCACCCGATAACTACCATCATCACACCATAACTACCATCATCACCCCTTAACTACCATCATCACCACCCCCATAACTACCATCATCACCACCCCATAACTACCATCATCACCCCATAACTACCATCATCACCACCCAATAACTACTATCACCACCACCCCATAACTACCATCATCCCCACCCCATAACTACCATCAGCACCCCATAACTACCATCATCACCATCCCATAACTACCATCATCACCACCCCATAACTACCATCATCACCCCATAACTACCATCATCACCCCGTAACTACCATCACCACCACCCCTTAACTACCATCACCACCCCATAACTACCATCACCACCACCCCATAACTACCATCACCACCCCATAACTACCATCATCACCCCATAACTACCATCATCACCATCCCATAACTACCATCATCACCATCCCATAACTACCATCATCACCATCCCATAACTACCATCATCACCCCCTAACTACCATCACCATCACCCCATAACTACCATCATCACCCCCTAACTACCATACCCACCACCCCATAACTACCATCATCACCACCCCATAACTACCATCACCACCCCATAACTACCATCATCACCACCCCATAACTACCATCACCACCCCATCACCACCATCATCACCAACCCATAACTACCATCATCACCACCCCATAACTACCAACACCACCAACATCACCACCTCATAACTACCATCACCACCCCATAACTACCATCACCACCTCATAACTACCATCACCACCCCATAACTACCATCATCATCTCCCATAACTACTATCATCACCACCCCATAACTACCATCACCACCCCCTTAACTACCATCATAATCTCCCCATAACTACCATCACCACCACCCCCATAACTACCATCATCACCACCCCATAACTACCATCATGACCCCATAACTACCATCACCACCACCCCATAACTACCATCATCACCACCCCTTAACTACCATCATCACCACCCCCATAACTACCATCATCACCACCCCATAACTACCATCATCACCCCATAACTACCATCATCACCACCCAATAACTACTATCACCACCACCCCATAACTACATTCATCACACCATATCTACCATCATCACCCCATAAAACCATCACCACCACCCCATAACTACCATCACCACCACCCCATAACTACCATCATCACCCCATAACTACCATCACCACCCCTTAACTACCATCATCACCACCCCCATAACTACCATCATCACCACCCCATAACTACCATCATCACCCCATAACTACCATCATCACCACCCAATAACTACTATAACCACCACCCCATAACTACCATCATCCCCACCCATAACTACCATCAGCACCCCATAACTACCATCATCACCATCCCATAACTACCATCATCACCACCCCATAACTACCATCATCACCCCATAACTACCATCATCACCCCGTAACTACCATCACCACCACCCCTTAACTACCATCATCACCACCCCATAACTACCATCATCACCCCATAACAACCATCATCACCCCCCATAACTACCATAATCACCACCCCACAACTACCATCACCACCCCATAGCTACCACCATCACCACCACCCCATAACTACCACCACCACCCCATAACTACCATCACCACCACCCCATAACTACCATCATCACCACCCCATAACTTCCACCATCACCACCCCATAACTACCATCACCACCCCATAACTACCATCATCACCACCCCATAACTACCATCACCACCACCCCATATCTACCATCACCACCCCATAACTACCATCACCACCACCCAAAAACTACTATGTCCACCACCCCATAACTACCAACACCACCACCCCATAACTACCATCATCACACCATAACTACCATCATCACCCCTTAACTACCATCATCACCACCCCCATAACTACCATCATCACCACCCCATAACTACCATCATCACCCCATAACTACCATCATCACCACCCAATAACTACTATCACCACCACCCCATAACTACCATCATCCCCACCCCATAACTACCATCAGCACCCCATAACTACCATCATCACCATCCCATAACTACCATCATCACCACCCCATAACTACCATCATCACCCCATAACTACCATCATCACCCCGTAACTACCATCACCACCACCCCTTAACTACCATCATCACCACCCCATAACTACCATCATCACCCCATAACAACCATCATCACCCCCCATAACTACCATAATCACCACCCCACAACTACCATCACCACCCCATAGCTACCACCATCACCACCACCCCATAACTACCACCACCACCCCATAACTACCATCACCACCACCCCATAACTACCATCATCACCACCCCATAACTTCCACCATCACCACCCCATAACTACCATCACCACCCCATAACTACCATCATCCCCACCCATAACTACCATCAGCACCCCATAACTACCATCATCACCATCCCATAACTACCATCATCACCACCCCATAACTACCATCACCACCCCATAACTACCATCATCACCCCATAACTACCATCATCACCCCGTAACTACCATCACCACCACCCCTTAACTACCATCATCACCACCCCATAACTACCATCATCACCCCATAACAACCATCATCACCCCCCATAACTACCATAATCACCACCCCACAACTACCATCACCACCCCATAGCTACCACCATCACCACCACCCCATAACTACCACCACCACCCCATAACTACCATCACCACCACCCCATAACTACCATCATCACCACCCCATAACTTCCACCATCACCACCCCATAACTACCATCACCACCCCATAACTACCATCATCACCACCCCATAACTACCATCACCACCACCCCATATCTACCATCACCACCCCATAACTACCATCACCACCACCCAAAAACTACTATCTCCACCACCCCATAACTACCAACACCACCACCCCATAACTACCATCATCACACCATAACTACCATCATCACCCCTTAACTACCATCATCACCACCCCCATAACTACCATCATCACCACCCCATAACTACCATCATCACCCCATAACTACCATCATCACCACCCAATAACTACTATCACCACCACCCCATAACTACCATCATCCCCACCCCATAACTACCATCAGCACCCCATAACTACCATCATCACCATCCCATAACTACCATCATCACCACCCCATAACTACCATCATCACCCCATAACTACCATCATCACCCCGTAACTACCATCACCACCACCCCTTAACTACCATCATCACCACCCCATAACTACCATCATCACCCCATAACAACCATCATCACCCCCCATAACTACCATAATCACCACCCCACAACTACCATCACCACCCCATAGCTACCACCATCACCACCACCCCATAACTACCACCACCACCCCATAACTACCATCACCACCACCCCATAACTACCATCATCACCACCCCATAACTTCCACCATCACCACCCCATAACTACCATCACCACCCCATAACTACCATCATCACCACCCCATAACTACCATCACCACCCCATAACTACCATCACCACCACCCAAAAACTACTATCACCACCACCCCATAACTACCAACACCACCACCCCATAACTACCATCATCACACCATAACTACCATCATCACCCCATAACTACCATCACCACCACCCCATAACTACCATCACCACCACCCCATAACTACCATCACCACCCCATAACTACCATCATCACCACCCCATAACTACCATCATCACCACCCCATAACTACCATCATCACCCCATAACTACCATCATCACCACCCCATAACTACCATCACCACCACCCCATAACTACCATCATCACCCCATAACTACCATCACCACCCCTTAACTACCATCATCACCACCCCCATAACTACCATCATCACCACCCCATAACTACCATAATCACCCCATAACTACCATCATCACCACCCAATAACTACTATCACCACCACCCCATAACTACCATCATCCCTACCCCATAACTACCATCACCACCCCTTAACTACCATCATCACCATCCCATAACTACCATCATCACCACCCCATAACTACCATCATCACCTCATAACTACCATCATCACCCCGTAACTACCATCACCACCATCCCATAACTACCATCATCACAACCCCATAACTACCATCATCACCCCATAACTACCATCATCACCCCCCTTAAAAACCTCTTCAGCGTCTGATCCCGTCAGCGGGATCAAAATCCAGCGTAAAATCATATCGCCAATTAGCATTAAAAAAAATCATCATTTAAAAAAAAAAAAAATGTATCTTTTTTTTTTTTTTTTTAGAGATACACCTCTCCTGAATCGACCCACGTCGTCCGATTTCAAAAAGGTTTTACAGGAAAAGCAAATCATTAGATTATGTTAGATGAGTCCATCGTAAAAAGCAGCAACATAGCCATTTTCCGACCAACCACTTCCATCACAAATAACCCAAAAACAGCTAAATGCAGCACTAACCTTTTACAAACTTCATCAGATGACACACCTAGGACATCATGTTATACAATGCATGCATTCTTTTGTTCAATAAAGGTCATATTTATATATAAAAACAGCATTTTACATCGGCGCGTAACGTTGACTGACTATTTTCCCCTCAAATGCGTCCCGGGAAACAGCGCATAATTCCATTTATTACTATTCGAAAACGATTTTTTAAATTTATATTGTCAATCTAACATTTATAGATGAATATCTCTTGAGAACACCTGTCATACCAGATTTAAAATTAACTTTACTGGGTAATCACACTTTGCGATAAAAGGAGATGCGATACACAGAAAATGAGCTACCATCATCATCCCATAACTACCATCATCACCCCCCCATAACTACCAACATCACCACCCCACAACTACCATCACCACCCCATAGCTACCACCATCACCACCACTCAATAACTACAATCACCACCCCATAACTACCACCATCACCACCACCCCATAACTACCACCACCACCCCATAACTACCATCATCACCACCCAATAACTACCATCACCACCCCATAACTACCATCATCACCCCATCACCACCATCATCACCCCATCACCACCATCATCACCACCCCATAACTACCATCACCACCCCATAACTACCATCACCACACAATAACTACCATCATCACCCCATAACTGTGTGGAGGCTATATACAGGGTATTACAACTTGCAGACTTGTTTACGCTGCTGTGCGTTTTTGTTGCCGATCTTACTTTGATACCTGACGGTTTTTTACTTTTTCATTACCGTATATTTTTACTTTTTCCCTCACTCAACTTTTTTCCTCACTCAACTTTTTTCATTCATCCCCGGAGGTTTTATCTGGACATGGTTCGTCAGGACTTCAAACAGCCGAAGCTAAGTAACATTAACATGATGCCTTCTAATTGCAGTCGTTGTACTTATAATATACAGGAGAACGATCGCCTTACGGCAAGGATAGCTGTGCTGCAAGCCCAGCTTCAGACGCGATCGTTAGGCAAGGGTAATTTCAGTGTAGGAAAGGATGAAACAGCGTCTGTGCCACCAGTAAGTACAGATAGTAACGTTAGTATAAACCCCCTCGCACGGTCCCCGCAGCCGGACATCTTTCTCATGGCTTCTGGAGGGAAACGCTGTAGGAATGCTCAACCGGTGTCGCTTATTCAGCCGACAGAAACTTTCAACCGGTTCTCCCCATTAAGCGAGTCGGAGTCGGAGGCCGAGACTTCTCTGGTCTCTACTCCTCCCGTTGTGGGGTCTGAGACGCCGACGGCTCCCACCATTAGCTCTGACAAATTGAAAACCCTAGTCATTGGCGACTCCATTACCCGCAGTATTAGACTTAAAACTAATCATCCAGCGATCATACACTGTTTACCAGGGGGCAGGGCTACCGACGTTAAGGCTAATCTAAAGACGGTGCTGGCTAAAGCTAAAACTGGCGAGTGTAGAGAGTATAGAGATATTGTTATCCACGTCGGCACCAACGATGTTAGGATGAAACAGTCAGAGGTCACCAAGCGCAACATAGCTTCAGCGTGTAAATCAGCTAGAAAGATGTGTCGGCATCGATTAATTGTCTCTGGCCCCCTCCCAGTTAGGGGGAGTGATGAGCTCTACAGCAGAGTCTCACAACTCAATCGCTGGTTGAAAACTGTTTTCTGCCCCTCCCAAAAGATAGAATTTGTAGATAATTGGCCCTCTTTCTGGGACTCACCCACAAACAGGACCAAGCCTGGCCTGTTGAGGAGTGACGGACTCCATCCTAGCTGGAGGGGTGCTCTCATCTTATCTACGAACATAGACAGGGCTCTAACTCCTCTAGCTCCACAATGAAATAGGGTGCAGGCCAGGCAGCAGGCTGTTAGCCAGCCTGCCAGCTTAGTGGAGTCTGCCACTAGCACAGTCAGTGTAGTCAGCTCAGCTTCCCCCATTGAGACCGTGTCTGTGCCTCGATCTAGGTTGGGCAAAATTAAAAATGGCGGTGTTCGCTTTAGCAATCTCACTAGTATAAAGACCTCCTCCATTCCTGCCATTATTGAAAGAGATTGTGATACCTCACATCTCAAAATTGGGTTACTTAATGTTAGATCCCTCACTTCCAAGGCAGTTATAGTCAATGAACTAATCACTGATAATAATCTTGATGTGATTGGCCTGACTGAAACATGGCTTAAGCCTGATGAATTTACTGTGTTAAATGAGGCCTCACCCCCAGGTTACATTAGTGACCATACCCCCCGTGCATCCGGCAAAGGCGGAGGTGTTGCTAACATTTACGATAGCAAATTTCAATTTACAAAAAAAAAAACAACAATGACGTTTTCGTCTTTTGAGCTTCTAGTCATGAAATCTATGCAGCCTACTCACTCACTTTTTATAGCTACTGTTTATAGGCCTCCTGGGCCATATGCAGTGTTCCTCACTGAGTTCCCTGAATTCCTATCGGATCTTGTAGTCATAGCAGATAATATTCTAATTTTTGGTGACTTTAACATTCACATGGAAAAGTCCACAGACCCACTCCAAAAGGCTTTCGGAGCCATCATCGACTCAGTGGGTTTTGTCCAACATGTCTCTGGACCTACTCACTGCCACAGTCATACTCTGGACCTAGTTTTGTCCCATGGAATAAATGTTGTGGATCTAAATGTTTTTCCTCATAATCCTGGACTATCGGACCACCATTTTATTACGTTTGCAATTGCAACAAATAATCTGCTCAGACCCCAACCAAGGAGCATTAAAAGTCGTGCTATAAATTCTCAGACAACCCAAAGATTCCTTGATGCCCTTCCAGACTGCCTCTGCCTACCCAAGGACGTCAGAGGACAAAAATCAGTTAACCACCTAACCGAGGAACTCAATTTAACCTTGCGCAATACCCTAGATGCAGTTGCACCCCTAAAAACTAAAAACATCTGTCATAAGAAACTAGCTCCCTGGTATACAGAAAATACACGAGCTCTGAAGCAAGCTTCCAGAAAATTGGAACGGAAATGGCGCCACACCAAACTGGAAGTCTTCCGACTAGCTTGGAAAGACAGTACCGTGCAGTATCGAAGAGCCCTTACTGCTGCTCGATCATCCTATTTTTCCAACTTAATTGAGGAAAATAAGAACAATCCGAAATTTCTTTTTGATACTGTCGCAAAGCTAACTAAAAAGCAGCCTTCGCAAATGGAGGATGGCTTTCACTTCAGCAGTAATACATTTATGAACTTCTTTGAGGAAAAGATCATGATCATTAGAAAGCAAATTACAGACTCCTCTTTAAATCTGGGTATTCCTCCAAAGCTCCATTGTCCTGAGTCTGCACAACTCTGCCAGGACCTAGGATCAAGGGAGATACTAAAGTGTTTTAGTACTATATCTCTTGACGCAATGATGAAAATAATCATGGCCTCCAAACCCTCAAGCTGCATACTGGACCCTATTCCAACTAAACTACTGAAAGAGCTGCTTCCTGTGCTTGGCCCTCCTATGTTGAACATAATAAACGGCTCTCTATCCACCGGATGTGTACCAAGCTCACTAAAAGTGGCAGTAATAAAGCCTCTCTTGAAAAAGCCGAATCTTGATCCAGAAATTATAAAAAACTATCGGCCTATATCGAATCTTCCATTCCTCTCCAAAATTTTAGAAAAAGCTGTTGCACAGCAACTGACTGCCTTCCTGAAGACAAACAATGTATACGAAACGCTTCAGTCTGGTTTTAGACCCCATCATAGCACTGAGACTGCACTTGTGAAGGTGGTAAATGACCTTTTAATGACGTCAGACCGAGGCTCTGCATCTGTCCTCGTGCTCCTAGATCTTAGTGCCGCTTTTGATACCATCGATCACCACATTCTTTTGGAGAGATTGGAAACCCAAATTGGTCTACATGGACAAGTTCTGGCCTGGTTTAGATCTTATCTGTCGGAAAGATATCAGTTTGTCTCTGTGAATGGTTTGTCCTCTGACAAATCAATTGTAAATTTCGGTGTTCCTCAAGGTTCCGTTTTAGGACCACTATTGTTTTCACTATATATTTTACCTCTTGGGGATGTCATTCGAAAACATAATGTTAAATTTCACTGCTATGCAGACGACACACAGCTGTACATTTCAATGAAACATGGTGAAGCCCCAAAATTGCCCTCGCTAGAAGCCTGTGTTTCAGACATAAAGAAGTGGATGGCTGCAAACTTTCTACTTTTAAACTCGGACAAAACAGAGATGCTTGTTCTAGGTCCCAAGAAACAAAGAGATCTTCTGTTGAATCTGACAATTAATCTGGATGGTTGTACAGTCGTCTCAAATAAAACTGTGAAGGACCTCGGCGTTACTCTGGACCCTGATCTCTCTTTTGAAGAACATATCAAGACTGTTTCAAGGACAGCTTTTTTCCATCTACGTAACATTGCAAAAATCAGAAATTTTCTGTCCAAAAATGACGCAGAAAAATTAATCCATGCTTTTGTTACTTCTAGGCTGGACTACTGCAATGCTCTACTTTCCGGCTACCCGGATAAAGCACTAAATAAACTTCAGTTAGTGCTAAATACGGCTGCTAGAATCCTGACTAGAACCAAAAAATTTGATCATATTACTCCAGTGTTAGCCTCCCTACACTGGCTTCCTGTTAAGGCAAGGGCTGATTTCAAGGTTTTACTGCTAACCTACAAAGCATTACATGGGCTTGCTCCTACCTATCTTTCCGATTTGGTCCTGCCGTACATACCTACACGTACGCTACGGTCACAAGACGCAGGCCTCCTAATTGTCCCTAGAATTTCTAAGCAAACGGCTGGAGGTAGGGCTTTCTCCTATAGAGCTCCATTTTTATGGAATGGTCTGCCTACCAATGTGAGAGACGCAGACTCAGTCTCAACCTTTAAGTCTTTACTGAAGACTTATCTCTTCAGTAGGTCCTATGATTAAGTATAGTCTGGCCCAGGAGTGTGAAGGTGAACGGAAAGGCTGGAGCAACGAACCGCCCTTGCTGTCTCTGCCTTGCCGGTTCCCCTCTTTCCACTGGGATTCTCTGCCTCTAACCCTTTTACAGGGGCTGAGTCACTGGCCTACCGGTGTTCTTCCATGCCGTCCATGGGAGGGGTGCGTCACTTGAGTGGGTTGAGTCACTGACGTGGTCTTCCTGTCTGGGTTGGCGCCCCCCCCCCCCCCCCCCCTTGGGTTGTGCCATGGCGGAGATCGTTGTGGGCTATACTCGGCCTTGTCTTAGGACGGTAAGTTGGTGGTTGGAGACATCCCTCTAGTGGTGTGGGGCCTGTGCTTTGGCAAAGTGGGTGGGGTTATATCCTGCCTGTTTGGCCCTGTCCGGGGGTATCATCGGATGGGGCCACAGTGTCTTCTGATCCCTCCTGTCTCAGCCTCCAGTATTTATGCTGCAGTAGTTTATGTGTCGGGGGGCTAGGGTCAGTCTGTTACATCTGGAGTATTTCTCTTGTCTTATCCGGTGTCCTGTGTGTATTTAAATATGCTCTCTCTAATTCTCTCTTTCTCTCTTTCTGTCTTTCTCTCGGAGGACCTGAGCCCTAGGACCATGCCTCAGGACTACCTGGTATGATGACTCCTTGCTGTCCCCAGTCCACCTGGCCGTGCTGCTGCTCCAGTTTCAACTGTTCTGCCTGCGGCTATGGAACCCTGACCTGTTCACCGGACGTGCTTGTTGCACCCTCGACAACTACTATGATTATTATTATTTGACCATGCTGGTCATTTATGAACATTTTAACATTTTAACATTTTGACCATGTTCTGTTATAATATCCACCCTGCACAGCCAGAAGAGGACTGGCCACCCCTCATAGCCTGGTTCCTCTCTAGGTTTCTTCCTAGGTTTTTGGCCTTTCTAGGGAGTTTTTCCTAGGGAGTTTTTCCTAGCCACCGTGCTTCTTTCACATGCTTTGCTTGCTGTTTGGGGTTTTAGGCTGGGTTTCTGTACAGCACTTTGAGAATATCAGCTGATGTACGAAGGGCTATATAAAAATAAATTTGATTTGATTTTGATTTAACTACCATCACCACCCCATAACTACCATCACCACCCCATAACTACCATCACCACCCCCATAACTACCATCATCACCACCCCATAACTACCACCATCACCACCACCCAATAACTACAATCACCACGCCATAACTACCACCATCACCACCACCCCATAACTACCACCACCACCCCATAACTACCATCACCACCACCCCATAACTACCATCACCACCACCCCATAACTACCATCACCACCCCATAACTACCATCACCACCCCATAACTACCATCACCACCCCCATAACTACCATCATCATCCCATAACTACCATCATCACCCCCCCATAACTACCAACATCACCACCCCACAACTACCATCACCACCCCATAGCTACCACCATCACCACCACTCAATAACTACAATCACCACCCCATAACTACCACCATCACCACCACCCCATAACTACCACCACCACCCCATAACTACCATCATCACCACCCAATAACTACCATCACCACCCCATAACTACCATCATCACCCTATAACTACCATCATCACCCCCCCACAACTACCATCACCACCCCATAGCTACCACCATCACCACCACCCCATAACTACAATCACCAGCCCATAACTACCACCATCACCACCACCCCATAACTACCACCACCACCCCATAACTACCATCACCACCACCCATAACTACCATCATCACCACCCCATAACTACCACCATCACCACCCCATAACTACCATCACCACCCCATAACTACCATCACCACCACACCATAACTACCATCATCACCACCCCATAACTACCACCACCCAATAACTACTATCACCACCACCCCATAACTACCATCACCACCCCATAACTACCATCACCACCCCATAACTACCATCATCACCACCACCGCATAACTACCATCATCATCCCATAACTACCATCATCACCCCCCCATAACTACCAACATCACCACCCCACAACTACCATCACCACCCCATAGCTACCACCATCACCACCACTCAATAACTACAATCACCACCCCATAACTACCACCATCACCACCACCCCATAACTACCACCACCACCCCATAACTACCATCATCACCACCCAATAACTACCATCACCACCCCATAACTACCATCATCACCCCATCACCACCATCATCACCCCATCACCACCATCATCACCACCCCATAACTACCATCACCACCCCATAACTACCATCACCACACAATAACTACCATCATCACCCCATAACTACCATCATCACCACATCACCACCATCATCACCACCCCATAACTACCATCACCACCCCATAACTACCATCATCACCACCCCAAATCTACCATCACCACCCCATAACTACCATCACCACCACCCCATAACTACCATCATCACCAACCCATAACTACCATCACCACCACCACCCCATAACTACCATCACCACCACCACCCCATAACTACCATCATCACCCCATAACTACCATCACCACCCCATAGCTACCATCACCACCCCATAATTACCATCACCACCCCATAGCTACCATCACCACCCCATAACTATCATCACCACCCCATAACTACCATCACCACCACCCCATAACTACCATCACCACCCCATAGCTACCATCACCACCCCATAATTACCATCACCACCCCATAGCTACCATCACAACCCCATAACTACCATCACCACCACACCATAACTACCATCATCACCAACCCATAACTACCATCACCACCACCACCCCATAACTACCATCACCACCACCACCCCATAACTACCATCATCACCCCATAACTACCATCACCACCCCATAGCTACCATCACCACCCCATAATTACCATCACCACCCCATTGCTACCATCACCATCCCATAACTACCATCACCACCACCCCATAACTACCATCACCACCCCATAGCTACCATCACCACCCCATAATTACCATCACCACCCCATAGCTACCATCACCACCCCATAACTACCATCACCACCCCATAGCTACCATCACCACCCCATAACTACCATCACCACCACCCCATAACTACCATCACCACCCCATAACTACCATCACCACCACCCCGTAACTACCATCATCACCACCCCATAACTACCATACCCACCACCCCATAACTACCATCATCACCACCCCAGAGCTACCATCACCACCCCATAACTACCATCACCACCACCCCATAACTACCATCACCACCCCATAACTACCATCACCACCACCCCGTAACTACCATCATCACCACCCCATAACTACCATCACCACCACCCCATAACTACCATCACCACCCCATAACTACCATCACCACCCCATAACTACCATCACCACCCCATAACTACCATCACCACCACCCCATAACTACCATCATCACCCCATAACTACCATCATCACCATCCCATAACTACCATCATCACCATCCCATAACTACCATCATCACCCCATAACTACCAGCACCATCACCCCATAACTACCATCATCACCCCCTAACTACCATACCCACCACCCCATAACTACCATCATCACCACCCCATAACTACCATCACCACCCCATAACTACCATCATCACCACCCCATAACTACCATCACCACCCCATCACCACCATCATCACCACCCCATAACTACCATCACCACCCCATAACTACCATCACCACCACACCATAACTACCATCATCACCACCCCATAACTACCACCACCCAATAACTACTATCACCACCACCCCATAACTACCATCACCACCCCATAACTACCATCACCACCCCATAACTACCATCATCACCACCACCCCATAACTACCATCATCATCCCATAACTACCATCATCACCCCCCCATAACTACCAACATCACCACCCCACAACCTCCATCACCACCCCATAGCTACCACCATCACCACCACTCAATAACTACAATCACCACCCCATAACTACCACCATCACCACCACCCCATAACTACCACCACCACCCCATAACTACCATCATCACCACCCAATAACTACCATCACCACCCCATAACTACCATCATCACCCCATCACCACCATCATCACCCTATCACCACCATCATCACCACCCCATAACTACCATCACCACCCCATAACTACCATCACCACACATTAACTACCATCATCACCCCATAACTACCATCATCACCACATCACCACCATCATCACCACCCCATAACTACCATCACCACCCCATAACTACCATCATCACCACCCCATATCTACCATCACCACCCCATAACTACCATCACCACCACCCCATAACTACCATCATCACCAACCCATAACTACCATCACCACCACCACCCCATAACTACCATCTTCACCACCACCCCATAACTACCATCATCACCCCATAACTACCATCACCACCCCATAGCTACCATCACCACCCCATAATTACCATCACCACCCCATAGCTACCATCACCACCCCATAACTACCATCACCACCCCATAACTACCATCACCACCACCCCATAACTACCATCACCACCCCATAGCTACCATCACCACCCCATAATTACCATCACCACCCCATAGCTACCATCACCACCCCATAACTACCATCACCACCCCATAACTACCATCACCACCCCATAACTACCATCACCACCCCCATAACTACCATCATCACCACCCCATAACTACCACCATCACCACCACCCAATAACTACAATCACCACGCCATAACTACCACCATCACCACCACCCCATAACTACCACCACCACCCCATAACTACCATCACCACCACCCCATAACTACCATCACCACCACCCCATAACTACCATCACCACCCCATAACTACCATCACCACCCCATAACTACCATCAACACCCCCATAACTACCATCATCACCACCACATAACTACCACCACCACCACCACACAATAACTACCATCACCACCCCATAACTACCATCACCACCCCATAACTACCATCATCATCTCCCCATAACTACTATCGTCACCACCCCATAACTACCATCACCACCCCCTTAACTACCATCATAATCTCCCCATAACTACCATCACCACCACCCCCATAACTACCATCATCACCACCCCATAACTACCATCATCACCCCATAACTACCATCACCACCACCCCATAACTACCATCATCACCACCCCATAACTACCACCATCACCACCCCATAACTACAATCACCACCCCATAACTACCATCACCACCCCATAACTACCATCATCACCACCCCATATCTACCATCATCACCCCATAACTACCATCACCACCACCCCATAACTACCATCATCACCAACCCATAACTACCATCACCACCACCACCCCATAACTACCATCTTCACCACCACCCCATAACTACCATCATCACCCCATAACTACCATCACCACCCCATAGCTACCATCACCACCCCATAATTACCATCACCACCCCATAGCTACCATCACCACCCCATAACTACCATCACCACCCCATAACTACCATCACCACCACCCCATAACTACCATCACCACCCCATAGCTACCATCACCACCCCATAATTACCATCACCACCCCATAGCTACCATCACCACCCCATAACTACCATCACCACCCCATAACTACCATCACCACCCCATAACTACCATCACCACCCCCATAACTACCATCATCACCACCCCATAACTACCACCATCACCACCACCCAATAACTACAATCACCACCCCCTAACTACCATCACCACCACCCCATAACTACCATCACCACCACCCCATAACTACCATCACCACCCCATAACTACCATCACCACCCCATAACTACCATCAACACCCCCATAACTACCATCATCACCACCACATAACTACCACCACCACCACCACACAATAACTACCATCCCCACCCCATAACTACCATCACCACCCCATAACTACCATCATCATCTCCCCATAACTACTATCATCACCACCCCATAACTACCATC
Organism: Salmo salar; assembly: GCF_965601325.2. NCBI lineage: Eukaryota > Metazoa > Chordata > Actinopteri > Salmoniformes > Salmonidae > Salmo > Salmo salar. The sequence continues at coordinate 184,489,913 of NC_138291.1, read as the reverse complement.
ACCACCCCCTTAACTACCATCATAATCTCCCCATAACTACCATCACCACCACCCCCATAACTACCATCATCACCACCCCATAACTACCATCATCACCTCATAACTACCATCACCACCACCCCATAACTACCATCATCACCACCCCATAACTACCACCATCACCACCCCATAACTACAATCACCACCCCATAACTACCATCACCACCACCCCATAACTACCATCATCACCACCCCATAACTACCATCACCACCACCCAATAACTACTATCACCACCACCCCATAACTACCATCATCCCAACCCCATAACTACCATCATCACCCCATAACTACCATCATCACCCCGTAACTACCATCACCACCACCCCATAACTACCATCATCACCCTATAACTACCATCATCACCCCCCCACAACTACCATCACCACCCCATAGCTACCACCATCACCACCACCCCATAACTACAATCACCAGCCCATAACTACCACTACCACCACCACCCCATAACTACCACCACCACCCCATAACTACCATCACCACCACCCCATAACTACCACCACCACCCCATAACTACCATCATCACCACCCAATAACTACCATCACCACCCCATAACTACCATCATCACCCCATCACCACCATCATCACCCCATCACCACCATCATCACCACCCCATAACTACCATCACCACCCCATAACTACCATCACCACACAATAACTACCATCATCACCCCATAACTACCATCATCACCACATCACCACCATCATCACCACCCCATAACTACCATCACCACCCCATAACTACCATCATCACCACCCCATATCTACCATCACCACCCCATAACTACCATCACCACGCCCCATAACTACCATCATCACCAACCCATAACTACCATCACCACCACCACCCCATAACTACCATCACCACCACCACCCCACAACTACCATCATCACCCCATAACTACCATCACCACCCCATAGCTACCATCACCACCCCATAATTACCATCACCACCCCATAGCTACCATCACCACCCCATAACTACCATCACCACCCCATAACTACCATCACCACCACCCCATAACTACCATCACCACCCCATAGCTACCATCACCACCCCATAATTACCATCACCACCCCATAGCTACCATCACCACCCCATAGCAACCATCACCACCCCATAACTACCATCACCACCCCATAACTACCATCACCACCCCCATAACTACCATCATCACCACCCCATAACTACCACCATCACCACCACCCAATAACTACAATCACCACGCCATAACTACCACCATCACCACCACCCCATAACTACCACCACCACCCCATAACTACCATCACCACCACCCCATAACTACCATCACCACCACCCCATAACTACCATCACCACCCCATAACTACCATCACCACCCCCATAACTACCATCATCACCACCACATAACTACCACCACCACCACCACACCATAACTACCATCACCACCCCATAACTACCATCACCACCCCATAACTACCATCACCACCACCCCATAACTACCATCACCACCCCATAACTACCATCACCACCACCCCATAACTACCATCATCACCCCATAACTACCATCATCACCCCATAACTACCATCATCACCATCAAATAACTACCATCATCAACATCCCATAACTACCATCATCACCCCATAACTACCATCATCACCCCCTAACTACAATCACCATCACCTCATAACTACCATCATCACCCCCTATCTACCATACCCACCACCCCATAACTACCATCACCACCCCATAACTACCATCATCACCACCCCATAACTACCATCACCACCCCATCACCACCATCATCACCAACCCATAACTACCATCATCACCACCCCATAACTACCATCACCACCAACATCACCACCCCATAACTACCATCACCACCACATAACTACCATCATCATCTCCCCATAACTACTATCATCACCACCCCATAACTACCATCACCACCCCCTTAACTACCATCATAATCTCCCCATAACTACCATCACCACCACCCCCATAACTACCATCATCACCACCCCATAACTACCATCATCACCCCATAACTACCATCACCACCACCCCATAACTACCATCATCACCACCCCATAACTACCACCATCACCACCCCATAACTACAATCACCACCCCATAACTACCATCACCACCACATAACTACCATCATCACCATCCCATAACTACCATCATCAACATCCCATAACTACCATCATCACCCCATAACTACCATCATCACCCCCTAACTACCATCACCATCACCTCATAACTACCATCATCACCCCCTAACTACCATACCCACCACCCCATAACTACCATCACCACCCCATAACTACCATCATCACCACCCCATAACTACCATCACCACCCCATCACCACCATCATCACCAACCCATAACTACCATCATCACCACCCCATAACTACTATCACCACCAACATCACCACCCCATAACTACCATCACCACCCCATAACTACCATCATCATCTCCCCATAACTACTATCATAACCACCCCATAACTACCATCACCACCCCCTTAACTACCATCATAATCTCCCCATAACTACCATCACCACCACTCCCATAACTACCATCATCACCACCCCATAACTACCATCATCACCCCATAACTACCATCAACACCCCCATAACTACCATCATCAACACCCCCATAACTACCATCATCACCACCACATAACTACCACCACCACCACCACACAATAACTACCATCACCACCCCATAACTACCATCACCACCCCATAACTACCATCATCATCTCCCCATAACTACTATCATCACCACCCCATAACTACCATCACCACCCCCTTAACTACCATCATAATCTCCCCATAACTACCATCACCACCACCCCCATAACTACCATCATCACCACCCCATAACTACCATCATCACCCCATAACTACCATCACCACCACCCCATAACTACCATCATCACCAAACCCATAACTACCACCATCACCACCCCATAACTACAATCAACACCCCATAACTACCATCACCACCACCCCATAACTACCATCATCACCACCCCATAACTACCATCACCACCACCCAATAACTACTATCACCACCACCCCATAACTACCATCATCCCAACCCCATAACTACCATCATCACCCCATAACTACCATCATCACCCCGTAACTACCATCACCACCATCCCATAACTACCATCATCACCACCCCATAACTACCATCATCACCCTATAACTACCATCATCACCCCCCCACAACTACCATCACCACCCCATAGCTACCACCATCACCACCACCCCATAACTACAATCACCAGCCCATAACTACCACTACCACCACCACCCCATAACTACCACCACCACCCCATAACTACCATCACCACCACCCCATAACTACCACCACCACCCCATAACTACCATCATCACCACCCAATAACTACCATCACCACCCCATAACTACCATCATCACCCCATCACCACCATCATAACCCCATCACCACCATCATCACCACCCCATAACTACCATCACCACCCCATAACTACCATCACCACACAATAACTACCATCATCACCCCATAACTACCATCATCACCACATCACCACCATCATCACCACCCCATAACTACCATCACCACCCCATAACTACCATCATCACCACCCCATATCTACCATCACCACCCCATAACTACCATCACCACCACCCCATAACTACCATCATCACCAACCCATAACTACCATCACCACCACCCCATAACTACCATCACCACCACCACCCCATAACTACCATCATCACCCCATAACTACCATCACCACCCCATAGCTACCATCACCACCCCATAATTACCATCACCACCCCATAGCTACCATCACCACCCCATAACTACCATCACCACCCCATAACTACCATCACCACCACCCCATAACTACCATCACCACCCCATAGCTACCATCACCACCCCATAATTACCATCACCACCCCATAGCTACCATCACCACCCCATAGCAACCATCACCACCCCATAACTACCATCACCACCCCATAACTACCATCACCACCCCCATAACTACCATCATCACCACCCCATAACTACCACCATCACCACCACCCAATAACTACAATCACCACGCCATAACTACCACCATCACCACCACCCCATAACTACCACCACCACCCCATAACTACCATCACCACCACCCCATAACTACCATCACCACCACCCCATAACTACCATCACCACCCCATAACTACCATCACCACCCCATAACTACCATCACCACCCCCATAACTACCATCATCACCACCACATAACTACCACCACCACCACCACACCATAACTACCATCACCACCCCATAACTACCATCACCACCCCATAACTACCATCACCACCACCCCATAACTACCATCACCACCCCATAACTACCATCACCACCACCCCATAACTACCATCATCACCCCATAACTACCATCATCACCCCATAACTACCATCATCACCATCCCATAACTACCATCATCAACATCCCATAACTACCATCATCACCCCATAACTACCATCATCACCAACTAACTACAATCACCATCACCTCATAACTACCATCATCACCCCCTATCTACCATACCCACCACCCCATAACTACCATCACCACCCCATAACTACCATCATCACCACCCCATAACTACCATCACCACCCCATCACCACCATCATCACCAACCCATAACTACCATCATCACCACCCCATAACTACCATCACCACCAACATCACCACCCCATAACTACAATCACCACCCCATAACTACCACCATCACCACCACCCCATAACTACCACCACCACCCCATAACTACCATCATCACCACCCAATAACTACCATCACCACCCCATAACTACCATCATCACCCCATCACCACCATCATCACCCCATCACCACCATCATCACCACCCCATAACTACCATCACCACCCCATAACTACCATCACCACACAATAACTACCATCATCACCCCATAACTACCATCAACACCCCCATAACTACCATCATCACCACCACATAACTACCACCACCACCACCACACAATAACTACCATCACCACCCCATAACTACCATCACCACCCCATAACTACCATCATCATCTCCCCATAACTACTATCGTCACCACCCCATAACTACCATCACCACCCCCTTAACTACCATCATAATCTCCCCATAACTACCATCACCACCACCCCCATAACTACCATCATCACCACCCCATAACTACCATCATCACCCCATAACTACCATCACCACCACCCCATAACTACCATCATCACCACCCCATAACTACCACCATCACCACCCCATAACTACAATCACCACCCCATAACTACCATCACCACCCCATAACTACCATCATCACCACCCCATATCTACCATCATCACCCCATAACTACCATCACCACCACCCCATAACTACCATCATCACCAACCCATAACTACCATCACCACCACCACCCCATAACTACCATCTTCACCACCACCCCATAACTACCATCATCACCCCATAACTACCATCACCACCCCATAGCTACCATCACCACCCCATAATTACCATCACCACCCCATAGCTACCATCACCACCCCATAACTACCATCACCACCCCATAACTACCATCACCACCACCCCATAACTACCATCACCACCCCATAGCTACCATCACCACCCCATAATTACCATCACCACCCCATAGCTACCATCACCACCCCATAACTACCATCACCACCCCATAACTACCATCACCACCCCATAACTACCATCACCACCCCCATAACTACCATCATCACCACCCCATAACTACCACCATCACCACCACCCAATAACTACAATCACCACCCCCTAACTACCATCACCACCACCCCATAACTACCATCACCACCACCCCATAACTACCATCACCACCCCATAACTACCATCACCACCCCATAACTACCATCAACACCCCCATAACTACCATCATCACCACCACATAACTACCACCACCACCACCACACAATAACTACCATCCCCACCCCATAACTACCATCACCACCCCATAACTACCATCATCATCTCCCCATAACTACTATCATCACCACCCCATAACTACCATCACCACCCCCTTAACTACCATCATAATCTCCCCATAACTACCATCACCACCACCCCCATAACTACCATCATCACCACCCCATAACTACCATCATCACCTCATAACTACCATCACCACCACCCCATAACTACCATCATCACCACCCCATAACTACCACCATCACCACCCCATAACTACAATCACCACCCCATAACTACCATCACCACCACCCCATAACTACCATCATCACCACCCCATAACTACCATCACCACCACCCAATAACTACTGTCACCACCACCCCATAACTACCATCATCCCAACCCCATAACTACCATCATCACCCCATAACTACCATCATCACCCCGTAACTACCATCACCACCACCCCATAACTACCATCATCACCCTATAACTACCATCATCACCCCCCCACAACTACCATCACCACCCCATAGCTACCACCATCACCACCACCCCATAACTACAATCACCAGCCCATAACTACCACTACCACCACCACCCCATAACTACCACCACCACCCCATAACTACCATCACCACCACCCCATAACTACCACCACCACCCCATAACTACCATCATCACCACCCAATAACTACCATCACCACCCCATAACTACCATCATCACCCCATCACCACCATCATCACCCCATCACCACCATCATCACCACCCCATAACTACCATCACCACCCCATAACTACCATCACCACACAATAACTACCATCATCACCCCATAACTACCATCATCACCACATCACCACCATCATCACCACCCCATAACTACCATCACCACCCCATAACTACCATCATCACCACCCCATATCTACCATCACCACCCCATAACTACCATCACCACGCCCCATAACTACCATCATCACCAACCCATAACTACCATCACCACCACCACCCCATAACTACCATCACCACCACCACCCCACAACTACCATCATCACCCCATAACTACCATCACCACCCCATAGCTACCATCACCACCCCATAATTACCATCACCACCCCATAGCTACCATCACCACCCCATAACTACCATCACCACCCCATAACTACCATCACCACCACCCCATAACTACCATCACCACCCCATAGCTACCATCACCACCCCATAATTACCATCACCACCCCATAGCTACCATCACCACCCCATAGCAACCATCACCACCCCATAACTACCATCACCACCCCATAACTACCATCACCACCCCCATAACTACCATCATCACCACCCCATAACTACCACCATCACCACCACCCAATAACTACAATCACCACGCCATAACTACCACCATCACCACCACCCCATAACTACCACCACCACCCCATAACTACCATCACCACCACCCCATAACTACCATCACCACCACCCCATAACTACCATCACCACCCCATAACTACCATCACCACCCCCATAACTACCATCATCACCACCACATAACTACCACCACCACCACCACACCATAACTACCATCACCACCCCATAACTACCATCACCACCCCATAACTACCATCACCACCACCCCATAACTACCATCACCACCCCATAACTACCATCACCACCACCCCATAACTACCATCATCACCCCATAACTACCATCATCACCCCATAACTACCATCATCACCATCAAATAACTACCATCATCAACATCCCATAACTACCATCATCACCCCATAACTACCATCATCACCCCCTAACTACAATCACCATCACCTCATAACTACCATCATCACCCCCTATCTACCATACCCACCACCCCATAACTACCATCACCACCCCATAACTACCATCATCACCACCCCATAACTACCATCACCACCCCATCACCACCATCATCACCAACCCATAACTACCATCATCACCACCCCATAACTACCATCACCACCAACATCACCACCCCATAACTACCATCACCACCACATAACTACCATCATCATCTCCCCATAACTACTATCATCACCACCCCATAACTACCATCACCACCCCCTTAACTACCATCATAATCTCCCCATAACTACCATCACCACCACCCCCATAACTACCATCATCACCACCCCATAACTACCATCATCACCCCATAACTACCATCACCACCACCCCATAACTACCATCATCACCACCCCATAACTACCACCATCACCACCCCATAACTACAATCACCACCCCATAACTACCATCACCAACACATAACTACCATCATCACCATCCCATAACTACCATCATCAACATCCCATAACTACCATCATCACCCCATAACTACCATCATCACCCCCTAACTACCATCACCATCACCTCATAACTACCATCATCACCCCCTAACTACCATACCCACCACCCCATAACTACCATCACCACCCCATAACTACCATCATCACCACCCCATAACTACCATCACCACCCCATCACCACCATCATCACCAACCCATAACTACCATCATCACCACCCCATAACTACTATCACCACCAACATCACCACCCCATAACTACCATCACCACCCCATAACTACCATCATCATCTCCCCATAACTACTATCATAACCACCCCATAACTACCATCACCACCCCCTTAACTACCATCATAATCTCCCCATAACTACCATCACCACCACTCCCATAACTACCATCATCACCACCCCATAACTACCATCATCACCCCATAACTACCATCAACACCCCCATAACTACCATCATCAACACCCCCATAACTACCATCATCACCACCACATAACTACCACCACCACCACCACACAATAACTACCATCACCACCCCATAACTACCATCACCACCCCATAACTACCATCATCATCTCCCCATAACTACTATCATCACCACCCCATAACTACCATCACCACCCCCTTAACTACCATCATAATCTCCCCATAACTACCATCACCACCACCCCCATAACTACCATCACCACCCCATAACTACCATCATCACCACCCCATAACTACCATCATCACCCCATAACTACCATCACCACCACCCCATAACTACCATCATCACCAAACCCATAACTACCACCATCACCACCCCATAACTACAATCAACACCCCATAACTACCATCACCACCACCCCATAACTACCATCATCACCACCCCATAACTACCATCACCACCACCCAATAACTACTATCACCACCACCCCATAACTACCATCATCCCAACCCCATAACTACCATCATCACCCCATAACTACCATCATCACCCCGTAACTACCATCACCACCATCCCATAACTACCATCATCACCACCCCATAACTACCATCATCACCCTATAACTACCATCATCACCCCCCCACAACTACCATCACCACCCCATAGCTACCACCATCACCACCACCCCATAACTACAATCACCAGCCCATAACTACCACTACCACCACCACCCCATAACTACCACCACCACCCCATAACTACCATCACCACCACCCCATAACTACCACCACCACCCCATAACTACCATCATCACCACCCAATAACTACCATCACCACCCCATAACTACCATCATCACCCCATCACCACCATCATAACCCCATCACCACCATCATCACCACCCCATAACTACCATCACCACCCCATAACTACCATCACCACACAATAACTACCATCATCACCCCATAACTACCATCATCACCACATCACCACCATCATCACCACCCCATAACTACCATCACCACCCCATAACTACCATCATCACCACCCCATATCTACCATCACCACCCCATAACTACCATCACCACCACCCCATAACTACCATCATCACCAACCCATAACTACCATCACCACCACCCCATAACTACCATCACCACCACCACCCCATAACTACCATCATCACCCCATAACTACCATCACCACCCCATAGCTACCATCACCACCCCATAATTACCATCACCACCCCATAGCTACCATCACCACCCCATAACTACCATCACCACCCCATAACTACCATCACCACCACCCCATAACTACCATCACCACCCCATAGCTACCATCACCACCCCATAATTACCATCACCACCCCATAGCTACCATCACCACCCCATAGCAACCATCACCACCCCATAACTACCATCACCACCCCATAACTACCATCACCACCCCCATAACTACCATCATCACCACCCCATAACTACCACCATCACCACCACCCAATAACTACAATCACCACGCCATAACTACCACCATCACCACCACCCCATAACTACCACCACCACCCCATAACTACCATCACCACCACCCCATAACTACCATCACCACCACCCCATAACTACCATCACCACCCCATAACTACCATCACCACCCCATAACTACCATCACCACCCCCATAACTACCATCATCACCACCACATAACTACCACCACCACCACCACACCATAACTACCATCACCACCCCATAACTACCATCACCACCCCATAACTACCATCACCACCACCCCATAACTACCATCACCACCCCATAACTACCATCACCACCACCCCATAACTACCATCATCACCCCATAACTACCATCATCACCCCATAACTACCATCATCACCATCCCATAACTACCATCATCAACATCCCATAACTACCATCATCACCCCATAACTACCATCATCACCAACTAACTACAATCACCATCACCTCATAACTACCATCATCACCCCCTATCTACCATACCCACCACCCCATAACTACCATCACCACCCCATAACTACCATCATCACCACCCCATATCTACCATCACCACCCCATAACTACCATCACCACCACCCCATAACTACCATCATCACCAACCCATAACTACCATCACCACCACCACACCATAACTACCATCACCACCACCACCCCATAACTACCATCATCACCCCATAACTACCATCACCACCCCATAGCTACCATCACCACCCCATAATTACCATCACCACCCCATAGCTACCATCACCACCCCATAACTACTATCACCACCCCATAACTACCATCACCACCACCCCATAACTACCATCACCACCCCATAGCTACCATCACCACCCCATAATTACCATCACCACCCCATAGCTACCATCACCACCCCATAGCTACCATCACCACCCCATAACTACCATCACCACCCCATAACTACCATCACCACCCCCATAACTACCATCATCACCACCCCATAACTACCACCATCACCACCACCCAATAACTACAATCACCACGCCATAACTACCACCATCACCACCACCCCATAACTACCACCACCACCCCATAACTACAATCACCACCACCCCATAACTACCATCACCACCACCCCATAACTACCATCACCACCCCACAACTACCATCACCACCCCTTAACTACCATCACCACCCCCATAACTACCATCATCACCACCACATAACTACCACCACCACCACCACACCATAACTACCATCACCACCCCATAACTACCATCACCACCCCATAACTACCATCACCACCACCCCATAACTACCATCACCACCCCATAACTACCATCACCACCACCCCATAACTACCATCATCACCCCATAACTACCATCATCACCCCATAACTACCATCATCACCATCCCATAACTACCATCATCACCATCCCATAACTACCATCATCACCCCATAACTACCATCATCACCCCCCCACAACTACCATCACCACCCCATAGCTACCACCATCACCACCCCATAACTACCATCACCACCCCATAACTACCATCACCACCACACAATAACTACCATCATCACCACCCCATAACTACCACCACCCAATAACTACTATCACCACCACCCCATAACTACCATCACCACCCCATAACTACCATCACCACCCCATAACTACCATCATCACCACCACCCCATAACTACCATCATCATCCCATAACTACCATCATCACCCCCCCATAGCTACCAACATCACCACCCCATAACTACCATCACCACCACCCCATAACTACCATCATCACCACCCCATAACTACTATCACCACCACCCCATAACTACCATCATCCCCACCCCATAACTACCATCACCACCCCATAACTACCATCATCACCATCCCATAACTACCATCATCACCACCCCATAACTACCATCATCACCCCATAACTACCATCATCACCCCGTAACTACCATCACCACCACCCCATAACTACCATCATCACCACCCCATAACTACCATCATCACCCTATAACTACCATCATCACCCCCCCACAACTACCATCACCACCCCATAGCTACCACCATCACCACCACCCCATAACTACAATCACCAGCCCATAACTACCACCATCACCACCACCCCATAACTACCACCACCACCCCATAACTACCATCACCACCACCCATAACTACCATCATCACCACCCCATAACTACCACCATCACCACCCCATAACTACCATCACCACCCCATAACTACCATCACCACCACACCATAACTACCATCATCACCACCCCATAACTACCACCACCCAATAACTACTATCACCACCACCCCATAACTACCATCACCACCCCATAACTACCATCACCACCCCATAACTACCATCATCACCACCACCCCATAACTACCATCATCATCCCATAACTACCATCATCACCCCCCCATAGCTACCAACATCACCACCCCATAACTACCATCACCACCACCCCATAACTACCATCATCACCACCCCATAACTACTATCACCACCACCCCATAACTACCATCATCCCCACCCCATAACTACCATCACCACCCCATAACTACCATCATCACCATCCCATAACTACCATCATCACCACCCCATAACTACCATCATCACCCCATAACTACCATCATCACCCCGTAACTACCATCACCACCACCCCATAACTACCATCATCACCACCCCATAACTACCATCATCACCCTATAACTACCATCATCACCCCCCCACAACTACCATCACCACCCCATAGCTACCACCATCACCACCACCCCATAACTACAATCACCAGCCCATAACTACCACCATCACCACCACCCCATAACTACCACCAACACCCCATAACTACCATCACCACCACCCATAACTACCATCATCACCACCCCATAACTACCACCATCACCACCCCATAACTACCATCACCACCCCATAACTACCATCACCACCACACCATAACTACCATCATCACCACCCCATAACTACCACCACCCAATAACTACTATCACCACCACCCCATAACTACCATCACCACCCCATAACTACCATCACCACCCCATAACTACCATCATCACCACCACCCCATAACTACCATCATCATCCCATAACTACCATCATCACCCCCCCATAACTACCAACATCACCACCCCACAACTACCATCACCACCCCATAGCTACCACCATCACCACCACTCAATAACTACAATCACCACCCCATAACTACCACCATCACCACCACCCCATAACTACCACCACCACCCCATAACTACCATCATCACCACCCAATAACTACCATCACCACCCCATAACTACCATCATCACCCCATCACCACCATCATCACCCCATCACCACCATCATCACCACCCCATAACTACCATCACCACCCCATAACTACCATCACCACACAATAACTACCATCATCACCCCATAACTACCATCATCACCACATCACCACCATCATCACCACCCCATAACTACCATCACCACCCCATAACTACCATCACCACCACCCCATAACTACCATCATCACCAACCCATAACTACCATCACCACCACCACCCCATAACTACCATCACCACCAACACCCCATAACTACCATCATCACCCCATAACTACCATCACCACCCCATAGCTACCATCACCACCCCATAATTACCATCACCACCCCATAGCTACCATCACCACCCCATAACTATCATCACCACCCCATAACTACCATCACCACCACCCCATAACTACCATCACCACCCCATAGCTACCATCACCACCCCATAATTACCATCACCACCCCATAGCTACCATCACAACCCCATAACTACCATCACCACCCCATAACTACCATCACCACCCCATAACTACCATCACCACCCCCATAACTACCATCATCACCACCCCATAACTACCACCATCACCACCACCCAATAACTACAATCACCACGCCATAACTACCACCATCACCACCACCCCATAACTACCACCACCACCCCATAACTACCATCACCACCACCCCATAACTACCATCACCACCACCCCATAACTACCATCACCACCCCATAACTACCATCACCACCCCATAACTACCATCACCACCCCCATAACTACCATCATCATCCCATAACTACCATCATCACCCCCCCATAACTACCAACATCACCACCCCACAACTACCATCACCACCCCATAGCTACCACCATCACCACCACTCAATAACTACAATCACCACCCCATAACTACCATCACCACCACCCCATAACTACCATCACCACCCCATAACTACCATCACCACCCCATAACTACCATCACCACCCCATAACTACCACCATCACCACCACCCCATAACTACCACCACCACCCCATAACTACCATCATCACCACCCAATAACTACCATCACCACCCCATAACTACCATCATCACCCTATAACTACCATCATCACCCCCCCACAACTACCATCACCACCCCATAGCTACCACCATCACCACCACCCCATAACTACAATCACCAGCCCATAACTACCACCATCACCACCACCCCATAACTACCACCACCACCCCATAACTACCATCACCACCACCCATAACTACCATCATCACCACCCCATAACTACCACCATCACCACCCCATAACTACCATCACCACCCCATAACTACCATCACCACCACACCATAACTACCATCATCACCACCCCATAACTACCACCACCCAATAACTACTATCACCACCACCCCATAACTACCATCACCACCCCATAACTACCATCACCACCCCATAACTACCATCATCACCACCACCCCATAACTACCATCATCATCCCATAACTACCATCATCACCCCCCCATAACTACCAACATCACCACCCCACAACTACCATCACCACCCCATAGCTACCACCATCACCACCACTCAATAACTACAATCACCACCCCATAACTACCACCATCACCACCACCCCATAACTACCACCACCACCCCATAACTACCATCATCACCACCCAATAACTACCATCACCACCCCATAACTACCATCATCACCCCATCACCACCATCATCACCCCATCACCACCATCATCACCACCCCATAACTACCATCACCACCCCATAACTACCATCACCACACAATAACTACCATCATCACCCCATAACTACCATCATCACCACATCACCACCATCATCACCACCCCATAACTACCATCACCACCCCATAACTACCATCATCACCACCCCAAATCTACCATCACCACCCCATAACTACCATCACCACCACCCCATAACTACCATCATCACCAACCCATAACTACCATCACCACCACCACCCCATAACTACCATCACCACCACCACCCCATAACTACCATCATCACCCCATAACTACCATCACCACCCCATAGCTACCATCACCACCCCATAATTACCATCACCACCCCATAGCTACCATCACCACCCCATAACTATCATCACCACCCCATAACTACCATCACCACCACACAATAACTACCATCATCACCACCCCATAACTACCACCACCCAATAACTACTATCACCACCACCCCATAACTACCATCACCACCCCATAACTACCATCACCACCCCATAACTACCATCATCACCACCACCCCATAACTACCATCATCATCCCATAACTACCATCATCACCCCCCCATAGCTACCAACATCACCACCCCATAACTACCATCACCACCACCCCATAACTACCATCATCACCACCCCATAACTACTATCACCACCACCCCATAACTACCATCATCCCCACCCCATAACTACCATCACCACCCCATAACTACCATCATCACCATCCCATAACTACCATCATCACCACCCCATAACTACCATCATCACCCCATAACTACCATCATCACCCCGTAACTACCATCACCACCACCCCATAACTACCATCATCACCACCCCATAACTACCATCATCACCCTATAACTACCATCATCACCCCCCCACAACTACCATCACCACCCCATAGCTACCACCATCACCACCACCCCATAACTACAATCACCAGCCCATAACTACCACCATCACCACCACCCCATAACTACCACCACCACCCCATAACTACCATCACCACCACCCATAACTACCATCATCACCACCCCATAACTACCACCATCACCACCCCATAACTACCATCACCACCCCATAACTACCATCACCACCACACCATAACTACCATCATCACCACCCCATAACTACCACCACCCAATAACTACTATCACCACCACCCCATAACTACCATCACCACCCCATAACTACCATCACCACCCCATAACTACCATCATCACCACCACCCCATAACTACCATCATCATCCCATAACTACCATCATCACCCCCCCATAGCTACCAACATCACCACCCCATAACTACCATCACCACCACCCCATAACTACCATCATCACCACCCCATAACTACTATCACCACCACCCCATAACTACCATCATCCCCACCCCATAACTACCATCACCACCCCATAACTACCATCATCACCATCCCATAACTACCATCATCACCACCCCATAACTACCATCATCACCCCATAACTACCATCATCACCCCGTAACTACCATCACCACCACCCCATAACTACCATCATCACCACCCCATAACTACCATCATCACCCTATAACTACCATCATCACCCCCCCACAACTACCATCACCACCCCATAGCTACCACCATCACCACCACCCCATAACTACAATCACCAGCCCATAACTACCACCATCACCACCACCCCATAACTACCACCAACACCCCATAACTACCATCACCACCACCCATAACTACCATCATCACCACCCCATAACTACCACCATCACCACCCCATAACTACCATCACCACCCCATAACTACCATCACCACCACACCATAACTACCATCATCACCACCCCATAACTACCACCACCCAATAACTACTATCACCACCACCCCATAACTACCATCACCACCCCATAACTACCATCACCACCCCATAACTACCATCATCACCACCACCCCATAACTACCATCATCATCCCATAACTACCATCATCACCCCCCCATAACTACCAACATCACCACCCCACAACTACCATCACCACCCCATAGCTACCACCATCACCACCACTCAATAACTACAATCACCACCCCATAACTACCACCATCACCACCACCCCATAACTACCACCACCACCCCATAACTACCATCATCACCACCCAATAACTACCATCACCACCCCATAACTACCATCATCACCCCATCACCACCATCATCACCCCATCACCACCATCATCACCACCCCATAACTACCATCACCACCCCATAACTACCATCACCACACAATAACTACCATCATCACCCCATAACTACCATCATCACCACATCACCACCATCATCACCACCCCATAACTACCATCACCACCCCATAACTACCATCACCACCACCCCATAACTACCATCATCACCAACCCATAACTACCATCACCACCACCACCCCATAACTACCATCACCACCAACACCCCATAACTACCATCATCACCCCATAACTACCATCACCACCCCATAGCTACCATCACCACCCCATAATTACCATCACCACCCCATAGCTACCATCACCACCCCATAACTATCATCACCACCCCATAACTACCATCACCACCACCCCATAACTACCATCACCACCCCATAGCTACCATCACCACCCCATAATTACCATCACCACCCCATAGCTACCATCACAACCCCATAACTACCATCACCACCCCATAACTACCATCACCACCCCATAACTACCATCACCACCCCCATAACTACCATCATCACCACCCCATAACTACCACCATCACCACCACCCAATAACTACAATCACCACGCCATAACTACCACCATCACCACCACCCCATAACTACCACCACCACCCCATAACTACCATCACCACCACCCCATAACTACCATCACCACCACCCCATAACTACCATCACCACCCCATAACTACCATCACCACCCCATAACTACCATCACCACCCCCATAACTACCATCATCATCCCATAACTACCATCATCACCCCCCCATAACTACCAACATCACCACCCCACAACTACCATCACCACCCCATAGCTACCACCATCACCACCACTCAATAACTACAATCACCACCCCATAACTACCATCACCACCACCCCATAACTACCATCACCACCCCATAACTACCATCACCACCCCATAACTACCATCACCACCCCATAACTACCACCATCACCACCACCCCATAACTACCACCACCACCCCATAACTACCATCATCACCACCCAATAACTACCATCACCACCCCATAACTACCATCATCACCCTATAACTACCATCATCACCCCCCCACAACTACCATCACCACCCCATAGCTACCACCATCACCACCACCCCATAACTACAATCACCAGCCCATAACTACCACCATCACCACCACCCCATAACTACCACCACCACCCCATAACTACCATCACCACCACCCATAACTACCATCATCACCACCCCATAACTACCACCATCACCACCCCATAACTACCATCACCACCCCATAACTACCATCACCACCACACCATAACTACCATCATCACCACCCCATAACTACCACCACCCAATAACTACTATCACCACCACCCCATAACTACCATCACCACCCCATAACTACCATCACCACCCCATAACTACCATCATCACCACCACCCCATAACTACCATCATCATCCCATAACTACCATCATCACCCCCCCATAACTACCAACATCACCACCCCACAACTACCATCACCACCCCATAGCTACCACCATCACCACCACTCAATAACTACAATCACCACCCCATAACTACCACCATCACCACCACCCCATAACTACCACCACCACCCCATAACTACCATCATCACCACCCAATAACTACCATCACCACCCCATAACTACCATCATCACCCCATCACCACCATCATCACCCCATCACCACCATCATCACCACCCCATAACTACCATCACCACCCCATAACTACCATCACCACACAATAACTACCATCATCACCCCATAACTACCATCATCACCACATCACCACCATCATCACCACCCCATAACTACCATCACCACCCCATAACTACCATCATCACCACCCCAAATCTACCATCACCACCCCATAACTACCATCACCACCACCCCATAACTACCATCATCACCAACCCATAACTACCATCACCACCACCACCCCATAACTACCATCACCACCACCACCCCATAACTACCATCATCACCCCATAACTACCATCACCACCCCATAGCTACCATCACCACCCCATAATTACCATCACCACCCCATAGCTACCATCACCACCCCATAACTATCATCACCACCCCATAACTACCATCACCACCACCCCATAACTACCATCACCACCCCATAGCTACCATCACCACCCCATAATTACCATCACCACCCCATAGCTACCATCACAACCCCATAACTACCATCACCACCCCATAACTACCATCACCACCCCATAACTACCATCACCACCCCCATAACTACCATCATCACCACCCCATAACTACCACCATCACCACCACCCAATAACTACAATCACCACGCCATAACTACCACCATCACCACCACCCCATAACTACCACCACCACCCCATAACTACCATCACCACCACCCCATAACTACCATCACCACCACCCCATAACTACCATCACCACCCCATAACTACCATCACCACCCCATAACTACCATCACCACCCCCATAACTACCATCATCATCCCATAACTACCATCATCACCCCCCCATAACTACCAACATCACCACCCCACAACTACCATCACCACCCCATAGCTACCACCATCACCACCACTCAATAACTACAATCACCACCCCATAACTACCACCATCACCACCACCCCATAACTACCACCACCACCCCATAACTACCATCATCACCACCCAATAACTACCATCACCACCCCATAACTACCATCATCACCCCATCACCACCATCATCATCCCATCACCACCATCATCACCACCCCATAACTACCATAACCACCCCATAACTACCATCACCACACAATAACTACCATCATCAGCCCATAACTACCATCATCACCACATCACCACCATCATCACCACCCCATAACTACCATCACCACCCCATAACTACCATCATCACCACCCCATATCTACCATCACCACCCCATAACTACCATCACCACCACCCCATAACTACCATCATCACCAACCCATAACTACCATCACCACCACCACCCCATAACTACCATCACCACCACCACCCCATAACTACCATCATCACCCCATAACTACCATCACCACCCCATAGCTACCATCACCACCCCATAATTACCATCACCACCCCATAGCTACCATCACCACCCCATAACTACCATCACCACCCCATAACTACCATCACCACCACCCCATAACTACCATCACCACCCCATAGCTACCATCACCACCCCATAATTACCATCACCACCCCATAGCTACCATCACAACCCCATAACTACCATCACCACCCCATAACTACCATCACCACCCCATAACTACCATCACCACCCCCATAACTACCATCATCACCACCCCATAACTACCACCATCACCACCCCATAACTACCATCATCACCCCATAACTACCATCACCACCCCATAACTACCATCACCACCCCATAACTACCATCACCACACCATAACTACCATCACCACCCCATAACTACCATCACCACCCCATAACTACCATCACCACCACCCCATAACTACCATCACCACCCCATAACTACCATCACCACCACCCCATAACTACCATCATCACCCCATAACTACCATCATCACCCCATAACTACCATCATCACCATCAAATAACTACCATCATCAACATCCCATAACTACCATCATCACCCCATAACTACCATCATCACCCCCTAACTACAATCACCATCACCTCATAACTACCATCATCACCCCCTATCTACCATACCCACCACCCCATAACTACCATCACCACCCCATAACTACCATCATCACCACCCCATAACTACCATCACCACCCCATCACCACCATCATCACCAACCCATAACTACCATCATCACCACCCCATAACTACCATCACCACCAACATCACCACCCCATAACTACCATCACCACCACATAACTACCATCATCATCTCCCCATAACTACTATCATCACCACCCCATAACTACCATCACCACCCCCTTAACTACCATCATAATCTCCCCATAACTACCATCACCACCACCCCCATAACTACCATCATCACCACCCCATAACTACCATCATCACCCCATAACTACCATCACCACCACCCCATAACTACCATCATCACCACCCCATAACTACCACCATCACCACCCCATAACTACAATCACCACCCCATAACTACCATCACCACCACATAACTACCATCATCACCATCCCATAACTACCATCATCAACATCCCATAACTACCATCATCACCCCATAACTACCATCATCACCCCCTAACTACCATCACCATCACCTCATAACTACCATCATCACCCCCTAACTACCATACCCACCACCCCATAACTACCATCACCACCCCATAACTACCATCATCACCACCCCATAACTACCATCACCACCCCATCACCACCATCATCACCAACCCATAACTACCATCATCACCACCCCATAACTACTATCACCACCAACATCACCACCCCATAACTACCAACACCACCCCATAACTACCATCATCATCTCCCCATAACTACTATCATAACCACCCCATAACTACCATCACCACCCCCTTAACTACCATCATAATCTCCCCATAACTACCATCACCACCACCCCCATAACTACCATCATCACCACCCCATAACTACCATCATCACCCCATAACTACCATCAACACCCCCATAACTACCATCATCACCACCACATAACTACCACCACCACCACCACACAATAACTACCATCACCACCCCATAACTACCATCACCACCCCATAACTACCATCATCATCTCCCCATAACTACTATCATCACCACCCCATAACTACCATCACCACCCCCTTAACTACCACCATCACCACCACCCCATAACTACCACCACCACCCCATAACTACCATCATCACCACCCAATAACTACCATCACCACCCCATAACTACCATCATCACCCCATCACCACCATCATCATCCCATCACCACCATCATCACCACCCCATAACTACCATAACCACCCCATAACTACCATCATCACACAATAACTACCATCATCAGCCCATAACTACCATCATCACCACATCAACACCATCATCACCACCCCATAACTACCATCACCACCCCATAACTACCATCATCACCACCCCATATCTACCATCACCACCCCATAACTACCATCACCACCACCCCATAACTACCATCATCACCAACCCATAACTACCATCACCACCACCACCCCATAACTACCATCACCACCACCACCCCATAACTACCATCATCACCCCATAACTACCATCACCACCCCATAGCTACCATCACCACCCCATAATTACCATCACCACCCCATAGCTACCATCACCACCCCATAACTACCATCACCACCCCATAACTACCATCACCACCACCCCATAACTACCATCACCACCCCATAGCTACCATCACCACCCCATAATTACCATCACCACCCCATAGCTACCATCACAACCCCATAACTACCATCACCACCCCATAACTACCATCACCACCCCATAACTACCATCACCACCCCCATAACTACCATCATCACCACCCCATAACTACCACCATCACCACCCCATAACTACCATCATCACCCCATAACTACCATCACCACCCCATAACTACCATCACCACCCCATAACTACCATCACCACACCATAACTACCATCACCACCCCATAACTACCATCACCACCCCATAACTACCATCACCACCACCCCATAACTACCATCACCACCCCATAACTACCATCACCACCACCCCATAACTACCATCATCACCCCATAACTACCATCATCACCCCATAACTACCATCATCACCATCAAATAACTACCATCATCAACATCCCATAACTACCATCATCACCCCATAACTACCATCATCACCCCCTAACTACAATCACCATCACCTCATAACTACCATCATCACCCCCTATCTACCATACCCACCACCCCATAACTACCATCACCACCCCATAACTACCATCATCACCACCCCATAACTACCATCACCACCCCATCACCACCATCATCACCAACCCATAACTACCATCATCACCACCCCATAACTACCATCACCACCAACATCACCACCCCATAACTACCATCACCACCACATAACTACCATCATCATCTCCCCATAACTACTATCATCACCACCCCATAACTACCATCACCACCCCCTTAACTACCATCATAATCTCCCCATAACTACCATCACCACCACCCCCATAACTACCATCATCACCACCCCATAACTACCATCATCACCCCATAACTACCATCACCACCACCCCATAACTACCATCATCACCACCCCATAACTACCACCATCACCACCCCATAACTACAATCACCACCCCATAACTACCATCACCACCACATAACTACCATCATCACCATCCCATAACTACCATCATCAACATCCCATAACTACCATCATCACCCCATAACTACCATCATCACCCCCTAACTACCATCACCATCACCTCATAACTACCATCATCACCCCCTAACTACCATACCCACCACCCCATAACTACCATCACCACCCCATAACTACCATCATCACCACCCCATAACTACCATCACCACCCCATCACCACCATCATCACCAACCCATAACTACCATCATCACCACCCCATAACTACTATCACCACCAACATCACCACCCCATAACTACCAACACCACCCCATAACTACCATCATCATCTCCCCATAACTACTATCATAACCACCCCATAACTACCATCACCACCCCCTTAACTACCATCATAATCTCCCCATAACTACCATCACCACCACCCCCATAACTACCATCATCACCACCCCATAACTACCATCATCACCCCATAACTACCATCAACACCCCCATAACTACCATCATCACCACCACATAACTACCACCACCACCACCACACAATAACTACCATCACCACCCCATAACTACCATCACCACCCCATAACTACCATCATCATCTCCCCATAACTACTATCATCACCACCCCATAACTACCATCACCACCCCCTTAACTACCATCATAATCTCCCCATAACTACCATCACCACCACCCCCATAACTACCATCATCACCACCCCATAACTACCATCATCACCCCATAACTACCATCACCACCACCCCATAACTACCATCATCACCAAACCCATAACTACCACCATCACCACCCCATAACTACAATCAACACCCCATAACTACCATCACCACCACCCCATAACTACCATCATCACCACCCCATTAACTACCATCACCACCACCCAATAACTACTATCACCACCACCCCATAACTACCATCATCCCAACCCCATAACTACCATCATCACCCCATAACTACCATCATCACCCCGTAACTACCATCACCACCATCCCATAACTACCATCATCACCACCCCATAACTACCATCATCACCCTATAACTACCATCATCACCCCCCCACAACTACCATCACCACCCCATAGCTACCACCATCACCACCACCCCATAACTACAATCACAAGCCCATAACTACCACTACCACCACCACCCCATAACTACCACCACCACCCCATAACTACCATCACCACCACCCCATAACTACCACCACCACCCCATAACTACCATCATCACCACCCAATAACTACCATCACCACCCCATAACTACCATCATCACCCCATCACCACCATCATAACCCCATCACCACCATCATCACCACCCCATAACTACCATCACCACCCCATAACTACCATCACCACACAATAACTACCATCATCACCCCATAACTACCATCATCACCACATCACCACCATCATCACCACCCCATAACTACCATCACCACCCCATAACTACCATCATCACCACCCCATATCTACCATCACCACCCCATAACTACCATCACCACCACCCCATAACTACCATCATCACCAACCCATAACTACCATCACCACCACCACCCCATAACTACCATCACCACCACCACCCCATAACTACCATCATCACCCCATAACTACCATCACCACCCCATAGCTACCATCACCACCCCATAATTACCATCACCACCCCATAGCTACCATCACCACCCCATAACTACCATCACCACCCCATAACTACCATCACCACCACCCCATAACTAACATCACCACCCCATAGCTACCATCACCACCCCATAATTACCATCACCACCCCATAACTACCATCACCACCCCATAGCTACCATCACCACCCCATAATTACCATCACCACCCCATAGCTACCATCACCACCCCATAGCAACCATCACCAAACCATAACTACCATCACCACCCCATAACTACCATCACCACCCCCATAACTACCATCATCACCACCCCATAACTACCACCATCACCACCACCCAATAACTACAATCACCACGCCATAACTACCACCATCACCACCACCCCATAACTACCACCACCACCCCATAACTACCATCACCACCACCCCATAACTACCATCACCACCACCCCATAACTACCATCACCACCCCATAACTACCATCACCACACCATAACTACCATCACCACCCCCATAACTACCATCATCACCACCACATAACTACCACCACCACCACCACACCATAACTACCATCACCACCCCATAACTACCATCACCACCCCATAACTACCATCACCACCACCCCATAACTACCATCACCACCCCATAACTACCATCATCACCAACTAACTACAATCACCATCACCTCATAACTACCATCATCACCCCCTATCTACCATACCCACCACCCCATAACTACCATCACCACCCCATAACTACCATCATCACCACCCCATAACTACCATCACCACCCCATCACCACCATCATCACCAACCCATAACTACCATCATCACCACCCCATAACTACCATCACCACCAACATCACCACCCCATAACTACCATCACCACCCCATAACTACCATCATCATCTCCCCATAACTACTATCATCACCACCCCATAACTACCATCACCACCCCCTTAACTACCATCATAATCTCCCCATAACTACCATCACCACCACCCCCATAACTACCATCATCACCACCCCATAACTACCATCATCACCCCATAACTACCATCATCACCCCGTAACTACCATCACCACCACCCCATAACTACCATCATCACCACCCCATAACTACCATCATCACCCTATAACTACCATCATCACCCCCCCACAACTACCATCACCACCCCATAGCTACCACCATCACCACCACCCCATAACTACAATCACCAGCCCATAACTACCACCATCACCACCACCCCATAACTACCACCACCACCCCATAACTACCATCACCACCACCCCATAACTACCATCATCACCACCCCATAACTACCACCATCACCACCCCATAACTACCATCACCACCCCATAACTACCATCACCACCACACCATAACTACCATCATCACCACCCCATAACTACCACCACCCAATAACTACTATCACCACCACCCCATAACTACCATCACCACCCCATAACTACCATCACCACCCCATAACTACCATCATCACCACCACCACATAACTACCATCATCACCCCCCATAACTACCAACATCACCACCCCACAACTACCATCACCACCCCATATCTACCACCATCACCACCACCCAATAACTACAATCACCACCCCATAACTACCACCATCACCACCACCCCATAACTACCACCACCACCCCATAACTACCATCATCACCACCCAATAACTACCATCACCACCCCATAACTACCATCATCACCCCATCACCACCATCATCGCCCCATCATCACCACCCCATAACTACCATCACCACCCCATAACTACCATCACCACACAATAACTACCATCATCACCCCATAACTACCATCACCACCCCATAACTACCATCATCACCACCCCATATCTACCATCACCACCCCATAACTACCATCACCACCACCCCATAACTACCATCATCACCAACCCATAACTACCATCACCACCACCACCCCATAACTACCATCACCACCACCACCCCATAACTACCATCATCACCCCATAACTACCATCACCACCCCATAGCTACCATCACCACCCCATAATTACCATCACCACCCCATAGCTACAATCACCACCCCATAACTACCATCACCACCCCATAACTACCATCACCACCCCATAGCTACCATCACCACCCCATAATTACCGTCACCACCCCATAGCTACCATCACCACCCCATAACTACCATCACCACCCCATAACTACCATCACCACCCCATAACTACCATCACCAACCCCATAACTACCATCACCACCACCCCCATAACTACCATCATCACCACCCCATAACTACCATCATCACCCCATAACTACCATCACCACCCCATAACTACCATCATCACCATCCCATAACTACCATCATCACCACCCCATAACTACCATCATCACCCCATAACTACCATCATCACCCCGTAACTACCATCACCACCACCCCATAACTACCATCATCACCACCCCATAACTACCATCATCACCCCATAACTACCATCATCACCCCCCCACAACTACCATCACCACCCCATAGCTACCACCATCACCACCACCCCATAACTACAATCACCATCCCATAACTACCACAATCACCACCACCCCATAACTACCACCACCACCCCATAACTACCATCACCACCACCCCATAACTACCATCATCACCACCCCAAAACTACCACCATCACCACCCCATAACTACCATCACCACCCCATAACTACCATCACCACCACACCATAACTACCATCATCACCACCCCATAACTACCATCACCACCACCCAATAACTACTATCACCACCACCCCATAACTACCATCACCACCCCATAACTACCATCACCACCCCATAACTACCATCACCACCCCATAACTACCATCATCACCACCACCCCATAACTACCATCATCACCACCCCACAACTACCATCACCACCCCATAGCTACCACCATCACCACCACCCAATAACTACAATCACCACCCCATAACTACCACCATCACCACCACCCCATAACTACCACCACCACCCCATAACTACCATCATCACCACCCAATAACTACCATCACCACCCCATAACTACCATCATCACCCCATCACCACCATCATCACCCATTCACCACCATCATCACCACCCCATAACTACCATCACCACCCCATAACTACCATCACCACACAATAACTACCATCATAACCCCATAACTACCATCACCACCACCCCATAACTACCATCACCACCCCATAACTACCATCATCACCACCCCATATCTACCATCACCACCACATAACTACCATCACCACCACCCCATAACTACAATCATCACCAACCCATAACTACCATCACCACCACCCCATAACTACCATCATCACCACCCCATAACTACCATCACCACCACCACCACCCCATAACTACCATACCCACCACCACCCGATAACTACCATCATAACCCCATAACTACCATCACCACCCCATAGCTACCATCACCACCCCATAATTACCATCACCACCCCATAGCTACCATCACCACCCCATAACTACCATCACCACCCCATAACTACCATCACCACCACCCCATAACTACCATCACCACCCCATAGCTACCATCACCACCCCATAATTACCATCACCACCCCATAGCTACCATCACCACCCCATAACTACCATGCCCACCCCATAGCTACCATCACCACCCCATAACTACCATCACCACCACCCCATAACTACCATCACCACCCCATAACTACCATCACCACCACCCCGTAACTACCATCACCACCCCATAACTACCATCACCACCCCATAACTACCATCATCACCACCCCATAACTACCATCACCACCCCATAACTACCATCACCACCACCCCATAACTACCATCACCACCCCATAACTACCATCACCACCCCATAACTACCATCACCACCCCATAACTACCATCACCACCATCCCATAACTACCATCATCACCCCATAACTACCATCATCACCCCCTAACTACCATCACCATCACCCCATAACTACCATCATCACCCCCTAACTACCATACCCACCACCCCATAACTACCATCATCACCACCCCATAACTACCATCACCACCAACATCACCACCCCATAACTACCATCACCACCCCATAACTACCATCATTATCTCCCCATAACTACTATCATCACCACCCCATAACTACCATCACCACCCCCTTAACTACCATCATAATCTCCACATAACTACCATCACCACCACCCCCATAACTACCATCATCACCACCCCATAACTACCATCATCACCCCATAACTACCATCACCACCACACCATAACTACCATCACCACCCCACAACTACCACCATCACCACCCCATAACTACCATCACCACCCCATAACTACCATCACCACCACCCCATAACTACCATCAACACCACCCCATAACTACCATCACCACCACCCAATAACTACTATCACCATCATGCCATAACTTCCATCATCCCCACCCCATAACTACCATCACCACCCCATAACTACCATCATCACCATCCCATAACTACCATCACCACCCCATAACTACCATCACCACCACCCCATAACTACCATCACCACCACCCCATAACTACCATCACCACCACCCCGTAACTACCATCACCACCCTATAACTACCATCATCACCACCCCATAACTACCATCACCACCCCATAACTACCATCACCACCACCCCATAACTACCATCACCACCCCATAACTACCATCACCACCACCCCATAACTACCATCATCACCCCATAACTACCATCATCACCATCCCATAACTACCATCATCACCATCCCATAACTACCATCATCACCCCATAACTACCATCATCACACCCTAACTACCATCACCCCATAACTACCATCATCACCCCCTAACTACCATACCCACCACCCCATAACTACCATCATCACCACCCCATAACTACCATCACCACCCCATAACTACCACCATCACCACCCCATAAGTACCATCATCACCAACCCATATCTACCATCACCACCCCATAACTACCATCACCACCACCCCATAACTACCATCATCACCAACCCATAACTACCATCACCACCACCACCCCATAACTACCATCATCACCCCATAACTACCATCACCACCCCATAGCTACCATCACCACACCATAATTACCATCACCACCCCATTGCTACCATCACCACCCCATAACTACCATCACCACCCCATAACTACCATCACCACCACCCCATAACTACCATCACCACCCCATAGCTACCATCACCACCCCATAATTACCATCACCACCCCATAGCTACCATCACCACCCCATAACTACCATCACCACCCCATAGCTACCATCACCACCCCATAACTACCATCACCACCACCCCATAACTACCATCACCACCCCATAACTACCATCACCACCACCCCGTAACTACCATCATCACCACCCCATAACTACCATCACCACCACCCCATAACTACCATCACCACCCCATAACTACCATCACCACCACCCCATAACTACCATCACCACCACCCCATAACTACCATCACCACCCCATAACTACCATCACCACCACCCCATAACTACCATCACCACCCCATAACTACCATCACCACCACCCCATAACTACCATCACCACCCCATAACTACCATCACCACCACCCCATAACTACCATCATCACCCCATAACTACCATCATCACCATCCCATAACTACCATCATCACCATCCCATAACTACCATCATTACCCCATAACTACCATCATCACACCCTAACTACCATCACCATCACCCCATAACTACCATCATAACCCCCTAACTACCATACCCACCACCCCATAACTACCATCATCACCACCCCATAACTAGCATCACCACCCCATAACTACCACCATCACCACCCCATAACTACCATCATCACCACCCCATATCTACCATCACCACCCCATAACTACCATCACCACCACACCATAACTACCATCATCACCAACCCATAACTACCATCACCACCACAACCCCATAACTACCATCACCACCACCACCCCATAACTACCATCATCACCCCATAACTACCATCACCACCCCATAGCTACCATCACCACCCCATAATTACCATCACCACCCCATTGCTACCATCACCATCCCATAACTACCATCACCACCACCCCATAACTACCATCACCACCCCATAGCTACCATCACCACCCCATAATTACCATCACCACCCCATAGCTACCATCACCACCCCATAACTACCATCACCACCCCATAGCTACCATCACCACCCCATAACTACCATCACCACCACCCCATAACTACCATCACCACCCCATAACTACCATCACCACCACCCCGTAACTACCATCATCACCACCCCATAACTACCATACCCACCACCCCATAACTACCATCATCACCACCCCATAGCTACCATCACCACCCCATAACTACCATCACCACCACCCCATAACTACCATCACCACCCCATAACTACCATCACCACCACCCCGTAACTACCATCATCACCACCCCATAACTACCATCACCACCACCCCATAACTACCATCACCACCCCATAACTACCATCACCACCCCATAACTACCATCACCACCACCCCATAACTACCATCACCACCCCATAACTACCATCACCACCACCCCATAACTACCATCATCACCCCATAACTACCATCATCACCATCCCATAACTACCATCATCACCATCCCATAACTACCATCATCACCCCATAACTACCAGCACCATCACCCCATAACTACCATCATCACCCCCTAACTACCATACCCACCACCCCATAACTACCATCACCACCACCCCGTAACTACCATCATCACCACCCCATAACTACCATCACCACCACCCCATAACTACCATCACCACCACCCCATAACTACCATCACCACCACCCCATAACTACCATCACCACCCCATAACTACCATCACCACCACCCCATAACTACCATCACCACCCCATAACTACCATCACCACCACCCCATAACTACCATCACCACCCCATAACTACCATCACCACCACCCCATAACTACCATCATCACCCCATAACTACCATCATCACCATCCCATAACTACCATCATCACCATCCCATAACTACCATCATTACCCCATAACTACCATCATCACACCCTAACTACCATCACCATCACCCCATAACTACCATCATAACCCCCTAACTACCATACCCACCACCCCATAACTACCATCATCACCACCCCATAACTAGCATCACCACCCCATAACTACCACCATCACCACCCCATAACTACCATCATCACCACCCCATATCTACCATCACCACCCCATAACTACCATCACCACCACACCATAACTACCATCATCACCAACCCATAACTACCATCACCACCACCACCCCATAACTACCATCACCACCACCACCCCATAACTACCATCATCACCCCATAACTACCATCACCACCCCATAGCTACCATCACCACCCCATAATTACCATCACCACCCCATTGCTACCATCACCATCCCATAACTACCATCACCACCACCCCATAACTACCATCACCACCCCATAGCTACCATCACCACCCCATAATTACCATCACCACCCCATAGCTACCATCACCACCCCATAACTACCATCACCACCCCATAGCTACCATCACCACCCCATAACTACCATCACCACCACCCCATAACTACCATCACCACCCCATAACTACCATCACCACCACCCCGTAACTACCATCATCACCACCCCATAACTACCATACCCACCACCCCATAACTACCATCATCACCACCCCATAGCTACCATCACCACCCCATAACTACCATCACCACCACCCCATAACTACCATCACCACCCCATAACTACCATCACCACCACCCCGTAACTACCATCATCACCACCCCATAACTACCATCACCACCACCCCATAACTACCATCACCACCCCATAACTACCATCACCACCCCATAACTACCATCACCACCACCCCATAACTACCATCACCACCCCATAACTACCATCACCACCACCCCATAACTACCATCATCACCACATAACTACCATCATCACCATCCCATAACTACCATCATCACCATCCCATAACTACCATCATCACCCCATAACTACCAGCACCATCACCCCATAACTACCATCATCACCCCCTAACTACCATACCCACCACCCCATAACTACCATCATCACCACCCCATAACTACCATCACCACCCCATAACTACCATCATCACCACCCCATAACTACCATCACCACCCCATCACCACCATCATCACCACCCCATAACTACCATCACCACCCCATAACTACCATCACCACCACACCATAACTACCATCATCACCACCCCATAACTACCACCACCCAATAACTACTATCACCACCACCCCATAACTACCATCACCACCCCATAACTACCATCACCACCCCATAACTACCATCATCACCACCACCCCATAACTACCATCATCATCCCATAACTACCATCATCACCCCCCCATAACTACCAACATCACCACCCCACAACCTCCATCACCACCCCATAGCTACCACCATCACCACCACTCAATAACTACAATCACCACCCCATAACTACCACCATCACCACCACCCCATAACTACCACCACCACCCCATAACTACCATCATCACCACCCAATAACTACCATCACCACCCCATAACTACCATCATCACCCCATCACCACCATCATCACCCTATCACCACCATCATCACCACCCCATAACTACCATCACCACCCCATAACTACCATCACCACACAATAACTACCATCATCACCCCATAACTACCATCATCACCACATCACCACCATCATCACCACCCCATAACTACCATCACCACCCCATAACTACCATCATCACCACCCCATATCTACCATCACCACCCCATAACTACCATCACCACCACCCCATAACTACCATCATCACCAACCCATACCTACCATCACCACCACCACCCCATAACTACCATCTTCACCACCACCCCATAACTACCATCATCACCCCATAACTACCATCACCACCCCATAGCTACCATCACCACCCCATAATTACCATCACCACCCCATAGCTACCATCACCACCCCATAACTACCATCACCACCCCATAACTACCATCACCACCACCCCATAACTACCATCACCACCCCATAGCTACCATCACCACCCCATAATTACCATCACCACCCCATAGCTACCATCACCACCCCATAACTACCATCACCACCCCATAACTACCATCACCACCCCATAACTACCATCACCACCCCCATAACTACCATCATCACCACCCCATAACTACCACCATCACCACCACCCAATAACTACAATCACCACCCCCTAACTACCACCATCACCACCACCCCATAACTACCACCACCACCCCATAACTACCATCACCACCACCCCATAACTACCATCACCACCACCCCATAACTACCATCACCACCCCATAACTACCATCACCACCCCATAACTACCATCAACACCCCCATAACTACCATCATCACCACCACATAACTACCACCACCACCACCACACAATAACTACCATCACCACCCCATAACTACCATCACCACCCCATAACTACCATCATCATCTCCCCATAACTACTATCGTCACCACCCCATAACTACCATCACCACCCCCTTAACTACCATCATAATCTCCCCATAACTACCATCACCACCACCCCCATAACTACCATCATCACCACCCCATAACTACCATCATCACCCCATAACTACCATCACCACCACCCCATAACTACCATCATCACCACCCCATAACTACCACCATCACCACCCCATAACTACAATCACCACCCCATAACTACCATCACCACCCCATAACTACCATCATCACCACCCCATATCTACCATCATCACCCCATAACTACCATCACCACCACCCCATAACTACCATCATCACCAACCCATAACTACCATCACCACCACCACCCCATAACTACCATCTTCACCACCACCCCATAACTACCATCATCACCCCATAACTACCATCACCACCCCATAGCTACCATCACCACCCCATAATTACCATCACCACCCCATAGCTACCATCACCACCCCATAACTACCATCACCACCCCATAACTACCATCACCACCACCCCATAACTACCATCACCACCCCATAGCTACCATCACCACCCCATAATTACCATCACCACCCCATAGCTACCATCACCACCCCATAACTACCATCACCACCCCATAACTACCATCACCACCCCATAACTACCATCACCACCCCCATAACTACCATCATCACCACCCCATAACTACCACCATCACCACCACCCAATAACTACAATCACCACCCCCTAACTACCATCACCACCACCCCATAACTACCATCACCACCACCCCATAACTACCATCACCACCCCATAACTACCATCCCCACCCCATAACTACCATCACCACCCCATAACTACCATCATCATCTCCCCATAACTACTATCATCACCACCCCATAACTACCATCACCACCCCCTTAACTACCATCATAATCTCCCCATAACTACCATCACCACCACCCCCATAACTACCATCATCACCACCCCATAACTACCATCATCACCTCATAACTACCATCACCACCACCCCATAACTACCATCATCACCACCCCATAACTACCACCATCACCACCCCATAACTACAATCACCACCCCATAACTACCATCACCACCACCCCATAACTACCATCATCACCACCCCATAACTACCATCACCACCACCCAATAACTACTATCACCACCACCCCATAACTACCATCATCCCAACCCCATAACTACCATCATCACCCCATAACTACCATCATCACCCCGTAACTACCATCACCACCACCCCATAACTACCATCATCACCCTATAACTACCATCATCACCCCCCCACAACTACCATCACCACCCCATAGCTACCACCATCACCACCACCCCATAACTACAATCACCAGCCCATAACTACCACTACCACCACCACCCCATAACTACCACCACCACCCCATAACTACCATCACCACCACCCCATAACTACCACCACCACCCCATAACTACCATCACCACCCCATAACTACCATCATCACCCCGTAACTACCATCACCACCACCCCATAACTACCATCATCACCCTATAACTACCATCATCACCCCCCCACAACTACCATCACCACCCCATAGCTACCACCATCACCACCACCCCATAACTACAATCACCAGCCCATAACTACCACTACCACCACCACCCCATAACTACCACCACCACCCCATAACTACCATCACCACCACCCCATAACTACCACCACCACCCCATAACTACCACCACCACCCCATAACTACCATCACCACCACCCCATAACTACCATCACCACCCCATAACTACCATCACCACCACACCATAACTACCATCATCACCACCCCATAACTACCACCACCCAATAACTACTATCACCACCACCCCATAACTACCATCACCACCCCATAACTACCATCACCACCCCATAACTACCATCATCACCACCACCCCATAACTACCATCATCATCCCATAACTACCATCATCACCCCCCCATAACTACCAACATCACCACCCCACAACCTCCATCACCACCCCATAGCTACCACCATCACCACCACTCAATAACTACAATCACCACCCCATAACTACCACCATCACCACCACCCCATAACTACCACCACCACCCCATAACTACCATCATCACCACCCAATAACTACCATCACCACCCCATAACTACCATCATCACCCCATCACCACCATCATCACCCTATCACCACCATCATCACCACCCCATAACTACCATCACCACCCCATAACTACCATCACCACACAATAACTACCATCATCACCCCATAACTACCATCATCACCACATCACCACCATCATCACCACCCCATAACTACCATCACCACCCCATAACTACCATCATCACCACCCCATATCTACCATCACCACCCCATAACTACCATCACCACCACCCCATAACTACCATCATCACCAACCCATAACTACCATCACCACCATCACCCCATAACTACCATCATCACCCCCTAACTACCATACCCACCACCCCATAACTACCATCATCACCACCCCATAACTACCATCACCACCCCATAACTACCATCATCACCACCCCATAACTACCATCACCACCCCATCACCACCATCATCACCACCCCATAACTACCATCACCACCCCATAACTACCATCACCACCACACCATAACTACCATCATCACCACCCCATAACTACCACCACCCAATAACTACTATCACCACCACCCCATAACTACCATCACCACCCCATAACTACCATCACCACCCCATAACTACCATCATCACCACCACCCCATAACTACCATCATCATCCCATAACTACCATCATCACCCCCCCATAACTACCAACATCACCACCCCACAACCTCCATCACCACCCCATAGCTACCACCATCACCACCACTCAATAACTACAATCACCACCCCATAACTACCACCATCACCACCACCCCATAACTACCACCACCACCCCATAACTACCATCATCACCACCCAATAACTACCATCACCACCCCATAACTACCATCATCACCCCATCACCACCATCATCACCCTATCACCACCATCATCACCACCCCATAACTACCATCACCACCCCATAACTACCATCACCACACAATAACTACCATCATCACCCCATAACTACCATCATCACCACATCACCACCATCATCACCACCCCATAACTACCATCACCACCCCATAACTACCATCATCACCACCCCATATCTACCATCACCACCCCATAACTACCATCACCACCACCCCATAACTACCATCATCACCAACCCATAACTACCATCACCACCACCACCCCATAACTACCATCTTCACCACCACCCCATAACTACCATCATCACCCCATAACTACCATCACCACCCCATAGCTACCATCACCACCCCATAATTACCATCACCACCCCATAGCTACCATCACCACCCCATAACTACCATCACCACCCCATAACTACCATCACCACCCCATAACTACCATCACCACCCCCATAACTACCATCATCACCACCCCATAACTACCACCATCACCACCACCCAATAACTACAATCACCACGCCATAACTACCACCATCACCACCACCCCATAACTACCACCACCACCCCATAACTACCATCACCACCACCCCATAACTACCATCACCACCACCCCATAACTACCATCACCACCCCATAACTACCATCACCACCCCATAACTACCATCAACACCCCCATAACTACCATCATCACCACCACATAACTACCACCACCACCACCACACAATAACTACCATCACCACCCCATAACTACCATCACCACCCCATAACTACCATCATCATCTCCCCATAACTACTATCGTCACCACCCCATAACTACCATCACCACCCCCTTAACTACCATCATAATCTCCCCATAACTACCATCACCACCACCCCCATAACTACCATCATCACCACCCCATAACTACCATCATCACCCCATAACTACCATCACCACCACCCCATAACTACCATCATCACCACCCCATAACTACCACCATCACCACCCCATAACTACAATCACCACCCCATAACTACCATCACCACCCCATAACTACCATCATCACCACCCCATATCTACCATCATCACCCCATAACTACCATCACCACCACCCCATAACTACCATCATCACCAACCCATAACTACCATCACCACCACCACCCCATAACTACCATCTTCACCACCACCCCATAACTACCATCATCACCCCATAACTACCATCACCACCCCATAGCTACCATCACCACCCCATAATTACCATCACCACCCCATAGCTACCATCACCACCCCATAACTACCATCACCACCCCATAACTACCATCACCACCACCCCATAACTACCATCACCACCCCATAGCTACCATCACCACCCCATAATTACCATCACCACCCCATAGCTACCATCACCACCCCATAACTACCATCACCACCCCATAACTACCATCACCACCCCATAACTACCATCACCACCCCCATAACTACCATCATCACCACCCCATAACTACCATCACCACCACCCCATAACTACCATCACCACCCCATCACCACCATCATCACCAACCCATAACTACCATCATCACCACCCCATAACTACCATCACCACCCCATAACTACCATCACCACCCCATAACTACCATCAACACCCCCATAACTACCATCATCACCACCACATAACTACCACCACCACCACCACACAATAACTACCATCCCCACCCCATAACTACCATCACCACCCCATAACTACCATCATCATCTCCCCATAACTACTATCATCACCACCCCATAACTACCATCACCACCCCCTTAACTACCATCATAATCTCCCCATAACTACCATCACCACCACCCCCATAACTACCATCATCACCACCCCATAACTACCATCATCACCTCATAACTACCATCACCACCACCCCATAACTACCATCATCACCACCCCATAACTACCACCATCACCACCCCATAACTACAATCACCACCCCATAACTACCATCACCACCACCCCATAACTACCATCATCACCACCCCATAACTACCATCACCACCACCCAATAACTACTATCACCACCACCCCATAACTACCATCATCCCAACCCCATAACTACCATCATCACCCCATAACTACCATCATCACCCCGTAACTACCATCACCACCACCCCATAACTACCATCATCACCCTATAACTACCATCATCACCCCCCCACAACTACCATCACCACCCCATAGCTACCACCATCACCACCACCCCATAACTACAATCACCAGCCCATAACTACCACTACCACCACCACCCCATAACTACCACCACCACCCCATAACTACCATCACCACCACCCCATAACTACCACCACCACCCCATAACTACCATCATCACCACCCAATAACTACCATCACCACCCCATAACTACCATCATCACCCCATCACCACCATCATCACCCCATCACCACCATCATCACCACCCCATAACTACCATCACCACCCCATAACTACCATCACCACACAATAACTACCATCATCACCCCATAACTACCATCATCACCACATCACCACCATCATCACCACCCCATAACTACCATCACCACCCCATAACTACCATCATCACCACCCCATATCTACCATCACCACCCCATAACTACCATCACCACGCCCCATAACTACCATCATCACCAACCCATAACTACCATCACCACCACCACCCCATAACTACCATCACCACCACCACCCCATAACTACCATCATCACCCCATAACTACCATCACCACCCCATAGCTACCATCACCACCCCATAATTACCATCACCACCCCATAGCTACCATCACCACCCCATAACTACCATCACCACCCCATAACTACCATCACCACCACCCCATAACTACCATCACCACC
This sequence comes from Salmo salar, assembly GCF_965601325.2. Lineage (NCBI taxonomy): Eukaryota > Metazoa > Chordata > Actinopteri > Salmoniformes > Salmonidae > Salmo > Salmo salar. The sequence goes on along the minus strand of NC_138291.1, from coordinate 184,448,705 downwards.
CCATAGCTACCATCACCACCCCATAATTACCATCACCACCCCATAGCTACCATCACCACCCCATAGCAACCATCACCACCCCATAACTACCATCACCACCCCATAACTACCATCACCACCCCCATAACTACCATCATCACCACCCCATAACTACCACCATCACCACCACCCAATAACTACAATCACCACGCCATAACTACCACCATCACCACCACCCCATAACTACCACCACCACCCCATAACTACCATCACCACCACCCCATAACTACCATCACCACCACCCCATAACTACCATCACCACCCCATAACTACCATCACCACCCCCATAACTACCATCATCACCACCACATAACTACCACCACCACCACCACACCATAACTACCATCACCACCCCATAACTACCATCACCACCCCATAACTACCATCACCACCACCCCATAACTACCATCACCACCCCATAACTACCATCACCACCACCCCATAACTACCATCATCACCCCATAACTACCATCATCACCCCATAACTACCATCATCACCATCAAATAACTACCATCATCAACATCCCATAACTACCATCATCACCCCATAACTACCATCATCACCCCCTAACTACAATCACCATCACCTCATAACTACCATCATCACCCCCTATCTACCATACCCACCACCCCATAACTACCATCACCACCCCATAACTACCATCATCACCACCCCATAACTACCATCACCACCCCATCACCACCATCATCACCAACCCATAACTACCATCATCACCACCCCATAACTACCATCACCACCAACATCACCACCCCATAACTACCATCACCACCACATAACTACCATCATCATCTCCCCATAACTACCATCATAATCTCCCCATAACTACCATCACCACCACCCCCATAACTACCATCATCACCACCCCATAACTACCATCATCACCCCATAACTACCATCACCACCACCCCATAACTACCATCATCACCACCCCATAACTACCACCATCACCACCCCATAACTACAATCACCACCCCATAACTACCATCACCACCACATAACTACCATCATCACCATCCCATAACTACCATCATCAACATCCCATAACTACCATCATCACCCCATAACTACCATCATCACCCCCTAACTACCATACCCACCACCCCATAACTACCATCACCACCCCATAACTACCATCATCACCACCCCATAACTACCATCACCACCCCATCACCACCATCATCACCAACCCATAACTACCATCATCACCACCCCATAACTACTATCACCACCAACATCACCACCCCATAACTACCATCACCACCCCATAACTACCATCATCATCTCCCCATAACTACTATCATAACCACCCCATAACTACCATCACCAGCCCCTTAACTACCATCATAATCTCCCCATAACTACCATCACCACCACCCCCATAACTACCATCATCACCACCCCATAACTACCATCATCACCCCATAACTACCATCAACACCCCCATAACTACCATCATCACCACCACATAACTACCACCACCACCACCACACAATAACTACCATCACCACCCCATAACTACCATCACCACCCCATAACTACCATCATCATCTCCCCATAACTACTATCATCACCACCCCATAACTACCATCACCACCCCCTTAACTACCATCATAATCTCCCCATAACTACCATCACCACCACCCCCATAACTACCATCATCACCACCCCATAACTACCATCATCACCCCATAACTACCATCACCACCACCCCATAACTACCATCACCACCAACCCATAACTACCATCACCACCATCACCCCATAACTACCATCATCACCCCCTAACTACCATACCCACCACCCCATAACTACCATCATCACCACCCCATAACTACCATCACCACCCCATAACTACCATCATCACCACCCCATAACTACCATCACCACCCCATCACCACCATCATCACCACCCCATAACTACCATCACCACCCCATAACTACCATCACCACCACACCATAACTACCATCATCACCACCCCATAACTACCACCACCCAATAACTACTATCACCACCACCCCATAACTACCATCACCACCCCATAACTACCATCACCACCCCATAACTACCATCATCACCACCACCCCATAACTACCATCATCATCCCATAACTACCATCATCACCCCCCCATAACTACCAACATCACCACCCCACAACCTCCATCACCACCCCATAGCTACCACCATCACCACCACTCAATAACTACAATCACCACCCCATAACTACCACCATCACCACCACCCCATAACTACCACCACCACCCCATAACTACCATCATCACCACCCAATAACTACCATCACCACCCCATAACTACCATCATCACCCCATCACCACCATCATCACCCTATCACCACCATCATCACCACCCCATAACTACCATCACCACCCCATAACTACCATCACCACACAATAACTACCATCATCACCCCATAACTACCATCATCACCACATCACCACCATCATCACCACCCCATAACTACCATCACCACCCCATAACTACCATCATCACCACCCCATATCTACCATCACCACCCCATAACTACCATCACCACCACCCCATAACTACCATCATCACCAACCCATAACTACCATCACCACCACCACCCCATAACTACCATCTTCACCACCACCCCATAACTACCATCATCACCCCATAACTACCATCACCACCCCATAGCTACCATCACCACCCCATAATTACCATCACCACCCCATAGCTACCATCACCACCCCATAACTACCATCACCACCCCATAACTACCATCACCACCCCATAACTACCATCACCACCCCCATAACTACCATCATCACCACCCCATAACTACCACCATCACCACCACCCAATAACTACAATCACCACGCCATAACTACCACCATCACCACCACCCCATAACTACCACCACCACCCCATAACTACCATCACCACCACCCCATAACTACCATCACCACCACCCCATAACTACCATCACCACCCCATAACTACCATCACCACCCCATAACTACCATCAACACCCCCATAACTACCATCATCACCACCACATAACTACCACCACCACCACCACACAATAACTACCATCACCACCCCATAACTACCATCACCACCCCATAACTACCATCATCATCTCCCCATAACTACTATCGTCACCACCCCATAACTACCATCACCACCCCCTTAACTACCATCATAATCTCCCCATAACTACCATCACCACCACCCCCATAACTACCATCATCACCACCCCATAACTACCATCATCACCCCATAACTACCATCACCACCACCCCATAACTACCATCATCACCACCCCATAACTACCACCATCACCACCCCATAACTACAATCACCACCCCATAACTACCATCACCACCCCATAACTACCATCATCACCACCCCATATCTACCATCATCACCCCATAACTACCATCACCACCACCCCATAACTACCATCATCACCAACCCATAACTACCATCACCACCACCACCCCATAACTACCATCTTCACCACCACCCCATAACTACCATCATCACCCCATAACTACCATCACCACCCCATAGCTACCATCACCACCCCATAATTACCATCACCACCCCATAGCTACCATCACCACCCCATAACTACCATCACCACCCCATAACTACCATCACCACCACCCCATAACTACCATCACCACCCCATAGCTACCATCACCACCCCATAATTACCATCACCACCCCATAGCTACCATCACCACCCCATAACTACCATCACCACCCCATAACTACCATCACCACCCCATAACTACCATCACCACCCCCATAACTACCATCATCACCACCCCATAACTACCATCACCACCACCCCATAACTACCATCACCACCCCATCACCACCATCATCACCAACCCATAACTACCATCATCACCACCCCATAACTACCATCACCACCCCATAACTACCATCACCACCCCATAACTACCATCAACACCCCCATAACTACCATCATCACCACCACATAACTACCACCACCACCACCACACAATAACTACCATCCCCACCCCATAACTACCATCACCACCCCATAACTACCATCATCATCTCCCCATAACTACTATCATCACCACCCCATAACTACCATCACCACCCCCTTAACTACCATCATAATCTCCCCATAACTACCATCACCACCACCCCCATAACTACCATCATCACCACCCCATAACTACCATCATCACCTCATAACTACCATCACCACCACCCCATAACTACCATCATCACCACCCCATAACTACCACCATCACCACCCCATAACTACAATCACCACCCCATAACTACCATCACCACCACCCCATAACTACCATCATCACCACCCCATAACTACCATCACCACCACCCAATAACTACTATCACCACCACCCCATAACTACCATCATCCCAACCCCATAACTACCATCATCACCCCATAACTACCATCATCACCCCGTAACTACCATCACCACCACCCCATAACTACCATCATCACCCTATAACTACCATCATCACCCCCCCACAACTACCATCACCACCCCATAGCTACCACCATCACCACCACCCCATAACTACAATCACCAGCCCATAACTACCACTACCACCACCACCCCATAACTACCACCACCACCCCATAACTACCATCACCACCACCCCATAACTACCACCACCACCCCATAACTACCATCATCACCACCCAATAACTACCATCACCACCCCATAACTACCATCATCACCCCATCACCACCATCATCACCCCATCACCACCATCATCACCACCCCATAACTACCATCACCACCCCATAACTACCATCACCACACAATAACTACCATCATCACCCCATAACTACCATCATCACCACATCACCACCATCATCACAACCCCATAACTACCATCACCACCCCATAACTACCATCATCACCACCCCATATCTACCATCACCACCCCATAACTACCATCACCACGCCCCATAACTACCATCATCACCAACCCATAACTACCATCACCACCACCACCCCATAACTACCATCACCACCACCACCCCATAACTACCATCATCACCCCATAACTACCATCACCACCCCATAGCTACCATCACCACCCCATAATTACCATCACCACCCCATAGCTACCATCACCACCCCATAACTACCATCACCACCCCATAACTACCATCACCACCACCCCATAACTACCATCACCACCCCATAGCTACCATCACCACCCCATAATTACCATCACCACCCCATAGCTACCATCACCACCCCATAGCAACCATCACCACCCCATAACTACCATCACCACCCCATAACTACCATCACCACCCCCATAACTACCATCATCACCACCCCATAACTACCACCATCACCACCACCCAATAACTACAATCACCACGCCATAACTACCACCATCACCACCACCCCATAACTACCACCACCACCCCATAACTACCATCACCACCACCCCATAACTACCATCACCACCACCCCATAACTACCATCACCACCCCATAACTACCATCACCACCCCCATAACTACCATCATCACCACCACATAACTACCACCACCACCACCACACCATAACTACCATCACCACCCCATAACTACCATCACCACCCCATAACTACCATCACCACCACCCCATAACTACCATCACCACCCCATAACTACCATCACCACCACCCCATAACTACCATCATCACCCCATAACTACCATCATCACCCCATAACTACCATCATCACCATCAAATAACTACCATCATCAACATCCCATAACTACCATCATCACCCCATAACTACCATCATCACCCCCTAACTACAATCACCATCACCTCATAACTACCATCATCACCCCCTATCTACCATACCCACCACCCCATAACTACCATCACCACCCCATAACTACCATCATCACCACCCCATAACTACCATCACCACCCCATCACCACCATCATCACCAACCCATAACTACCATCATCACCACCCCATAACTACCATCACCACCAACATCACCACCCCATAACTACCATCACCACCACATAACTACCATCATCATCTCCCCATAACTACCATCATAATCTCCCCATAACTACCATCACCACCACCCCCATAACTACCATCATCACCACCCCATAACTACCATCATCACCCCATAACTACCATCACCACCACCCCATAACTACCATCATCACCACCCCATAACTACCACCATCACCACCCCATAACTACAATCACCACCCCATAACTACCATCACCACCACATAACTACCATCATCACCATCCCATAACTACCATCATCAACATCCCATAACTACCATCATCACCCCATAACTACCATCATCACCCCCTAACTACCATACCCACCACCCCATAACTACCATCACCACCCCATAACTACCATCATCACCACCCCATAACTACCATCACCACCCCATCACCACCATCATCACCAACCCATAACTACCATCATCACCACCCCATAACTACTATCACCACCAACATCACCACCCCATAACTACCATCACCACCCCATAACTACCATCATCATCTCCCCATAACTACTATCATAACCACCCCATAACTACCATCACCAGCCCCTTAACTACCATCATAATCTCCCCATAACTACCATCACCACCACCCCCATAACTACCATCATCACCACCCCATAACTACCATCATCACCCCATAACTACCATCAACACCCCCATAACTACCATCATCACCACCACATAACTACCACCACCACCACCACACAATAACTACCATCACCACCCCATAACTACCATCACCACCCCATAACTACCATCATCATCTCCCCATAACTACTATCATCACCACCCCATAACTACCATCACCACCCCCTTAACTACCATCATAATCTCCCCATAACTACCATCACCACCACCCCCATAACTACCATCATCACCACCCCATAACTACCATCATCACCCCATAACTACCATCACCACCACCCCATAACTACCATCATCACCAAACCCATAACTACCACCATCACCACCCCATAACTACAATCAACACCCCATAACTACCATCACCACCACCCCATAACTACCATCATCACCACCCCATAACTACCATCACCACCACCCAATAACTACTATCACCACCACCCCATAACTACCATCATCCCAACCCCATAACTACCATCATCACCCCATAACTACCATCATCACCCCGTAACTACCATCACCACCATCCCATAACTACCATCATCACCACCCCATAACTACCATCATCACCCTATAACTACCATCATCACCCCCCCACAACTACCATCACCACCCCATAGCTACCACCATCACCACCACCCCATAACTACAATCACCAGCCCATAACTACCACTACCACCACCACCCCATAACTACCACCACCACCCCATAACTACCATCACCACCACCCCATAACTACCACCACCACCCCATAACTACCATCATCACCACCCAATAACTACCATCACCACCCCATAACTACCATCATCACCCCATCACCACCATCATAACCCCATCACCACCATCATCACCACCCCATAACTACCATCACCACCCCATAACTACCATCACCACACAATAACTACCATCATCACCCCATAACTACCATCATCACCACATCACCACCATCATCACCACCCCATAACTACCATCACCACCCCATAACTACCATCATCACCACCCCATATCTACCATCACCACCCCATAACTACCATCACCACCACCCCATAACTACCATCATCACCAACCCATAACTACCATCACCACCACCACCCCATAACTACCATCACCACCACCACCCCATAACTACCATCATCACCCCATAACTACCATCACCACCCCATAGCTACCATCACCACCCCATAATTACCATCACCACCCCATAGCTACCATCACCACCCCATAACTACCATCACCACCCCATAACTACCATCACCACCACCCCATAACTACCATCACCACCCCATAGCTACCATCACCACCCCATAATTACCATCACCACCCCATAGCTACCATCACCACCCCATAGCAACCATCACCACCCCATAACTACCATCACCACCCCATAACTACCATCACCACCCCCATAACTACCATCATCACCACCCCATAACTACCACCATCACCACCACCCAATAACTACAATCACCACGCCATAACTACCACCATCACCACCACCCCATAACTACCACCACCACTCCATAACTACCATCACCACCACCCCATAACTACCATCACCACCACCCCATAACTACCATCACCACCCCATAACTACCATCACCACACCATAACTACCATCACCACCCCCATAACTACCATCATCACCACCACATAACTACCACCACCACCACCACACCATAACTACCATCACCACCCCATAACTACCATCACCACCCCATAACTACCATCACCACCACCCCATAACTACCATCACCACCCCATAACTACCATCACCACCACCCCATAACTACCATCATCACCCCATAACTACCATCATCACCCCATAACTACCATCATCACCATCCCATAACTACCATCATCAACATCCCATAACTACCATCATCACCCCATAACTACCATCATCACCAACTAACTACAATCACCATCACCTCATAACTACCATCATCACCCCCTATCTACCATACCCACCACCCCATAACTACCATCACCACCCCATAACTACCATCATCACCACCCCATAACTACCATCACCACCCCATCACCACCATCATCACCAACCCATAACTACCATCATCACCACCCCATAACTACCATCACCACCAACATCACCACCCCATAACTACCATCACCACCCCATAACTACCATCATCATCTCCCCATAACTACTATCATCACCCCATAACTACCATCACCACCCCCTTAACTACCATCATAATCTCCCCATAACTACCATCACCACCACCCCCATAACTACCATCATCACCACCCCATAACTACCATCATCACCCCATAACTACCATCACCACCACCCCATAACTACCATCATCACCACCCCATAACTACCACCATCACCACCCCATAACTACAATCAACACCCCATAACTACCATCACCACCACATAACTACCATCATCACCATCCCATAACTACCATCATCACCCCATAACTACCATCATCACCCCCTAACTACCATCACCATCACCTCATAACTACCATCATCACCCCCTAACTACCATACCCACCACCCCATAACTACCATCACCACCCCATAACTACCATCATCACCACCCCATAACTACCATCACCACCCCATCACCACCATCATCACCAACCCATAACTACCATCATCACCACCCCATAACTACTATCACCACCAACATCACCACCCCATAACTACCATCACCACCCCATAACTACCATCATCATCTCCCCATAACTACTATCATAACCACCCCATAACTACCATCACCACCCCCTTAACTACCATCATAATCTCCCCATAACTACCATCACCACCACCCCCATAACTACCATCATCACCACCCCATAACTACCATCATCACCCCATAACTACCATCACCACCACCCCATAACTACCATCATCACCACCCCATAACTACCACCATCACCACCCCATAACTACAATCACCACCCCATAACTACCATCACCACCACATAACTACCATCATCACCATCCCATAACTACCATCATCAACATCCCATAACTACCATCATCACCCCATAACTACCATCATCACCCCCTAACTACCATCACCATCACCTCATAACTACCATCATCACCCCCTAACTACCATACCCACCACCCCATAACTACCATCACCACCCCATAACTACCATCATCACCACCCCATAACTACCATCACCACCCCATCACCACCATCATCACCAACCCATAACTACCATCATCACCACCCCATAACTACCATCACCACCAACATCACCACCCCATAACTACCATCACCACCCCATAACTACCATCATCATCTCCCCATAACTACCATCACCACCCCCTTAACTACCATCATAATCTCCCCATAACTACCATCACCACCACCCCCATAACTACCATCATCACCACCCCATAACTACCATCATCACCCCATAACTACCATCACCACCACCCCATAACTACCATCATCACCACCCCATAACTACCACCATCACCACCCCATAACTACAATCACCACCCCATAACTACCATCACCACCACCCCATAACTACCATCATCACCACACCATAAATACCATCACCACCACCCAATAACTACTATCACCACCACCCCATAACTACCATCATCCCAACCCCATAACTACCATCATCACCCCATAACTACCATCATCACCCCGTAACTACCATCACCACCACCCCATAACTACCATCATCACCACCCCATAACTACCATCATCACCCTATAACTACCATCATCACCCCCCCACAACTACCATCACCACCCCATAGCTACCACCATCACCACCACCCCATAACTACAATCACCAGCCCATAACTACCACCATCACCACCACCCCATAACTACCACCACCACCCCATAACTACCATCACCACCACCCCATAACTACCATCATCACCACCCCATAACTACCACCATCACCACCCCATAACTACCATCACCACCACACCATAACTACTATCATCACCACCCCATAACTACCACCACCCAATAACTACAATCAACACCACCCCATAACTACCATCACCACCCCATAACTACCATCACCAACCAATAACTACCATCATCACCACCACCCCATAACTACCATCATCATCACCCCCCCATAACTACCAACATCGCCACCCCACAACTACCATCAGCACCCCATAGCTACCACCATCACCACCACCCAATAACTACAATCACCACCCCATAACTACCACCATCACCACCACCCCATAACTACCACCACCACCCCATAACTACCATCATCACCACCCAATAACTACCATCACCACCCCATTACTACCATCATCACCCCATCACCACCATCATCGCCCCATCATCACCACCCCATAACTACCATCACCACCCCATAACTACCATCACCACACAATAACTACCATCACCACCCCATAACTACTATCATCACCACCCCATATCTACCATCACCACCCCATAACTACCATCACCACCACCCCATAACTACCATCATCACCAACCCATAACTACCATCACCACCACCACCCCATAACTACCATCACCACCACCACCCCATAACTACCATCATCACCCCATAACTACCATCACCACCCCATAGCTACCATCACCACCCCATAATTACCATCACCACCCCATAGCTACCATCACCACCCCATAACTACCATCACCACCCCATAACTACCATCACCACCCCATAACTACCATCACCACCCCCATAACTACCATCACCACCACCCCCATAACCACCATCATCACCACCACATAACTACCATCATCACCCCATAACTACCATCACCACCACCCCATAACTACCATCATCACCACCCCATAACTACCACCATCACCTCCACATAACTACCATCACCACCCCATAACTACCATCACCACCACCGCATAACTACCATCATCACCTTCCCATAACTACCATCATCACCACCCCATAACTACCATCATCACCCCATAACTACCATCAACACCCCGTAACTACCATCACCACCACCCCATAACTACCATCATCACCACCCCATAACTACCATCATGACCCCATAACTACCATCATCACCCCCCCACAACTACCATCACCACCCCATAGCTACCACCATCACCACCACCCCATAACTACAATCACCATCCCATAACTATCACCATCACCACCACCCCATAACTATCACCACCACCCCATAACTACCATCACCACCACCCCATAACTACCATCATCACCACCCCATAACTACCACCATCACCACCCCATAACTACCATCAACACCACCCAATAACTACTATCACCACCACCCCATAACTACCATCACCACCCCATAACTACCATCATCACCCCGTAACTACCATCACCACCACCCCATAACTACCATCATCACCACCCCATAACTACCATCATCACCCTATAACTACCATCATCACCCCCCCACAACTACCATCACCACCCCATAGCTACCACCATCACCACCACCCCATAACTACAATCACCAGCCCATAACTACCACCATCACCACCACCCCATAACTACCACCACCACCCCATAACTACCATCACCACCACCCCATAACTACAATCACCAGCCCATAACTACCACCATCATCACCACCCCATAACTACCACCATCCCCACCCCATAACTACCATCACCACCCCATAACTACCATCACCACCACACCATAACTACTATCATCACCACCCCATAACAACCACCACCCAATAACTACTATCAACACCACCCCATAACTACCATCACCACCCCATAACTACCATCACCACCCCATAACTACCATCATCACCACCACCCCATAACTACCATCATCACCCCCCCATAACTACCAACATCACCACCCCACAACTACCATCACCACCCCATAGCTACCACCATCACCACCACCCAATAACTACAATCACCACCCCATAACTACCACCATCACCACCAACCCATAACTACCACCACCACCCCATAACTACCATCATCACCACCCAATAACTACCATCACCACCCCATAACTACCATCATCACCCCATCACCACCATCATCGCCCCATCATCACCACCCCATAACTACCATCACCACCCCATAACTACCATCACCACAATAACTACCATCATCACCCCATAACTACCATCACCACCCCATAACTACTATCATCACCACCCCATATCTACCATCACCACCCCATAACTACCATCACCACCACCCCATAACTACCATCATCACCAACCCATAACTACCATCACCACCACCACCCCATAACTACCATCACCACCACCACCCCATAACTACCATCACCACCCCATAGCTACCATCACCACCCCATAATTACCATCACCACCCCATAGCTACAATCACCACCCCATAACTACCATCACCACCCCATAACTACCATCACCACCCCATAGCTACCATCACCACCCCATAATTACCATCACCACCCCATAGCTACCATCACCACCCCCAGAACTACCATCATCACCACCCCATAACTACCATCATCACCCCATAACTACCATCACCACCACCCCATAACTACCAACATCACCACCCCATAACTACCACCATCACCACCCCATAACTACCATCACCACCCCATAACTACCATCACCACCACCGCATAACTACCATCATCACCATCCCATAACTACCATCATCACCACCCCATAACTACCATCATCACCCCATAACTACCATCATCACCCCGTAACTACCATCACTACCACCCCATAACTACCATCATCACCACCCCATAACTACCATCATCACCCCATAACTACCATCATCACCCCCCCACAACTACCATCACCACCCCATAGCTACCACCATCACCACCACCCCATAACTACAATCACCATCCCATAACTATCACCATCACCACCACCACATAACTACCACCACCACCCCATAACTACCATCACCACCACCCCATAACTACCATCATCACCACCCCATAACTACCACCATCACCACCCCATAACTACCATCAACACCACCCAATAACTACTATCACCACCACCCCATAACTACCATCACCACCCCATAACTACCATCACCACCCCATAACTACCATCACCACCCCATAACTACCATCACCACCCCATAACTACCATCATCACCACCACCCCATAACTACCATCATCACCCCATAACTACCATCATCACCCCCCCATAACTACCATCATCACCACCCCACAACTACCATCACCACCCCATAGCTACCACCATCACCACCACCCAATAACTACAATCACCACCCCATAACTACCACCATCACCACCACCCCATAACTACCACCACCACCCCATAACTACCATCATCACCACCCAATAACTACCATCACCAGCCCATAACTACCATCATCACCCCATCACCACCATCATCACCCATTCACCACCATCATCACCACCCCATAACTACCATCACCACCCCATAACTACCATCACCACACAATAACTACCATCATAACCCCATAACTACCATCACCACCACCCCATAACTACCATCACCACCCCATAACTACCATCATCACCACCCCATATCTACCATCACCACCCCATAACTACCATCACCACCACCCCATAACTACCATCACCACCCCATAACTACCATCACCACCCCATAACTACCATCACCACCACCACCACCCCATAACTACCATCACCACCCCATAACTACCATCACCATCACCACCACCCGATAACTACCATCATAACCCCATAACTACCATCACCACCCCATAGCTACCATCACCACCCCATAATTACCATCACCACCCCATAGCTACCATCACCACCCCATAACTACCATCACCACCCCATAACTACCATCACCACCACCCCATAACTACCATCACCACCCCATAGCTACCATCACCACCCCATAATTACCATCACCACCCCATAGCTTCCATCACCACCCCATAACTACCATGCCCACCCCATAGCTACCATCACCACCCCATAACTACCATCACCACCACCCCATAACTACCATCACCACCCCATAACTACCATCACCACCACCCCGTAACTACCATCACCACCCCATAACTACCATCACCACCCCATAACTACCATCATCACCACCCCGTAACTACCATCACCACCACCCCATAACTACCATCACCACCACCCCATAACTACCATCTCCACCCCATAACTACCATCACCACCCCATAACTACCATCACCACCCCATAACTACCATCACCACCATCCCATAACTACCATCATCACCCCATAACTACCATCATCACCCCCTAACTATCATCACCATCACCCCATAACTACCATCATCACCCCCTATCTACCATACCCACATCCCCATAACTACCATCATCACCACCCCATAACTACCATCACCACCAACATCACCACCCCATAACTACCATCACCACCCCATAACTACCATCATCATCTCCCCATAACTACTATCATCACCACCCCATAACTACCATCACCACCCCCTTAACTACCATCATAATCTCCCCATAACTACCATCACCACCACCCCCATAACTACCATCATCACCACCCCAAAACTACCATCATCACCCCATAACTACCATCACCACCACACCATAACTACCATCACCACCCCATAACTACCACCATCACCACCCCATAACTACCATCACCACCCCATAACTACCATCACCACCACCCCATAACTACCATCAACACCACCCCATAACTACCATCACCACCACCCAATAACTACTATCACCATCATGCCATAACTTCCATCATCCCCACCCCATAACTACCATCACCACCCCATAACTACCATCATCACCATCCCATAACTACCATCACCACCACATAACTACCATCACCACCACCCCATAACTACCATCACCACCACCCCATACCTACCATCACCACCACCCCGTAACTACCATCACCACCCTATAACTACCATCATCACCACCCCATAACTACCATCACCACACCATAACTACCATCACCACCACCCCATAACTACCATCACCACCCCATAACTACCATCACCACCACCCCATAACTACCATCATCACCCCATAACTACCATCATCACCATCCCATAACTACCATCATCACCATCCCATAACTACCATCATCACCCCATAACTACCATCATCACACCCTAACTACCATCACCATCACCCCATAACTACCATCATCACCCCCTAACTACCATACCCACCACCCCATAACTACCATCATCACCAACCCATAACTACCATCACCACCCCATAACTACCACCATCACCACCCCATAACTACCATCATCACCACCCCATATCTACCATCACCACCCCATAACTACCATCACCACCACCCCATAACTACCATCATCACCAACCCATAACTACCATCACCACCACCACCCCATAACTACCATCATCACCCCATAACTACCATCACCACCCCATAGCTACCATCACCACCCCATAATTACCATCACCACCCCATTGCTACCATCACCACCCCATAACTACCATCTCCACCCCATAACTACCATCACCACCCCATAACTACCATCATCACCCCATAACTACCATCATCACCCCCTAACTACCATCACCATCACCCCATAACTACCATCATCACCCCCTAACTACCATACCCACCACCCCATAACTACCATCATCACCACCCCATAACTACCATCACCACCAACATCACCACCCCATAACTACCATCACCACCCCATAACTACCATCATCATCTCCCCATAACTACTATCATCACCACCCCATAACTACCATCACCACCCCCTTAACTACCATCATAATCTCCCCATAACTACCATCACCACCACCCCCATAACTACCATCATCACCACCCCATAACTACTATCATCACCCCATAACTACCATCACCACCACACCATAACTACCATCACCACCCCATAACTACCATCACCACCCCCTTAACTACCATCATAATCTCCCCAAAACTACCATCACCACCACCCCCATAACTACCATCATCACCACCCCAAAACTACCATCATCACCCCATAACTACCATCACCACCACACCATAACTACCATCACCACCCCATAACTACCACCATCACCACCCCATAACTACCATCACCACCCCATAACTACCATCACCACCACCCCATAACTACCATCAACACCACCCCATAACTACCATCACCACCACCCAATAACTACTATCACCATCATGCCATAACTTCCATCATCCCCACCCCATAACTACCATCACCACCCCATAACTACCATCATCACCATCCCATAACTACCATCACCACCCCATAACTACCATCACCACCACCCCATAACTACCATCACCACCACCCCATAACTACCATCACCACCACCCCGTAACTACCATCACCACCCTATAACTACCATCATCACCACCCCATAACTACCATCACCACCCCATAACTACCATCACCACCACCCCATAACTACCATCACCACCCCATAACTACCATCACCACCACCCCATAACTACCATCATCACCCCATAACTACCATCATCACCATCCCATAACTACCATCATCACCATCCCATAACTACCATCATCACCCCATAACTACCATCATCACACCCTAACTACCATCACCATCACCCCATAACTACCATCATCACCCCCTAACTACCATACCCACCACCCCATAACTACCATCATCACCACCCCATAACTACCATCACCACCCCATAACTACCACCATCACCACCCCATAACTACCATCATCACCACCCCATATCTACCATCACCACCCCATAACTACCATCACCACCACCCCATAACTACCATCCTCACCAACCCATAACTACCATCACCACCACCACCCCATAACTACCATCATCACCCCATAACTACCATCACCACCCCATAGCTACCATCACCACCCCATAATTACCATCACCACCCCATTGCTACCATCACCACCCCATAACTACCATCTCCACCCCATAACTACCATCACCACCCCATAACTACCATCATCACCCCATAACTACCATCATCACCCCCTAACTACCATCACCATCACCCCATAACTACCATCATCACCCCCTAACTACCATACCCACCACCCCATAACTACCATCATCACCACCCCATAACTACCATCACCACCAACATCACCACCCCATAACTACCATCACCACCCCATAACTACCATCATCATCTCCCCATAACTACTATCATCACCACCCCATAACTACCATCACCACCCCCTTAACTACCATCATAATCTCCCCATAACTACCATCACCACCACCCCCATAACTACCATCATCACCACCCCATAACTACCATCATCACCCCATAACTACCATCACCACCACACCATAACTACCATCACCACCCCATAACTACCACCATCACCACCCCATAACTACCATCACCACCCCATAACTACCATCACCACCACCCCATAACTACCATCAACACCACCCCATAACTACCATCACCACCACCCAATAACTACTATCACCACCCCATAACTACCATCACCACCCCATAACTACCATCATCACCATCCCATAACTACCATCACCACCCCATAACTACCATCACCACCACCCCATAACTACCATCACCACCACCCCATAACTACCATCACCACCACCCCGTAACTACCATCACCACCCTATAACTACCATCATCACCACCCCATAACTACCATCACCACCCCATAACTACCATCCCACCACCCCATAACTACCATCACCACCCCATAACTACCATCACACCACCCCATAACTACCATCATCACCCCATAACTACCATCATCACCATCCCATAACTATCATCATCACCCCATAACTACCATCATCACACCCTAACTACCATCACCATCACCCCATAACTACCATCATCACCCCCTAACTACCATACCCACCACCCCATAACTACCATCATCACCACCCCATAACTACCATCACCACCCCATAACTACCACCATCACCACCCCATAACTACCATCATCACCACCCCATATCTACCATCACCACCCCATAACTACCATCACCACCACCCCATAACTACCATCATCACCAACCCATAACTACCATCACCACCACCACCCCATAACTACCATCATCACCCCATAACTACCATCACCACCCCATAGCTACCATCACCACCCCATAATTACCATCACCACCCCATTGCTACCATCACCACCCCATAACTACCATCACCACCCCATAACTACCATCACCACCACCCCATAACTACCATCACCACCCCATAGCTACCATCACCACCCCATAATTACCATCACCACCCCATAGCTACCATCACCACCCCATAACTACCATCACCACCCCATAGCTACCATCACCACCCCATAACTACCATCACCACAACCCCATAACTACCATCACCACCCCATAACTACCATCACCACCACCCCGTAACTACCATCATCACCACCCCATAACTACCATCACCACCACCCCATAACTACCATCACCACCCCATAACTACCATCACCACCAACCCATAACTACCATCACCACCACCCCATAACTACCATCACCACCCCATAACTACCATCACCACCACCCCATAACTACCATCATCACCCCATAACTACCATCATCACCATCCCATAACTACCATCATCACCATCCCATAACTACCATCACCACCACCCCATAACTACCATCACCACCCCATAACTACCATCACCACCACCCCGTAACTACCATCATCACCACCCCATAACTACCATCACCACCACCCCATAACTACCATCACCACCCCATAACTACCATCACCACCAACCCATAACTACCATCACCACCACCCCATAACTACCATCACCACCCCATAACTACCATCACCACCACCCCATAACTACCATCATCACCCCATAACTACCATCATCACCATCCCATAACTACCATCATCACCATCCCATAACTACCATCATCACCATCCCATAACTACCATCACCACCCCATAACTACCATCACCACCACCCCATAACTACCATCACCACCACCCCATAACTACCATCACCACCACCCCGTAACTACCATCACCACCCTATAACTACCATAATCACCACCCCATAACTACCATCACCACCACCCCATAACTACCATCACCACCCCATAACTACCATCACCACCACCCCATAACTACCATCACCACCCCATAACTACCATCACCACCACCCCATAACTACCATCATCACCCCATAACTACCATCATCACCATCCCATAACTACCATCATCACCATCCCATAACTACCATCATTACCCCATAACTACCATCATCACACCCTAACTACCATCACCATCACCCCATAACTACCATCATCACCCCCTAACTACCATACCCACCACCCCATAACTACCATCATCACCACCCCATAACTACCATCACCACCCCATAACTACCACCATCACCACCCCATAACTACCATCATCACCACCCCATATCTACCATCACCACCCCATAACTACCATCACCACCACACCATAACTACCATCATCACCAACCCATAACTACCATCACCACCACCACCCCATAACTACCATCACAACCACCACCCCATAACTACCATCACCACCCCATAGCTACCATCACCACCCCATAATTACCATCACCACCCCATTGCTACCATCACCATCCCATAACTACCATCACCACCACCCCATAACTGCCATCACCACCCCATAGCTACAATCACCACCCCATAATTACCATCACCACCCCATAGCTACCATCACCACCCCATAACTACCATCACCACCCCATAGCTACCATCACCACCCCATAACTACCATCACCACCACCCCATAACTACCATCACCACCCCATAACTACCATCACCACCACCCCGTAACTACCATCATCACCACCCCATAACTACCATCACCACCACCCCATAACTACCATCACCACCCCATAACTACCATCACCACCCCATAACTACCATCACCACCACCCCATAACTACCATCACCACCCCATAACTACCATCACCAACACCCCATAACTACCATCATCACCCCATAACTACCATCATCACCATCCCATAACTACCATCATCACCATCCCATAACTACCATCATCACCCCATAACTACCAGCACCATCACCCCATAACTACCATCATCACCCCCTAACTAACATACCCACCACCCCATAACTACCATCATCACCACCCCATAACTACCATCACCACCCAGTAACTACCATCATCACCACCCCATAACTACCATCACCACCCCATCACCACCATCATCACCAACCCATAACTACCATCATCACCACCCCATAACTACCATCACCACCAACATCACCACCCCATAACTACCATCACCACCCCATAACTACCATCATCATCTCCCCATAACTACTATCATCACCACCCCATAACTACCATCACCACCCCCTTAACTACCTTCATAATCTCCCCATAACTACCATCACCACCACCCCCATAACTACCATCATCACCACCCCATAACTACCATCATCACCCCATAACTACCATCACCACCACCCCATAACTACCATCATCACCACCCCATAACTACCACCATCACCACCCCATAACTACCATCACCACCCCATAACTACCATCACCACCACCCCATAA
The DNA here is from genome assembly GCF_965601325.2 of Salmo salar. Classification (NCBI taxonomy): domain Eukaryota; kingdom Metazoa; phylum Chordata; class Actinopteri; order Salmoniformes; family Salmonidae; genus Salmo; species Salmo salar. The sequence continues at coordinate 184,427,393 of NC_138291.1, read as the reverse complement.
CTACCATCATCACCACCCCATAACTACCATCACCACCACCCAATAACTACTATCACCACCACCCCATAACTTCCATCATCCCCACCCCATAACTACCATCACCACCCCATAACTACCATCACCACCACCCCATAACAACCATCACCACCCCATAACTACCATCACCACCACCCCATAACTACCATCACCACCCCATAACTACCATCACCACCATCCCATAACTACCATCATCACCCCATAACTACCATCATCACCCCCTAACTACCATCACCATCACCCCATAACTACCATCATCACCCCCTAACTACCATACCCACCACCCCATAACTACCATCATCACCACCCCATAACTACCATCACCACCCCATAACTACCATCATCACCACCGCATAACTACCATCACCACCCCATCACCACCATCATCACCAACCCATAACTACCATCATCACATCCCCATAACTACCAACACCACCCCCTTAACTACCATCATAATCTCCACATAACTACCATCACCACCACCCCCATAACTACCATCATCACCACCCCATAACTACCATCATCACCCCATAACTACCATCACCACCACCCCATAACTACCATCAACACCACCCCATAACTACCATCACCACCACCCAATAACTACTATCACCACCATGCCATAACTTCCATCATCCCCACCCCATAACTACCATCACCACCCCATAACTACCATCATCACCATCCCATAACTACCATCACCACCCCATAACTACCATCACCACCACCCCATAACTACCATCACCACCCCATAACTACCATCACCACCACCCCGTAACTACCATCACCACCCTATAACTACCATCATCACCACCCCATAACTACCATCACCACCCCATAACTACCATCACCACCACCCCATAACTACCATCACCACCCCATAACTACCATCACCACCACCCCATAAGTACCATCATCACCCCATAACTACCATCATCACCATCCCATAACTACCATCATCACCATCCCATAACTACCATCATCACCCCATAACTACCATCATCACACCCTAACTACCATCACCATCACCCCATAACTACCATCATCACCCCCTAACTACCATACCCACCACCCCATAACTACCATCATCACCACCCCATAACTACCATCACCACCCCATAACTACCACCATCACCACCCCATAACTACCATCATCACCACCCCATATCTACCATCACCACCCCATAACTACCATCACCACCACCCCATAACTACCATCATCACCAACCCATAACTACCATCACCACCACCACCCCATAACTACCATCACCACCACCACCCCATAACTACCATCATCACCCCATAACTACCATCACCACCCCATAGCTACCATCACCACCCCATAATTACCATCACCACCCCATTGCTACCATCACCACCCCATAACTACCATCACCACCCCATAACTACCATCACCACCACCCCATAACTACCATCACCACCCCATAGCTACCATCACCACCCCATAATTACCATCACCACCCCATAGCTACCATCACCACCCCATAACTACCATCACCACCCCATAGCTACCATCACCACCCCATAACTACCATCACCACCACCCCATAACTACCATCACCACCCCATAACTACCATCACCACCACCCCGTAACTACCATCACCACCCCATAACAACCATCATCACCACCCCATAACTACCATCACCACCCCATAACCACCATCATCACCACCCCATAACTACCATCACCACCCCATAACTACCATCACCACCACCCCATAACTACCATCACCACCCCATAACTACCATCACCACCACCCCATAACTACCATCATCACCCCATAACTACCATCATCATCACCCCATAACTACCATCATCACCATCCCATAACTACCATCATCACCATCCCTTAACTACCATCATCACCCCCTAACTACCATCACCATCACCCCATAACTACCATCATCACCCCCTAACTACCATACCCACCACCCCATAACTACCATCATCACCACCCCATAACTACCATCACCACCCCATCACCACCATCATCACCAACCCATAACTACCATCATCACCACCCCATAACTACCATCACCACCAACATCACCACCCCATAACTACCATCACCACCCCATAACTACCATCATCATCTCCCCATAACTACTATCATCACCACCCCATAACTACCATCACCACCCCCTTAACTACCTTCATAATCTCCCCATAACTACCATCACCACCACCCCCATAACTACCATCACCACCCCATAGCTACCATCACCACCCCATAATTACCATCACCACCCCATTGCTACCATCACCACCCCATAACTACCATCACCACCCCATAACTACCATCACCACCACCCCATAACTACCATCACCACCCCATAGCTACCATCACCACCCCATAATTACCATCACCACCCCATAGCTACCATCACCACCCCATAACTACCATCACCACCCCATAGCTACCATCACCACCCCATAACTACCATCACCACCACCCCATAACTACCATCACCACCCCATAACTACCATCACCACCACCCCATAACTACCATCATCACCACCCCATAACTACCATCACCACCACCTAATAACTACTATCACCACCACCCCATAACTTCCATCATCCCCACCCCATAACTACCATCACCACCCCATAACTACCATCATCACCATCCCATAACTACCATCATCACCACCCCATAACTACCATCATCACCCCATAACTACCATCATCACCCCGTAACTACCATCACCACCACCCCATAACTACCATCATCACCACCCCATAACTACCATCATCACCCCATAACTACCATCATCACCCCCCCACAACTACCATCACCACCCCATAGCTACCACCATCACCACCACACCATAACTACAATCACCAGCCCATAACTACCACCATCACCACCACCCCATAACTACCACCACCACCCCATAACTACCATCACCACCACCCCATAACTACCATCATCACCACCCCATAACTACCACCATCACCACCCCATAACTACCATCACCACCCCATAACTACCATCACCACCACACCATAACTACCATCATCACCACCCCATAACTACCATCACCACCACCCAATAACTACTATCACCACCACCCCATAACTACCATCACCACCCCATAACTACCATCATCACCCCATAACTACCATCACCACCCCATAACTACCATCATCACCACCACCCCATAACTACCATCATCACCCCATAACTACCATCATCATCCCCCCAAAAACTACCATCATCACCACCCCACAACTACCATCACCACCCCATAGCTACCACCATCACCACCACCCAATAACTACAATCACCACCCCATAACTAACACCATCACCACCACCCCATAACTACCACCACCACCCCATAACTACCATCATCACCAACCCATAACTACCATCACCACCACCACCCCATAACTACCATCACCACCACCACCCCATAACTACCATCATCACCCCATAACTACCATCACCACCCCATAGCTACCATCACCACCCCATAATTACCATCACCACCCCATAGCTACCATCACCACCCCATAACTACCATCACCACCCCATAACTACCATCACCACCACCCCATAACTACCATCACCACCCCATAGCTACCATCACCACCCCATAATTACCATCACCACCCCATAGCTACCATCACCACCCCATAACTACCATCACCACCCCATAGCTACCATCATCACATCCCCATAACTACCATCACCACCCCCTTAACTACCATCATAATCTCCCCATAACTACCATCACCACCACCCCCATAACTACCATCATCACCACCCCAAAACTACAATCATCACCCCATAACTACCATCACCACCACCCCATAACTACCATCATCACCACCCCATAACTACCACCATCACCACCCCATAACTACCATCACCACCCCATAACTACCATCACCACCACACCATAACTACCATCATCACCACCCCATAACTACCATCACCACCACCCAATAACTACTATCACCACCACCCCATAACTACCATCACCACCCCATAACTAGCATCACCACCCCATAACTACCATCACCACCCCATAACTACCATCATCACCACCACCCCATAACTACCATCATCACCCCATAACTACCATCATCACCCCCCAAAAACTACCATCATCACCACCCCACAACTACCATCACCACCCCATAGCTACCACCATCACCACCACCCAATAACTACAATCACCACCCCATAACTAACACCATCACCACCACCCCATAACTACCACCACCACCCCATAACTACCATCACCACCACCCAATAACTACCATCACCACCCCATAACTACCATCATCACCCCATCACCACCATCATCACCCCATCACCACCATCATCACCACCCCATAACTACCATCACCAGCCCGTAACTACCATCACCACACAATAACTACCATCATCACCCCATAACTACCATCATCACCCCATCACCACCATCATTACCACCCCATAACTACCATCACCACCCCATAACTACCATCATCACCACCCCATATCTACCATCACCACCCCATAACTACCATCACCACCACCCCATAACTACCATCATCACCAACCCATAACTACCATCACCACCACCACCCCATAACTACCATCACCACCACCACCCCATAACTACCATCATCACCCCATAACTACCATCACCACCCCATAGCTACGATCACCACCCCATAATTACCATCACCACCCCATAGCTACCATCACCACCCCATAACTACCATCACCACCCCATAACTACCATCACCACCAACCCATAACTACCATCACCACCCCATAGCTACCATCACCACCCCATAATTACCATCACCACCCCATAGCTACCATCACCACCCCATAACTACCATCACCACCCCATAGCTACCATCACCACCCCATAACTACCATCACCACCACCCCATAACTACCATTACCAACCCATAACTACCATCATCACATCCCCATAACTACCATCACCACCCCCTTAACTACCATCATAATCTCCCCATAACTACCATCACCACCACCCCCATAACTACCATCATCACCACCCCATAACTACCATCATCACCCCATAACTACCATCACCACCACCCCATAACTACCATCATCACCACCCCATAACTACCACCATCACCACCCCATAACTACCATCACCACCCCATAACTACCATCACCACCACCCCATAACTACCATCAACACCACCCCATAACTACCATCACCACCACCCAATAACTACTATCACCACCATGCCATAACTTCCATCATCCCCACCCCATAACTACCATCACCACCCCATAACTACCATCATCACCATCCCATAACTACCATCACCACCCCATAACTACCATCACCACCACCCCATAACTACCATCACCACCCCATAACTACCATCACCACCACCCCGTAACTACCATCACCACCCTATAACTACCATCATCACCACCCCATAACTACCATCACCACCCCATAACTACCATCACCACCACCCCATAACTACCATCACCACCCCATAACTACCATCACCACCACCCCATAACTACCATCATCACCCCATAACTACCATCATCACCATCCCATAACTACCATCATCACCATCCCATAACTACCATCATCACCATCCCATAACTACCATCATCACCCCATAACTACCATCATCACACCCTAACTACCATCACCATCACCCCATAACTACCATCATCACCCCCTAACTACCATACCCACCACCCCATAACTACCATCATCACCAACCCATAACTACCATCACCAACCCATAACTACCACCATCACCACCCCATAACTACCATCATCACCACCCCATATCTACCATCACCACCCCATAACTACCATCACCACCACCCCATAACTACCATCATCACCAACCCATAACTACCATCACCACCACCACCCCATAACTACCATCACCACCACCACCCCAAAACTACCATCATCACCCCATAACTACCATCACCACCCCATAGCTACCATCACCACCCCATAATTACCATCACCACCCCATTGCTACCATCACCACCCCATAACTACCATCACCACCCCATAACTACCATCACCACCCCATAACTACCATCACCACCACCCCATAACTACCATCACCACCCCATAGCTACCATCACCACCCCATAATTACCATCACCACCCCATAGCTACCATCACCACCCCATAACTACCATCACCACCCCATAGCTACCATCACCACCCCATAACTACCATCACCACCACCCCATAACTACCATTACCACCCCATAACTACCATCACCACCACCCCGTAACTACCATCACCACCCCATAACTACCATCATCACCACCCCATAACTACCATCACCACCACCCCATAACTACCATCACCACCAGCCCATAACTACCATCACCACCACCCCATAACTACCATCACCACCGCATAACTACCATCACCACCACCCCATAACTACCATCACCACCCCATAGCTACCATCACCACCCCATAACTACCATCACCACCACCCCATAACTACCATTACCACCCCATAACTATCATCACCACCACCCCGTAACTACCATCACCACCCCATAACTACCATCATCACCACCCCATAACTACCATCACCACCACCCCATAACTACCATCACCACCAGCCCATAACTACCATCACCACCACCCCATAACTACCATCACCACCGCATAACTACCATCACCACCACCCCATAACTACCATCACCACCCCATAACTACCATCACCACCACCCCATAACTACCATCATCACCCCATAACTACCATCATCCCAACCCCATAACTACCATCATCACCACCCCATAACTACCATCATCACCACCCCATAACTACCATCACCACCCCATAACTACCATCATCACCCCATAACTACCATCACCACCCCATAACTACCATCACCACCCCATAACTACCATCACCACCCCATAACTACCATCACCACCACCCCATAACTACCATCATCACCACCCCATAACTACCATCATCACCACCCCGTAACTACCATCACCACCACCCCATAACTACCATCATCACCACCCCACAACTACCATCATGACCCCATAACTACCATCACCACCACCCCATAACTACCACCACCACCACATAACTACCATCATCCCAACCCCATAACTACCATCATCACCCCATAACTACCATCATCACCCCCCCACAACTACCATCACCACCCCATAGCTACCACCATCACCACCACACCATAACTACAATCACCAGCCCATAACTACCACCATCACCACCACCCCATAACTACCACCACCACCCCATAACTACCATCACCACCACCCAATAACTACCATCACCACCACCCCATAACTACCATCATCACCCCATAACTACCATCATCACCCCCCAAAAACTACCATCATCACCACCCCACAACTACCATCACCACCCCATAGCCAACACCATCACCACCACCCCATAGCTACCACCATCACCACCACCCAATAACTACAATCACCACCCCATAACTACCACCATCACCACCACCCCATAACTACCACCACCACCCCATAACTACCATCATCACCACCCAATAACTACCATCACCACCCCATAACTACCATCATCACCCCATCACCACTATCATCACCCCATAACTACCATCACCACCCCATAACTACCATCACCACCCCATAACTACCATCACCACCACCCCATAACTACCATCATCACCACCCCATAACTACCATCATCACCACCCCATAACTACCATCACCACCACCCCATAACTACCATCACCACCCCATAGCTACCATCACCGCCCCATCACCACCATCATCACCACCCCATAACTACCATCACCACCCCATAACTACCATCACCACACAATAACTACCATCATCACCCCATAACTACCATCATCACCCCATCACCACCATCATCACCACCCCATAACTACCATCACCACCCCATAACTACCATCATCACCACCCCATATCTACCATCACCACCCCATAACTACCATCACCACCACCCCATAACTACCATCATCACCAACCCATAACTACCATCACCACTACCACCCCATAACTACCATCACCACCACCACCCCATAACTACCATCATCACCCCATAACTACCATCACCACCCCATAGCTACCATCACCACCCCATAATTACCATCACCACCCCATAGCTACCATCACCACCCCATAACTACCATCACCACCCCATAACTACCATCACCACCACCCCATAACTACCATCACCACCCCATAGCTACCATCACCACCCCATAATTACCATCACCACCCCATAGCTACCATCACCACCCCATAACTACCATCACCACCCCATAGCTACCATCACCACCCCATAACTACCATCACCACCACCCCATAACTACCATCACCACCCCATAACTACCATCACCACCACCCCATAACTACCATCACCACCCCATAACTACCATCACCACCACCCCATAACTACCATCATCACCCCATAACTACCATCATCCCCAACCCATAACTACCATCATCACCACCCCATAACTACCATCATCACCACCCCATAACTACCATCATCACCACCCCATAACTACCATCACCACCCCATAACTACCATCACCACCCCATAACTACCATCACCACCCCATAACTACCATCACCACCACCCCATAACTACCATCATCACCACCCCATAACTACCATCATCACCACCCCATAACTACCATCACCACCCCATAACTACCATCACCACCCCATAACTACCATCACCACCCCATAACTACCATCACCACCACCCCATAACTACCATCATCACCACCCCATAACTACCATCATCACCACCCCATAACTACCATCACCACCACCCCATAACTACCATCACCACCCCATAACTACCATCACCACCACCCCATAACTACCATCACCACCACCCCATAGCTACCATCACCACCGCCCCATCTCATCTTCACCATCATCCTCATCATCACATGGTTTTGTGGTGGGGGGTGTGTTATAAAAACTGTTAGGTTTAATAATTGCTGTGCTGCATTTCAATCATTCTCAGCACAGTGAGAGGAACACATTGAGAGGAACACAGTGAGGGGCTAATTAAGGCTTCTCTCCCTCCCAGGGGATATTTAGCGCTAAAGAGTGGATTACATTTTTTCTCAAATTCATGGTTTTCTCTATTTCAGGAGGCGACAAGATGGCCCCTTGTCCTCTCTGTCTCCTGAGGCTGGAGACTAAATGCAATTAATACCGCTGCATTACTGCCTGCTAATTATTAAACCACAAAAATAGATATTTTTTTACTAGAGACTAATTTAAAGTTCATTGATGATTGTGTGTTGCATTACTGCCTTCTAATTATTAAACTACAAAAATAGATTTTTTTTACTCTAGACTAATTTAAACTTCATTGATTGTTTTAATTAATTAAATAAGAAAAGTACACTTTAGGCGGGACTGAGGGCATTTCCATATGAAGGTAATAATTATCCGGTAAGTTGCGTTGCTCTCACCTAGTGGGTTGAGGAGGAGCTATATGGTAATATGGTAATGAGATGGTAATCTGGTAATGAGGTGTATGAGGAAGTGGATGGTAATATGGTAATGAGGGGGTTGAGGAGGAGCTGGATGGTTATATGGTAATGAGGGGGTTGAGCTGGATGGTAATATGGTATTGAGGGGGTTGAGGAGGAGCTGGATGGTTATATGGTAATGAGGGGTATGAGGAGGAGCTGGATGGTAATATGGTAATGAGGGGGTTGAGGAGGAGCTGGATGGTAATATGGTAATGAGGGGGTTGAGGAGGAGCTGGATGGTAATATGGTAATGAGGGGGTTGTGGAGGAGCTGGATGGTAATATGGTAATGAGGGGGTTGAGGAGGAGCTGGATGGTAATATGGTAATGAGGGGGTTGAGGAGGAGCTGTATGGTAATATGGTAATAAGGGGGTATGAGGAGTTGCTGGATGGTAATATGGTAATGAGGGGGTTGAGCTGGATGGTAATATGGTATTGAGGGGGTTGAGGAGGAGCTGGATGGTAATATGGTAATGAGGGGGTTGAGGAGGAGCTGGATGGTAATATGGTAATAAGGGGGTATGAGGAGGAGCTGGATGGTAATATGGTAATGTGGAGGAGCTGGATGGTAATATGGTAATGAGGGGTATGAGGAAGTGGATGGTAATATGGTAATGAGGGGGTTGAGGAGGAGCTGGATGGTAATATGGTAATGAGGGGGTTGAGGAGGAGCTGGATGGTAATATGGTAATGAGGGGGTTGAAGAGGAGCTGGATGGTAATATGGTAATGAGGAAGAGGTGGATGGTAATAAAGTAACTAGGTAGGCTTTAAAGCACTTCCCCCTGAGTATTCAACGCTAACATACTGAATAACTAAGGAGCTCAAAATTAAGAGCAGGGGGTTCTGAACTTTAATTATACTGACACTGCCTCCCTCTCCAAAAACATGACATGACTGATGAGATGAGACATCCTATAGGGAGGAGGTCAGAGGCCTGGCAGTGTGGTGCCAGACAAATGAGTTGATTGTGGACTACAGGAAACGGATGGCCGAACACGCCCCCATTCACATCGCTGGGGCTGTAGTGAAGCGCGTCGAGAGCTTCAAGTTTCTCTGTGTCCACTTCACTGAGGACCTATCATAGTCCAGACACACCAAGGAAGTCGTGAAGAGGGCACAACAATGCCTCTTCCCCTTCAGGAGGCTGAAAAGATTTGGCATGATCCTCAAAAAGCTTGGTATGGCAACTGCTGGGCATCCGACCGCAAGGCGCTGCAGAGGGTAATTTGTATGGCCAAGTACATCACTGTGGCCAAGCTCCCTGCAATCCAGGACCTCTATACCAGGCGGAGTCTTAGGAAGGCCCTAAAAACTGACAGACTCCAGCCACCCGAGTCATAGACTGTTCTCTCTGCTAGCGCATGGCAAGCGGTACCGGACTGCCAAGTCTGGGACCAAAAGGCTTCTACCCAAAGCCAGAAGACCGCTGAACAGTTAACAAAATAGCTACCAGTACTATTTACATTGACCTGCTTCATTATTAATTTATTTATCTTAATTGTTTTGCACTGACTCTCTTGCACTGGCTCTATGCATGTGTATGTGCCTATGTTTGCGTCCCCACTGTTCCATAAGGTGTTTTTTAATCAATTTTTTTAAATCTAATTTTACTGCTTTCACCAGGTAATAGGGAGAGAGGATTATGGAAACTCTCTAAAAATGAGGTGGTAATAAGGAAAGAGGTTCATGTAAACTAATAATAAGGAGGTACTAGGGAGAGAGATTTATGGAAGCTCTTATGAGGATACAATAAGGAAAGAAGTTTATGGGACCCCTAATAATGAGGTAATAAGGAAAGAAGTATATGGAAACTGCTAATGAGGAGGTAATACGGATTTTTAAAAATTTAAACTAATAATGAGGAGGAAAAAGGGAAAGAGGTTTATGGAAACTCTAATAATGAGGCGGTAATAGGGAAAGAGGTTTTTGAAACATCTAAAAAGGAAGAGGAAGTACGGAAAGAAGTTGACACAAACTCTAATTGAGTACGTAATAGGATAAAAGTTTTATGGAAACTACTAATGAGGAGGTAACAGGGAAAGAGGTTTATGGAACTCCAATAATTATGTGGTAATATGGAAAGAAATGTATTTAAAATAATAATGAGGAGGTAATAAGGAAAGAGGTATATTGAAACTAATAATGAAGAGAGTAGGGAAATATGTTTATGGAAACTCTAATAATGATGAGGTAATAGGGAAAGAGTTTTATGGAAACTGGTAATAAGGAGGTAATAGGGAAAGAAGTCTGTAGAAACTAATAATGATTAACAGGGATATCGAAACTCTAATAATAAGGACGTAATTGTCACGTCCTGACCAGTAAAGGGGTTATTTGTTATTGTAGTTTGGTCAGGACGTGGCAGGGGGTGTTTGTTTTATGTGGTTCAGGATTTGTTGGGATATGTAATTATGTAAGAGGGGTGTTTGTTTTATGTGTTCTGGTTTTTTGGGGGGTTTTGTATTTCTATGGTTTTCTAGGTTGTGTATTTCTTTGTTGGCCTGGTATGGCTCTCAATCAGGAACAGCTGTACATCGTTGTTGCTGATTGGGATTCATACTTAGGTAGCCTTTTTTCACCTGTGGTTTGTGGGAAGTTGTTTTTGCACTGTGCGTCCGTTCGTTTTCTTGTTTTGTTATTTAACTGTTCAATAAAAGTTAAAATGAGCACTCAACCCGCTGCGTCTTGGTCTACTACATACGACGACCGTTACAGTAATAGGGAAAGAGGTTTACGAAAACTCTAATGAGGAGGTAATAGGGAAAGTGGTTTATGAAACCCCTAACAAAGAGGAGGTAGTAGGGAAATAAGTTTATAAAACCTCCAATAATGAGAGTAATAGAGAGAGAGCTTGATGGATTCTCTATTAATGTGGAGGAAATAGGGAGAGAGGTTTATGGAATCTCTATTAATGAGGTAATTTATTATTTCTAATAATGAGGAGGAAATAGGGCAATAAGTTTATTCTACTCTAATAATGAGGAGGTAACAGGGAAACAGGTTTACGGAAACTAATAATGAGGAGGTAACAGTGAAAGAGGTTTATGAAACTAATAATGAGGAAGTAATATGGAACTAGGTGTATTGAAACTCAAATGTATTTATTTATTTATTTTATTTTATTTTTATTTCACCTTTATTTAACCAGGTAGGCAAGTTGAGAACAAGTTCTCATTTACAATTGCGACCTGGCCAAGATAAAGCAAAGCAGTTCGACACATACAACAACACAGAGTTACAAACATGTAAAATACATGTTACAAACATACAGTCAATAATACAGTAGAAAAATAAGTCTATATACAAAGTGAGCAAATGAGGTGAGATAAGGGAGGTAAAGACAAAAAAAGGCCATGGTGGCGAAGTACATACAATATAGCAAGTAAAACACTGGAATGGTAGATTTGCAGTGGAAGAAAGTGCAAAGTAGAAATTGAAATAATGGAGTTTAAAGGAGCTAAATAAATTAATAAAATAGGGGAAGAGGTAGTTGTTTAGGCTAAATTATAGATGGGCTATGTACAGGTGCAGTAATCTGTGAGCTGCTCTGACAGCTGGTGCTTAAAGCTAGTGAGGGAGATAAGTGTTTCCAGTTTCAGAGATTTCTGTAGTTCGTTCCAGTCATTGGCAGCAGAGAACTGTAAGGAGAGGCGGCCGAAGGAGGAATTGGCTTTGGGGGTGACCAGTGAGATATACCTGCTGGAGCACATGCTACAGGTGGGTGCTGCTATGGTGACCAGCGAGCTGAGATAAGGGGGGACTTTACCTAGCAGGGTCTTGTAGATGACCTGGAGCCAATGGGTTTGGTGACGAGTATGAAGCGAGGGCCAGCCAACGAGAGCGTACAGGTTGCAGTGGTGGGTAGAATATGGGGCTTTGGTGACAAAACGGATGGCATTGTGATAGACTGCATCCAATTTATTGAGTAGGGTATTGGAGGCTATTTTGTAAATGAGATCGCTGAAGTCGAGGATCGGTAGGATGATCAGTTTTACGAGAGTAGGTCAGGGCGTGACAGGGGGTGTTTAGGTGTTTTTCTATGTTTTCTATTTCTATGTTCTTAGGTTCTAGTTTTTGTATTTCTATGTTGGCTTGTTTGGGATGATCTCCAGTTGGAGGCAGCTGGTCCTCGTTGTCTCTAGTTGGAGATCATATTTAAGTAGGAGTTTTCCTTCCTGGGTTTTTGTGGGTGATTATATTTTGAATAGTGTTTGTTTCTCTCTGCGTCACGGTTTGTTGTTTTGTCGACTCAGTTATTTATGTAAAGTTTCACAGATTTAATAAAATGTGGAACTACAACCACGCTGCACTTTGGTCTGCTCCTTTGGACAACCGTGACACTTTGTTGCGAAATAGGAAGCCAATTCTAGATTTAACGTTTGATTGGAGATGTTTGATGTGAGTCTGGATGGAGAGTTTACAGTCTAACCAGACACCTAGGTATTTGTAGTTGTCCACATATTCTAAGTCAGAATCGTCCAGAGTTGTGATGCTGGACGGGCGGGCAGGTGCAGGCAGCGATCGGTTGAAGAGCATGCATTTAGTTTTACTTGTATTTAAGAGCAGTTGGAGGCCAAGGAAGGAGAGTTGTATGGCATTGAAGCTCGTCTGGAGGGTTGTTAACTTCTATGGGCTACGTAGGACGCTAGCGTCCCACCTGCGGGACACAGCCAGTGAAATATCAGGGTGGCAAATTCAAAACAACAAAATGTCATAACTCAACTTTCTCAAATATACAACTATTTTACACCATTTTAAAGATACACTTCTCCTTGATGTAACCACATTGTCCGATTTCAAAAAGGCTTTACAACGAAAGCAAAACATTAGATTATGTTAGGAGAGTACATTGACAAAAATAATCACACAGCCATTTTCCAAGCAAGGACATGCATCATAAAAACCCAAAACACAGCTAAATGAAGAACTAACCTTTGACGATCTTCATCAGATGACACTCCTAGGACATTATGTTACACAATACATGTATGTTTTGTTCGATAAAGTTCATAATTATATCCAAAAACAGCATTTTACATTGGCGCGTGATGTTCAGAAAATGTATTCCCTCCAAACCACCGGTGAATGTCCACATCAATTTACAAAAAAACTCATCATAAACGTTGACAAAATATATAACAATTATTTAAAGAATTATAGATAGACTACTCCTGGATGCAACCGCTGTGTCAGATTTTAAAATAGCTTTACGGAGAAAGCACATTTTTCAATATTCTGAGTACATAGCTCGCCATCACAGCAAGCTATACAGACACCCGCCAAGTTCGGGGTCACCTAAACTCAGAATTAGTATTATAAATATTCTATTGCCTTTGCTGATCTTCGTCAGAATGCACTCCCAGGACTGCTACTTCCACAAGAAATGTTGTTTTTGTTCGAAATAATCCATATTTATGTCCAAATACCTCCGTTTTGTTCTAGTGTTCAGAGCACTATCCAAAGGCAAAACGCGCGAGTGCGGTACCAAAGACGAAAAGTCGAAATGTTCCATTACCGTACTTAGAAGCATGTCAAACAATGTTTAAAATCAATCTTTATGGTATTTTTAACGTAAAATTGCGATAATATTCCAACCGAACAATAGCATATTCATTCAAGAAGAAAAAGAAGGAACGGCGTGCTCGCAGGACCGCGCATATCCATTGGCAGTCCACTCAGTGACTGAGCTACTATACTCTGCCAAGTGACAGGAGAATGCTGAAAGAACTTTCTGAAGGCTGTTGACAGCCAATGGAAGCCTTAGGAACTGCAACGTGACCCCACAGAAACTGTAGTTTCGATAGAGAATCAAAAGAAGAACTATAATTCTCAGACTTTCCACATCCTGGTTGGATTTTTCTCAGGTTTTTGCCTGCCATATGAGTTCTGTTATACTCACAGACACCATTCAAACAGTTTTAGAAACTTCAGAGTTTTTTCTATCCAAATCTACTAATAATATGCATATTCTAGTTTCTGGGCCAGAGTATTAACCAGTTTAATTTGTGTATGTTTTTCATCCGGCCGTGAAAATACTGCCCCCTACACCTCAACAGGTTAACCTGTTATGGCTAGGGGGCAGTATTTTCACGGCTGGATAAAAAACGTACCCGATTTAATCTGGTTACTACTCCTGCCCAGTAACTAGATTATGCATATAATTATTGGCTTTGGATAGAAAACACTCCAAAGTTTCTAAAACTGTTTGAATGGTGTCTGTGAGTATAACAGAACTCAAATGGCAGGTCAAAACCTGAGAGATTCCTTTACAGGAAGTGGCCTGTCTGACCATTTCTTGAACTTCTTTGCCATCTCTATCTTTTACAAAGGATCTCTGCTCTAACGTGACACTTCCTACGTCTTCCATGGACGCTCAGAGCCCGGGAAAAACCTGAATGTCGTCATCCCAGCCCCAGGCTGAAACACATTATCGCCTTTCTCAAGTGGCCGATCAAGGGACTGTGGGCTTAGGCGCGTGCCCTGGCCGCCCCCGTCTTTGTGATTTTTCCTCTGTTTGCCGAAAAGGAGATTCCCGGTCGGAATATTATCGCTTTTTTACGAGATAAATTGCATAAAAAATGATTTTAAACAGCGGTTGACATGCTTCGAAGTACGGTAATGGAATATTTAGAAATGTTTTGTCACGAATTGCGCCATGCGCACGACCCTGATTTACCATTTCGGATAGTTTCTGGAACGCATGAACAAAACGCCGCTGTTCGGATATAACAATGGATTATTTGGGACCAAACCAACATTTGTTATTGAAGTAGCAGTCCTGGGAGTGCATTCTGATGAAGACAACAAAGGTAATAACATTTTTGTTATAGTAAATCTGATTTTGGTGAAGGCTAAACTTGCCGGGTGTCTAAATAGCTAGCCCGTGATGGCTGGGCTATGTACTTAGAATATTGCAAAATGTGCTTTCACCAAAAAGCTATTTTAAAATCGGACATATCGAGTGCATAGAGGAGTTCTGTATCTATAATTCTTAAAATAATTGTTATGTTTTTTGTGAACGTTTATCGTGAGTAATTTAGTAAATTGTTAGTAAATTCCCCGGAAGTTTCCGGGGGGTATGCTAGTTCTGAACGTCACATGCTAATGTAAAAAGCAGTTTTTTGATATAAATATGAACTTGATTGAACAAAACATGCATGTATTGTATAACATAATGTCCTAGGTGTGTCATCTGATGAAGATCATCAAAGGTTAGTGCTGCATTTAGCTGTCTTCTGGGTTTTTGTGACATTATATGCTAGCTTGAAAAATGGGTGTCAGATTATTTCTGGCTGGGTACTCTGCTGACATAATCTAATGTTTTGCTTTCGCTGTAAAGCCTTTTTGAAATCAGACAGTATGGTTAGATAAAGGAGAGTCTTGTCTTTAAAATGGTGTAAAATAGTCATATGTTTGAAAAATGGAAGTTTTGGGATTTTTGAGGAATTTGTAATTCGCGCCACGCCCGTCATTGGATATTGGAGCAGGTGTTCCGCTAGCGGAACGTCTAGATGTAAGAGGTTAACCTATTTGAGATAGGGGGCAGTATTTTCACGGCCGGATAAAAAACATACCCGATTTAATCTGGTTACTACTCCTTCCCAGAATCTAGAATATGCATATAATTAGTAGATTTGGATAGAAAACACTCTAAAGTTTCTAAAACTGTTTGAATGGTTTCTGTGAGTATAACAGAACTCATATGGCAGGCCAAAACCTGAGAAGATTCTATATAGGAAGTGCCCTGTCTGACAATTTGTTCTCCTTCTAGGGCATCTCTATCAAAAATACAGCATCTCTGCTGTAACGTGACATATTCTAAGGCTTTCATTGGCTCTCAGAAGGCGCCAGAAAGTGGAATGAGAGCTCTCCAGTCTCTGGGCGAAAAACAGCAGGAGTTTTTGTGAGTGGTCCTGCTGAGAACAATGACACTAGAGCGCGCGTGCACGAGACGACTCCATGTTTTTCTTTTAGTGTGTGAACGAATACAATGTCGCCCGGTTGGAATATTATTGCTATTTTACGAGAAAAATAGCATAAACATTTATTTTAAACAGCGTTTGACATGCTTCGAAGTACGGTAATGTAATATTTTGAATTTTTTTGGTCACGAAATGCGCCCGCGCGTCACCCTTCAGATAGTGACCTCAACGCATGAACAAAACGGAGCTATTTCAATATAACTATGGATTATTTCGAACCAAAACAACATATGTTGTTGAAGTAGAAGTCCTGGGAGAGCATTCTGACGAAGAACAGCAAAGGTAATCAATTTTTCTAATAGTAAATCTGAGTTTGGTGAGGGCCAAACTTGGTGGGTGTCAAATTAGCTAGCCATGATGGCCGGGCTATGTACTCAGAATGTTGCAAAATGTGCTTTCACCGAAAAGCTATTTTAAAATCTGACACCGCGATTGCATAAAGGAGTTCTGTATCTATAATTCTTAAAATAATTGTTATGTTTTTTGTCAACGTTTATCGTGAGTAATTTAGTAAATTCACCGGAAGTTTTCGGTGGGTATGCTAGTTCTGAACATCACATGCTAATGTAAAAAGCTGGTTTTTGATATAAATATGAACTTGATTGAACAAAACATGCATGTATTGTATAACATAATGTCCTAGGAGTGTCATCTGATGAAGATCAAAGGTTAGTGCTGCATTTAGCTGTGGTTTTGGTTTTTGTGACATATATGCTTGCTTTGAAAATGGCTGTGTGATTATTTTTGGGAGGGTACTCTCTTGACATAATCTAATGTTTTGCTTTCGTTGTAAAGTCTTTTTGAAATTGGACAATGTGGTTAGATAAAGGAGAGTCTTGTCTTTAAAATGGTGTAAAATAGTCATATGTTTGAGAAATTGAAGTTTTTGCATTTTTGAGGTATTTGTATTTCGCGCCACGCTATACCATTGGATATTGGTGAGGCGTTCCGCTAGCGGAACGTCTGTCCCTAACAGGCATGAAACCAAGGCTATTACGGTTACAGAAGTCATCAAAAGAGAGCGCCTGGGGAATAGGAGTGGAGCTAGGCACTGCAGGGCCTGGATTCACCTCTACATTGCCACAGGAACAGAGGAGGAGTAGGATAAGGATAAGGCTAAAAGCTTTGAGAATTGGTCGTCTAGTACGTCCGGAACAGAAAGTAAAAGGAGCAGGTTTCTGGGGGTGATACAATAGCTTCAAGGTATAATGTACAGACAAAGGTATGGTAGGATGTGAATACAGTGGAGGTAAACCTAGGCATTGAGTAATGATTAGAGAGATATTGTCTCTAGAAACATCATTGAAACCAGGTGATGTCATTGCATGTGTGGGTGGTGGAACTGAAAGGTTGGATAAGGTATAATGAGCAGGGCTAGAGGCTCTACAGTGAAATAAGCCAATAAACACTAACCAGAACAGAAATGGACAAGGCATATTGACATTAAGGAGAGGCATGCTTAGCCGAGTGATCATATGGGTCCAGTGAGATTCAGACTGCTAGCCGGGCCATAGGTAGCAAACTGGCAGAAGATGGAGGGAGCTCTGTTTTTAGCCACCTCGTGCGTTTCCATCTGTAGATTAGTGGGGTTCCGTGTGGTAGAGGGGACCAATCCAATTGGCAAAATAATTATAGTTATAGTGGCCCAAGAAAATTGTCTGATAGACCTATTCAGATAGCAGCCAATAAGACAGCTAACGATTAGCGGGCAGCAGATGGGCGTTCAGGTTACGTCGCAACAGAGGGGCCAGTTGGATAACTCCTTCGGGCAGATAACGTCGGTAGTCCAGTCGTGAAGGCCCGGTGGGTCTCCGCATCGGCAGTAAAACGGTTCCGGATAGGTGATTGTAGCCCAGGAGTGGCTGATGGAACTCTTCAGCTGGCTAGCTCCGGAATAATTGATGTTTGCTCTGGGACCGACGTTAGCCAATAGTCACTCGGATAGCAGTTAGCTAGCTGCAAGATCCAGGTGTAAATGTCCAGAGCTTGCGGTAGAAATCCGGGGATATGGAGAGAAAAATTGGTCCGGTATGTTCTGGTCTGAGTCGCGTTATACAAAAACTGGCAATAGCTTTTCGAGCTAAAGGATAGCTGATGACCGCCAAACGTGGTTAGCTGAATACTAACGTTAGCCAGTGAACTGGCTAACTTCTGGCTAACTTCTGGCTAGCTTCTGTTGTGGATTTCAGATTTGAAGTGTATAATACTTTTTTTTAAACAATTGGTGAGGCGGGTTGCAGGAGAGTGTTTTGAAGTTGAGGACAACGAACGTCTTTCTGCTATGCCATCTTGGATGGAAAGAAATAATCAGAGGGTAACAGGTTTTGTAAACTCTAATAATGAGTAGGTAATCAGGAAAGAGGATTTTGAATCTCTAATAATGAGTAGGTAATAGGGAAAGAGGTTTATGGAAATTCTTATTATGAGGAAGTAACAGGGAGAAGGTTTTTGGAAACTATAAAAATGAGGACGCAAAATGGAAAGATATTTTTGCAACACCTAATAATGAGGAGGTAGCTGTGAAAGAGGTTTATGTAAACTAACAATGAGGAGGTAATGGGGAAAGAGGTTTATGGTGTCACGACTTCCGCCGAAGTTGGTCCCTCTCCTTGTTCGTTCGGCGGTCGAAGTCAATGACCTTCTAGCCATCGCTGATCCTCTTTTCATTTTCCTTTGGTTTTGTCTTGTCTTCCATCACACCTGGTTCCAATCCCATCAATTACATGTGTATTTAACCCTCTGTTCCCCCTCATGTCCTTGTCGGTGATTGTTTATTTTAAGTCCTGGTGTGCGTCGGGTTATGTACCCATTATTTGATTGTTCTGTTTTCCAATGAGTTTTTGTTATTAATTAAACTACGCCATTTGGAAACACAGTTTTTGTTCTCCTGTGTCTGACTTCTCTGCCGCCAGTATGCACTCCTTACAGGATCACCGACTCGACTATGGAGTCAGCAGGAGCAGGTACCCCGGGTATAGGGGTGGAGGAGCGCGTCCAGGAGCACGCAGCAATGCTCCACCATCTTGGCACCGCGATGGGCCGCGTTGTGCAGACTATGGACCGCTGGGAGAGACAGGGAGTTCTTCCAGCGCCTCCACCAGCACAACCGGGGTCTCCTCTGAGCGCCCCTCTTCCTCCTGGTCCCAGTGGGATTCGTCTCTCCCTGCCCCAGAAATACGACGGAAAGGCTGCAAACTGCCAGGGGTTCCTTCTTCAACTGGACCTATACCTGGCCACCGTCCACCCGGCTCCATCGGGCCGTGAGATGGTGTCTGCCCTCATCTCGTGCCTCACCGGGAAAGCCCTGGAGTGGGCCAATGCCGAGTGGGGAGAGGGAGATGCGGCGTTGGACCAGTTTGAGGAGTTCACCCGCCATTTCTGGGCAGTCTTCGACCACTCGCCCGAGGGTAGAGCGGCGGGTGACCGCCTCTTCCATCTGAGGCAGGAGACGAGCAGCGCCCAGGAGTTCACCCTGGAGTTTAGGACCCTGGCTGCTGGCGCGGGATGGAGCGTCAGGGCCCTGATCGATCATTACCGCTGCAGTCTGCGCGAGGAAGTCCATCGGGAGTTGGCCTGCAGAGACACCACCCTCACGTTCAACCAGCTGGTGGACCTGTCTATCCGACTATCCGACTGGACAACCTGCTGGCTACCCGCGGACGTTCTGATCGGGGTCTGGTGATTCCATCCTCCCGCACCCCCTCTCCAATACCCATGGAGCTGGGAGGGGCGGTGCGCAGGGAGACCGGAGGGGGTTCCAGCTTGTGCACCATCTCTGGCCACAGAGGTCACACTGCCGGTCGGTGCCTGGTTGGTTCCTCTGGGGATCGAGGCAGCAGGCAGGGCGCTCTGGCGTCATCCCAGTTGAGCCGGCACCATTCTCACCCAGAGCCCTCTGTTGCACATATGTTTGTGTATGTCTGTACAAAGCATTACATGGGCTTGCTCCTACCTATCTTTCCAATTTGGTCCTGCCGTACATACCTACACATACGCTACGGTCACAAGACGCAGGCCTTCTAATTGTCCCTAGAATTTCTAAGCAAACGGCTGGAGGTAGGGCTTTCTCCTATAGAGCTCAATTTTTATGGAATGGTCTGCCTACCCATGTGAGAGACGCAGACTCAGTCTCAACCTTTAAGTCTTTACTGAAGACTTATCTCTTCAGTAGGTCCTATGATTAAGTATAGTCTGGCCCAGGAGTGTGAAGGTGAACGGAAAGGCTGGAGCAACGAACCGCCCTTGCTGTCTCTGCCTTGCCGGCTCCCCTCTCTCCACTGGGATTCTCTGCCTCTAACCCTATTACAGGGGCTGAGTCACTGGCGTACCGGTGTTCTTCCATGCCGTCCATGGGAGGGGTGCGTCACTTGAGTGGGCTGAGTCACTGACGTGGTCTTCCTGTCTGGGTTGGCGCCCCCCCCTTGGGTTGTGCCGTGGCGGAGATCTTTGTGGGCTATACTCGGCCTTGTCTTAGGACGGTAAGTTGGTGGTTGGAGACATCCCTCTAGTGGTGTGGGGGCTGTGCTTTGGAAAAGTGGGTGGGGTTATATCCTGCCTGTTTGGCCCTGTCCGGGGGTTTCATCAGATGGGGCCACAGTGTCTCCTGATCCCTCCTGTCTCAGCCTCCAGTATTTATGCTGCAGTAGTTTATGTGTCGGGGGGCTAGGGTCAGTCTGTTACATCTGGAGTATTTCTCTTGTCTTATCCGGTGTCCTGTGTGAATTTAAATATGCTCTCTCTAATTCTCTCTTTCTCTCTTTCTTTCTTTCTCTCGGAGGACCTGAGCCCTAGGACCATGCCTCAGGACTACCTGGCATGATGACTCCTTGCTGTCCCCACCTGGCCGTGCTGCTGCTCCAGTTTCAACTGTTCTGCCTGCGGCTATGGAACCCTGACCTGTTCACCGGACGTGCTTGTTGCACCCTCGACAACTACTATGATTATTATTATTTGACCCTGCTGGTCATTTATGAACATTTTAACATCTTGACCATGTTCTGTTATAATATCCACCCGGCACAGCCAGAAGAGGACTGGCCACCCCTCATAGCCTGGTTCCTCTCTAGGTTTCTTCCTAGGTTTTTGGCCTTTCTAGGGAGTTTTTCCTAGGGAGTTTTTCCTAGCCACCGTGCTTCTTTCACATGCATTGCTTGCTGTTTGTCGTTTTAGGCTGGGTTTCTGTACAGCACTTTGAGATATCAGCTGATGTACGAAGGGCTATATAAATACATTTGATTTGATTTGATTTAGTGGTGTGGGTGTAGCTGGTGCAGAGGAGTCAGGCGCAGGACAGCAGAGATGAGTAACACAAGTAACTTTACTCAAATATTCCAATAACATGTAATAATACCGAGCCCACAATTACAGACAGAACATACATAAAACATAAAACAATCATGCACAAAAACCATGGGGAAAACAGATGGTTAGATAATGAACATAGAATTTAAACCAGGTGTGTAAAACAAAGACAAAACAAATGGAAAATGAAAAGTGGATCGGCGATGGCTAGAAGGCCGGTGACGTCGACCGCCGAACGCCGCTCGAACAAGGAGAGGAACCGACTTCGGCGGAAGTCGTGACAATGTCCCTTTCCCTGAGTTTTCCCCGCATTCCCAGCATAAGGCGCTCGTCGATTCAGGATTGTTTATTGTAAGTGCTTGTGCACGTCTGTCCTGGTGTGCGTCGGGTTATGTACCCATTATTTGATTGTTCTGTTTTCCGGTGAGTTTTTGTTATTAAACTACGCCGTTTGGAAACACAGTTTTTGTTCTCCTGCGTCTGACTTCTCTGCTGCCAGTACACACTCCTTACATATGGAAACTCTAATAATGAGGACGTAAGAGGGAACAAGGTCTATTGAAACTCAAATAATGAGGAGGTAATAGGGAAAGAGGTTTTGGAAACTCGAATAATGAGGTGGAAATATGGAACTAGGTGTATTTAAACTCGGATAATGAGGAGGTAATAGGGAAAGAGGTTTATGGAAACTCTAATTATGAGGAAGTAACAGGGAGAAATGTTTATGGAAACTCTAAAAATAAGGATAAAAATGAGGTGGTAATAGGGGAAGAGGTTTATGCAACCCATATCAGTGAGGAGGCAATAGGGAAAAGGTTTATGGAAACTCTAATAATGAGGAGGTAATAGGGAAAGAGGTCTATGGAAATTTTAATTATGAGGAAGTAACATGGAGAGAGGTTTATGGAAACTCTAATAGTGAGGAGGTAAAAGGGAAAGTGTGTTTATGGAATCTCTAATAATGAGGAAGTAATAGGTAACTAGGTTCATGGAAACTAAGAATGAGAAGGTAATGAGGAAAGAGCTTTATTGGAGCTCTAGTAATGAAGAAGTAATAGGTAACTAGGTTCATGGAAACAAACGATGAAAAACTAATGGGGAAAGAGGTTTATTGGAGCTCTAATAATGAGGAGTTAAAAGGGAAAGAAGTTTATGGAGATTAATACTGAGGTAATATGGAAAGAAGTTTATGGAGAATATTAATGAGGTAATAGGGAAAGAACTAGGTTTATTGAAACTCTAATAATGAGGAGGTAATAGGGAAAGAGGTTCATAATTAAATTCTAATTATGAGGAAGTAACAGGGAGAGAGGTTTTTGGAAACTAAAAATGAGGAGGTAACAGGGAATGATGTTAATGGAACATTTTATGATGCGGATGTAACAGGGAAAGAGGTTTATGGAAACTCTGCTGATGAGGAGGTAATAAGGAAAGAGGTTTATGCAACCCCGAATAATGATGAGGTATCAGAGAAAGAGGTTTTAGAAACTAATAATGAGGAGGTAACAGGGAAATACATTTATGGAGATTAATAATGAGGTAATAGGGAAAGAAGTTTATGGAGACTAATAATGAGGAGGTAGTTTGAAGGAGGTTTATGGAAAATCTAATAATGAGGATGTAATAGGGAACTAGGTTTATTGAAACTCTAATAATGAGGAGGTAATTGGGAAAGAGGTTTATGGAAACTAATAATGAGGAAGTAACAGGGTTTATGGAAACTCTTCTAATGAGTAGGTAATAGGGAAATGTCACGGCTGTCTGAAGAATGGGACCAATGCGCAGCGTGTGTATCGTTCCACATTTTATTTAAACTGTGAATCTATGCAAGACATACAAATGAACTCATAATCAAAACAACAAACGGTGGCGAAGAGGTGCAACATACACTTACTCAATCTCCCACACGCCGCTGAAGACTCCGGACTGCAGACCGCCGCTGGAGACTCCGGACTGCAGACCGTCGCTGGAGACTCCGGACTGCAGACCGTCGCTGAAGACTCCGGACTGGGAGACGTCTCAGGAGGCTCCGGACTGTGGGACGTCTCAGGAGGCTCCGGACTAGGGGACGTCTCAGGAGGCTCCGGACTGCGGGCCGTCTCAGGAGGCTCCGGACTGCGGGCCGTCTCAGGAGGCTCCGGACTGCGGGCCGTCTCAGGAGGTTCCGGACTGGGAACTGTCACCGGAAGCTCTGGACTGGGAACTGTTGCCGGAAGCTCTGGACTGGGAACTGTCGCTGGTAGCTCTGAACTGGGAATGCGCACTGGAGGCCTGATGCGTGGGGCTGGCACAGGTGGCGCCAGCCTGGTAACACGCACCTCAGGGCAAGTGCGGGGAGCAGGAACAGGACACCCTGGACTGGGCACGCGCACTGGAGGCCTGATGTGTGGGGCTGGCACAGGTGGCGCCAGACTGGTGACATGCACTTCAGGGCGAGTATGAGGAGCAGGCACAGGGCGTACTGGGCTGTGGAGGCGCACTGGAGGTCTGGAGCATAGGGCTGGCACAATCCGTCCTGGCTGGATGCTCACTTTAGCCCGGCAAGTGCGGGGCCCTGGCACAGGACGCACTGGGCTGTGAATGTGCACTGGAGACACCGTGCGTATCACCGCAAAATAGGGTGCCTGACAGGTAACACGCCCCCTCAAGCGAATGCGTGGAGGAGACACAGGACGTGCCAGACTGGGGAGGCGCACTGAAGGCCAGATGCGTGAAACTGGTGCATATGACACCGGACTGGTGTCACACTCCTCAGCACGCCCACTCTGCAGCGGTCTCAATGCTAACACCTCTCTCCGGAATCTTGCGTCGAGTTCCTCACTCGTCTCCCTGACTGGCTATGGTTCACCCCTCAGCTCTCCACGGTAAGCACGAGGAGTTGGCTCAGGTCCCAAACCTGACTTGTAATATTGCCGTTCTGCTCTTGCTGCTTCAATCTCCTCCTTTGGATGGCGATACTCCCCGGGCCTTGTCCAGGGTCCTGCCCCATCCATGATTTCCTCCCAGGTCCAGTCCTCCTGACTACGCTGTTTGGTCCTTTGGTGGTGGGAAATTCTGTCACGGCTGTCTGAAGAATGGGACCAAAGCGCAGAGTGTGTATCGTTCCACATTTTATTATAACTGTGTAACTATGCAAGACATACAAATAAACTCATAAACAAAACAACAAAGTGTGATGAAGAGGTGCAACATACACTTACTCAAAATACAATCTCCCACAAACCCAGGTGGGAAAAACAACTACTTAAGTATGATCTCCAATTAGAGACAACGATGACCAGCTGCCTCTAATTGGAGATCACCCCCCCAAAAAACATAGAAATACAGAAACAAGAACATGACAACATAGAAAATCTAAACTAGACACAGCCCCGTCACGCCCTGACCTACTCTACCATAGAAAATAAAATATTCTATGGTCAGGACGTGACAGGAAAGAGGTTTATGCAACCCCTAAAATTGAGGAGGTAGCAGGGAACGAAGTTTATGGAGACTAATAATGAGGAAGTAAAAGGGAACGACATTTATATCACCATGTTAAGCCCTGAATCAACCTAGAAGGTCTATTTGTCATGTATGATAAGAGATAAGTGGGACTGTCGTTTTTTATCGATTTTTTGAAAAATGTCCAAAATGACCAGGGGTTCCACCTATTGGATGGGCACAGGTGGGGTGGGGGGGGGGTGCTCCCTACACAGCCGTGGACTCCTTGCACCCCCCTAAAGGCATTACAAAAACAATTTTAAAATGGGCTCCTGGTAACCCGTTCCAATCACCAGGCGCACGGCTGTCCATTTGCAATATGTTTCAATGGGCATTTACCATCACGAATTTGACATGCTCAAAAATACTGATGAAATGCGAAATTGACTGGCCCGATGAGCTCGGGATGGCCGGGCAGTGATAGTGGTTACTCTCCATTGCTCATTGTGTTGATTTCACCATGTCCATTTTGTGATGGTTTTTAACTGTTTAAACTTATTGCAAATGTACAAAAGTCAGCCAGCAAGTCAGCGTACATCAGTCAATAAGGTATCATTCTGACACCAAACTGATACAAACTGACACCAAACCCACTTTGTCCAACTCGGTTAGAAGCCAACTATCACATATTTCAGAGCAGGTCCAAAATTCACAGCATCTTTTGTTTAATAATAAAAACATAAAACACGTAGTTACGTTATAGCTGCGGGCCCAGTTCTGACATTATGTGTAGGCCTATCTGAGGCGCCCCCGAATCCCAAGTTTCAGCTTGAGAGGTCTTTCGGAGCCTGAGCAGCGACCTTAATTGGTGCTGAAAATCCACATTTTCCGGGCATTGCTATGGGGTCCTTGAATGAGCTATCGGACAGAAACGTTAGGGTCTGTCTCTATGTGCCGAGGCAATTTCAATGCACCTAGTCTTGCGACTCTGGGACTTTTCTAAATGTTGTCATTTTTGCGACAATGAAAAATAATGAAGTTTTGCAAATGTTCAAGGCTGTTTTTCGGTCTGAGAACTTTCTAGAGCCACATAACTCACAGTGCATTATCAACTTGAGCTCTAGAACAGGTTTCTAAAGTGTCAGAGCTCTAGGTCTGATGGTTCATTGATGTAATGCCATGGCTAGCCAGCAGACTTCACTCAGCATAGCAATGTCATGACTAGCCAGCAGACTTCACTCAGCATAGCAATGTCATGACTACCCAGCAGACTTCACTCAGCATTGCAATGTCATGACTAGCCAGCAGACTTCACTCAGCAGAGTACTACCATGACTAGCTAGCAGACTTCACTCAGCAGAGCCATGTCATGACTACCCAGCAGACTTCACTCAGCATAGCAATGTCATGACTTGCCAGCAGACTTCACTCAGCAGAGTAATGCCATGACTAGCCAGCAGACTTCAGTCAGCATAGCAATGTCATGACTAGCCAGCAGACTTCACTCAGCATAGCAATGTTATGACTAGCCAGCAGACTTCACTCAGCATTGCAATGTCATGACTAGCCAGCAGACTTCACTCAGCAGAGCAATGTCATGACTAGCCAGCAGACTTCACTCAGCAGAGCAATGCCATGACTAGCCAGCAGACTTCACTCAGCATAGCAATGTTATGACTACCCAGCAGACTTCACTCAGCATAGCAATGTCATGACTAGCCAGCAGACTTCACTCAGCATAGCAATGCCATCAGAATGCCTCTGCTACAGTAACTGTCCAGTGTTTTCAGATATGAAATATGACCTATAATGAATTACAGTATTTTTAACTAACTTTGTTAAAAAGCAGATTTTCTGTGTTGGAATGATGTGGGGGTACTCCCACAACAAGATGATGTTGGCATTACTGGTCATTCAAAATATGAATGCAAGTAAACCTCTGATTGGCCATCTCTATGAGGAAATAGAAAGGATTTTTTGGATTTTCACTGGACAGTTGCTTTAAATAATCAGGGCAGTGCTAGGCTAACATGTTAGCATGCCCCTTAATAGACAGGGCAGTACCAGGCTAACATGTTACCATGCCCCTTAATAGACAGGGCAGTGCTAGGCTAACATGTTAGCATGCCCCTTAATAGACAGGGCAGTGGTAGGCTAACATGTTAGCATGCCCCTTAATAGACAGGGCAGTGCTAGGCTAACATGGTAGCATGCCCCTTAATAGACAGGGCAGTGCTAGGCTAACATGGTAGCAGGCCCCTTAATAGACAGGGCAGTGCTAGGCTAACATGGTAGCATGCCCCTTAATAGACAGGGCAGTGCTAGGCTAACATGTTAGCATGCCCCTTAATAGACAGGGCAGTGCTAGGCTAACATGTTAGCATGCCCCTTAATAGACAGGGCAGTGTTGGGTTTAGGGTGGGGGTGCTGGGGTAGGGTGGACAGGGGTCTTCCACAGTGTCCTGCTGGTTGAGGCTGGCGGGTTGAGGCTGGAGTGTGTGGATAACACTGGGTTGGAGTGGGGGTTCGGTTGAATGAGGGATGGGGGCGCTTTAATGGTGAAGGGGTTATGTGGGGGGTGAAGGAGGGGGCTAAGGCCCCAGGGCAGAGTGCTGTGTGGTACAGTGTGGTGTCCCCCTTTCCTCATCCCCTTCTCCTCTCCTCCTTTTGGCTGGCCGGTGTTATTGATGCCCCTGCCTGGGGGGCGACTGGGGAAATGGATGTGGGCGGCAGCAGTGTTCTGTCATCAAACAGGGAGGTTGAACAATGGGTAGCCACAGTATGATCAGTCATCTGTTGATCAAGATGTAATATAGGAAACAACAGCCTCAATCAATCTCTCCACAACACAGGTTCATGTCCCAACTGTCCAGCAGCAGAAACTCGAGATCACGTATCCTTCACTGTCAAAGCTATGAACATCAAAGGCAAACATTTAGAAGGACTATCACATCCCTGGGAATAACCTTCACCCTCTCCAATTTACTCAAAACCCATCTCGAACAAATTTTAATTCACTTAGCATTCATTTCCTTCATCCATTCATGAAGACTGGAGTACAGAAGCTAGAACACCTCCATCATCACACTCGGTAATGTACCTAATACTGGTATGCACACCGCCATTAAACCTCAACGAAGAAGATGGTATAATACACTTTTATCTCTCCTCTCTCTATTTCTCCATCTCTCTCTCCTTCCCCCTTTCTCCCCTTCCCCTCTCTCTCTCTCCATCCCTCCATCTCTCACTCTTAGCCCTCCTCTCTCTCATCCCTCCTCTCTATCCATCCCTCCGGTCGGTCTAAGGCACTGCATCTCAGTGAAAGAGGCGTTATCGGGTTTGGCCGGGGTAGGCTGTCATCGTAAATAATAATGTTCTTAACTGGCTTGCCTAGTTAAATAAAGGTTAAATTCTCTCTCTCCTTCCCTCCATCTCTCTCATCCCTCTTTCTCTCTCCATCCCTCCTTCTCTCTCCATCCCTCCTTCTCTCTCCTTCCCTCCATCTCTCTCATCCCTCCTCTCTTTCCAACCCTCTATCTCTCTCATCCCTACTTCCCTCTCTCCATCCCGCCTCTATCTCTCCTTCCCTCCATCTCTCTCATCCCTCCTTCTCTCTCTCATCCCTCCTTCTCTCTCTCATCCATCCTTCCTTCCCTGTCTCCTTCCTTCCATCTCTCTCATCCCTCCTTCTCGCTCTCCATCCCTCCTTCTCTCTCCTTTCCTTCATCTCTCACTTCCCTCCATCTCTCATCCCTCCTTCTCACTCTCCATCCCTCCTTCTCTCTCCTTTCCTTCATCTCTCACTTCCCTCCATCTCTCATCCCTCCTTCTCTCTCTCCATCCCTCCTTCTCTCTCACCATCCCTCCTTTCTCCATCTTCCTTCTCTCTCTCCATCCCTCCATCTCCCTCATCCCTCCTTCTCTCTCCCCATAACTCCTCTCTCCATCCCTCCTTCTCTCTCTCCATCCTCCTTCTCTCTCATCCCTCCTCTCTCCCATCCCTCCTCCTCTCTCTCTCTCCATCCCTCCTTCACTCTCCATCCCTACCTCTCTCTCCTTCCCTCCTTTCTCTATTCCTCCTCTCGCTCATCCTTCCACCTCTCTCCATCCTTCCATCTCTTTCTCATCTCTCCTTTTCTCTCTCCATCCCTCCTTCTCTCTCCATCCCCCCTCCTCTCTCATCCCTCCATCTCTCCTTCTCTCTCCATCCTCCTCTCTCTCCATCCTCCTTCTCTCTCTCCATCCCTCTTTCTTTCTCTCCATCCCTCCTTCTCTCTCTCCATCCTCCTTCTCTCTCTCCATCCCTCCTTCTCTCTCTCACCCCTCCCTCTTTCTCCATCCCTCCTTCTCTCTCTATCCCTCCTTCTCTCTCTCCATCCCTCCTTCTCTCTCTCCATCCCTCCTTCTCTCTCTCCATTCCTCCTTCTCTCTCTCCATTCCTCCTTCTCTCTCTCATCCCTCATTCTCTCTCCATCCCTCCTTCTCTCTCCATCCCTCATTCTCTTTCCATCCCTCCTTCTCTCTCTCATCCCTCATTCTCTCTCCATCCCTCATTCTCTCTCCATCCCTCCTTCTCTCTCTCCATCCCTCATTATCTCTCTCCATCCCTCATTTTCTCTCTCTGTTGTGTCGGGTAACTGTGGCCTCTGAGGCCCTGATGTGAACACAACATTCTCCTCTCCTCCCATCTCCTCTCCTCTCCTCTCCTCCCATCTCCTCTCCTCCCATCTCCTCGCCTCTCCTCCCATCTCCTCTCCTCCCATCTCCTCTCCTCCCATCTCCTCTCCTCCCATCTCCTCTCCTCCCATCTCCTCTCCTCTCCTCCCATCTCCTCTCCTCTCCTCCCATCTCCTCTCCTCTGCTCCCATCTCCTCTCCTCCTCTCTCCTCTCCTCTCCTCCCATCTCCTCTCCTCCTCTCTCCTCTCCTCCCGTCTCCTCTCCTCCCATCTCCTCTCCTCCCATCTCCTCTCCTCTCCTCCCATCTCCTCTCCTCCTCTCTCCTCTCCTCTCCTCCCGTCTCCTCTCCTCCCATCTCCTCTCCTCCTCTCTCCTCTCCTCTCCTCCCATCTCCTCTCCTCCTCTCTCCTCTCCTCTCCTCCCGTCTCCTCTCCTCCCATCTCCTCTCCTCTCCTCCCATCTCCTCTCCTCTCCTCCCATCTCCTCTCCTCTGCTCCCATCTCCTCTCCTCCTCTCTCCTCTCCTCCCATCTCCTCTCCTCTCCTCCTCTCTCCTCTCCTCTCCTCCCGTCTCCTCTCCTCCCGTCTCCTCTCCTCCCAACTCCTCTCCTCCCATCTCCTCTCCTCTCCTCTCCTCCCGTCTCCTCTCCTCCCATCTCCTCTCTATTCCTCTCTTCTCTGCTCTGTCTCTGTGGTGAATAGACCTAATTTTCTCTGTGGTGTCGGGTAACTGTGGCCTCTGAGGCCCTGATGTGGACACAACATTCTCCTCTCCTCTCATCTCCTCTCATCCTCTCCTCCCATCTCCTCTCCCCTCTCCTCTCCTCTCCTCCCATTTCCTCCCATCTCCTCTCTATTCCTCTCTTCTCTGCTCTGTCTCTGTGGTGAATAGATAACTTGTTTTTAAAGTGTGGTGTAAAGCAGTCCTGTGGGTAAACCACAGCAGGTTGGTTTACTGCTCTCAAAATATATAATGCAACAACTGTTACCACAGCCTATGAGCCACAGTAAGTGTATGTTGAAGTGTTTTAGTGAGGTTTAGGGTTCGGAAGTGTTTTAGGGTGTGGACAGTGATTTACTGACTGTGTTGAGCTGTGGTATATAGGACGCCCCAGAGAAGCTTTCACTAGGAAGACAGAGGGATAACTACAGGACACATCATGCTGGATAGCAGCTTGGTCCTCTGGGATTCTCTCTAGTTTCAATGGCACATTGAACAACATTGACCCACAGAAGGCCTGCTGGCAACTCAATACAAAACTTTTGTCACAGAACAAAAAATACTAGTCTGACGATGGCAATTTTTTCTGGCCCTGTACCCTGATATACTGACCCTGATATACTGACCCTGTGATACTGACCCTGTGTTTCTGACCCTGTGTTTCAGACACTGTGTTTCTGACCCTGTGTTTCTGACCCTGTGTTTCAGACACTGTGTTTCAGACCCTGTGTTTCAGACACTGTGTTTCTGACCCTGTGTTTCAGACACTGTGTTTCAGACACTGTGTTTCTGACCCTGTGTTTCAGACCCTGTGTTTCAGACAATTTGTTTCTGACCCTGTGTTTCTGACCCTGTGATACTGACCCTGTGTTTCAGACACTGTGTTTCTGACCCTGTGTTTCAGACACTGTGTTTCTGAACGTGTGTTTCTGACCCTGTGTTTCTGACCATGTGATACTGACCCTGTGTTTCTGACCATGTGATACTGACCCTGTGTTTCTGACCATGTGTTTCTGATTGGTGTTTCAGACCATTTGTTTCTGACACTGTGTTAATGATTAGTGTTACTGACCCTGTGTTTCTGACCCTGTGTTTCTGACCCTGTGATACTGACCCTGTGTTTCTGACCCTGTGTTTCTGACCCTGTGTTTCTGACCCTATGATACTGACCCTGTGTTTCTGACCCTGTGATACTGACCCAGTGTTTCTGATTAGTTTTTCTGACCCTGTGTTTCTGAACGTGTGTTTCTGTCCTTGTATTTCTGACACTGTGTTTCTGCCCTGTGTTTCTGACCCTGTGTTTCTGACCCTGTGTTTCTGACCCTGTGTTTCTGACCATGTTTGTTTCTGACCCTGATATACTGACCCTGTGTTTCTGATCATTTTTGTTTCTGACCCTGTTTTTCTGACCCTGTGTTTATGATAATTTTTGTGTCTGACCCTGATATACTGACCCTGTGTTTCTGACCCTGTGTTTCTGACCCTGTGTTTCTGACCCTGTGTTTCTGCCCTGTGTTTCTGACCCTGTGTTTCTGACCCTGTGTTTCTGATCATGTTTGTTTCTGACCCTGTTTTTCTGACCCTGTGTTTATGATAATTTTTGTGTCTGACCCTGATATACTGACCCTGTGTTTCTGACCCTGTGTTTCTGACCCTGTGTTTCTGACCCTGTGTTTCTGACCCTGTGTTTCTGTCCCTGTGATTCTGATCCTTTGTTTCTGACCCTGTTTTTCTGACCCTGTGTTTCTGAACGTGTGTTTCTGTCCTTGTATTTCTGACACTGTGTTTCTGCCCTGTGTTTCTGACCCTGTGTTTCTGACCCTGTGTTTCTGACCCTGTGTTTCTGATCATGTTTGTTTCTGACCCTGATATACTGACCCTGTGTTTCTGATCATTTTTGTTTCTGACCCTGTTTTTCTGACCCTGTGTTTATGATAATTTTTGTGTCTGACCCTGATATACTGACCCTGTGCTTCTGACCCTGTGTTTCTGACCCTGTGTTTCTGACCCTGTTTTTCTGACCCTGTGTTTCTGATCCTTTGTTTCTGACCCTGTGTTTCTGAATCTGTTTCTGAACCTGTGTTTCTAACCCTGTGTCTCTGACCGTGCATTTCGGATTAGTTTTTCAGAACCTGTGTTTCTGACCACTGAGATTCTGTCCCTGTGTTTCTGACTAGTTTGTCGGAACCTGTGTTTCTGACCCTGTTATTTTGACCGAGTGTTTCTGATTAGTGCTTCTGAACCTGTTGTTCTGACCCTGTGTGTCTGAACCTGTGTTTCTGGCCCCTTGTTTCTGACCAAACCTGTGTTTCTGAATAGTTTTTATAAATATGTGTTTTTGAACTTCGGTATCTGACCCTTTAAGTCTAACCTTGTTATTAACCTCTCTGGGGTAGGTGGGACGCTAGTTTTCAACAGCCAGTGAAATAGCAGGGCAGCAAATTCAAAACAACCAAAATCTCATAATTCAAATTTCTCAAACATACGACTATTTTACACCATTTTAAAGATACACTTCTCCTTAAAACCTCTTGCATCTAGACGTTCCGTTAGCGGAATGCCTCGCCAAATATCCAATGGAAGAACGTGGCGCAAAATACAAATACCTCAAAAATGCAATAATTAAAATTTTTGAAACATACGACTATTTTACACCATTTTAAAGACAAGACTCTCGTTAATCTAACCACACTGTCCGATTTCAAAAAGGCTTTACAACGAAAGCAAAACATTAGATTATGTCAGCAGAGTACCCAGCCAGAAATAATCAGACACCCATTTTTCAAGCTAGCATTGAATGTCACATAAACCCAAATCACAGCTAAATGCAGCACTAACCTTTGATGATCTTCATCAGATGACAATCTTAGGACATTATGTTATACAATACATACATGTTTTGTTCAATCAAGTTCATATTTATATCAAAAACCAGCTTTTTACATTAGCATGTGACGTTCAGAACTAGCATACCCCCCGCAAACTTCCGGTGAATTTACTAAATTACTCACGATAAACGTTCACAAAAAACATAACAATTATTTTAAGAATTATAGATACAGAACTCCTCTATGCACTCGCTATGTCCGATTTTAAAATAGCTTTTCGGTGAAAGCACATTTTGCAATATTCTCAGTAGATAGCCCGGCATCACAGGGCTAGCTATTTAGACACCCACCAAGTTTAGCCCTCAGCAAAGTCAGATTTACTATAAGAAAAATGTTATTACCTTTGCTGTTCTTCGTCAGAATGCACTCCCAGGACTTCTACTTCAATAACAAATGTTGGTTTGGTTCAAAATAATCCATAGTTATATCCAAATAGCGGCGTTTTGTTCGTGCGTTCAAGACACTATCCGAAAGGGTAAAGAAGGGTGACGCGCCCGACGCGTTTCGTGACAAAAAAAATCTAAATATTCCATTACCGTACTTCGAAGCATGTCAACCGCTGTTTAAAATCAATTTTTATGCCATTTTTCTCGTAAAAAAGCGATAATATTCCCACCGGGAAAGCGTGTTTACGTTCAAAGAGCGAGAAAATAAAAACATGGGATCCCCTCGTGCACGAGCCTCAGTCTGATGGTCCTCTGATAGACCACTTAGCAAAGGCGCTAAAGTTTTTCAGCCTGGGGCTGGAATTACATCATTCAGCTTTTTCCCGGGTTCTGAGAGCCTATGGGAGCCGTAGGAAGTGTCACGTTACAGCAAAGATCCTCAGTTTTCAATAAAGAGAGCCAAGAAGCCCAAGGAATGGTCAGAGAGGGCACTTCCTGTATAGAATCTTCTCAGGTTTTTGCCTGCCATATGAGTTCTGTTATACTCACAGACACCATTCAAACAGTTTTAGAAACTTTAGGGTATTTTCTATCCAAAGCCAATAATTATATGCATATTCTAGTTACTGGGCAGGAGTAGTAACCAGATTAAGTCGGGTACATTTTTTATCCGGCCGTGCAAATACTGCCCCCTATCCCCAACAGGTTAATTGAGTTTTTCTGAACCTGTGTACCTGACCGTGTGTTCTGACCCTTTGTTACTGACCCTATTTTTCTGACTGAACCAGTGTTTCTGACACTGTTTTTCTGATTCGTTTTTCTGACCCTGTGGTTCTGACCATGTGGTTCTGACCCTGTGTTTCTGAGCATGTGATTCTG
The DNA here is from genome assembly GCF_965601325.2 of Salmo salar. NCBI lineage: Eukaryota > Metazoa > Chordata > Actinopteri > Salmoniformes > Salmonidae > Salmo > Salmo salar. Next base: position 184,391,533 of record NC_138291.1, on the reverse strand, counting down.
ATTAGTATTTCTGAACTTGTGTTTCTGACCCAGTGTTTCTGAACCTGTGTTTCTGACCCCGTGTTTCTGAACCTTTGGTTCTGATTAGGTTTTCTGACCCTCTGTTTATGAATCTGTGTTTCTGACCCTGTGACTCTGACCGTGCATTTCTGATTTGTTTTCTCTGTCCCTGTGTTTCTGATTAGTTTGTGTGAACCTTTGTTTCTGAATCCTGTGTTTCTGACCTTCTGTTTCTGACCCTGTGTTTCTGACCCTGTTATTTTGACCGAGTATTTCTGAACCTGTGTTTCTCACCAAACCTGTGTTTCTGATTAGTTTTTCTGAACATGTGTTTCTGATCTTCTATGTCTGACCCTATGTTTCCGACCTTGTTATTCTAATTCATTTTTATGTACCGGTGTTTCTGACCCTGTGTTTTTGACCCTGTGTTTTTGACCCTGTGTTTCTGACCCCGTGTTTTTGACCCTGTGTTTCTGACCCTGTGTTTCTGACCCTGTGTATCTGAATTGTATTTCTGACCTTGTGTTTCTGTACCTGTTTTCAACCTTTTGTTATTTCCGATAGTTTTTTCTGACTCTGTGTATCTTACTAGTATTTCTGACCCTGTGTTTCTGACCTTCTGTTTCTGACCCTGTGTTTTTGACCCTGTGTTTCTGACCCCGTGTTTTTGACCCTGTGTTTCTGACCCTGTGTTTCTGACCCTGTGTTTTTGACCCTTGTTGCTGACCCTGCGTTTCTGACCTTTTGTTTTTGAGTCTGTGTTTCTGATCCTGTGTATCTGAATTGTATTTCTGACCTTGTGTTTCTGTACCTGTTTTCAACCTTTTGTTATTTCCGATCGTTTTTTCTGACTCTGTGTATCTTACTAGTATTTCTGACCTTCTGTTTCTGACCCTGTGTATATGACCTTAATTTTATAATTTGTTTTTCAGAACCTGTGTTTCTGACCATTTGTCTTTCTGACCCTGTGTTACTGACTGTCACGGATCACCCCGGTACTACTGCTCATTCAGTTCACCATTTCCGGAGGTCTACGACCCCAGCTTCACTGAACGGGATTCATTATCATCAACCCCGGACTGTCTTGTTTGATTTCACCCGGTTCCCATTTCCCCTGATTAGTATGTAATATATGTGCTCTCTGTTCCCTCTGTATTTGTCGGTTATTGTTCCCATGTCCGTTGGTTGTGTGAGTACCTATGCATTGATGCAGCTGTTATGCTGCGTGCTTTATATATATTGTGTATATATATTGTGTATTACCGGTATCGTCCCGTGTCATTCAATGAGGTTTACCCTCGCTCTTTTGTTTGGTGTATTAAAAACCCCTATTGTGTATTCCTGCGCCTGTCTCCTAATCCCTCATACCAGCGTGACACTGACCCTATTTTCTGAACAAAAAAAACAAAAACTTTTGAATAAGTAAATCTTTTAGAGAGGTTTAGTGCTTTTATATTTAATAATCTCAACCCACCCAATTCATATTCACTATATATTATATTCATTATTATCTGGTTTATCTGGTTTAGCGTCCCAGATAAAGTAAAATATTTTTTGCTCATATGATTTGAAAAACTAATCATCAGGAGTAGGCAGCGCCATAAGTAAGTGAGTAAACAGAGATATGATTAAGGGGTTTCCAAAAATAGACAGGTATTTACCTCTCCATGGTTGCAGGATCTGGTCTATTTTTACATGTTTTCTATTGAAATTCATTGTGGAGAGATTATTTATATCTTTTGTGATATGAATACCAAGTATGTCTACTTCACCTTCAGCCCATTTTGTAGGTAAACTGTAGGGTAATGTAAAAGTTGAATTTTTTTAAAGATCCAATACATAATATTGTATACTTATAAGAGAGTAGTTTATTTTTTTAACCTTTATTTAACTAGGCAAGTCAGTTAAAAACAAATTCTTATTTTCAATGACAGCCTAGGAACAGTGGGTTAACTGCCTTGTTCAGGGGAAGAACAACAGAAAAGAAAAGTTATCTAGATGTTCAATGAGACATTGCAGGGATCTAGCTTGCAGACTTAATATAAAACTTGAATCATCGGCATACATGGACACCTTTGTTTTTAAGCCTTGGACTTCAAATCCTCTAATGTTGTTATTGGATCTGATTTTAATTGCTAGCATTTCAATGGCCATAACGAATAGATATGGTGACCGCAGACACCCTTGTTTAACTCCTCTTGACAATTCACACTCTGAGAAGTAGCTGTTATTTATTACTTACACCTGGGCTTGCCACACATTACTTTTACCCATTTTATAAGAGAATCACCAAAATTCAGGAATTTATAAATAAAATCTAGTCTTACAAATGCCTTTTCAAAATCCGCTATAATACAATTCCTGGCTTCTTAGATGTTTCATGATGTTGTATTATTTCTAGTAGTTGTCGTATAATATCTCCAATATATCGTCCATGTAAAAAACCCGTCTGATCAGGATGAACAATACCTGGTAAAACCCTTTTAACCTGTTAGGGCTAGGGGGCAGTATTGACACGGCTGGATAAAAAACGTACCCGATTTAATCTGGTTACTACTCCTGCCCAGTAACTAGAATATGCATATAATTATTGGCTTTGGATAGAAAACACCCTAAAGTTTCTAAAACTGTTTGAATGGTGTCTGTGAGTATAACAGAACTCCTATGGCAGGCCAAAACCAGAGAAGATTTCAAGCAGGAAGTGGCCTGTCTGAGAAGTAGTGTTTCATCTTGGCTCTTTTTATTGAAGACTCAGGATCTGTGCAATAACGTGACACTTCCTACGTCTTCCATAGGGTCTCAGAGCCCGGGAAAAAGTTGAACGATATCGAAGCAGGCTCTGGCTGAAACACTTTATCGCTTTTGGCAAGTGGCCACTCAGAGTACTATGGGCTTAGGCGCGTGCCCGCTTCAACCGAATGCTTTCTTTTCCTTTGTCTGTTTATCTAAATGCAGATTCCTGGTCGGAATATTATCGCTTTTTTATGAGAAAAATTGCATAAAAATTTATTTTAAACAGCGGTTGACATGCTTCGAAGTACGGTAATGGAATATTTAGAATTCTTTTGTCATGAATTGCGCCATGCTCGTCACCCTTATTTAGCCTTTAGGATAGTGTCTAGAACGCACAAACAAAACGCCGCTGTTTGGATATAACGATGGATTATTTTGGACCAAACCAACATTTGTTATTGAAGTAGAAGTCCTGGGAGTGCATTCTGACGAAGACAACAAAGGTAATAAAAAATTTCTTATAGTAAATCTGACTTTGATGAGTGCTAAACCTGCTGGTGTCTAAATAGCTAGCCCTGTGATGCCGGGCTATCTACTGAGAATATTGCAAAATGTGCTTTCACCGAAAAGCTATTTTAAAATCGGACATATCGAGTGCATAGAGGAGTTCTGTATCTATAATTCTTAAAATAATTGTTATGCTTTTTGTGAACGTTTATCGTCAGTAATTGAGTAAATTCACCGGCAGTGTTCTGTGGGAATGCTAGTCACATGCTAGTCACATGCTAATGTAAAAAGCTGGTTTTTGATATAAATATGAACTTGATTGAACAAAACATGCATGTATTGTATAACATAATGTCCTAGGGTTGTCATCTGATGAAGATCATCAAAGGTTAGTGCTACATTTAGCTGTGGTTTGGGTTTATGTGACATTCAATGCTAGCTTGAAAAATGGGTGTCTGATTATTTCTGGCTGGGTACTCTGCTGACATAATCTAATGTTTTGCTTTCGTTGTAAAGCCTTTTTGAAATCGGACAGTGTGGTTAGATTAACGAGAGTCTTATCTTTAAAATGGTGTAAAATAGTCATATTTTTGAAAAATTGAAGTAATAGCATATCTAAGGATTTGAATAACGCGCCACAGGATTCAACTGGCTGTTGAGTAGGTGGGACGCAAGCGTCCCACCTAGCCCATAGAGGTTAATTCTGAGTGCTATGCATTTCGCTAGCTTTTTTACTTCACAACATTGAATTGCAAGGGGCCTCCAGTTATTTTTTAGATAGACTGGATCTTTATATTTGCCATCTGGGTCTTGTTTTAATAATAGTGAAATCAGACCTTCCTGCTGAGTACCTGACAGACTACCATTTGTATAGGAGTAGCTAAAACAATCTAACAATGGAGCTTTTAGTATATCAAAAAAGGCTTGATATACCTCTACCGTAATGCCATCAAGACCTGGGGTTTTTCCAGACTGAAAGGACTTAATTGCCTCAAAAGGTTCTTCCTCTGTAATTTGGCCTTCACACTGATCTTTCTGTGCATAAATTTTCATTTTTTTTTTATTATTTGGAAAGAATTCCTTACCGTCATCTTCATTCAGTGGGAGAGGATGAGACAGAAAAGAGAACATCTGCTTAACCTGTTGGGTCTAGGGGGCAGCATTTGCACGTCTGGATAAAAAAAATGTACCCGATTTAATCTGGTTACTAATCCTACCCAGTAACTAGAATATGCATATACTTATTATATATGGATAGAAAACACTCTAAAGTTTCCAAAACTGTTTGAATGGTGTCTGTGAGTATAACAGAACTCATTTGGCAGGCAAAACCCTGAGACATTTTCTGACAGGAAGTGGATACCTGATGTGTTGTATTGACTTTAAACCTATCCCATTGAAAAACACAGGGGTTTAGGAATATTTTGGCACTTCCTATTGCTTCCACTAGATGTCACCAGCCTTTACAAAGTGTTTTGAGTCTTCTGGAGGGAGATCTGACCGAACAAGAGCCATGGAACGATGATGGCCCATTAGACACCTTGCGCGCGAGTTCATGTTGGGTACCCTCGTTCCAATACGTTATAAAAGAGTATGCATTCGTCCACCTTGAATATTATTCATGTTCTGGTTAAAAAAGGCCCTAATGATTTATGCTATACAACGTTTGACATGTTTGAACGAACGGAAATATATTTTTTCCCCTCGTTCATGACGAGAAGTCCGGCTGGCTTACATCATGTGCTAACGAGACGGAGATTTTTGGACATAAATGATGAGCTTTTTTGAACAAAACTACATTCGTTATGGACCTGTGATACCTGGAAGTGACATCTGATGAAGAGAATCAAAGGTAATGGATTATTTACATAGTATTTTCGATTTTAGATCTCCCCAACATGACGTCTAGTCTGTATCGCAACGCGTATTTTTCTGGGCGCAGTGCTCAGATTATTGCAAAGTGTGATTTCCCAGTAAGGTTATTTTTAAATCTGGCAAGTTGATTGCGTTCAAGAGATGTAAATCTATAATTCTTTAAATGACAATATAATATTTTACCAATGTTTTCTAATTTTAATTATTTAATTTGTTACGCTGACTTGACTGCCGGTTATTGGAGGGAAACGATTTCCTCAACATCAATGCCATAGTAAAACGCTGTTTTTGGATATAAATATGAACTTGATAGAACTAAAAATGCATGCATTGTCTAACATAATGTCCTAGGAGTGTCATCTGATGGAGATTGTAAAAGGTTAGTGCATCATTTTAGCTGGTTTTATGGTTTTGGTGACCCTGTCTTTGACTTGACAAAACATTACACACAACTCTTGTAAATGTACTGTCCTAACATACTCTAAATTTATGCTTTCGCCGTAAAACCTTTTTGAAATCGTAAAACGTGGTTAGATTAAGGAGATGTTTATCTTTCAAATGGTGTAAAATAGTTGTATTTTTGAAAAATTTGAATTTTGACATTTATTTGGATTCAAATTTGCCGCTCTTGAAATGCACCTGCTGTTGATGGAGTGCACCACGGGTGGCACGCTAGCGTCCCACCTAGCCCCAAGAGGTTTAAAATACACTGCTCAAAAAAATAAAGGGAACACTTAAACAACACAATGTAACTCCAAGTCAATCACACTTCTGTGAAATCAAACTGTCCACTTAGGAAGCAACACTGATTGACAATAAATTTCACATGCTGTTGTGCAAATGGAATAGACAACAGGTGGAAATTATAGGCAATTAGCAAGACACCCCCAATAAAGGATTGGTTGTGCAGGTGGGGACCACAGACCACTTCTCAGTTCTTATGCTTCCTGGCTGATGTTTTGGTCACTTTTGAATGCTGGCGGTGCTTTCACTCTAGTGGTAGCATGAGACGGAGTCTACAACCCACACAAGTGTCTCAGTTAGTGCAGCTCATCCAGAATGGCACATCAATGCAAGCTGTGGCAAGAAGGTTTGCTGTGTCTGTCAGCGTAGTGTCCAGGGCATGGAGGCGCTACCAGGAGACAGGCCAGTACATCAGGAGACGTGGAGGAGGCCGTAGGAGGGCAACAACCCAGCAGCAGGACCGCTACCTCCGCCTTTGTGCAAGGAGGAGCAGGAGGAGCACTGCCAGAGCCCTGCAAAATGACCTCCAGCAGGCCACAAATGTGCATGTGTCTGCTCAAACGGGCAGAAACAGACTCCATGAGGGTGGTATGAGGGCCCGACGTCCACAGGTGGGTGTTGTGCTTACAGCCCAACACCGTGCAGGACGTTTGGCATTTGCCAGAGAACACCAAGATTGGCAAATTCGCCACTGGCGCCCTGTGCTCTTCACAGATGAAAGCAGGTTCACACTGAGCACGTGACAGACGTGACAGAGTCTGGAGATGCCGTGGAGAACGTTCTGCTGCCTGCAACATCCTCCAGCATGACTGGTTTGGCGGTGGGTCAGTCATGGTGTGGGGTGGCATTTCTTTGGGGGGCTGCACAGCCCTCCATGTGATCGCCAGAGGTAGTCTGACTGCCATTAGGTACCGAGATGAGATCCTCAGACCCCTTGTGAGACCATATGCTGGTGCGGTTGTCCCTAGGTTCCTCCTAATGCAAGACAATACTAGACTTCATGTAGCTGGAGTGTGTCAGCAGATCCTGCAAGAGGAAGGCATTGATGCTATGGACTGGCCCGCCCGTTCCCCTGACGTAAATCGAATTGAGCACATCTGGGACATCATGTCTCGCTCCATCCACCAACGCCATGTTGCACCACAGACTGTCCAGGAGTTGGCGGATGCTTTAATCCAGGTCTGGGAGGAGATCCCTCAGGACCATCCGCCACCTCATCAGGAGCATGCCCAGGCATTGTAGGGAGGTCATACAGGCACGTGGAGGCCACATACTACTAAGCTTCATTTTGACTTGTTTTAAGGACATTACATCAAAGTTGGATCAGCCTGTAGTGTGGTTTTCCACTTTAATTTTGAGTGTGACTCCAAATCCAGACCTCCATGGGTTGATAAATTTGATTTCCATTGATTCTTTTTGTGTGAATTTGTTGTCAGGACATTCAACTATGTAAAGAAAAAAGTATTTAATAAGATTATTTCATTCATTCAGATCTAGGATGTGTTATTTTAGTGTTCCCTTTATTTTTTGGAGAATTAAAGTGGAAAACCACACTACAGGCTGATCCAACTTTGATGTAATGTCCTTAAAACAAGTCAAAATGAGGCTCAGTAGTGTGTGTGGCCTCCACGTGCCTGTATGACCTCCCTACAATGCCTGGGCATGCTCCTGATGAGGTGGAGAATGGTCTAATGAGGGATCTCCTCCCAGACCTGGACTAAAGCATCCGTCAACTCCTGGACAGTCTGTGATGCAACGTGGCGTTGGTGGATGGAGTGAGACATGATGTCCCAGATGTGCTCAATTGGATTCAGGTCTGGGGAACGGCCGGGCCAGTTCATAGTATCAATGCCTTCCTCTTGCAGGAACGGCTGACACACTCCAGCCACATGAGGTCTAGCTTTGTCTTGCATTAGGAGGAACCCAGGGCCACCCGCACCAGCATATCACAAGGGGTCTGAGGATCTCATCTCGGTACCTAATGGCAGTCAGGCTACCTCTGGCGAGCACATGGAGGGCTGTGCGGCCCCCCAAAGAAATGCCACCCCACACCATGACTGACCCACCGCCAAACCAGTCATGCTGGAGGATGTTGCAGGCAGCAGAACGTTCTCCACGGTGTCTCCAGACTCTGTCACGTCTGTCACATGTGCTCAGTGTGAACCTGCTTTCATCTGTGAAGAGCACAGGGCGCCAGTGGTGAATTTGCCAATCTTGGTGTTCTCTGGCAAATGCCAAACATCCTGCACGGTGTTGGGCTGTAAGCACAACCCCCACCTGTGGACGTCGGGCCCTCATACCACCCTCATGGAGTCTGTTTCTGACCGTTTGAGCAGACACATGCACATTTGTGGCCTGCTGGAGGTCATTTTGCAGGGCTCTGGCAGTGCTCCTCTTGCTCCTCCTTGCACAAAGGTGGAGGTAGCGGTCCTGCTGCTGGGTTGTTGCCCTCCTACGGCCTCCTCCACGTCTCCTGATGTACTGGCCTGTCTCCTGGTAGCGCCTCCATGCTCTGGACACTACACTGACAGACACAGCAAACCTTCTTGCCACAGCTTGCATTGATGTGCCATCCTGGATGAGCTGCACTACCTGAGCTACTTGTGTGGGTTGTAGACTCCGTCTCATGCTACCACTAGAGTGAAAGCACTGCCAGCATTCAAAAGTGACCAAAACATCAGCCAGGAAGCATAGGAACTGAGAAGTGGTCTGTGGTGACCACCTGTAGAACCACTCCTTTATTGGGGGTGTCTTGCTAATTGCCTATAATTTCCACCTGTTGTCTATTCCATTTGCACAACAGCATGTGAAATGTATCTTCAATCAGTGTTGCTTCCTAAGTGGACAGTTTGATTTCACAGAAGTGTGATTGACTTGGAGTTACATTGTGTTGTTTAAGTGTTCCCTTTATTTTTTGGAGCAGTGTATTTGTGATTTCCATAAGGGCATGTTGATGACAGTTTGTAGAATGATTTCCTTTAAGGCCCATTGAGGTATTTCTAATGATTTGATCATCAGCCTCCAGTATTTATGCTCCAGTAGTTTATGTGTCGGGGGGCTAGGGTCAGTCTGTTATATCTGGAGTATTTCTCCAGTGTCCTATGTGAATTTAAGTATGCTCTCTAATTCTCTTTCTCTCTTTCTTTCTCTCTCTCGGGGGACCTGAGCCCTAGGACCATGCCTCAGGACTAGCTGGCATGATGACTCCTTGCTATCCCCAGTCCACCTGGCTGTGCTGCTGCTCCAGTTTCAACTGTTCTGCCTGCGGCTATGGAACCCTGACCTGTTCACTGGACGTGCTACCTATCCCAGACCTGCTGTTTTCAACTCTCTAGAGACAGCAGGAGCGGTAGAGATACTCTCAATGATCGGCTATGAAAAGCCAACTGGCATTTACTCCTGAGGTGCTGACCTGTTGCACCCTCGACAACTACTGTGATTGTTATTATTTGACCATGCTGGTCATTTATGAACATTTGAACATCTTGGCCATGTTCTGTTATAATCTCCACCTGGCACAGCCAGAAGAGGACTGGCCACCCCTCATAGCCTGGTTCCTCTCTAGGTTTCTTCCTAGGTTTTGGCCTTTCTAGGGAGTTTTTCCTAGCCACTGTGCTTCGACACCTGCTTTGCTTGCTGTTTGGGGTTTTAGGCTGGGTTTCTGTACAGCACTTTGAGATATCAGCTGATGTAAGAAGGGCTAAAGAAATGAATTTGATTTGATTTTGATTTGATTTGCCTGTAAGTTTAATAAATTGGTATAAATATTTTATAGGAAGTGTGGATCATCCTGATTTGGACTAGATTAATAAGCCAAATCTCTTTTTCATCCACTTTCATACAAAAAAAGATCCACCTTCCTTGTGAATCATTCCTGACTATTTGCACATTCAGATCAACATTTTTGTTAATTAATTTCATCACACCTTTTGAGTTCCCTTGTCCATGACAGAAAATTATTTCACCACCCCATTCCTTTTTCCGCGCAACTGTTACGTTCATCGTAAGAATGAGACCAAGGTGCAGCGTGGTAAGCGTACATCTTTCACTTTATTAGATGAACACCGACAAACCAAAGAAAACACAAAAACGACCGTAAAGTTCTGCAGGCTTCAAAGCAGCTATACAAAACAAGATCCCACAAAAACCCTGTGGGAAAAGGCTGCCTAAATATGATGCCCAATCAGAGTCAACGAAAGACAACTGCATCTGATTGGGAACCATATCAGGCCAACATAGAAATACAAAACATAGATATACATAATCTAGAATGCCCACCCAAATCACACCCTGACCTACCCAAATAGAGAAATAAAAAGGCTCTCTACGGTCAGGGCATGACAGCAATTTCATCTAAGGATGTAGAGTGAGTTTCTTGTAAACAGTATATGTTATATTCCTTTTCTTTTAGCCAAATAAAGACTGGTCTTCTTTTTTTATAATCTGCTAAACCATTACAATTATAACTAGTTATACTTATTTCACCCCTTACCATAACTAGATACTATTCTCAGTCTAAATTGACCATAATTAGTGCTTGTAAAGTTACTGCCATCAAAGGTTTTATGAAGGTCAAAACTAGAGCTTTCAAATGTCTGATATTTAGAATTCAAGAAATAGGTTCTAGCAATATTTGTTTTATTCCCTTGCCTGTTTGCCTGTTTGCCTGTGAGCCAATACCACAGATGTTAGAAAATTGAGTCAAGATATTATGTGTGTAGTAAATCTGAGGAAGTTGATGTGTATGATATTGGATGTGATATAATGAGTGTGTGTACGATGTCTGTATAAGAGTAAAACTGTAATGTGTGATGTCAAAATAAATAATAATACTGCCAATTTGTATGGCTGAGTGTCTATGTGTGTAACATGAAGTGAGTATAGCCTTAATATTCAGGATGATAACCCTGACCCTGTGTTTCTGACCCTGTGTTTCCGACCCTGTGTTTCCGACCCTGTGTTTCCGATTAGTTTTTCTGACCCTGTGTTTCTGATTTGTGTTTCTGACCCTGTGTTTCTGACCCTGTGTTTCTGATTTGTGTTTCTGACCCTGTGTTTCTGATTTGTAAATCTGACCCTGTGTTTCTGATTTGTGTTTTTGACCCTGTGTTTCTGACCCTGTGTTTCTGATTTGTGTTTCTGACCCTGTGTTTCTGACCCTGTGTTTCTGACCCTGTGTTTCTGATTTGTGTTTCTGACCCTGTGTTTCTGATTTGTAAATCTGACCCTGTGTTTCTGATTTGTGTTTCTGACCCTGTGTTTCTGACCCTGTGTTTCTGATTTGTGTTTCTGACCCTGTGTTTCTGATTTGTAAATCTGACCCTGTGTTTCTGATTTGTGTTTCTGACCCTGTGTTTCTGACCCTGTGTTTCTGATTTGTGTTTCTGACCCTGTGTTTCCGACCCTGTGTTTCTGACCCTGCGTTTCCGACCCTGTGTTTCTGGGGGCAGTCCTAGTGTTTGTGTTGGGTAACGTTATCCTTCTGTTAGACGGCCCAGTCACTCCCTGACCCTCATTTTGCCCCTACTGTAAACACCATGTCAGGTCCAGCTCTTAAATAGATGCTCATGCCTCATCAATGTTTCATTCTGTGGTGAATATCATCTGATCTGCTTTTCACTTATTTACATCCGCCCAGGGCCTCTGAAACCTTGTCCACATCAAATATTCATCATTTTAGCAAATGCAGTTCTTTGTCAATACGGCAGGATAGATAGCAGGGTGGGTAGCAGGGTGGATGTTAGAGAGGGTAAGAGGCCAGGCAGGATCACAGCTTTATGGCTCCTGAGACATTGGAATGCAGAGGCTAAGATGAATTACATTAGTGATGCATACTCTCTGTCTCTCTCAGAAAACTCGATCCCACTTTTATGGACCAAAATGTTTGCTGCTATTATATTTTTGTGAGGAATCAATGTGAGGCAGAGATTAACTGACACATGAGTTGATTTTGGGCTATTACTCTGTCTTTACCAGTAGCAGGCAGGATAGTGCAGCAGCCTTTTAGGATGGGGAGAGTTAAAAGACTTTGCATACTGATTTCAGACCTCATTGGGTGAGGGGATTTGTTGAGCAATAAAGTAGTCTTGGTACTTAAATTTGTTGTGAAATCATTAATCATGGTATCATTAATCTGTCATATATTTAAATACATATTTGATTTAAACATTTAGACATCAATACTGAATAGAAAATACTGAAGATGTTCTACAATACAAAGAATTACACAATACAAAGAATTACACAATACAAAGAATTATACTCATATAGAAATTATTTTATCAAGTAGAGCGAACAAAATAAAGAATGAGAGAACAGCATTTGAAGGAAAACTTGTACCAAAATAAAGAATGAGAGAACGCAATTGAAGGAAGCCTTGTACCAAAGACACATATAATGTCCTGTAAGCATCTGACAGCACAAGGCTAGGAAACCTTAAACTGGTCAGATCCGGAACAAATCCTGTCAGATTGTCTTAGTTTCTCATAAGCTCTTAGTAGTTCCCAGGAGACAAGGGGGTTAGGGGAGAGAGAGGGGGGTCTAGAAGGGGCTAGCATGTACTGCATACTGTCCGGAGTCATGGTGTGACTGGGCTGGATGGAGGGATACGGAGTGTAGGGATACAGGGTGGGTGGATGGATATGGGTTGGTTGGAGAGATACAGGTAGCGTGGAGAGATACGGTGGGGGATTATGGGGTGGAGGGATATGATGTGGATGGAGGGATACGGGGTGGGTGGAGGAATACGGGGTGGGTGGAGGAATATGGTGTGGGTGGAGGAATATGGTGTGGGTGGGGTTGATGGGGTGGAGGGATACGGGGTAGGGGAGGGATACAGGGTGGGTGGAGGGATACGGGGTGGGTGGAGGAATATGGTGTGGGTGGAGGGATACGATGTGGGTGGAGGGATATGGGGAGCGTGGAGAGATAGGGTGGGGGATTATGGGGTGGAGGGATATGATGTGGATGGAGGGATACGGGGTAGGGGAGGGATACAGGGTGGGTGGAGGGATACGGGGTGGGTGGAGGGATACGGGCTGGGTGGAGGGATACGGGCTGGGTGGAGGGATACGGGGTGGGGGAGGGATACAGGGTGGGTGGAGGGATACGGGGTGGGTGGAGGGATACAGGGTGGGTGGAGGGATACAGGGTGGGTGGAGGGATACGGGGTGGGTGGAGGGATACAGGCTGGGTGGAGGGATACGGGGTGGGGGAGGGATACAGGGTGGGGGAGGGATACGGGCTGGGTGGAGGGATACGGGGTGGGGGAGGGATACAGGGTGGGGGAGGGATACGGGCTGGGTGGAGGGATACGGGGTGGGGGAGGGATACAGGGGGGTGGAGGGATTCATGGTAGGGGAGGGATACAGGGTGGGTGGAGGGATACGGGGTGGGTGGAGGGATACAGGGTGGGTGGAGGGATACAGGGTGGGTGGAGGGATACGGGCTGGGGGAGGGATACGGGGTGGGTGGAGGGATACGGGCTGGGTGGAGGGATACGGGGTGGGGGAGGGATACAGGGTGGGTGGAGGGATACGGGCTGGGTGGAGGGATACGGGGTGGGTGGATGGATACAGGGTGGGTGGAGGGATACGGGCTGGGGGAGGGATACGGGCTGGGTGGAGGGATACGGGCTGGGTGGAGGGATACGGGGTGGGGGAGGGATACAGGGTGGGGGAGGGATACGGGCTAGGTGGAGGGATACGGAGTGGGGGAGGGATACAGGGTGGGGGAGGGATACGGGCTGGGTGGAGGGATACGGGGTGGGGGAGGGATACAGGGCGGGTGGAGGGATTCATGGTAGGGGAGGGATACAGGGTGGGTGGAGGGATAAGGGGTGGGTGGAGGGATACAGAGTGGGTGGAGGGATACAGGGTGGGTGGAGGGATACGGGCTGGGGGAGGGATACGGGGTGGGTGGAGGGATACGGGCTGGGTGGAGGGATACGGGGTGGGGGAGGGATACAGGGTGGGTGGAGGGATACGGGCTGGGTGGAGGGATACGGGGTGGGTGGATGGATACAGGGTGGGTGGAGGGATACGGGCTGGGGGAGGGATACGGGGTGGGTGGAGGGATACGGGCTGGGTGGAGGGATACGGGGTGGGGGAGGGATACAGGGTGGGGGAGGGATACGGGCTAGGTGGAGGGATACGGAGTGGGGGAGGGATACAGGGTCGGGGAGGGATACGGGCTGGGTGGAGGGATACGGGGTGGGGGAGGGATACAGGGCGGGTGGAGGGATTCATGGTAGGGGAGGGATACAGGGTGGGTGGAGGGATACGGGGTGGGTGGAGGGATACAGGGTGGGTGGAGGGATACAGGGTGGGTGGAGGGATACGGGCTGGGGGAGGGATACGGGGTGGGTGGAGGGATACGGGCTGGGTGGAGGGATACGGGGTGGGGGAGGGATACAGGGTGGGTGGAGGGATACGGGCTGGGTGGAGGGATACAGGGTGGGTGGAGGGATACAGGGTGGGTGGAGGGATACGGGCTGGGGGAGGGATACGGGGTGGGTGGAGGGATACGGGCTGGGTGGAGGGATACGGGGTGGGGGAGGGATACAGGGTGGGTGGAGGGATACGGGCTGGGTGGAGGGATACGGGGTGGGTGGATGGATACAGGGTGGGTGGAGGGATACGGGCTGGGGGAGGGATACGGGGTGGGTGGAGGGATACGGGCTGGGTGGAGGGATACGGGGTGGGGGAGGGATACAGGGTGGGGGAGGGATACGGGCTGGGTGGAGGGATACGGAGTGGGGGAGGGATACAGGGTGGGGGAGGGATACGGGCTGGGTGGAGGGATACGGGGTGGGGGAGGGATACAGGGCGGGTGGAGGGATTCATGGTAGGGGAGGGATACAGGGTGGGTGGAGGGATACGGGGTGGGTGGAGGGATACAGGGTGGGTGGAGGGATACAGGGTGGGTGGAGGGATACGGGCTGGGGGAGATATACGGGGTGGGTGGAGGGATACGGGCTGGGTGGAGGGATACGGGGTGGGGGAGGGATACAGGGTGGGTGGAGGGATACGGGCTGGGTGGAGGGATACAGGGTGGGTGGAGGGATACGGGGTGGGTGGAGGGATACGGGGTGGGTGGATGGATACAGGGTGGGTGGAGAGATACGGGCTGGGGGAGGGATACGGGGTGGGTGGAGGGATACGGGCTGGGTGGAAGGATTCGATGTGGGTGGAGGGACACGGGGTGGGGAAGGGATGCAGGGTGAGTGGAGGGATACGGGGTAGGAGGAGGAATATGGTGTGGGTGGGGTTGATGGGGTGGAGGGATACAGGGTGAGTGGAGGGATATGGGGTGGGTGGAGGGATACGGGGTAGGAGGATGGAATATGGTGTGGGTGGAGGGATACGGGTTGGGTGGAGGGATACGGGGTGGGTGGAGGAATATGGTGTGGGTGTGGTTGATGGGGTGGAGGGATACGGGCTGGGTGGAGAGATACGGTGTGGGTGGGTGATTACGGGGTGGAGGGATACGAGGTGGGTGGAGGGATACTGGCTGGGTGGAGGGTTACGAGGTGGGTGGAGGGATACGGGGTGGGTGGAGGGATACGGGCTGGGTGGAGGGATACGGGCTGCGTGGAGGGATACGGGTTGGTTGGAGAGATACGGTGGGGGATTATTGGGTGGAGGGATATGATGTGGGTGGAGGGATACGGGGTGGGTGGAGGGATACGATATCATAAGGTGAATCCACCAATTTGTAAGTCGCTCTGGATAAGAACGTCTGCTAAATGACTTAAATGTAAAATGTAAATGTAATACGGGGTGGGTGGAGGGATATGATGTGGATGGAGGGATACGGGGTGGGTGGAGGGATACGGGCTGGGTGGAAGGATACGATGTGGGTGGAGGGACACGGGGTGGGGAAGGGATGCAGGGTGAGTGGAGGGATACGGGGTAGGAGGAGGAATATGGTGTGGGTGGGGTTGATGGGGTGGAGGGATACAGGGTGAGTGGAGGGATATGGGGTGGGTGGAGGGATACGGGGTAGGAGGAGGAATATGGTGTGGGTGGAGGGATACGGGTTGGGTGGAGGGATACGGGGTGGGTGGAGGAATATGGTGTGGGTGGGGTTGATGGGGTGGAGGGATACGGGGTAGGAGGAGGAATATGGTGTGGGTGTGGTTGATGGGGTGGAGGGATACGGGCTGGGTGGAGAGATACGGTGTGGGTGGGTGATTACGGGGTGGAGGGATACGAGGTGGGTGGAGGGATACGGGGTGGGTGGAGAGATACGGGATGCGTGGAGAGTTACGGTGTGGGTGGAGGGATACGGGCTGGGTGGAGGGTTACGAGGTGGGTGGAGGGAACGGGGTGGGTGGAGGGATATGATGTGGATGGAGGGATACGGGGTGGGTGGAGGGATACGGGGTGGGTGGAGGGATACGGGGTGGGTGGAGGGAACGGGGTGGGTGGAGGGATATGATGTGGATGGAGGGATACGGGGTGGGTGGAGGGATACGGGGTGGGTGGAGGGATACGGGGTGGGTGGAGGGATACGGGCTGCGTGGAGGGATACGGGTTGGGTGGAGAGATACGGTGGGGGATTATTGGGTGGAGGGATATGATGTGGGTGGAGGGATACGGGGTGGGTGGAGGGATACGATATCATAAGGTGAATCCACCAATTTGTAAGTCGCTCTGGATAAGAGCGTCTGCTAAATGACTTAAATGTAAAATGTAAATGTAATACGGGGTGGGTGGAGGGATATGATGTGGATGGAGGGATACGGGGTGGGTGGAGGGATACGGGCTGCGTGGAGGGATACGGGCTGCGTGGAGGGATACGGGGTAGGGGAGGGATACGGGGTGGGTGGAGGGATACGGGGTGGGTGGAGGGATACGGGGTAGGAGGAGGAATATGGTGTGGGTGGAGGGATACGGGTTGGGTGGAGGGATACGGGGTGGGTGGAGGAATATGGTGTGGGTGGGGTTGATGGGGTGGAGGGATACGGGGTAGGAGGAGGAATATGGTGTGGGTGTGGTTGATGGGGTGGAGGGATACGGGCTGGGTGGAGAGATACGGTGTGGGTGGGTGATTACGGGGTGGAGGGATACGAGGTGGGTGGAGGGATACGGGGTGGGGGAGAGATATGGTGTGGGTGAGGTTGATGGGGTGGAGGGATACGGGGTGGGTGGAGAGATACGGGATGCGTGGAGGGATACGGTGTGGGTGGAGGGATACGGGCTGGGTGGAGGGTTACGAGGTGGGTGGAGGGAACGGGGTGGGTGGAGGGATATGATGTGGATGGAGGGATACGGGGTGGGTGGAGGGATACGGGGTGGGTGGAGGGATACGGGGTGGGTGGAGGGAACGGGGTGGGTGGAGGGATATGATGTGGATGGAGGGATACGGGGTGGGTGGAGGGATACGGGGTGGGTGGAGGGATACGGGGTGGGTGGAGGGATACGGGCTGCGTGGAGGGATACGGGTTGGGTGGAGAGATACGGTGGGGGATTATTGGGTGGAGGGATATGATGTGGGTGGAGGGATACGGGGTGGGTGGAGGGATACGATATCATAAGGTGAATCCACCAATTTGTAAGTCGCTCTGGATAAGAGCGTCTGCTAAATGACTTAAATGTAAAATGTAAATGTAATACGGGGTGGGTGGAGGGATATGATGTGGATGGAGGGATACGGGGTGGGTGGAGGGATACGGGCTGGGTGGAAGGATACGGGCTGCGTGGAGGGATACGGGCTGCGTGGAGGGATACGGGCTGCGTGGAGGGATACGGGGTAGGGGAGGGATACGGGGTGGGTGGAGGGATACGGGGTAGGAGGAGGAATATGGTGTGGGTGGGGTTGATGGGGTGGAGGGATACAGGGTGAGTGGAGGGATATGGGGTGGGTGGAGGGATACGGGGTGGGTGGAGGAATATGGTGTGGGTGGGGTTGATGGGGTGGAGGGATACGGGGTGGAGGGATACGGGGTAGGAGGAGGAATATGGTGTGGGTGGGGTTGATGGGGTGGAGGGATACGGGGTGGAGGGATACGGGGTAGGGGAGGGATACAGGGTGGGTGGAGGGATACAGAAAAATAACAAATTGATATATACAGGAATGTACAGAATATAAATCTATGTTTAAGCCTTATATGTACATACACTGTATGCACACAAATATATAGACATAATATTACAATATTGTCTGTTTTGATATATTTCTACACTGCTCAAAAAAATAAAGGGAACACTTAAACAACACAATGTAACTCCAAGTCAATCACACTTCTGTGAAATCAAACTGTTCACTTAGGAAGCAACACTGATTGACAATACATTTCATATGCTGTTGTGCAAATGGAATAGACAACAGGTGGAAATTATAGGCAATTAGCAAGACACCCCCAAAAAAGGAGTGGTTCTGCAGGTGGTGACCACAGACCACTTCTCAGTTCCTATGCTTCCTGGCTGATGTTTTGGTCACTTTTGAATGCTGGCGGTGCTTTCACTCTAGTGGTAGCATGAGACGGAGTCTACAACCCACACAAGTGGCTCAGGTAGTGCAGCTCATCCAGGATGGCACATCAATGCGAGCTGTGGCAAGAAGGTTTGCTGTGTCTGTCAGCGTAGTGTCCAGAGCATGGAGGCGCTACCAGGAGACAGGCCAGTACATCAGGAAATGTGGAGGAGGCCGTAGGAGGGCAACAACCCAGCAGCAGGACCACTACCTCCGCCTTTGTGCAAGGAGGAGCAGGGGGAGCACTGCCATAGCCCTGCAAAATGACCTCCAGCAGGCCACAAATGTGCATGTGTCTGCTCAAACGGTCAGAAACAGACTCCATGAGGGTGGTATGAGGGCCCGACGTCCACAGGTGGGGATTGTGCTTACAGCCCAACACCGTGCAGGACGTTTGGCATTTGCCAGAGAACACCAAGATTGGCAAATTTGCCACTGGCGCCCTGTGCTCTTCACAGATGAAAGCAGGTTCACACAGAGCACGTGACAGACGTGACAGAGTGTGGAGACGCCGTGGAGAACGTTCTGCTGCCTGCAATATCCTCCAATATGACCGGTTTGGCGGTGGGTCAGTCATGGTGTGGGGTGGCATTTCTTTGGGGGGGCCGCACAGCCCTCCATGTGCTCGCCAGAGGTAGCCTGACTGCCATTAGGTACCGAGATGAGATCCTCAGACCCCTTGTGAGACCATATGCTGGTGCGGTTGGCCCTGGGTTCCTCCTAATGCAAGACAATGCTAGACCTCATGTGGCTGGACTGTGTCAGCAGTTCCTGCAAGAGGAAGGCATTGATGCTATGGACTGGCCCGTCCGTTCCCCAGACCTGAATCCAATTGAGCACATCTGGGACATCATGTCTCGCTCCATCCACCAACGCCACGTTGCACCCCAGACTGTCCAGGAGTTGGCGGATGCTTTAATCCAGGTCTGAGAGGAGATCCCTCAGGAGACCATCCGCCACCTCATCCGGAGCATGCCCTGGCGTTGTAGGGAGGTCATACAGGCACGTGGAGGCCACACACACTACTGAGCCTCATTTTTACTTGTTTTAAGGACATTACATCAAAGTTGGATCAGCCTGTAGTGTGGTTTTCCACTTTAATTTTGAGTGTGACTCCAAATCCAGACCTCCATGGGTTGATAAATTGGATTTCCATTGATTATTTTTGTGTGATTTTGTTGTCTGCACATTCAACTATAATAAGATTATTTTATTCATTCAGATCTAGGATGTGTTATTTTAGTGTTCCCTTAATTTTTTTGAGCAGTGTATATACTGTATATGTTTCTATATCAAAATATATGGTGTGGAAATACATTTTGACAGCATGCTGTGGTACTGTAGCTAGTAAAATATATTCCAAAATGTATGTTGCCATGTATTTTAATGAATGGACATTTTTACTTTTACCTTACACACTGTAGTTAGGCTACATTAAAATGAAATGAAAAAACTATAAAATTCAGCTCTAAATCACAACAACATGCCGTGGTATACTTTCAAAAGTCTGAATTAATGACTCATTAATGACAACTAAAAGTCTGAATTAATGACTAATTAATGACAACTAAAAGACTGCTTTCAATAATTATTTCTTTACTCAAATAACTTGGTCCATTGTTGAATTGTGGCATGGGAGTCCCTGGAAAGTCGCATCTGAAACACAAAATATAATATACAACTTACCTCTGTGCACAACATATACTATAATGTATAAATGACCTGTGGTAACTTGTATATGTACAGGGTGAGTAGAAATACCTCTATGCAAAGGGGTTTTATTGTATTTTCAGGAATTCTGTCTCATTTACATTGGTCTCATCCCCCCATGCAAGCATTTAGATCAAATCAAAATGAATCACATGCTTTGTAGACAACAGGTGTAGACTAACAGTGAAATGCTTACTTTCTGGTCATTTTCCACCCTTTATCCCTCCAGCTACCCTGTATAACTCCGCCCTGTATCCCTATAGCCACCCTGTATCCCTACAGCCACCCTGAATCCATCCACCCTGTGATCATTCACCCTGTATCCCTACAGCCACCCTGAATCCATCCACCCTGTAATCATTCACCCTGTATCCCTACAGCCACCCTGAATCCATCCACCCTGTAATCATTCACCCTGTATTCCTACAGCCACCCTGAATCCATCCACCCTGTAATCATTCACCCTGTATCCCTACAGCCACCCTGAATCCATCCACCCTGTAATCATTCACCCTGTATCCCTACAGCCACCCTGAATCCATCCACCCTGTAATCATTCACTCTGTATCCCTACAGCCACCCTGAATCCATCCACCCTGTAATCATTCACCCTGTATCCCTACAGCCACTCTGTATCATCCCTCCCTGTAGCTCTCCCTCCACCCTGTAAGCCTCCATCCACCTTTTATTCCTCCAAACCTGTATCCCTCCAGCCAACCTGAATACCTCCAAACCTGTATCCCTCCAGCCAACCTGAATACCTCCACCCTGTATACATCCATCCACCCTGTATCCCTCAGATGAAGCAAATGCTAAGCTACAGGACTGTTTTGCTTGCATAGACTGGAATATGTTACGGGATTCCTCCGATGGCATTGAAGAGTACACCACATCAGTTACTGGCTTCATCAATAAGTGCATCGTCCACACAGTGACCGAACGTACTGTACATATCCCAACCAGAAGCCATGGATTACAGGCAACATCCACCCTGTATCCCTCAAGCCACCCTATATACCTCCACCCTGTATCCATCCATCCACCCTGTATCCCACCATCCACCCTGAATCCATTCATCCACCCTGTATCCAGGCCTTTGTAATCGACCTGGCCGGGGTATCCTGGAATGACATTGACCTCATCCCGTCAGTAGATGATGCCTGGCTATTCTTTAAAAGTGCCTTCCTCACCATTTTAAATAAGCATGCCCCACTCAAAAAAATTTGAACTAGAACTAGATATAGTCCTTGGTTCACTCCAGACCTGTCTGCCCTCAACCAGCACAAAAACATCCTGTGGCATTCTGCATTAGCATCGAATAGCCCCCGAGATAAGCAACTTTTCAGGGAAGTTAGGAAAAAATATACACAGGCAGTTAGAAAAGCTAAGGCTATCTTTTTCAAACAGAAATTTGCATCCTGTAGTACTAACTCAAAAAAGTTCTGCCGAAATTGTTGCAACCCCTATTACTAGCCTGTTTAACCGCTCTTTCATATAGTCTGAGATTCCCAAAGATTGGAAAGCTGCCGCGGTCATCCCCCTCTTCAAAGGGGGTGACACTAGACCCAAACTGCTACAGACCTATATCTATCCTACCCTGTCTTCCTAAGGTCTTTGAAAGCCAAGTCAACAAACAGATTACCGACCATTTCGAATCCCACTGTACCTTCTCCGCTATGCAATCTGGTTTAGAGCTGGTCATGGGTGGACCTCAGCCACGCTCAAGGTCCTAAACGACATCATAACCGCCATCGATAAGAGACATTACTGTGCAGCCGTATTCATTGACCTGGCCAAGGCTTTCGACTCTGTCAATCACCACATTCGTATTGGCAGAGTCGACAGCCTTGGTTTCTCAAATGTTTGCCTCGCCTGGTTTACCAACTACTTCTCTGATAGAGTTCAGTGTGTCAAATCGGATGGCCTGTTGTCCGGACCTCTGGCAGTCTCTATGGATGTGCCACAGGGTTCAATTCTCGGGCCGACTCTTCTCTGTATACATCAATGATGTTGCTCTTGCTGCTGGTGATTCTCTGATCCACCTCTACGCAGACGACACCATTCTGTATACTTCTGGCCCCTCTTTGGACACTGTGTTAACTAACCTACAGACGAGCTTCAATGCCATACAACTCTCCTTCCATGGCCTCCAACTGCTCTTAAACGCAGCCAGACTAGTAACACGCACCTCAGGGCTAGTGCGGGGAGCAGGAACAGGACCTACTGGACTGGGCTGACGCACTAGAGGCCTGGTGCGTTGGCCTGGCTTTGGAGGTGCCAGACTAGTAACACGCACCTCAGGGCTAGAGCGCAGAGCAGGAACAGGGTAAACTGGACCGAAGAGATGCACTGGTGGCCAGATGCGCTGCGCCGGCGCACTTCTCCCTGGCTGCCGGCCAACTCTCACCTGGCAACGCTGCGGAGCCCTTATTGACCGCACCGGACTGTGCACGCGTATGGGCGACACAGTGCGTATCTCCGCATAACAAGGTGCTTGCTTGATCCGTCGCTCCCCATAATAAGCATGGGGAGTTGGCTCAGGTCTCCATCCTGACTCTGCCCAACTCCCTGTGTGACCCCCCAAAATGTTTTGGGGGGATGCCTCTCGGCCTCCTGTAGCTCCCTTAGTTTCCTCTCCCAGAAACGTCGTTCTGCCTCCCACGTCCATCCTTCTCCTCTGTGCTCCAATCCCCGCTGTTTGGTCCTTGTTTGGTGCTCCAATCCCCGCTGCTTGGTCCTTGTTTGGTGGGTGGTTCTGTCATAGACGTCGTAAGGATTGGACCAAGGCGCAGCGGGTAAAGTGCTCATCTTCTTAATTTATTAAAGAACACTCAAAACAAAATAAACAAAACCACGATAACAGTTCCATAAGGCACCCAGGCTATACAGAAAATAACCACCCACAAAACACAAGTGAAAACAAACCCAACTAAATATGGCCTCCAATTAGAGACAACGACAACAAGCTTCCTCTAAATGGAGGTCATTGCCAAAAACCCAACATAGAAATAGAAAACTAGATATACACATAGAAATAGAAAATATAGAACATAACCCAGAAACACCGAACCACACAAAACAAACACCCCCTGCCACGCCCTGACCAAACTACAATGACAAATAACCCCTTTTACTGGTCAGGACGTGACAACCATTTCTATTGTGTTATAGTATCCTACATTATTTTAACATTTCTACAAATGTCAAAGTGTTTTCATTCCAATGGTACCAATTCTATGCATATCCTGGCTTCAGGGCCTGAGCAACAGGCAGTTTACTTTGGGCACGTCAGTCAGGCAGAAATTGAGAAAAATAGCCTGAATAATTCAATTAAAAAAATATTGAAAAAGTCCATTCATCCTGCATCCCTCCATCCACTGTGTATCCCTCCATCCTTCCTGTATCCTTCCATCCACCCCATAACCCTCCACCCCGTATCCTGCCATCCTCCCTGTATGTTTCCATCCACCCTGTATCCAGCCACACTGTATCCATCGATACTGTATCCATCCACCCTCTATCCATCCATCCACCCTGTGTCCCTCCATCCACCCTGTATCCCTCCACCCTGTATCCTTCCACCCTGGTGTGTGTCACTTTGTTAACAACAGTGGTTAACAGCTGGTTTGAGATCTCTAATATTAAGGAAGTTTCAAGGTTTTTCTCGCCAAGAGAGTTTTCATATATTTTTTTCGTACTTGTCTATTTACCATGCTGGCACTAAGACTGCCCTCAACAAGCTATATAGCACATACTGCTCACCAGAGACCAGGTCCTAATCCCGACACTCGGAAGAGGAAAATACATAAATATATAGTGACTGACGTGGGGGCACTCTGATGAAACTATGGAGATTAATAAATAGACCACCTCTGTTCTGTTGGCCAATATACAATCACTGAAGAACAAACTAGACAAGCTCCGTTCGAGACCATCCTATTAACAGGAAATGAAAACTGATGTCCGATGCCTCACAGAGTGGTGGTTGAATGAGGACGATGGCTAATATAAATGCATCAGTAGGACAGAACAGCAGCGTCTGGTAAACTCAAGCGCGGGGGTTAACAGCTGGTGTATGATCTCTAATATTAAGGAAGTCTCAAGGTTCTACTCACCCGAGTTAAAATGCCTCATGTAGACCTAGCCTCTTTTTAGAGAGTCAATCACTTACACCCTAAACTAACGTGTAGGCTCAGCATTCCTTAACAGTCCCATTACAGTCAGACTGTTGAACAAACTTGATCTGTTGACCTCCAATGTCGGAGGTAATCTGAAACGAACCAAAAAAATCTATAGGGAAGTGTTAAATATTGTTCATATTTTTATTTTTAATACTGATGCAATTCGCACGTGGCACATGACAAACACTTGCATAATATGGCCGAGCCTAACAGAATGACAAACACTTCCAGCTGATCGCTAAGAAACTTGCTTCGGTCGACTACATTCAGCTATTGTTTACATTTTGTGCATCATGTGCAATGTGTTAACAGATTGAAAATACAAGCGACAGAACCTACCGGTGCCGCAAAAAGTGGGGTAAACAACACATTCCTTTGGATCCCCCATCTCCACCTTCTACCGCCAAAAGGACAAACAGTACAACCAGTAAAAAGTAAATATAATTTTATTCAACATTCTGCCTTGTAGAGACCATTGCACATTTATTACAGTGACTTCATTTCAGACAGATAGCCATGGAGTAACCATGGTAACAGCGATGTTTAGTCAACTATAGACTATACTAGACCGTTACCTGTATTTTTCGTAGCAGTCTGTTTACCACCACAAACTGATACTGGCACTAAGACCACATTCAAGAGCTGTATACATCACGTCATGACCGTGGAGAACCATCTCTGTGGTGCAATAGGTCAGAAAAGTTTCACTATAAAAAAAATGTGGAACTCTACACACGCTGTGGTCCAATTAGTTATATGACGATCGTGACTGAATATCCCACCATTACAGGACCATGCAGCATGCCCAGGAGGTGAAGGAGAGTTGGACATGGGAAGAGATACTGGGTGGATGCGAGACCCTTCCTAGTAGGTGTCACGATCGTCATATCAATAATTGGACAAAGGCGCAGCGTGAGTAGAGTCCCACATTTTTATAATAGTGAAACTTCTCAAAACAACAAAAATATAACGATGTGAAATACGCAGCGCACATAAGCACACATACAAAACAAAACAATATCCCACTTCGCAGGTGGGAAAAGGAACACACTAAGTATGATCCCCAATTAGAGGCATCGATTTTCAGCTGCCTCCAATTGGGAACCATACACATACACCAACATAGAAATATACTATCTAGAAACACCCCTAGTCACGCTCTGACCTATTACACCACAGAGAACCCCTCTCCACGGTCAGGGCATGACAGTAGAGGTCCATAAGCCAACCAAAACAATTCTCATCCAGAGGCAGGTGATGCCGGTGATTTTAATACAGGAAAAGCGAAATCCATTTTACCTAATTTCTACCAGGATGTCACCTGTGCAACTACACGGGGAAAAACAATCTAGATCCTCTTTACTCCACACACAGAGACACATACAGTTGAAGTCGGAAGTTTACATACACCTTAGCCAAATACATTTCAACTCAGTAATTCACAATTCCTGACATTTAATCCTAGTAAATATCCCTGTTTTAGGTCAGTTAGGATCACTCCTTTATTTTAAGAATGTGAAATGTTAGAATAATAATAGAGAGAATGATTTATTTCAGCTTTTATTTCTTTCATCACATTCCTAGTGGGTCAGACGTTTATATACACTCAATTAGTATTTGGTAGCATTGCCTTTAAATTGTTTAACTTGGGTCAAACGTTTTGGGTAGTCTTCCACAAGCTTCCCACAATAAGTTGGGTGCATTTTGGCCCATTCCTCCTGACAGAGCTGGTGTAACTGAGTCAGGTTTGTAGGGCTCCTTGCTCACACACACTTTTTCAGTTCTATCCACACATATTCTATAGGGTTGAGGTCAGGGCTTTGTGATGGCCACTCCAATACCTTAACTTTGTTGTCCTTAAGCCATTTTGCCACAACTTTGGAAGTATGTTTGGGGTCATTGTCCATTTGGAAGACCCATTTGCGACCCAGCTTTAACTTTTTAACTTCCTGACTGACGTCCTGATGTTGCTTCAATATATCCACATAATTTTCTTCCCTCATGATGCAATCTATTTTGTGAAGTTCACCAGTCCCTCCTGCAGCGAAGCACCCCCACAACATGATGCTGCCACCCCGTGCTTCTCGGTTGGGATGGTGTTCTTTGGCTTGCAAGCCTCCCCCTTTTTCCTCCAAACATAATGATGGTCATTATGGCCAAACAGTTCTATTTTTGTTTCATCAGACCAGAGGACATTTCTCCAAAAAGTACGATCTTTGTCCCCATGTGCAGTTGCAAACCGTAGTCTGGCTTTTTTTATGGCGGTTTTGGAGCAGTGGCTTCTTCCTTACTGAGTGGTCTTTCAGGTTATGTCGATATAGGACTTGTTTTACTGTGGATATAGATACTTTTGTGCCTGTTTCCTCCAGCATCTTCTCACACCACCAAAGTACGTTCATCTAGGAGATAGAACACGTATCCTTCCTGAGCGGTATGACGGCTGCATGGTCCCATGTTGTTTATACTTGTGTACTATTGTTTTTACAGATGATCGTGGTACCTTCAGGTGTTTGTAAATTGCTCCCAAGGATGAACCAGACTTGTGGAGGTCTACAATTTGTTTGAGGTCTTGGCTGATTTCTTTAGATTTTCCCATGATGTCAAGCAAAGAGGCACACCTCCAATTGACTCTAATGATGTCAATTAGCCTATCAGAAGCTTCTAAAGCCATGACATCATTTTCTGGAATTTTCCAAGCTGTTAAAGGCACAGTCAACTTAGTGTATGTAAACTTCTGACCCACTGGAATTGTGATACAGTGAATTATAAGTGAAAAAATCTGTCTGTAAACAATTGTTGTAAAAATGACTTCTGTCGTGCACAAAGTAGATGTCATAACCGACTTGCCAAAACTATAGTTTGTTAACAAGAAATTTGAGGAGTGGTTGAAAAACAAGTTTTAATGACTACAACCTAAGTGTATGTAAACTTCCAACTTCAACTGTTCAAAGCTCGCCCTCCATTTGGCAAATCTGACAATAACTCTATCCTCCTGATTCCTGATTACAAGCAAAAACTCAAAGAATAAGTACCAGTGACACCCTCAATTCAGAATTGGTCTGACGAAGTGGATGCAAAGATACAGGACTGTTTAGCTAGGTAGTGTGTATGGCCCAATACATCACTGGGCTAAGCTGCCTTCCATCCAGGACCTCTACAGCAGGCGGTGTCAGAGGAAGGCCCTAAAAATTGTCAAAGACCCCAGCCACCCCAGTCATTGACTGTTCTCTCTACTACCGCATGGCAAGCGGTACCGGAATGCCAAGTATATAACCCCACCCACTTTGCCAAAGCACAGCCCCCACACCACTAGAGGGATGTCTCCAACCACCAACTTACCGTCCTAAGACAAGGCCGAGTATAGACCACAATGATCTCCGCCATGGCACAACCCAAGGGGGGGGGCGCCAACCCAGACAGGAAGACCACGTCAGTGACTCAACCCACTCAAGTGACACACCCCTCCCATCGACGGCATGGAAGAACACCAGTAAGCCAGTGACTCAGCCCCTGTAATAGGGTTAGAGGCAGAGAATCCCAGTGGAAAGAGGGGAACCGGCAAGGCAGAGACAGCAAGGGCGGTTCGTTGCTCCAGCCTTTCCGTTCACCTTCACACTCCTGGGCCAGACTATACTTAATCATAGGACCTACTGAAGAGATAAGTCTTCAGTAAAGATTTAAAGGTTGAGACTGAGTCTGCGTCTCTCACATTGGTAGGCAGACCATTCCATAAAAATGGAGCTCTATAGGAGAAAGCCCTACCTCCAGCCGTTTGCTTAGAAATTCTAGGGACAATTAGGAGGCCTGTGTCTTGTGACCGTAGCGTACGTGTAGGTATGTACGGCAGGACCAAATCGGAAAGATAAGTAGGAGCAAGCCCATGTAATGCTTTGTAGGTTAGCAGTAAAACCTTGAAATCAGCCCTTGCCTTAACAGGAAGCCAGTGTAGGGAGGCTAGCACTGGAGTAATATGATAAAATTTTTTGGTTCTAGTCAGGATTCTAGCAGCCGTATTTAGCACTAACTGAAGTTTGTTTAGTGCTTTATCCGGGTAGCCGGAAAGTAGAGCATTGCAGTAGTCCAGCCTAGAAGTAACAAAAGCATGGATTAATTTTTCTGCGTCATTTTTGGACAGAAAGTTTCTGATTTTTGCAATGTTACGTAGATGGAAAAAAGCTGTCCTTGAAACAGTCTTGATATATTCTTCAAAAGAGAGATCAGGGTCCAGAGTAACGCCGAGGTCCTTCACAGTTTTATTTGAGACGACTGTACAACCATCCAGATTAATTGTCAGATTCAACAGAAAATCTCTTTGTTTCTTGGGACCTAGAACAAGCATCTCTGTTTTGTCCGAGTTTAAAAGTAGAAAGTTTGCAGCCATCCACTTCTTTAAACACAGGCTTCTAGCGAGGGCAATTTTGGGGCTTCACCATGTTTCATTGAAATGTACAGCTGTGTGTCGTCCGCATAGCAGTGAAATTTAACATTATGTTTTCGAATGACATCCCCAAGAGGTAAAATATATAGTGAAAACAATAGTGGTCCTAAAACGGAACCTTGAGGAACACCGAAATTTACAATTGATTTGTCAGAGGACAAACCATTCACAGAGACAAACTGATATCTTTCCGACAGATAAGATCTAAACCAGGCCAGAACTTGTCGATGTAGACCAATTTGGGTTTCCAATCTCTCCAAAAGAATGTGGTGATCGATGGTATCAAAAGCGGCACTAAGATCTAGGAGCACGAGGACAGATGCAGAGCCTCGGTCTGACGTCATTAAAAGGTCATTTACCACCTTCACAAGTGCAGTCTCAGTGCTATGATGGGGTCTAAAACCAAACTGAAGCGTTTCGTATACATTGTTTGTCTTCAGGAAGGCAGTGAGTTGCTGTGCAACAGCTTTTTCTAAAATCTTTGAGAGGAATGGAAGATTCGATATAGGCCGATAGTTTTTTATAATTTCTGGGTCAAGATTCGGCTTTTTCAAGAGAGGCTTTATTACTGCCACTTTTAGTGAGCTTGGTACACATCCGGTGGATAGAGAGCCGTTTATTATGTTCAACATAGGAGGGCCAAGCACAGGAAGCAGCTCTTTCAGTAGTTTAGTTGGAATAGGGTCCAGTATGCAGCTTGAGGGTTTGGAGGCCATGATTATTTTCATCATTGTGTCAAGAGATATAGTACTAAAACACTTTAGTATCTCCCTTGATCCTAGGTCCTGGCAGAGTTGTGTAGACTCAGGACAATGGAGCTTTGGAGGAATACCCAGATTTAAAGAGGAGTCCGTAATTTGCTTTCTAATGATCATGATCTTTTCCTCAAAGAAGTTCATAAATGTATTACTGCTGAAGTGAAAGCCATCCTCCATTTGCGAAGGCTGCTTTTTAGTTAGCTTTGCGACCGTATCAAAAATGAATTTCGGATTGTTCTTATTTTCCTCTTCCTCTTCCCTTTCTGATATTCTGCATAGCACCAGGGACGTGTAAAAGACAAGCCTGACCTCTCCCCTCTCTGGGCCCCAAGTGACTGAGTCCCAGCTGAGGGAAGAAGTGCAACTGAAAGACAACTGAAAGTCCAAAGGGATACATTCTAATGACAAGAATCTCACATAAGCATAATATGCAAATAAAACATCTTAATTATCTATGTTACCCAACTAATTCTGATTCATCCACCACAGTTCCAAGGTTACAGTGAGATAGATGGAGGCAGTGTGTTCCAAGGTTACAGTGAGATAGATGGAGGCAGTGTGTTCCATGGTAACAGTGAGATAGATGGAGGCAGTGTGTTCCATGGTAACAGTGAGATAGATGGAGGCAGTGTGTTCCCAGGTTACAGTGAAATAGATGGAGGCAGTGTGTTCCAAGGTAGCAATGAGATAGATGGAGGCAGTGTGTTCCAATGTTACTGTGAGATAGATGCAGTTTGTTCCAATGTAACAGTGAGATAGATGGAGGCTGTGTGTTCCATGGTTACAGTGAGATGTAGGTAATGTGTTCCAAGTTACAGTGAGATAGATGGAGGCTGTGTGTTCCCAGGTAACACCCACCCGTAGGACGCGCTCCAGCAGGTATATCTCACTGGTCATCCCCAAAACCAACACCTGCTTTGGCCACCTTTCCTTCCAGTTCTCTGCTGCCAGTGACTGGAACGATTTGCAAAAATCGCTGAAGCTGGAGACTTACATTTCCCTCACTAACTTTAAACATCAGCTATCTGAGCAGCTAACCGATTGCTGCAGCTGTACATAGTCCATCTGTAAATAGACCACCCAATCTACCTACTTCATCCCCATATTGTTTTTACTTACTTTGCTGCTCTTTTGCACACCAGTATCATCACTTACACACCATCACCTACTCATCATCATCTGCTCATCTATCACTCCAGTGTTAACTTGTATGGATAGGGGGCAGTATTTTCACGGCTGGATAAAAAACGTACCCGATTTAATCTGGTTATTACTCCTGCCCAGAAACTAGAATATGCATATAATTAGTAGCTTTGGATAGAAAACACACCAAAGTTTCTAAAACTGTTTGAATGGTGTCTGTGAGTATAACAGAACTCAAATGGCAGGCCAAAACCTGAGAAGATTCTGTACAGGAAGTACCCTCTCTGACCATTTCTTGGCCTTCTTTGTCATCTCTATCCAAAACAAAGGATCTCTGCTGTAACGTGACACTTTCTAAGGCTCCCATAGGCTCTCAGAAGGCGCCAGAACGTTGAATGATGACTCTGCAGTTACTGGCTGAAAAACAGTAGCGCATTTGGTAAATGGTCGATCTGAGAACAATGAGACGGGTGTGCGCGCATGCACATGAAGAGTCCATTTTAGATTTTGAGTTTTTGAACGGAAAGGACGTCTCCCGGTCGGAATATTATCGCTATTTTACGATAAAAATCGCATAAAAAATTGATTTTAAACAGCGTTTGACATGCTTTCGAAGTACGGTAATGGAATATTTTGAATTTTTTTGTCACGATACGCGTCCGCGCGTCACCCTTCGTTACCCTTCGGGATAGTGTCTTGAACGCACAAACAAAATGCCGCAATTTGGATATAACTATGGATTATTTGGAACCAAACCAACATTTGTTGTTGAAGTAGAAGTCCTGGGAGTGCATTCTGATGAAGAACAGCAAAGGTAATCCAATTTTTCTTATAGTAAATCTGAGTTTGGTGAGTACCAAACTTGGTGGGTGTCAAATTAGCTAGCCCATGATGGC
This sequence comes from Salmo salar, assembly GCF_965601325.2. NCBI lineage: Eukaryota > Metazoa > Chordata > Actinopteri > Salmoniformes > Salmonidae > Salmo > Salmo salar. The sequence continues at coordinate 184,360,071 of NC_138291.1, read as the reverse complement.
CGAGCTATCTACTCAGAATATTGCAAAATGTGCTTTCACCGAAAAGCTATTTTAAAATCGGACACCGCGATTGCATAAAGGAGTTCTGTATCTATAATTCTTAAAATAATTGTTATGTTTTTTGTGAACGTTTATCGTGAGTAATTTAGTAAATTCACCGGAAGTGTTCGGTGGGAATGCTAGTTCTGAACGTCACATGCTAATGTAAAAAGCTGTTTTTTTATATAAATATGAACTTGATTGAACAAAACATGCATGTATTGTATAACATAATGTCTTAGGTGTGTCATCTGATGAAGATCATCAAAGGTTAGTGCTGCATTTAGCTGTGGTTTTGGTTTTTGTGACATTATATGCTAGCTTGAAAAATGGGTGTCTGATTATTTCTGGCTGGGTACTCTGCTGACATAATCTAATGTTTTTCTTTCGTTGTAAAGCCTTTTTGAAATCGGACAGTGTGGTTAGATTAACGAGAGTCTTGTCTTTAAATAGCTGTAAAATAGTCATATGTTTGAGAAATTGAAGTAATAGGATTTTTAAGGTATTTGAAAATCGCGCCACAGGATTCAACTGGCTGTTACGTAGGTGGGCCGAATTCGTCCCGCCTGCCCTAGAGAGGTTAACCTGTTGGGTCTAGGGGGCAGCATTTGCACGTCTGGATAAAAAAAATGTACCCGATTTAATCTGGTTACTAATCCTACCCAGTAACTAGAATATGCATATACTTATTATATATGGGTAGAAAACACTCTAAAGTTTCCAAAACTGTTTGAATGGTGTCTGTGAGTATAACAGAACTCATTTGGCAGGCAAAACCCTGAGACATTTTCTGACAGGAAGTGGATACCTGATGTGTTGTATTGACTTTAAACCTATCCCATTGAAAAACACAGGGGTTTAGGAATATTTTGGCACTTTCTATTGCTTCCACTAGATGTCACCAGCCTTTACAAAGTGTTTTGAGTCTTTGGAGGGAGATCTGACCGAACAAGAGCCATGGAACGGTGATGTCCCATTAGACACCTGGCGCGCTACTTCATGTTGGGTACCCTCGTTCCAATACGTTATAAAAGAGTATGCATTCGTCCACCTTGAATATTATTCATGTTCTGGTTAAAAAAGGCCCTAATGATTTATGCTATACAACGTTTGACATGTTTGAACGAACGGAAATATATTTTTTCCCCTCGTTCATGACGAGAAGTCCGGCTGGCTTACATCATGTGCTAACGAGACGGAGATTTTTGGACATAAATGATGAGCTTTTTTGAACAAAACTACATTCGTTATGGACCTGTGATACCTGGAAGTGACATCTGATGAAGAGAATCAAAGGTAATGGATTATTTACATAGTATTTTCGATTTTAGATCTCCCCAACATGACGTCTAGTCTGTATCGCAACGCGTATTTTTCCGGGCGCAGTGCTCAGATTATTGCAAAGTGTGATTTCCCAGTAAGGTTATTTTTAAATCTGGCAAGTTGATTGCGTTCAAAAGATGTAAATCTATAATTCTTTAAATGACAATATAATATTTTACCAATGTTTTCTAATTTTAATTATTTAATTTGTGACGCTGACTTGACTGCCGGTTATTGGAGGGAAACGATTTCCTCAACATCAATGCCATAGTAAAACGCTGTTTTTGGATATAAATATCAACTTGATAGAACTAAAAATGCATGCATTGTCTAACATAATGTCCTAGGAGTGTCATCTGATGGAGATTGTAAAAGGTTAGTGCATCATTTTAGCTGGTTTTATGGTTTTGGTGACCCTGTCTTTGACTTGACAAAACATTACACACAACTCTTGTAAATGTACTGTCCTAACATACTCTAAATTTATGCTTTCGCCGTAAAACCTTTTTGAAATCGTAAAACGTGGTTAGATTAAGGAGATGTTTATCTTTCAAATGGTGTAACATAGTTGTATTTTTGAAAAATTTGAATTTTGACATTTATTTGGATTCAAATTTGCCGCTCTTGAAATGCACCTGCTGTTGATGGAGTGCACCACGGGTGGCACGCTAGCGTCCCACCTAGCCCCAAGAGGTTAACAGTAGAAAGTTTGCAGCCATCCACTTCCTTATGTCTAAGACACAGGCTTAGATAAAGGAGAGTCTTATGTTTGAAAAATTGAAGTTTTTTGGATTTTTGAGGAGTTTGTATTTCATCAGAATGCACTCCCAGGACTTCTACTTCAACAACAAATGTTGTTTTGGTTCCAAAATATCCATAGTTATATTCAAATAGCTCTGTTTTGTTCGTGCGTTCAGGTCAGTATCCGAAGGGTGACGTGCGAACACATTTCGTGACAAAAGATTTCAAAATATTCCATTACCGTACTTCGAAGCATGTCAAACGCTGTTTAAAATCAATTTTTATGCTATTTTTCTCGTAAAATAGCGATAATATTCCAACTGGGCGACGTTGTATTCATTCAAAGACTGAAAGAATTTTTTTTAGAATTCTCGTGAAGCGCATCTCAGTCTCACTGTTCACAGCCTGACCACTCACAAACAGAGCTGCTGTAGTTCGCCCAGAGACTGCAGACACCCCATTACACTTTCTGGCGCCTTCAGAGAGCCAATGGAAGCCTTAGAAAATGTCACATTACAGCAGAGATGCTGTATTTTTGATAGAGATGCCACAGAAGGAGAACAAATTGTCAGACAGGGCGTTCCTGTATGGAATCTTCTCAGGTTTTGGCCTGCCATATGAGTTCTGTTATACTCACAGACACCATTCAAACAGTTTGAGAAACTTTAGAGTGTTTTCTATCCAAATCTACTAATTATATGCATATTCTCATTTCTGGGCAAGAGTAGTAACCAGTTTAAATCGGGTACATTTTTTATCCAGCCGTGCAAATACTGCACCAACTGTTGTCACCTTCTCACCAAGCTGCTTGGCGATGGTCTTGTAGCCCATTCCAGCCTTGTGTAGGTCTACAATCTTGTCCCTGACATCCTTGGAGAGCTCTTTGGTCTTGGCCATGGTGGAGAGTTTGGAATCTGATTGATTGATTGCTTCTGTGGACAGGTGTCTTTTATACAGGTAACAATCTGAGATTAGGAGCACTCCCTTTAAGAGTGTGCTCCTAATCTCAGCTCATTACCTGTATAAAAGACACCTGGCAGCCAGAAATCTTTCTGATTGAGAGGGGGTCAAATACTTATTTCCCTCATTAAAATGCAAATCAATTTATAACATTTTTGACATGCATTTTTCTTGATTTTTTTGTTGTTATTCTGTCTCTCACGGTTGAAATAAACCTACCATTAAAATTTTAGGCTGATCATTTCTTTGTCAGTGGGCAAACGTCCAAAATCAGCAGGGGATCAAATACTTTTTTCCCTCACTGTATGTTAAATTCCTTTTCTTTTAGCCATGTAAAGACTGATCTTCTTTTTTTATAATCTGCTAAACCGTTACAATCATAACAGGCTACACTTATTTCACCCCTTAGCATAACTAGATACTATTCTCAGTCTAAATTGACCATAATTACTGCATGTAAAGTTACTGCCATCAGAGGTATTATGAAGGTCAAAACTAGAGCTTTTAAATGTCTGATATTTAGAATTGAAGGTTCCAGCAATATTTGTTTTATTCCCTTTCCTGTTTGCCTGTGAGCCAATGCCACAGATGTTAGAAAATTGAGACAAGATATTATGTGTGTAGTAAATCTGAGTAGGTTGATGTGTATGATATTGGATGTGATATAGGGACAGTGTGTACGATGTCTGTATAAGAGTAAGACTATAATGTGTGATGTCCAAATAAATAATAACTCTGCCAATTTGCATGGTTGAGTGTCTGTGTGTAACATGTAGTGCGTATAGCCTTAATATTCAGGATGATAATTGTAATCCATATCGTATCACCATCATAGTTGCATCATCATTACCTTTAACATAATTGAAAAACACATCCCAGCATTTCCATAGCAATCGACGTTTCACATGATCATGAAAGAGACGTTACATTACTCTAGAGACGGCTTCACTACAGTACAAATGTATTCCGTACAATATGTTATTATTCCCCAATGCTCCTATTCTGATATCTTCCCTTTGCTTGTTGAAAACATATATAAAGTTGTAGACAAATACATAAAAAAGATAGACAAATAATTAATACATTAAATTATAAAACAGTTCTTGACAAGAGAGAGAGAGAAGAGAGAGATCAGGTGTGTGTGTGTGTGTATGTATAATGCTTTTTAGTGATCTTTTTTGGGGCTGGTTAGTGACTGTTCTGGAGCTGGTCTGTTCTGGGGCTTGAAAGTTCTGGAGCTGCGCTTGGTAGTGGTCTGTTCTAGAGCTTGGATGGGTCTTAGTATGTTCTGAGGCTGGGCGTTTCTGGAGCTGTTCTTGGTAGTTAAGGAGCTGGGCTATTCTGGAGCTGGGATGGGTAGTAGACTGTTCCAGAGGTGGGCTGGATAGTGGCCTGTTCTGGAGCTGGGCTGGGTTTTGGTCTGTTCTGGAGATGGGATGGGTAATGGTTTGTTCTGGAGATGGGATAGGTAATGGTCTGTTCTGGAGCTGGGCTGGGTTTTACTCTGTTCTGGAGATGGGATGGGTAATGGTCTGTTCTGGAGCTGGGCTGGGTTTTGGTCTGTTCTGGAGATGGGATGGGTATTGTTCTGTTTTGTTCTTTGCCGGACCCCCCGTGCATCCGGCAAAGGCGGAGGTGTTGCTAACATTTACGATAGCAAATTTCAATTTACAAAAAAAAAACAATGACGTTTTCGTCTTTTGAGCTTCTAGTCATGAAATCTATGCAGCCTACACACTCACTTTTTATAGCTACTGTTTACAGGCCTCCTGGGCCATATGCAGTGTTCCTCACTGAGTTCCCTGAATTCCTATCGGATCTTGTAGTCATAGCAGATAATATTCTAATTTTTGGTGACTTTAACATTCACTTGGAAAAGTCCACAGACCCACTCCAAAAGGCTTTCGGAGCCATCATCGACTCAGTGGGTTTTGTCCAACATGTCTCTGGACCTACTCACTGCCACAGTCATACTCTGGACCTAGTTTTGTCCCATGGAATAAATGTTGTGGATCTTAATGTTTTTCCTCATAATCCTGGACTATCGGACCACCATTTTATTATGTTTGCAATCGCAACAAATAATCTGCTCAGACCCCAACCAAGGAGCATTAAAAGTCGTGCTATAAATTCTCAGACAACACAAAGATTCCTTGACGCCCTTCCAGACTCCCTCTGCCTACCCAAGGACGCTAGAGGACAAAAATCAGTTAACCACCTAACCGAGGAACTCAATTTAACCTTGCGCAATACCCTAGATGCAGTTGCACCCCTAAAAACTAAAAACATCTGTCATAAGAAACTAGCTCCCTGGTATACAGAAAATACACGAGCCCTGAAGCAAGCTTCCAGAAAATTGGAACGGAAATGGCGCCACACCAAACTGGAAGTCTTCCGACTAGCTTGGAAAGACAGTACCATGCAGTATCGAAGAGCCCTCACTGCTGCTCGATCATCCTATTTTTCCAACTTAATTGAGGAAAATAAGAACAATCCGAAATTTCTTTTTGATACTGTCGCAAAGCTAACTAAAAAGCAGCCTTCGCAAATGGAGGATGGCTTTCAATTCAGCAGTAATAAATGAATGAACTTCTTTGAGGAAAAGATCATGATCATTAGAAAGCAAATTACAGACTCCTCTTTAAATCTGGGTATTCCTCCAAAGCTCCATTGTCCTGAGTCTACACAACTCTGCCAGGACCTAGGATCAAGGGAGACACTAAAGTGTTTTAGTACTATATCTCTTGACACAATGATGAAAATAATCATGGCCTCCAAACCCTCAAGCTGCATACTGGACCCTATTCCAACTTAACTACTGAAAGAGCTGCTTCCTGTGCTTGGCCCTCCTATGTTGAACATAATAAACGGCTCTCTATCCACCGGATGTGTACCAAGCTCACTAAAAGTGGCAGTAATAAAGCCTCTCTTGAAAAAGCCGAATCTTGATCCAGAAATTATAAAAAACTATCGGCCTATATCGAATCTTCCATTCATCTCAACATTTTTTGAAAAAGCTGTTGCACAGCAACTCACTGCCTTCCTGAAGCCAAACAATGTATACGAAACGCTTCAGTCTGGTTTTAGACCCCATCATAGCACTGAGACTGCACTTGTGAAGGTGGTAAATTACCTTTTAATGACGTCAGACCGAGGCTCTGCATCTGTCCTCGTGCTCCTAGATCTTAGTGCCGCTTTTGATACCATCGATCACCACATTCTTTTGGAGAGATTGGAAACCCAAATTGGTCTACACGGACAAGTTCTGGCCTGGTTTAGATCTTATCTGTCGGAAAGATATCAGTTTGTCTCTGTGGATGGTTTGTCCTCTGACAAATCAATTGTACATTTCGGTGTTCCTCAAGGTTCTGTTTTAGGACCACTATTGTTTTCACTATATATTTTACCTCTTGGGGATGTCATTCGAAAACATAATGTTAAATTTCACTGCTATGCGGACGACACACAGCTGTACATTTCAATGAAACATGGTGAAGCCCCAAAATTGCCCTCGCTAGAAGCCTGTGTTTCAGACATAAAGAAGTGGATGGCTGCAAACGTTCTACTTTTAAACTCGGACAAAACAGAGATGCTTGTTCTAGGTCCCAAGAAACAAAGAGATCTTCTGTTGAATCTGACAATTAATCTGGATGGTTGTACAGTCGTCTCAAATAAAACTGTGAAGGACCTCGGCGTTACTCTGGGCCCTGATCTCTCTTTTGAAGAACATATCAAGACTGTTTCAAGGACAGCTTTTTTCCATCTACGTAACATTGCAAAAATCAGAAACTTTCTGTCCAAAAATGACGCAGAAAAATTAATCCATGCTTTTGTTACTTCTAGGCTGGACTACTGCAATGCTCTACTTTCCGGCTACCCGGATAAAGCACTAAACAAACTTCAGTTAGTGCTAAATACGGCTGCTAGAATCCTGACTAGAACCAAAAAATTGTATCATATTACTCCAGTGCTAGCCTCCCTACACTGGCTTCCTGTTAAGGCAAGGGCTGATTTCAAGGTTTTACTGCTAACCTACAAAGCATTACATGGGCTTGCTCCTACCTATCTTTCCGATTTGGTCCTGCCGTACATACCTACACGTACGCTACGGTCACAAGACGCAGGCCTCCTAATTGTCCCTAGAATTTCTAAGCAAACGGCTGGAGGTAGGGCTTTCTCCTATAGAGCTCCATTTTTATGGAATGGTCTGCCTACCAATGTGAGAGACGCAGACTCAGTCTCAACCTTTAAGTCTTTACTGAAGACTTATCTCTTCAGTAGGTCCTATGATTAAGTATAGTCTGGCCCAGGAGTGTGAAGGTGAACGGAAAGGCTGGAGCAACGAACCGCCCTTGCTGTCTCTGCCTTGCCGGTTCCCCTCTTTCCACTGGGATTCTCTGCCTCTAACCCTTTTAAAGGGGCTGAGTCACTGGCTTACTGGTGTTCTTCCATGCCGTCCATGGGAGGGGTGCGTCACTTGAGTGGGTTGAGTCACTGACGTGGTCTTCCTGTCTGGGTTGGCGCCCCCCCTTGGGTTGTGCCATGGCGGAGATCGTTGTGGGCTATACTCGGCCTTGTCTTAGGACGGTAAGTTGGTGGTTGGAGACATCCCTCTAGTGGTGTGGGGGCTGTGCTTTGGCAAAGCACAGTTCCCGCTCAGCCCAGTCAAAACTGTTCGATGCTCTGGCACCCCAATAGTGGAACAAGCTCCCTCACGACGCCAGGACAGCGGAGTCAATCACCACCTTCCGGAGACACCTGAAACCCCACCTCTTCAAGGAATACCTGGGATAGGATAAAGTAATCCTTCTAACCCCCCCCCCTTAAAATATTTAGATGCACTATTGTAAAGTGGTTGTTCCACTGGATATTATAAGGTGAATGCACCAATTTGTAAGTCGCTCTGGATAAGAGCGTCTGCTAAATGACTTAAATGTTAAATGTTAAATGTCAAAGTGGGTGGGGTTATATCCTGCCTGTTTGGCCCTGTCCGGGGGTATCATCGGATGGGGCCACAGTGTCTTCTGATCCCTCCTGTCTCAGCCTCCAGTATTTATGCTGCAGTAGTTTATGTGTCGGGGGGCTAGGGTCAGTCTGTTACATCTTGAGTATTTCTCTTGTCTTATCCGGTGTCCTGTGTGAATTTAAATATGCTCTCTCTAATTCTCTCTTTCTATCTTTCTGTCTTTCTCTCGGAGGACCTGAGCCCTAGGACCATGCCTCAGGACTACCTGGTATGATGACTCCTTGCTGTCCCCAGTCCACCTGGCCGTGCTGCTGCTCCAGTTTCAACTGTTCTGCCTGCGGCTATGGAACCCTGACCTGTTCACCGGACGTGCTTGTTGCACCCTTGACAACTACTATGATTATTATTATTTGACCATGCTGGTCATTTATGAACATTTTAACATCTTGACCATGTTCTGTTATAATATCCACCCTGCACAGCCAGAAGAGGACTGGCCACCCCTCATAGCCTGGTTCCTCTCTAGGTTTCTTCCTAGGTTTTTGGCCTTTCTAGGGAGTTTTTCCTAGGGAGTTTTTCCTAGCCACCGTGCTTCTTTCACATGCATTGCTTGCTGTTTGGGGTTTTAGGCTGGGTTTCTGTACAGCACTTTGAGATATCAGCTGATGTACGAAGGGCTATATAAAAATAAATTTGATTTAATTTTGATTTGATTTTGGAGCTGGGATGTTCTAGAGTTGTCCTGTGTAATGGCCTGTTCCGGACCTGGGCTGGGTAATGTCCTATTTTGGAGGTTTAATTTTATGTAGCTGCTCTGGGTAGTGGTCTGTTTTGGAACTGGGATGTGAAATAGCCTGTTCTGGAGCTGGGCTGGATAGTGGTATGTTCTGGAGCTGGGCTGGGTAATGGCCTGTTCTGGAACTGGGCTGGGTAGTAGACTGTTCTGGAGCTGGGCTGGGTAGTAGACTGTTCTGGAGCTGGGCTGGATAGTGGTCTGTTCCAGAGCTGGGCTGGATAGCGGCCTGTTCTGGAGCTGGGCTGGATAGCGGCCTGTTCTGGAGCTGGGCTGGGTAATGGCCTGTTCCAGAGCTGGGCTGGATAGTGGCCTGTTCCAGAGCTGGGCTGGGTAATGGCCTGTTCCGGAGCTGGGCTGGGTAGTAGACTGTTCCGGAGCTGGGCTGGGTAGTAGACTGTTCTGGAGCTGGGCTGGGTAATGGCCTGTTCCGGAGCTGGGCTGGATAGTGGCCTGTTCCGGAGCTGGGCTGGATAGTGGCCTGTTCTGGAGCTGGGCTGGGTAGTAGACTGTTCTGGAGCTGGGCTGGGTAATGGCCTGTTCCGGACCTGGGCTGGGTAATGTCCTGTTTTGGAGGTTTAATTTTATGGAGCTGCTCTGGGTAGTGGTCTGTTTTGGAACTGGGATGTGAAATAGCCTGTTCTGGAGCTGGGCTGGATAGTGGTGTGTTCTGGAGCTGGGCTGGATAGTGGTGTGTTCTGGAGCTGGGCTGGATAGTGGCCTTTTCTGGAGCTGGGCTGGGTAATGGCCTGTTCTGGAGCTGGGCTGGGTAATGGCCTGTTCTGGACTGGGCTGGGTAGTGGCATGTTCCAGAGCTGGGCTGGATAGTGGCCTCTTCTGGAGCTGGGCTGGATAGCGGCCTGTTCTGGAGCTGGGCTGGGTAATGGCCTGTTCCAGAGCTGGGCTGGATAGTGGCCTGTTCTGGAGCTGGGCTGGATAGCGGCCTGTTCTGGAGCTGGGCTGGGTAATGGCCTGTTCCAGAGCTGGGCTGGATAGTGGCCTTTTCTGGAGCTGGGCTGGGTAATGGCCTGTTCTGGAGCTGGGCTGGATAGTGGTGTGTTCTGGAGCTGGGCTGGGTAATGGCCTGTTCTGGAACTGGGCTGGGTAATGGCCTGTTCCAGAGCTGGGCTGGATAGTGGCCTGTTCTGGAGCTGGGCTGGATAGCGGCCTGTTCTGGAGCTGGGCTGGGTAATGGCCTGTTCCAGAGCTGGGCTGGATAGTGGCCTGTTTTGGAGCTGGGTTGGGTAATGGTCTGTTCCAGAGCTGGGCTGGGTAATGGCCTGTTCTGGAGCTGGGCTGGGTAATGGCCTGTTCTGGAGATGGCCTGTGTATTGGCCTGTTCTGGAGCTGGGCTGGTTAGGGGCCTGTTCCGGAGCTGGGCTGGATATTGGTCTGTTCCAGAGCTGGGCTGGGTAGTAGACTGTTCTGGAGCTGTGCTGGGTAATGGCCTGTTCCAGAGCTGGGCTGGGTAATGGCCTGTTCTGGAGCTGGGCTGGGTAATGGCCTGTTCTGGAGCTGGGCTGGGTAATGGCCTGTTCTGGAGCTGGGCTGGGTAATAGCCTGTTCCAGAGCTGGGCTGGGTAATGGCCTGTTCTGGAGCTGGGCTGGGTAATAGCCTGTTCCAGAGCTGTGCTGGGTAATGGCCTGTTCCAGAGCTGGGCTGGGTAATGGCCTGTTCTGGAGCTGGGCTGGGTAATGGCCTGTTCTGGAGCTGGGCTGGGTAATAGCCTGTTCCAGAGCTGGGCTGGGTAATAGCCTGTTCCAGAGCTGGGCTGGGTAATGGCCTGTTCTGGAGCTGGGCTGTGTATTGGTCAGTCCTTGAGCTGGTCTGGGGTCCATTTACTTCACGGATTGTTGATGCTTTATACCACAGATCCTGTGGGAGTCATAAATATTGATGGCACTGGTAAATGTATGAAGATAGTGTCTCTGTCCAGGGGAATACATTCTGTTTCTTTAAGTAGTCAACGACCTGTACACTTTGTACATCATACACACAGGGGACTCTATGGGACTTGGTCTTCAAAGTGGTTCTTTGCTTGCTCTTATTTTTTTAATATGTCTTTTCATTTGCAAAGATTATACATTGAAACTCTGAAAGGGTAGCTGGATGGAATGGAAATGAATTGTGTTTTATTTTACATCAAAACCTTCCACCAACAGAATAAGTATAGGCCTTCATAGAAACATGGTAAAAGCATCAGAATACAACATTTTATGAAAAACCATAACATGAGATTCTGACTGCAGACATGTTATAACTATAACGCAGCTCCAGCTCTCAGAGCACTCAGATCTGTTTAAAGTGTCTTACAAACCTCTGTATAAAACCCCACCAGTCTATTCCTCCATGTTATAGAGGGTCTAATTCCAGTAGACAGCTAACTGGACCCAACAGGACTCTGTCACTTCTGGTTAGCATCAGACCATAAGAGACCTGCCCCAAATTAACCTCCTTCATAACCAAACACTGAGATTGTCCTCCAACAGAAAAAAAACTGAAACGACAACAACTTATTCAGTACCTGTCACCTCTCCTTAATAAATAAGAATATCCTTTTGTGGGAGCAGGCGTTGGGGCGGTGTTGTCTCCGAGCCTGTCGGGGTGAGAGGAGGGGAGAGCGGGGGGAGCCGTGCTCCGTAGATTAAACATCTAGTCTGGCCAGGCAGCTCTAATGAAAAGCAATAGAGATTCACAGGGTTTTAATGAACAACACAGATTTTACACAGACCAATTTATTGGGCCAATTCCCCCCTGTCCATCACACTGCCCCCTTCTCTCACTTTCTCTCACCCTCTCTCTCTCTCTCTCTCTCTCTCTCTCTCTCTCTCTCTCTCTCTCTCTCACTTTCTCTCACCCTCTCTCTCTCTCTCTCTCTCTCTCTCTCTCTCTCTCTCACTTTCTCTCACCCTCTCTCTCTCTTTCTCTCTCTCTCTCTCTCTCTCTCACTTTCTCTCACCCTCTCTCTCTCTTTCTCTCTTTCTCTCTTTCTCTCTCTCCCTCTCTCTCTCTCTCTCTCTCTCTCTCGCTTCCTTTCTCTTTCTGCTTCCCCCTTCTCTTTAGTTAGCCTGTCAGGGGTGAGTGTAGGGGAAATTTGCAGGCTGCCCAGGAAAGGTGAGGACCCTGTTGACTCAATCAACTGCATGACACCTCTGATCTCCCTCTCCGGATCAGTAAGCAACCTTGTTACCGTGGCTATGAGATGCAACCATGTTACCCTGGTGATAAGATGCAACCTTGTTACCTTGGCGATGAGAAGCATGGGATTAATTACTGTGTGTGACCCTGTAGTTGGGCAGCTCTCCCCAAATGTTCACCAGTGTGGTTAATAACAGGGCAGAGTGGCAACACCTTGTTTAGTTTATACACTTTTCTGTGAGTCAGTCAGTCAGTCAGCATGCACACTGAATTTTCCCAGAAGCTAGACTGCTATGGGGTTAGAATTGTATCAGAAGGTATCTGTTTTCACGTTACAGTCTTACCAAGGAAACAATTACTTTAAAAGCACAAAAGATCCAAAGTGCAGTTTATTTTTTTATACCAGTCAGAGATTTGTACACAATGCTAAGATAGTAATGAGATTGTAATAACACTGTCTGATGCTTCATAGTCAATAACATGTTTGGAAATAACATCTCTGTTGTATAATAGTTCATTCTGTGTGTTACATCTTTCTGTTTACTGGATTCTATCCTACTTTTAGTAATAATGTCATCCTTTCATTTAATTGAATGGCTGCTTTTAATGGAGCAGCATATGGTTCTAGGATTATAACGATTGATCATGATTGCAAGGCATCTGTTAGTTGTTACAATGATGATTTGTAGTCTACAGTTTGTGCGTAACTTTGTGTTGCACATTGGGGGGGGGGTCAGTGTCAATGGGTTCCGGGTTCAACTCCCTTCTAGGGGGGTCCGGTGACATGCCCTGCGGTGAGATAAAAAATAAAAAAATAGCTGTGAAGTGGTCGTTTCTGGTGAATATCCTAATAATTTGGTCCAATTATCGTTAGGTATTTTCTGCATATGCGTTGTTCTTTCGAAGGCCAAAACCACCATTGTTGTGCGTGGCCAAAGACCTCTATTTTAATGTCATCTGACCATTTTTTTATTTTTTTATTTAATCTTTATTTAACTAGGCAAGTCAGTTAAGAACAAATTCTTATTTACAATTACAGTTACAATTACCGTAGCACTGCCTGGAGTTTGCTAAACGGTATTGGCACTTGGAACCTTTGCTATGGTCATATGACATGAAAATATAGGTATTTCGGCATGCACACCAGCAGTGGGTTGGCCTTCGAAAGAACAATGCAAATGCAGAACACACTTCATTCCTACTGTAACAGATGGTGGTAGATCTTTGATGTTATGGGGCTATTTTGCTTCCACTGGTCCTGAGGTCCTTGTTAAGGTCAACAGCATCATGAACTTTACCAAGTACCAGGGTATTTTAGTCCAAAACCTAGTTGCCTCTGCCAGGAGGCTGAAACTTGGCTGCAAGTGGATCTTCCAGCAAGACAATAACCCAATCACACATCAAGGTCCACAAAGAAATAGTTAATTGACCACAAAATCACATTTTTGCAATGGTCATCTCATTCTCCTGACTTGAAGCCAATTGAAAACCTGTGGTTTGAATTGAAGAGGGCAGTCTATAAGTTCAGATAAAGGATATCAAGGATCTGGAAAGATTCTGTATAGAGAAATGGTCTAAGATCCCTCCCAATATGTTCTCCAATCTCATTTTAGAAAAAGGCTCAGCGTTATTATCCTCGCAAGGGGAGGCTGTTTGTGTATTGAAAACAGGGAATTCCAATCATTTTGACCGCTATTTTTTTAAAGATTTTTTTTAATTACTTGTTAGACAAAATCAATTTCTCTGAGCAATTGTGTTAGTATGAAATAATAAAACATGTCCAGTTTTTTTTAGCAAACAATATAGCTCAGGTTGGTTTTATATATTATTTATTGTTTACAGTCTTTTTTGCTCTTCTTTATTAAATGGATCCAATCATTTTGGTCCCCATTGTATCTTAATCACAAGTGAAATACCAATAATTTCTGTATTTCTTTAAACTGTTGGTCTAACTCTAACAGTTCAGGAATTCACCATCAAACCGCATGCTTTAACTAAATTTAACATAACCCATTACCTGATTTCCCTTTCATATTGAAATCAAGACAAGAATCAAGGAGAAATAAACCAGCTTAATGCTGTGCAATGTCACAGGCATCTCGATCAATAAAGACTAGGCTGGCCATTTTCTATTGTAGGTTCTCAAATTGAAATAAAAACAAAAGTTGGTTCTGGAAGTAGTTTAATGGTGATCCTTAAGTTGCATAAACATGAACATTTGGGCCTTCAAATTGTATAAATAAGGAGGATTTGTTGCTGCTGTTGGTCAATGGTCAGAGTCTGGGAGACAGGAAGGCTGCCTCTCACTGGGGAGAGAAATATGCTCGCTTCAGCCTACTGCCTAAGATTCATAGAAAGCTCTTCTCTAATTCTGTAGCAATAAATATATATATATAAATATATATAAAATATATAACCCCCTAGAGTCAATGTCCACTCCCCTGCATACATCTAATTAGCATTATACCAATCCATCAGTTAATCTGCAGTGAAAGGTGACAGAGCTAGAGCGGTGTTTGACCATGAGACATCTGTGGTGAATGGTGACAGAGCTAGAGTGGTGTTAGACCATGAGACATCTGTGGTGAATGGTGACAGAGCTAGAGCGGTGTTTGACCATGAGACATCTGTGGTGAAAGGTGACAGAGCTAGAGCGGTGTTTGACCATGAGACATCCCATCTGTGGTGAATGGTGACAGAGCTAGAGCGGTGTTTGACCATGAGACATCTGTGGTGAAAGGTGACAGAGCTAGAGCGGTGTTAGACCATGAGACATCTGTGGTGAAAGGTGACAGAGGTAGAGTGGTGTTTGACCATGAGACATCCCATCTGTGGTGGAAGGTGACAGAGATAGAGCGGTGTTTGACCATGAGACATCTGTGGTGAAAGGTGACAGAGCTAGAGCGGTGTTTGTTTGACCATGAGACATCTGTGGTGAATGGTGACAGAGCTAGAGCGGTGTTTGACCATGAGACATCCCATCTGTGGTGGAAGGTGACAGAGCTAGAGCGGTGTTTGACCATGAGACATCTGTGGTGGAAGGTGACAGAGCTAGAGCGGTGTTTGACCATGAGACATCTGTGGTGGAAGGTGACAGAGCTAGGGCGGTGTTTGACCATGAGACATCCCATCTGTGGTGAAAGGTGACAGAGCTAGAGCGGTGTTTGTTTGACCATGAGACATCTGTGGTGAAAGGTGACAGAGGTAGAGTGGTGTTTGTTAGACCATGAGACATCTGTGGTGAAAGGTGACAGAGCTAGAGCGGTGTTTGACCATGAGACATCCCATCTGTGGTGGAAGGTGACAGAGCTAGAGCGGTGTTTGTTAGACCATGAGACAGCCTCAATCCAAGATGGCGTAGCAGTGGGATGTTTTGATTGTCTTGTCCCGTCCCTTGTGTATATCGTTTCTTTCTTTGTATATATTTCGTATATATTTTTCATCTAATTTTTATATCTGCGGACTGAACATACTCTCCTGCAACCCGCCTCACCCAATGCGGTATGGATCTGCTATTTTTTATACTTTAGTACCGTAACCCCCTTCATGCTAGCCAGCTAGCACCAGTTAGCCTGGAGATAGCCTGGAGCTAGGCCCATCTTCCGGATAGCCTGAAGAAATTCATCAGATAATCCCTGGGCTTCAATACCTCTTTTGCCGATTGGCCTGGACCCTTTGCTGCCGACACGAAGCCCTGCCGATCCATCACGACTGGTTTGCCGACGTAACCGTCCGAGGGGGTTTCAACAGGCTCCCCCGTTGTGATGTCCCCCTGAGGCCCATCTGCTAGCAAGAATTTAAGCTTTCAACCGATATAAAACACTTGTATGTACCTACATGTTTAATATCCAGAATTTGTATGATTATTTATTTGAATTGCGCACCCTCTAGCCTGCTGCTAGCCCCGGCCTGCTAGCTGTCTGAATCTCAGTGCCTCCAGCTCGCCTAGCTACTCACTGGACCATTTCATCACTCGGCTACACATGCCTCTCCCTAATGTCAATATGCCTTGTCTATTGCTGTTTAGGTTTGTCATTTTTGTCTTATTTCACTGTAGAGTCTCCAGCCCTGCTCAATATGCCTTAGCCCGCCCTGTTGTTCCAACCCCCACACATGCAGTGACCGCACCTGGCTTAAATGGTGCTTCGAGAGACAAAACCTCTCTCATTGTCATTCAATGCCTAGGCTTTCCTCCACTGTACTCACATCCTACCAGACCCTTGTCTGTACATTATGCCTTGAATCTATTCTTCCGTGCCCAGAAACCTGCCCCATTTACTATCTGTTCCGAACGCACGAGACGACCAGTTCTTTTAGCCTTTAACCGTATTCTTATCCTACTCCTCCTCTATTCCTCTGGTGATGTAGAGGTTAACCCAGGCCCTGCAGCCCCCAGCATCACTCCCATTCCCCAGGCGTTCTCATTTGTTGACTTCTGTAACTGTAAAATCATTGGTTTCATGCATGTTACTATTAGAAGACTCCTCCCTAAGTTTGTTTTGTTCACTTCTTTAGCACACTCTGCCAACCCGGATGTCACAGCCGTGTTTGAATCCTGGATTAGGAAGGCCACCAAAAATCTGGAAAGTTCCATCCCTAACTGCAACATTTTCCAACAAGATAGAACTGCCAAAGGGGGCAGAGTTGCAATCTATTGCAGAGATAGCCTGCAGAGTTCTGTCATACAATCCAGGTCTGTGCCCAAAAAAATTGAGCTTCTTCTTTTAAAAATCCACCTTTCCAGAGATAGGTCTCTCACCGTTGCCACTTGTTAGAGACCCCCTTCAGCCCCCAGCTGCTATAGACCACCCTCTGCCCCCAGCTGCTATAGACCACCCTCTGACCCCAGCTGCTATAGACCACCCTCTGACCCCAGCTGCTATAGACCACCCTCTGCCCCCAGCTGCTATAGACCACCCTCTGACCCCAGCTGCTATAGACCCCCTTCAGCCCCCAGCTGTGCCCTGGACACCATATGTGATTTGATTGGCCCCCATCTATCTTCAGAGTTTGTACTGTTAGGTGACCTAAACTGGGATATGATGAACACCGCGGCCGTCCTACAATCTAAGCTAGATGCCCTCAATCTCAATCAAATTATCCAGGAACCTACCAGGTACAACCCAATATCCGTAACCATGGGCCTCAGCTGTCATCCTGACCGACTTGCCCTCCAAATACACCTCTGCTGTCTTCAACCAGGATCTCAGTGATCACTGCCTCATTGCCTGCATCCTTTATGGGTCCGTGGTCAAACCACCACTCCTCATCTCTGTCAAACGCTTCCTAAAACACTTCTGCGAGCAGGCCTTTCTAACCGACCTGGCCCAGGTATCCTGGAAGGATATTGACCTCATCCCATCAGTAGAGGATGCCTGGTTGCTCTTCAAAAGTGCTTTCCTCTCCGTCTTAAATAAGCCCCATTCAAAGAATGTAGAACCAAGAACAGATATAGCCCTTGGTTCACCCCAGACTTGACAGCTCTTAAACCAGCACAAAAACATCCTGTGGCATTCTGCATTGGTATTGAATAGCCCCCGCGATATGCAACTCTTCAGAAAAGTCAGGAACCAATATACTCAGTCAGTTAGGAAAGCTAAGGCTAGCTATTTCAAATACTAATTTGCTTCCAATAGCACTAATTTCAAAAAGTTTTGGGACACTGTAAAGTCCATGGAGAATAAGAGCACCTCCTCCCAGCTGCCCACTGCACTGAGGATAGGAAACACTGTCACCACAGATAAATCTATGATAATTGATCATTTCAACAAGCATTTTTCCACGGCTGGCCATGCTTTTCACCTGGCTACCCCTACTTCGGCCAACACCTCAGCACCCCCTGCAGCAACTTGCCCAAACCCCACCGCTTCTCTTTCACCCAAATCCAAACAGCTGATGTTCTGAAAGAGCTGCAATATCTGGATCCGTACAAATCAGCTGGGCTAGACAATCTGGACCCTCTCTTTCTAAAATTATCCACCGAAATTGTTGCAACCCCTATTCCTAGCCTATTCAACCTCTCTTTCGTATCATCTGAGATCCCCAATGATTGGAAAGCTGCAGCGGTCATCCCCCTCTTTAAAAGGGGAGACACTTTAGACCCAAACTGTTATAGACCTATATCCATCTTGCCCTGCCTTTCTAAAATCTTCGAAAGCCAAGTTAATAAACAGATCACCGACCATTTCGAATCCCACTGTACCTTCTCCACTATGCAATCTGGTTTCGGAGATGGTCATAGGTGCACCTCAGCCACGCTCAAGGTCCTAAACAATATCATAACCGCCATTTATAAAAGACAGTGCTGTGCAGCCGTCTTCATCGACCTGGCCAAGGCTTGGACTCTGTCACTCACCGCATTCTTATCGGCAGACTCAATAGCCTTGGCTTCTCAAATGACTGCCTCGCCTGGTTCACGAACTACCTCTCAGACAGAGTTCAGTGTGTCAAATCGGAGGGCCTGTTGTCTGGACCTCTGGCAGTCTCTATGGGGGTGCCACAGGGTTCAATTCTCAGGCCGACTCTTTTCCCTGAAAATATCAAATGATGTCGCTCTTGCTGCTGGTGATTCTCTGATCCACCTCTACGCAGACGACACCATTCTGTATACATCTGTCCCTTCTTTGGACACTGTGTTAACTAACCTCCAAACGAGCTTCAACACCATGGAACACTCTTTCCGTGGCCTCCAACTGCCCTTAAATGCTAGTAAAACTAAATGCATGCTCTTCAACCAATCGCTGCCTGCACCCTCCCGCCCGACTAGCATCACTGCTCTGGACGGTTCTGACTTAGAATATGTGGGCAACTACAAATACCTAGGTGTCTGGTTAGACTGTAAACTCTCCTTCCAGACTCACATTAAGCATCTCCAATCCAAAATTAAATCTAGAATTGACTTCCTATTTCGTTACAAAGCCTCCTTCACTCATGTCACCAAACATACACTTGTAAAACTGACTATCCTACCGATCCTTGACTTCGGTGATGTCATTTACAAAATAGCCTCCAACACTCTACTCAGCAAACTGGATGCAGTCTATCACAGTGCCATCCGTTTTATCACCAAAGCCCCGTATACTACCCACCACTGCAACCTCTATGCTCTCGTTGGCTGGCCCTCACTAGATATCCGTTGTCAAACCCACTGGCTCCAGGTCATCTATAAGTCTTTGCTAGGTAAAGCCCCACCTTATCTCAGCTCACTGGTCACCATAGCAACACCCACCCGTAGCACGCGCCTCAGCAGGTATATTGCACTGGTCATCCCCAAAGCCAACACCTCCTTTGGCTGCCTTTCCTTCCAGTTCTCTGCTGCCAACGACTGGAATGAATTGCAGAAATCACTGAAATTGGAGACTTATATCTCCCTCACTCCCGTGTAAATATCGTACCCGACTAACTCATCCCCATATTATTACTTACCCTCTTGCTCTTTTGCACTCCAGTATCTCTACTTGCACATCATCATCTGCACATATATGACTCCAGTATTATTGCTAAGTTGTAATTATTTTTGCCTCTAAGGCCTATTTATGGCCTACCTCCCTACTCTTCTTCATTTGCACACACAGTACATAGATTCTTTCTATTTTTCTTTTCTTTTGTGTTATTGACTGTACATTTGCTTGTGTAACTCTGTGTTGTTGTTTTTGTCGCACTGCTTTGCTTTATCTTGGCCAGGTCGCAGCTGTAAATGAGAACTTGTTCTCAACTGGCCTATCTGGTTAAATAAAGGTGAAATAAAATGATTAAATACAAATCTGATGTGAAAGGTGACAGAGCTAGAGCGGTCTTCTCACAAAATCGTCTGTAGCATTTGAACAGCTTGGCCTACATGGAAAGCTGAGACTCTCACAAAACCAATGTTGTTCTCCGTTTTGTTCTACGGCCCCTACAAGTGTCTTTGGACTTGTCTTAATTCGATACAGCCAATCTGCCAACTTCTGTCTGTAGCGTCCGATCAGTTTGTAGCGTCCGATCAGTTTGGGCTTGGGTTTGGACACTAATATTACCCCTCTGTGGAAAGGTGAATGAATGCTCTAGGATGCTCACAGGCCTCACAAGACTCATCTGAAGGTCCCTCGGTACTATATACAGTACTGTATGGAGATTATATTTAGTGCCAAAAATAAGTTTTAAGTACATGTAAGAAAAATAACAAATGTTTCCTGATCTTTCTTATATCTCTCAGATAGAGGACAGACACTTCAGAACAAACTTCCTTTCAATTTTCTTGTCAGGACTATCTATTATTCAATGCATTTGTATGGGCTAAAAGCATGGGCCAAGCATTTTTTTGATAATTCAAAGGATCTTAAAATGTGTAATCAAATAGCGAAATGATCCTTGGTGACCATCTTAAAACATTTCCATATAGCTTAGTAGAACCCACCCCCCCCCCCCCCCCCTTCCCCAGCATAGACAGGGCGTAGACTATTTGGGGTTAAAATACTGCCAAAGAACCCAATATAACTGTTAAACAAATACCAAAAAAACATCTGTTCATATATAATTCTTATCTATGCTTATGAATTTACCATGCTGAATTTGACTGTACTATTATATTTATTCTAAGTCAACTCACATGTTTGAGGGAATGTTAATAAAAGATCAAATCAAATCAAAGTTTATTTGTCACGTGCTCCGAATAGAACAGGTGTAGAACTTATAGTGAAATGCTTGCTTACAGAACCTAAACAACAGTGTGATTTTTAAGTTAAAAATAGATATTAGGTGAACAATAGATAAGTAAAGAAATAAAAACCATATTAAAAAGACAGTGAAAAATAACAGTAGCGAGGCTATATACAGACTCCGGTTAGTCAGGCTTATTGAGGTAGTATGTACATGTAGGAATGGTTAAAGTGACTATGCATCTATAATAAACAGAGAGTAGCAGCAGCGTAAAAGAGGGGTTGGTGGGTGGTGGGTTGCGGAACACAATGCAGATAGTCTGGGTAGCCAATGTGCGGGGGCACCGGTTAGTCGGGCTAATTGAGGTAGTATGTACATGAATATTTGTTAACCTCTTCGGGCTAGGGGGCGGTATTTTCACTTCCGGATGAAAAGCGTGCCCAAAGTAAACTGCCTGCTACTCAGGCCCAGAAGCTAGGATATGCATTGGTAGATTTGGATAGAAAACACTCTAAAGTTTCTAAAACTGTTACAATTATGTCTGTGAGTATAACAGAACTTATTTGGCATGCAAAACCCCGAGGACAAACCATCCAGGATTTTTTGTTGTTGTTGAGGTGACTGTGTTTTCAATTGCTGTTCTATGTGAATCTAGATTTCTGAGGCATCTGGTTGCAGTTCATATGGCTTCCACTAGATGTCAACAGTCTTTAGATATTGGTTGATGTTTTTCCTTTGTCAAATGAAGAAGTAGCCCTGTTATTTTCATGTGTCACTCCAGGTTTTGGTGCACACGACCTGGAACGTGCTTCGCTTTGTTTTCATCCGGTGTTGAGCACAGAATTTCCCGTCTTAAATTTTATTGATTATTTACGTTTTAAAATATCTAAAGTTGAATTAGGAAAGTTGTTTGAAGTGTTTGGACAAAGTTTACAGGTAACTTATTAGATATTTTGTAGTCATGTTGGGCGAGTTGGAACCAGTGTTTTTCTGAATCAAAGGCCCCAAATAAATTGACATTTTGGAGATGAAACGATGGAATTAATCAAACAAAAGGACCATTTGTGATGTTTATGGGACATATTGGAGTGCCAACAGAAGAAGCTCTTCAAAGGTAAGGCATGAATTATATAGTTATTTCTGAGTTCTGTGTCACGCCTGACGGGTTGAAATATGATTGTCATGTGTTTGTTTGATGGGGTGCTGTCCTCAGATAATAGCATGGTTTGCTTTCGCCGTAAAGCCTTTTTGAAATCTGACACAGTGGCTAGATTAACAAGAAGCTTTAATTTGGTGTATTGCACTTGTGAATGTATGAAAGTTAAATATTTCAAATATTTTTGTTTGAATTTCGCGCTCTGCAATTTCAACGGATGTTGTCAAAACGTTCAGCTAGCCATAAACTGAAAGCATTGTTATTGGCAACTAAATCTTGTAATGAATAATGTGGAAATTGAGCAAGTTGAGGTGACTAAACTGCTTGGAGTAAACCTGGATTGTAAACTGTCATGGTCAAAACATATTGATACAACAGTAGCTAAGATGGGGAGAAGTTTGTCAATAAAGCACTGCTCTGCCTTAACTCTATCAACAAGGCAGGTCCTACAGGCCCTAGTTTTGTCGCACTTAGACAACTGTTCAGTCATGTGGTCAGGTGCCATAAAGGAGGACCTCGGAAAATTACAATTGGCTCAGAACAGGGCAGCACAGCAGGCCCTTAAATGTACACAGAGAGCGAACAATAATATGCCAATTTCTCATGGCTCAAAGTGGAGCAGATAAACTTCATTACTACTTGTTTTTGGAAGAAGTGCTGACATGCTGACATGCTGAATGCACAAAGCTGTTTGTTTAAACTACTAGGACACAGGTCAGACACCCATGCATACCCCACAAGGACATGCCACAAGAGGTCTCTTAACAATCCCCAAGTCTAGAACAGACTATGGGTAGGCGCACAATACTACATAGAGCCGTAACTAAATGGAACTCTCCCACATCAGGTAACTGATGCAAGCAGTAGAATCAGATTTTAAAAAGTAAAATGCACCTTATGGAACAGCGGGGACTGTGAAGAGGTAGAGGTGGAGACAGGCATATGCACACACGTACATTGTAATATTGTTGTATGGTGGTATTCTACATTTTGTTTTGGAGATGGTGCATTCAGAAAGTATTCAGACCCCTTTACATTCCAGTTACTTTACAGTGCTATTCTAAAATGTATTAAATACATTTTCCCTCAATCACAATACCCCATAATGACAAAGCAAAAATAGATAATTTTTGGTGGCAAATGTATTAAGAATAAAAAACAGTAATATCTTATTTACATAAGTATTCAGACCTTTTGCCATGAGACTCGAAATTGAGCTCAGGTGCATTTTGTTTCCATTGATCATCCTTGAGATATTTCTACACCTTGGAGTCCACCTGTGGTAAATTCAATTTAACGGAAATGATTTGGAAAGGCACATCTGTCTATATAAGGTCCCACAGTTGACAGTGCATGGCAGAGCAAAAACCAAGACATGAGGTCGAAGGAATTGTCTAGAGAGCTCCAAGACAGGATTGTGTCGAGGCACAGATCTGGGGGAGGGTACCAAAACAAGGTTAAGGGAAGGGTACCAAAACATTTCTGCAGAATTGAAGATCCCCAAGAAGTGTCATCCATCATTCTTAAATGGAAGAAGTTTGGAACCACCAAGACTCTTCCTAGAGCTGGCTGCTCAGCCAAACTGAGCAGTCGCGGGAGAAGGGAGGTGACCAAGAACCCGATGGTAACTGACAGAGCACCAGAGTTCCTCTGTGGAGATGGGAGTACCTTCCAGGAAGACAATAATTTCTGCAGCACTCCACCAATCAGGCCTTTATGGTAGAGTGGCCAGGCAGAAGCCACTCCTCAGTAAAAGGCTCATGACAGCCCACTTGGAGTTTGCTAAAAGGCACCTAAAGGACTCTGACCAGGAGAAACAACATTCTCTGGTCTGATGAAACCATGATTTTACTCTTTGGCCTGAATGCCAAGCGTCATGTCTGAGGGAAACCTGGCACCATCCCTACGGTGAAGCATGGTGGTGGCAGCATCACGCTGTGGGGATGTTTTCCAGCGGCAGGGACTTGGATACTAATCAGGTGTGGGGGAAAGATTAAACGGAGCAAAGTACAGTGAGATCCTTGATGAAAACCTGATCCAGAATGCTCAAGACCTCAGACTGGGGCTAAGCTTGTAGCGTCATACCCAAGAAGACTCGAGGCTGTAATTTTAATAATGTGTTGTATTGTAGATAAGTACTTGTGTAATAATGTGTTTTATTGTAGATATGTAGTGGTAGTGTAGTGGTGTAATAATGTGTTGTATTGTAGATATGTAGTGGTATAGTAGTGGTGTAATAATGTGTTGTATTGTAGATATGTAGTGGTATAGTAGTGGTGTAATAATGTGTTGTATTGTAGATATGTAGTGGTAGTGTAGTGGTGTAGTAATGTGTTGTATTGTAGATATGTAGTGGTAGTGTAGTGGTGTAATAATGTGTTGTATTGTAGATAAGTATTGGTGTAATAATGTGTTGTATTGTAGATATGTAGTGGTAGTGTAGTGGTGTAATAATGTGTTTTATTGTAGATATGTAGTGGTAGTGTAGTGGTGTAATAATGTGTTGTATTGTAGATATGTAGTGGTAGTGTAGTGGTGTAATAATGTGTTGTATTGTAGATATGTAGTGGTAGTGTAGTGGTGTAATAATGTGTTGTATTGTAGATAAGTATTGGTGTAATAATGTGTTGTATTGTATGTATTTTGTGATGTAATTATGTGTTGTATTGTAGATATGTAGTGGTATAGTAGTGGTGTAATAATGTGTTGTATTGTAGATATGTAGTGGTAGTGTAGTGGTGTAATAATGTCACGAATCCCGCCGAAATCAGTCCCTCTCCTTGTTCGTTCGGCGGTCGACGTCACCGGTCTTCTAGCCATCGTCGCTCCACCTTTAATGTTCCATTTGTTTTGTCTTGTTTTCCCGCACACCTGGTTTACATCCCCTCATTGCTCTAAGTGTATATTATCTTCTGTTCCCCCCATGTCTGTGTGTGGTATTGTTAGGTCGTTACGTGTGTGACGCTTAAGGCTGGTTTTGCGCCGGGCATTATTGTAACCCGTGGTTTTGTATTTTGTACCAGTTTGTGTAATTTGTGGGCTATTCACTTTTTCCTTGGGCCGGAGTGTTGTGACGCAGTTGCGTCCGGCTGTTTTCCTATGCCTGATTAAAGTTCACTCCTGTTCACTCATCGCAGCTCTCCTGCAACTGACTTCTTTCGACCAGTTACGCACACGCTGACAAATAATGTATTGTAATGTAGATATGTAGTCCTAGAGTAGAGGTGTAATAACGTTTTGTATTGTAGATATGTAGTGGTGTAATAATGTGTTGTATTGTAGATATGTAGTGGTGTAATAATGTGTTGTATTGTAGATATGTAGTGGTAGTGTAGTGGTGTAATAATGTGTTGTATTGTAGATATGTAGTGGTGTAATAATGTGTTGTATTGTAGATATGTAGTGGTAGTGTAGTGGTGTAATAATGTGTTGTATTGTAGATATGTAGTGGTGTAATAATGTGTTGTATTGTAGATATGTAGTCCTAGAGTAGAGGTGTAATAACGTTTTGTATTGTAGATATGTTGTGGTAGAGTATTGTTGTAGTAATGCTTTGTATTGTACATATGTTGTGGTGTAATAATGTGTTTCATTGTCGATGTGTTGTGGTAGAGTATGTGTAGATGTGTGTATTTGTGTATGTGTACATGTGTGTATGTGTGTTGGTGAAGTGGAGTGAGTTTGTGTAGATGTGTGTATGTGTAGATGTGTGTATATTTGTAGATGTGTATATGTGTAGATATGTATGTGTGTTAATGTGTGTATGTGTAGATGTGTGTATGGGTAGATGTGTGTAATGTGGATGTGTAGATGTGTGTATGTGTAGCTGTGTAGATGTGTGTATACGTGTGTGTGTGTATGTGTAAATGTTTGTATGTGTAGATGTTTGAATGTGTAGATGTGTTGATGTGTAGATGTTTGAATGTGTAGATGTGTGTATGTGTAGATGTTGTATGTGTAGATGTTGTATTTGTAGATGTTGTATTTGTAGATGTATAGCTGTTTAAAGGTGTAGATGTGTTAATGTGTAGCTGTGTGAATGTGTAGATGTTTTATGTGTAGATGTTGTATTTGTAGATGTATAACTGTTTAAAGGTGTAGATGCATTGATGTGTGTATGTGTAGATGTGGTAGCTGTGTGTTGGTGTAGGTGTGTAATGTAGATGTGCAGATGTGTGTATATGCTGACATGTGTATGTGTAGATATGTGTATATGTGTAGCTGTACAGATGTGTCGATGTGCGGATGTGTAAATGTGTTTTATTTTATTTTATTTAACCTTTATTTAACCAGGTACGCCAGTTGAGAACAAGTTCTCATTTACAACTGCGACCTGCCCAAGATAAAGCAAAGCAGTGAGACAAAAACACCAACACAGTTACACATGGGATCAACAAACAACAGACAATAACACAATAGAAAACATAAAAAAATCTATATACAGTGTGTGAAAATGTAGCAAGATTAGTGAGGTAAGGCAATAAATAGGCCATAGTGGTGAAATAATTACAAATTAGCATTAACACTGGAGTGATAGATGTGCAGATGAACATGTGCAAGTAGAAATACTTGTTTGCAAAAGAGCAAAAAAATAAATAATACCAATATGGGGATGAGGTAGTTTGGTGGGCTATTTACAGATGGGCTGTGTACAGGTGCAGTGATCGGTAAGCTGCTCTGACAGCTGATGCTTAAAGTTAGTGAGGGAGATATAAGTCTCCAGCTTCAGTGATTTTTGCAATTCGTTCCAGTCATTGGCAGCAGAGAACTGTAAGGAAATGCAGCCAAAGGAAGTGTTGGCTTTGGGGATGGGATTTTCTTTGGGATTTTCCTCTGCTCTCATCCTTCTAGACCTATCTGCTGCCTTTGATACTGTGAACCATCAGATCCTCCTCTCCACCCTCTCCGAGTTGGGCATCTCCGGCGTGGCCCACGCTTGGATTGCGTCCTACCTGACAGGTCGCTCCTACCAGGTGGCGTGGCGAGAATCTGTCTCCGCACCATGCGCTCTCACCACTGGTGTCCCCCAGGGCTCTGTTCTAGGCCCTCTCCTATTCTCGCTATACACCAAGTCACTTGGCTCTGTCATATCCTCACATGGTCTCTCCTATCATTGCTATGCAGACGACACGCAATTAATCTTCTCCTTTCCACCTTCTGATAACCAGGCGGCGAATCGCATCTCTGCATGTCTGTCAGACATATCAGTGTGGATGACGGATCACCAGCTCAAGCTGAACCTCGGCAAGACGGAGCTGCTCTTCCTCCCGGGGAAGGACTGCCCGTTCCATGATCTCGCCATCACGGTTGACAACTCCCTTGTGTCCTCCTCCCAGAGTGCTAAGAACCTTGGCGTGATCCTGGACAACACCCTGTCGTTCTCCACTAACATCAAGGCGGTGACCCGATCCTGTAGGTTCATGCTCTACAACATTCACAGAGTACGACCCTGCCTCACACAGGAAGCGGCGCAGGTCCTAATCCAGGCACTTGTCATCTCCCGTCTGGATTACTGCAACTCGCTGTTGGCTGGGCTCCCTGCCTGTGCCATTAAACCCCTACAACTCATCCAGAACGCCGCAGCCCGTCTGGTGTTCAACCTTCCCAAGTTCTCTCACGTCACCCCGCTCCTCCGCTCTCTCCACTGGCTTCCAGTTGAAGCTCGCATCCGCTACAAGACCATGGTGATTGCCTACGGAGCTGTGAAGGGAACGGCACCTCCATACCTTCAGGCTCTGATCAGGCCCTACACCCAAACAAGGGCACTGCGTTCATCCACCACTGGCCTGCTGGCCCCCCTACCTCTGAGGAAGCACAGTTCCCGCTCAGCCCAGTCAAAACTGTTCGCTGCTCTGGCACCCCAATGGTGGAACAAGCTCCCTCACGACGCCAGGACAGCGGAGTCAATCACCACCTTCCGGAGACACCTGAAACCCCACCTCTTTAAGGAATACCTAGGATAGGATAAAGTAATCCTTCTAACCCCCCCCCCCCCTTAAAAGATTTAGATGCACTATTGTAAAGTGGTTGTTCCACTGGATATCATAAGGTGAATGCACCATTTTGTAAGTCGCTCTGGATAAGAGCGTCTGCTAAATGACTTAAATGTAATGTAATGTAATGGGATGACTAGTGAAGTATATGTACCTGATGGAGCGCGTGCTACGAGTGGGTGTTGCTATGGTGACCAGCGAGGAGAGATAAGGTTGGGCTTTACCTAGCAACGATTTATAGATGTACTGTAACCAGTAGGTTTGGGGACGAACACGTAGCGAGGGCCAGCCAACAACAGCATACAGGTGACGTTTCGTCATTCCCTCATTAAAATGCAAATCAATTTATAACATTTTTGACATGCGTTTTTCTAGTTTTTTTTGTTGTTATTCTGTCTCTCACTGTTCAAATAAACCTACCATTAAAATTATAGACTGATCATTTCTTTGTCAGTGGGCAAACGTACAAAATCAGCAGGGAATCAAATACTTTTTTCCCTCACTGTAAGTGTATATACAGTGGGGAGAACAAGTATTTGATACTCTGCCGATTTTGCAGGTTTTCCTACTTACAAAGCATGTAGAGGTCTGTAATTTTTATCATAGGTACACTCCAACTGTGAGAGATGGAATGTAAAACAAAAATCCAGAAAATCACATTCTATGATTTTTAAGTAATTAATTTGCATTTTATTGCATGACATAAGTATTTGATCACCTACCAACCAGTAAGAATTCCGGCTCTCACAGACCTGTTCGTTTTTCTTTAAGAAGCCCTCCTGTTCTCCACTCATTACCTGTATTAACTGCACCTGTTTGAACTCGTCCAGAAAATCACATTCTATGATTTTTAAGTAATTAATTTGCATTTTATTGCATGACATAAGTATTTGATACATCAGAAAAGCAGAACTTAATATTCGGTACAGAAACCTTTGTTTGCAATTACAGAGATCATACGTTTCCTGTAGTTCTTGACCAGGTTTGCACACACTGCAGCAGGGATTTTGGCCCACTCCTCCATACATACCTTCTCCAGATCCTTCAGGTTTCGGGGCTGTCGCTGGGCAATACGGACTTTCAGCTCCCTCCAAAGATTTTCTATTGGGTTCAGGTCTGGAGACTGGCTAGGCCACTCCAGGACCTTGAGATGCTTCTTACGGAGCCACTCCTTAGTTGCCCTGGCTGTGTGTTTCGGGTCGCTGTCATGCTGGAAGACCCAGCCACCACCCATCTTCAATGCTCTTACTGAGGGAAGGAGGTTGTTGGCCAAGATCTCGCGATACATGGCCCCATCCATCCTTCCCTCAATACGGTGCAGTCGTCCTGTCCCCTTTGCAGAAAAGCATCCCCAAAGAATGATGTTTCCACCTCCATGCTTCACGGTTGGGATGGTGTTCTTGGGGTTGTACTCATCCTTCTTCTTCTTCCTCCAAACACGGCGAGTGGAGTTTAGACCAAAAAGCTCTATTTTTGTCACATCAGACCACATGACCTTCTCCCATTCCTCCTCTGGATCATCCAGATGGTCATTTCAAACTTCAGATGGGCCTGGACATGCGCTGGCTTGAGCAGGGGGACCTTGCGTGCGCTTCAGAATTTTAATCCATGACGGCGTAGTGTGTTACTAATGGTTTTCTTTGAGACTGTGGTCCCAGCTCTCTTCAGGTCATTGACCAGGTCCTGCCGTGTAGTTCTGGGCTGATCCCTCACCTTCCTCATGATCATTGATGCCCCACGAGGTGAGATCTTGCATGGAGCCCCAGACCGAGGGTGATTGACCGTCATTTTGAACTTCTTCCATTTTCTAATAATTGCGCCAACAGTTGTTGCCTTCTCACCAAGCTGCTTGCCTATAGTCCTGTAGCCCATCCCAGCCTTGTGCAGGTCTACAATTTTATCCCTGATGTCCTTACACAGCTCTCTGGTCTTGGCCATTGTGGAGAGGTTGGAGTCTGTTTGATTGAGTGTGTGGACAAGTGTCTTTTATACAGGTAACGAGTTCAAACAGGTGCAGTTAATACAGGTAATGAGTGGAGAACAGGAGGGCTTCTTAAAGAAAAACGAACAGGTCTGTGAGAGCCGGAATTCTTACTGGTTGGTAGGTGATCAAATACTTATGTCATGCAATAAAATGCAAATTAATAACTTAAAAATCATAGAATGTGATTTTCTGGATTTTTGTTTTACATTCCGTCTCTCACAGTTGAAGTGTACCTATGATAAAAATTACAGACCTCTACATGCTTTGTAAGTAGGAAAACCTGCAAAATCGGCAGTGTATCAAATACTTGTTCTCCCCACTGTATGTGTTGTTGATGTGTGGATGCGTGTATATGTAGATTTTTGGATGTGTGAATGTGTATATTTGTGTATGTGTAGTGGTGTGTGTGTATATGTGTAGATTTGTAAATGTGTGTATATGCAGATGTGTGAATGCGCACATGTGTGTGGGCAAATGTGTAGATGTTTGTATGTGTAGATGGTCGTATGTCTCGATGTGTGTACGTGTATATATGTGTAATGTAGAGTTGTAGGTGTGTATGTGTTAATGTGTGTATGTGTAGATGTGTAGATGTGTGTATGTGTAGATGGTGTATGTGTAGATGGTGTATGTGTAGATGGTGTATGTGTAGATGGTGTATGGGTAGATGGTGTATGGGTAGATGGTGTATGGTGTATGGGTAGATGGTGTATGTGTAGATGGTGTATGGGTAGATAGTGTATGGGAAGATGGTGTATGGTGTATGGGTAGATGGTGTATGGGTAGATGGTGTATGGGTAGATGGTGTATGTGTAGATGGTGTATGGGTAGATGGTGTATGGGTAGATGGTGTATGTGTAGATGGTGTATGGGTAGATGGTGTATGTGTAGATGGTGTATGTGTAGATGGTGTATGTGTAGATGGTGTATGGGTAGATGGTGTATGGGTAGATGGTGTATGTGTAGATGGTGTATGGGTAGATGGTGTATGGTGTATGGGTAGATGGTGTATGGGTAGATGGTGTATGGGTAGATGGTGTATGTGTAGATGGTGTATGTGTAGATGGTGTATGGGTAGATGGTGTATGTGTAGATGGTGTATGGGTAGATGGTGTATGGTGTATGGGTAGATGGTGTATGGGTAGATGGTGTATGGGTAGATGGTGTATGTGTAGATGGTGTATGTGTAGATGGTGTATGTGTAGATGTGTAGATGGTGTATGGGTAGATGGTGTATGGGTAGATGGTGTATGGGTAGATTGTGTATGTGTAGATGTGTAGATGTCTGTATGTGTAGATGGTGTATGTGTAGATGGTGTATGGGTAGATGGTGTATGGGTAGATGGTGTATGGTGTATGGGTAGATGGTGTATGGGTAGATGGTGTATGGTGTATGGGTAGATGGTGTATGGATAGATGTGTAGATGTCTGTATGTGTAGATGGTGTATGTATAGATGTGTGTATGGGTAGATGGTGTATGGGTATATTAGTATATGTGTATATGTGTAGATGTGAAGAGGTGTAGATGTGCTGTGGATGTGTGTATGTGTCAATGTTTAAATGTGATATGTGTGCATGTGTAGATGTGTGTTTGTATAGATGGGTGTTTGTATATATGTGTATATGGGTAGGTGGCGTATGTGTACATGTTTAGATGTATCAATGTCTGTATGTGTAGATGTGTATATGTGTGTGTAGATGTGTTGTTGGTGTGTTTATGTGTGTATGTGTAGATGTGTGTATGTGTAGATGTGTAGATATGTAGATGTGTAGTTTTCTGTATTAGCAGATCTGTGAATGTGTGTATGTGTAGATGTTTGTATGTGTGAATGTGCATATGTGTGTATGTCTTGATGTGTGTATGTTTGTGTAGATGTGTGTGTGTATAGGTGTGTAGATGTGTGAATGTGTAGATGGGTGAATGTGTGTATGTTTGTGTAGATATGTGTGTAGATGTGTGTATGTGTCGATGTGTGAATGTTTATGTGTAGACGTGTGTATGTTTATGTGGCGTATATGTACATGTGTAGATGAGTAGATTTCTGTATGTGCAGATGTGTGATTGTGTATATATGTATATATGTGTGTGTGCAGATGTGTTGTGGATGTGTGTATGTATAGATGTTTGAATGTGTAGATGTGTGTGTAGATGTGTGTATGTGTAGATGTGTGTGTAGATGTGTAGATGTGTGAAAATGTTATGTGTAGATGTATTTATGTGTAGATGTTTGAATGTGTAGATGTGTGTGTATGTGTAGATGTTTGTATGTGTAGATGTGTGAAAGTGTAGTTGTGTGTATGTGTAATGTGTAGATGTGTAGATATATGTGTGTATGTGTAGATGTGTTTATGTGTAGGTGTATAGATTTGTAAACATGTTTATGTGTAGATGTTTGTATGTGTAGATGTGTGAATGTGTAGATGTGTGTATGTGTAATGTGTAGATGTGTAGATATATGTGTGTATGTGTAGATGTGTTTATGTGTAGTTGTGTGTATGTGCATATGTGTAGATGTGTATATGTGTAGATGTGTATATGTGTAGATGTGTGTTTGTGTAGATGTGTAGATGTGTGTATGTGCAGATGTGTGTATTTGTAGATGTGTGTATGTGTGTATGTGTAGATGTGTATATGTGTGAATGTGTGTATGTGTAGATGTGTGTATGTGTAGATGTATTTATGTGTATGTGTATAGATGTGTAAACATGTTTATGTGTAGATGTGTGAATGTGTAGATGTGTAGATGTGTGTATGTGTAGATGTGTAGATGTGTGTATGTGTAGATGTGTGTATGTGTAGATGTGTGTATGTGTGCATGTGTAGATGTGTGTATGTGTAGATTTGTGTAATGTGTGTATGTACTCAACAAGCTACTCAACAAGCTGGATGCAGTCTATCACAGTGCCATCCGTTTTGTCACCAAAGCCCCATATACTACCCACCACTGCGACCTGTACGCTCTCGTTGGCTGGCCTTCGCTTCATAATCGTCGCCAAACACATTGGCTCCAGGTCATCTACAAGACCCTGCTAGGTAAAGTCCCCCCTTATCTCCGCTCACTGGTCACCATAGCAGCACCCACCTGTAGCACGCGCTCCAGCAGGTATATCTCTCTGGTCACCCCTAAAGCCAACTCCTCCTTTGGTCGTCTCTCCTTCCAGTTCTCTGCTGCCAATGACTGGAACGAACTACAAAAATCTCTGAAACTGGAAACACTTATCTCCCTCACTAGCTTTAAGCACCAGCTGTCAGAGCAGCTCACAGATCACTGCACCTGTACATAGCCCATCTATAATTTAGCCCCAACTACTACCTCTTCCCCTACTGTATTTATTTATTTTATTTATTTTGCTCCTTTGCACCATATTATTTATATTTTATCTCTGAACTTTGTTCAAACTACAAATCTACCATTCCAGTGTTTTTCTTGCTATACTTTATTTACTTTGCCACCACGGCATTTGTTTGCCTTTACCTCCCTTATCTCACATCATTTGCTCACATTGTATATAATCTTATTTTTTTTATATATATTTTTTTCTACTAAATCATTGATTGTATGTTGTTTTACTCCATGTGTAACTCTGTGTTTTTGTATGTTGTCGAACTGCTTTGCTTTATCTTGGCCAGGTCGCAATTGTAAATGAGAACTTGTTCTCAACTTGCCTACCTGGTTAAATAAAGGTGAAATAAAATAAAAATAAATAAAAATGTGTGTTTGTGTAGATGTGTGTATGTGTAGATGTGTGTATGTGTTATGTGTAGATGTGTGTATGTGTGCATGTGTAGATGTGTGTATGTGTTATGTGTAGATGTGTGTATGTGTAGATGTGTAGATGTGTGTATGTGTGCAACTGAGCATGTGGCTCAGTTGGTAGAGCATGGTGTTTGCAACGCCAGCATGGTGTGTGCAACGCCAGGGTTGTGGGTTCGATTCCCACGGGGGGCCAGTACAAAAAAGAAATGCATGAAATGTATGTATTCACTACTGTAAGTCGCTCTGGATAAGAGCGTCTGCTAAATGACTCAAATGTAAATGTAATGTGTAGATGTGTGTATGTGTAGATGTGTGTATGTGTAATGTGTAGATGTGTGTTGGTGTGCTTGTTCTGTGGGTGATGGATTTGACATTTCTCCATAGTCCACATTACTCTGTTGGTGCAAGTCCATTTTTATGAGAGTATTGTAAAGATGTCCCCAGAACTGAGACACTGAAGTGAAAATGGATAAAGTGACTTCATAAGATGTCATTTTGTCACAATAGACAGTAAATAAAAGCGATGGTAAGTCCCAGTTAAATCACAGCTTGTTGAGGATTAAGACGATTTGTAAATCACCTGGGGGATTGTAGTCCATAAAAGAAACAGAGAGAGAAAGAAAGATATAGAGACAGCAATGCAGACCTCAGCTCTCAGCAGACCAGTTATCCTTGTCTATCTCCTCCTCTAAATAACTACACACAGAAACAGCTGAATTTATTCATCAGCCATGGAACATAGACAATATTATCAAATAGAAACAGCTGAATTTATTCCTCAGCCCAGGAACATAGACAATATTATCAAATAGAAACAGCTGAATTTATTCATCAGCCCTGGAATATAGACAATATTGTCAAATAGAAACAGCTGAATTTATTCCTCAGCCCAGGAACATAGACAATATTATCAAATAGAAACAGCTGAATTTATTCATCAGCCCTGGAATATAGACAATATTATCAAATAGAAACAGCTGAATTTATTCCTCAGCCCAGGAACATAGACAATATTATCAAATAGAAACAGTTGAATTTATTCATCAGCCCTGGAACATAGACAATATTATCAAATAGAAACAGCTGAATTTATTCATCAGCCCTGGAACATAGACAATATTATCAGTGTACCTGAACGGAAGGAAATGCTAATATTGTATAAAATATAAATAAATGAAAGAGAGAATCTGGTCCCTGTTGTACAATAAGGAATAAATAACAGGAGAATCACATATTTTCCTGCCGCAGAATAAGGAGTACACTGCTGTTTAGACAACATTATTGAGAAAACATTATCATTTATCTCTATTTCTATCTTGACATTTTCACCTTTCATTTCAGTCACCTGAACAAAGGGAAACTGAAATATTGATACCACATTGATAACACATTATCTTGTTATTTGTCAAATATTGATACCACTCAAAGCTGAAGAATTGATCTAGTAAATGTAGTCAGAGAGGACAGTGCAGCTCATAATAATGCTGCCTTATCAGTTCAATTAGTTACATTAGAGGTATGCTGTTCTAAGCCCAGCATCCACAACATTAGGAGGTAAAAACATCAGCACACTGTTTAGCAGAAATATAGAGAAGGACAAGTGACCATTGAAACATGCTGTAATAATATAAACCTCTAGAGACCAGTGTAGTGCCAATCATCCAGCCAGCTAATCAATAGACACTAGCCTACAGCAGCTTTCTGTTACTGTTATCATTCTACAGCCGGTAAACTGTTCTACTCATCACTCAGTCTTTACATGCAACGCTTGGTTCAACAATATTATACTGTTGCAATACATATCAGATTGTTGGAATATTTAAAAATTAATAGATTGTTGGATTAAACAATAATCCTAATTTATAGAGATTGACTTTATAGATCATTTCTCTGCTCCCCTCTCTTTCCTCCGCCTTAAACCGCCAAAGGAAAATTGTGTGAAATCACTTATGATTGGATCAAGGTATTGGCAGTCTTCACATTAAAGCCATTGAAATGCATTGGTGTTGGGCCGCAGTGCATTCTTCTACTCTCAGCTCCAATCACATTGGCCTTCTAGAGTCAGGGACAGGCTCTGTCTCTATGTCACCAAGCCCATTCACACCCTGACCCCTGACCTGGCCTGTCGTAGGGTCGGGGGACACCGGGCAGTCAGACAGGATCAATAATCTCGATGGGGTCACTTCCCCTGTAGTGACATTCACTCTGTACCCCGAACCCTCACCCTGTAAAATACACATGACATATTTATTCATCCAAACACTGTGATACACCTGCCACTGCACATGAACTACCATCGCTAATAAACTGTCAATCTGAGAAAGGAGGAGAGAGCGATTAGCGATGGTAGTTCATGTGCAAGAGAGAGACGAGAAGGAGAGGATGGAGAGAGGGAAGGATAGAGGAGAGAAGGAGAAGACGGAGAGGAGAAAGGGAGAGGAGGGAAGGAGAGGAGGTAGAGAAGGAGAGAGGGAGAGGAGGGAGAGAAGGAGAGAGGGGAGAGAAAAGTGAGGAGAGAAGAAGAGGATGGAGAGAGGAGAGAAAGAGAGGAGGGAGAGAACGAGAGAAAAGAGAGAAGAGGAGGGAGAGAGAGGGAGAAAGGGAAGGAGAGAGAAGAGAGAAGGAAAGAGAGAAGAGGAGGGAGAGAGAGGGAGAAAGGGAAGGAGAGAGAAGAGAGAAGGAGAGAGCGAAGGAGAGAGAAGAGAGAAGGAAAGAGAGAGGAAAATAACAGGATACTTTCACTGTTCAGCAGGGAAGTGTGAAGTTTAAACTGTTCTTTTGTTTCTCTTTCTCAAGTTTCAGGTAAATGGCTGTAAAAGAGGAGAAGAAAACATGGTGAGCCCCACGTATCGGGTGTCACCTGTCTGTCAGTCAATCATTTCAAACGGATGTAAACCTTTTTGGCCTGAGGCACCGGGTTGCTAACCACCTCAGCAAATTAGCATACAGGCCCCTCCCTCTTGTGTTATTAGCATACTGGCTCCTCCCTCGAATCCTGTCAATTAAAAACAGACAGGAGGAGAATCTGACCAATCACATGGAAATCCATAAGAATAACTTATCTGTATTCATATTAATATTTATCTGATTTTAAACACTGGCAAAAGAAAAATCACAAAAGTGGAAAAAAATAGACTAATTATTTTCCAACTGAGAAAAATATAGAGTGGAACAATGTGATGACAGCAGATGGTATTATGCATTATGATATTTTAAGCATGATCGGTGATTGGTGCATCATTTAGACAAGCTGTTTGCAGACACAGACTCTTCTGTTATACACTCCATCCCCTTCAATTATATTCATATCACACTACAGAGCTATGCTTCAGAAAGAGTGCAATACAAATATATTATCTCTATTTTCCCTTTATTTTATCGTATTCCCATAGGACTGTAGGGTTGCATCCCTCTCCTCACCATCTCTCCCTTCCCCTCTCCTTCCCTCTATCCCTCCCTCTCTACCTCCCCCTCTCCCTCCCCCCCAGATGGCAGCAGCAGTAAGTTGTTTGTGCTGTCAGGGCCTGTTGTCTTGGTAAATGGGGAGTTAACCAGATATATCCAAGCGTAAAATCTAAAAGTGTCCCCAGTGAGGGCCTGAGGGTTGTTGTTTCAAATCAACTACATATCAATTGAGCAGCGGAGAGCGGATCCTATGATAAATTCCTAGAAATTACATTTTTCTGTTCCTCTGCCCCCCTCCTTCCAGTGCACTCGTTCCTTCTTTCTCTTTTCTATGTCTTCTTTAAACTCTACCTTAAATGTCGTCCCCTCAGAGTCCTCCGCTAAGAGCAGCCAGCATGTAGGAGAAACAACTTCAGATATATTTTCTTAGCTTTAGGGACGGCGTACAAATTGTGTATATGTGGGCAACACACACTCTCCTAGCACCATCCTGGTCTTCCCTCTCTTACTCCTCTCCTCGCCAGCCAAGCGCAGCAAGCCTCCACACTATCATTCAGGAGTTGATTATCTCATTGTTTTCTGTAAGTACATGCTTAGATTGAATGACTAGGAGCTCCATCGTATATTTGGATTCCCTGTTCAATGCAGCCTGATAATGAATGGCCAATTTACAGGATCTCTGTGAAACCTTCTGTGTATCACCCACTCAATGACTCTCAGTGGTATTACTTTAATCTGTGGTATTACTTTACTCCCAGTGTTATTACTTTACTATCAGTGTTATTAATTTATTCTCAGTGTTATTACTTTATTCACAGTGTTATTACTTTACCCTCAGTGTTATTAGTTTACCCTCAGTGTTATTACTTTACTCTCAGTGTTATTACTTTACTCTCAGTGTTATTACTTTACCCTCAGTGTTATTACTTTACTCTCAGTGTTATTAGTTTACCCTCAGTGTTATTACTTTACTCTCAGTGTTATTACTTTACTCTCAGTGTTATTACTTTACCCTCAGTGTTATTACTTTACTCTCAGTGTTATTACTTTACCCTCAGTGTTATTACTTTACTGTAACGATGGACATTGTGGGTGTGGAGTCAGGCGCAGGAAACAAGAGCATTTACTATAGTGCTATATTAGACGCACCACCAAAAAGAGTATTCACCCAAAAATACAACAGGGCGTAATCAAAAAACAGAGTCACATACAAAAAACACGTTCCACTACACAACACACAGTGTGAAAGAACGAAACAAGCCTGCCCACAGAACAGGTGGGTAGACTGGCTAATTACTAAATAGAACACAGGTGCACTAAATAAAGGCAAAACCAACAGAAAAGGAAAAAGGGATCGGTGGCAGCTAGTAGGCCGGTGATGACGACCACCGAGCTCCACCTGAACAGGGAGAGGAGTCACCCTCGGCAGGAGTCGTGACAGTACCCCCCCCCCCCCCCCCCCCCTGTTAGGGCTAGGGGGCAGTATTGACACGGCTGGATAAAAAACGTACCCGATTTAATCTGGTTACTACTCCTGCCCAGTAACTAGAATATGCATATAATTATTGGCTTTGGATAGAAAACACCCTAAAGTTTCTAAAACTGTTTGAATGGTGTCTGTGAGTATAACAGAACTCATATGGCAGGCAAAAACCTGAGAAGATTTCATGCAGGAAGTGGCCTGTCTGACAAGGTGTCGTTCTTCTTGCCTCTGTTTATTGAAGACTGAGGATCTCTGCTATAACGTGACACTTCCTACGGCTCCCATAGGCTCTCAGAAGGCGGCAAAAAGCTGAATCGTGGCTTTGCAGGCTCTGGCTGAAAAAAAGTAGCGCGTTTGGGTAGTGGCTGGTTACAGTACTGTGAGACTCAGGCGCGTGCCCGCATCGACCGAATGCTTTGTTTTCTTTCCTCTGTTTACCTAAACGCAGATTCCCGGTCGGAATATTATCGCTTTTTTACGAGAAAAATTGCATAAAAATTGATTTTAAACAGCGGTTGACATGCTTCGAAGTACGGTAATGGAATATTTAGAATTTTTTTGTCACGAATTGCGCCATGCTCGTGACCCTTATTTACACTTCGGATAGTGTCTTGAACGCACGAACAAAACGCCGCTATTTGGATATAACGATGGATTATTTTGGACCAAACCAACATTTGTTATTGAAGTAGCCGTCCTGGGAGTGCATTCTGACGAAGAACATCAAAGGTAATCAAACTTTTGTAATAGTAAATCTGACTTTGGTCAGGGCTAAACTTGGTGGGTGTCTAAATAGCTAGCCGTGATGGCTGGGCTATCTACTGAGAATATTGCAAAATGTGCTTTCACCGAAAAGCTATTTTAAAATCGGACACCTCGATTGCACAAAGGAGTTCTGTATCTATAATTCTTAAAATAATTGTTATGTTTTTTGTGAACGTTTATCGTGAGTAATTTAGTAAATTCACCGGAGGTTTGCGGGGGGTATGCTAGTTCTGAACGTCACATGCTAATGTAAAAAGCTGGTTTTTGATATAAATATGAACTTGATTGAACAAAACATGCATGTATTGTATAACATAATGTCCTAGGTGTGTCATCTGATGAAGATCATCAAAGGTTAGTGCTGCGTTTAGCTGTCTTCTGGGTTTTTGTGACATTATATGCTAGCTTGAAAAATGGGTGTCTGATTATTTCTGGCTGGGTACTCTGCTGACATAATCTAATGTTTTGCTTTCGTTGTAAAGCCTTTTTGAAATCGGACAGTGTCACATACAAAACACGTTCCACTACACAACACACAGTGTGAAAGAACGAAACAAGCCTGCCCACAGAACAGGTGGGGAAACGGGCTTAAATACCCAACTAATTACTAAATAGAACACAGGTGCACTAAATAAAGGCAAAACCAACAGAAAAGGAAAAAAGATCGGTGGCAGCTAGTAGGCCGGTGACGATGACCGCCGAGCACCACCCAAACAGGGAGAGGAGTCACCCTCGGCAGGAGTCGTGACATTTACTCTCAGTGGTATTACTTTACACAACGGGCTTGGAGTTCAAGATTCCTTCTATGTCGATCAGGACAATCCTCAGCACCTCTTCGGAGATGGTCTGCGCACCAAGGGTGGTTTGCAGGTCAGTCTTGGTGGATCTGATCTCTCTCTCCCAGTATCCTTGAAAGTGTGGTGCACTTTGGGGGTTGAAGGCGAAGCGAATCTTCTGACTGGCTAACTGTTCCTGGAGCTGTGGGTGGAGAGTCACGAAGGCCTCTTGCAGCTCTCGCTCCCTTCCCTTGAAATGTGTTCCTCAATCGGACAAGATCTCAAAAGGGCTTTCCTCTTCGAGCGATAAAGCGTCTCAACGCCGTTGGGAATGAATCGGAATCCATATTCGTCAGTAGATCCACGTGTACAGCCCGGGTAGTCAATCACTTAACCTCTTGGGGCTAGGTGGGACGCTAGCGTGCCACCCGTGGTGCACTCCATCAACAGCAGGTGCATTTCAAGAGCGGCAAATTTGAATCCAAATAAATGTCAAAATTCAAATTTTTCAAAAATACAACTATGTTACACCATTTGAAAGATAACCTGTTAGGGCTAGGGGGCAGCATTGACACGGCTGGATAAAAAACATACCCGATTTAATCTGGTTACAACTCCTACTCAGTAACTAGAATATGCATATACTTATTACATATGGATAGAAAACACCCTAAATTTTCTAAAACTGTTTGAATGGTGTCTGTGAGTATAACAGAACTCAAATGGCAGGTCAAAACCTGAGAGATTCCTTTACAGGAAGTGGCCTGTCTGACCATTTCTGGAACTTCTTTGCCATCTCTATCATTTACTAAGGATCTCTGCTCTAACGTGACACTTCCCACGTCGTCCATAGGCTCTCATAGCCCGGGAAAAAAGAGAATGTCGTCATTCCAGCCCCAGGCTGAAACACATTATCGCCTTTCTCAAGTGGCCCATCAAGAGACACTAGCTTATGCGCGTGACCCCGACCGCCCCCGCCTTTGGGATTTTTTCCTCTGTTTGCCGAAAAGGAGATTCCCTGTCGGAATTTTACCGCTTTTCTACGAGAAAAATGACGTAAAAATTGATTTTAAACAGCGGTTGACATGCTTCGACGTACGGCAATTGAATACTTTGAATTTTATTGTCAGGAATTGCGCCAAGCGCGCGACACTTCTTTACTATTTCGGATAGTGTCTGGAACGCACGAACAAAACGCCGCTATTCGGATATAACGATGGATTATTTTGGACCAAACCAACATTTGTTATTGAAGTAGACGTCCTGGGTGTGCATTCTGACGAAGACAACAAAAGGTAATGACATTTTTATAATAGTAAATATGATTATGGTGAGTGCTAAACTTGCCGGATGTCTAAATAGCGAGCCCGTGATGGCTGGGTTATCTACTCAGAATATTGCAAAATGTGCTTTCACCAAAAAGCTATTTTAAAATCGGACATATCGAGTGCATAGAGGAGGTCTGTATCTATAATTCTTAAAATAATTGTTATGCTTTTTGTGAACGTTTATCGTGAGTAATTTAGTAAAATGTTAGCGAATTCCCCGTAAGTTTGCGGGGGGTATGCTAGTTCTGAACGTCACATGCTAATGTAAAAAGCTGGTTTTTGATATAAATATGAACTTGATTGAACAAAACATGCATGTATTGTATAACATAATGTCCTAGGGTTGTCATCTGATGAAGATCATCAAAGGTGAGTGCTGCATTTAGCTGTCTTCTGGGTTTTGGTGACATTATATGCTGGCTTGAAAAATGGGTGTCTGATTATTTCTGGCTTGGTACTCTGCTGACATAATCTAATGTTTTGCTTTCGTTGTAAAGCCTTTTTGAAATCGGACAGTGTGGTTAGATTAACGAGAGTCTTATCTTTAAATGGCTGTAAAATAGTCATATGTTTGAGAAATTGAAGTAATAGGATTTTGAAGATTTTGAAAATCGCGCCACAGGCTGGCAGTGGATGTTACGTAGGTGGGACGAATTCGTCCCGCCGGTCCCATAGAGGTTAAACATCTCCTTAATCTAACCACGTTTTACGATTTCAAAAAGGTTTTACGGCGAAAGCATAAATTTAGAGTATGTTAGGACAGTACATTTACAAGAGTTGTGTGTAATGTTTTGTCAAGTCAAAGACAGGGTCACCAAAACCATAAAACCAGCTAAAATGATACACTAACCTTTTACAATCTCCATCAGATGACACTCCTAGGACATTATGTTAGACAATGCATGCATTTTTAGTTCTATCAAGTTCATATTTATATACAAAAACAGCGTTTTACTATGGCATTGATGTTGAGGAAATCGTTTCCCTCCAATAACCGGCAGTCAAGTCAGCGTCACAAATTAAATAATTAAAATTAGAAAACATTGGTAAAATATTATATTGTCATTTAAAGAATTATAGATTTACATCTTTTGAACGCAATCAACTTGCCAGATTTAAAAATAACCTTACTGGGAAATCACACTTTGCAATAATCTGAGCACTGTGCCCAGAAAAATACGCGTTGCGATACAGACTAGACGTCATGTTGGGGAGATCTAAAATCGAAAATACTATGTAAATAATCCATTACCTTTGATTCTCTTCATCAGATGTCACTTCCAGGTATCACAGGTCCATAACGAATGTAGTTTTGTTCAAAAAAGCTCATCATTTATGTCCAAAAATCTCCGTCTCGTTAGCACATGATGTAAGCCAGCCGGACTTCTCGTCATGAACGAGGGGAAAAAATATATTTCCGTTCGTTCAAACATGTCAAACGTTGTATAGCATAAATCATTAGGGCCTTTTTTAACCAGAACATGAATAATATTCAAGGTGGACGAATGCATAGCCTTTTATAACGTATTGGAACGAGGGTACCCAACATGAAGTAGCGCGCCAGGTGTCTAATGGGACATCACCGTTCCATGGCTCTTGTTCGGTCAGATCTCCCTCCAGAAGACTCAAAACACTTTGTAAAGGCTGGTGACATCTAGTGGAAGCAATAGGAAGTGCCAAAATATTCCTAAACCCCTGTGTTTTTCAATGGGATAGGTTTAAACTCAATACAACACATCAGGTATCCACTTCCTGTCAGAAAATGTCTCAGGGTTTTGCCTGCCAAATGAGTTCTGTTATACTCACAGACACCATTCAAACAGTTTTGGAAACTTTAGAGTGTTTTCTATCCATATATAATAAGTATATGCATATTCTAGTTACTGGGTAGGATTAGTAACCAGATTAAATCGGGTACATTTTTTTTATCCAGACGTGCAAATGCTGCCCCCTAGACCCAACAGGTTAAAGATGCCCCATCTCTTTTCATTTCTTCGGCCAATCTTGAGGATATGGTCCAAAGCAATCCACACCTGTGGAATACAATTTGTCTTCTGGAGCCGCAGTCGGGCTGGAGGCAGGTCAGCCATCCTAGTCACAACTGGTTGGCCAACTGGCTGGTACTTGGTCTGGTCTTCTCGGCCAGGATGACCAGGCCTGCCACAGGAATGGAGGACCTTGACTCCAAAGGTTATGTTCTGAAAGCTGAGACAGCATCTTGCCATGTGTGATATTGTCAGACGGATTTCTCTCCATGTCCACATAATGCCAGGCCTGGGGGTCCGTTAGCTCCTGTATATCTACGACTTGTGTGCCTACAAATACTTTGTACCTGCAGAAGTCTGACTGGAACCAGGTTAAGACTGTTGTAGAATCCGATCAGTACGTGACCTCATGGATTTCCAGGGTGAGTTATTTTCTGATGACCACGGCCAGCTGGGCACCGGTGAGTCCCATGCAGAACTCGAGTTTTGGCATTAACTGTTGTCGTTTCGGGGCCACTCTTGATCTTGCTGCAAGGAATGCCACTTGGATCCGTCCATTGGTGTCTTCAGTACGGAGGTACGCAACGGCACTGTACGCCCGTTCTGAGGCATCACTGAAGACATGAACACTTCTTGTGCTGGTTGGGAGATTCATGTCGGGGCTGACGCAATACCTTGGTGGTGTGACCTGAGACAGCTGTGGAAGTTTGTTCTCCCAAATAATCCACGCTTGGAGGAGATCTTCAGGTAGGTCTGGGTCATCTCACCCTCTTTTAGAATTCCAAAATCAAATCAAATGTATTTATATAGCCCTTCTTACATCAGCTGATGCCACAAAGTGCTGTACAGAAAACCCAGCCAAAAACCCCAAGCAGCAAGCA
The DNA here is from genome assembly GCF_965601325.2 of Salmo salar. NCBI lineage: Eukaryota > Metazoa > Chordata > Actinopteri > Salmoniformes > Salmonidae > Salmo > Salmo salar. The sequence goes on along the minus strand of NC_138291.1, from coordinate 184,315,958 downwards.
ATGCAGGTGTAGAAGCACGGTGACTAGAAAAAACTCCCTAGAAAGGCCAAAACCTAGGAAGAAACCTAGAGCGGAACCAGGCTATGAGGGGTGGCCAGTCCTCTTCTGGCTGTGCCGGGTGGAGATTATAACAGATCATGGCCAAGATGTTCAAATGTTCATAAATTACCAACATGGTCAAATAATAATAATCACAGTAGTTGTCGAGGGTCCAACAGGTCAGCACCTCAGGAGTAAATGTCAGTTGGCTTTTCATAGCCGAACATTGAGAGTATCTCTACCGCTCCTGCTGTCTCTAGAGAGTTGAAAACAGCAGGTCTGGGACAGGTAGCATGTCCGGAGAACAGGTCAGAGTTCCATAACCGCAGGCAGAACAGTTGAAACTGGAGCAGCAGCACGGCCAGGTGGACAGGGGACAGCAAGGAGTCATCATGCCAGGTAGTCCTGAGGCATGGTCCTAGGGCTCAGGTCCTCTGAGAGCGAGAGAGAAAGAAAGAAAGAAAGAAAGAAAGAAAGAAAGAAAGAAAGAAAGAAAGAAAGAAAGAGAGAATTAGAGAGAGCATATTTAAATTCACACAGGACCCCCGGATAAGACAGGAGAAATACTCCAGATATAAAGGTTGAGGCCGAGTCTGCGTCTCTCACATGGGTAGGCAGACCATTCCATAAGAATGGAGCTCTATAGGAGAAAGCCCTGCCTCCAGCTGTTTGCTTAGAATTTCTAGGGACAGTTAGGAGGCCTGCATCTTGTGACCGTAGCGTACGTGTAGGTATTTACGGCAGGACCAAACCAGAAATATAGGTAGGAGCAAGCCCATGTAATGGTTTGTAGGTTAGCGGTAAAACCTTGAAATCAGCCCTTGCCTTAACAGGAAGCCAGTGTAGGGAGGCTAGAACTGGAGTAATATGATAATTTTTTCGGTTCTAGTCAGAATTCTATCTACCGTATTTATCACTAACTGAAGTTTATTTAGTGCTTTATCTGGATAGCCGGAAAGTAGAGCATTGCAGTAGTCTAACCTAGAAGCGACAAAAGCATGGATACATTTTTCTGCATCTTTTTTGGACAGAAAATTTCAGATTTTTGCAATGTTACGTAAATGGAGAAAAGAGGCCTTCCCTGTAGCTCAGTTGGTAGAGCATGGTGTTTGCAACGCCAGGGTTGTGGGTTCGATTCCCACGGTGGGCCAGTACGAAAAAATAAAAATGTATGAAATGTATGCATTCACTACTGTAAGTCGCTCTGGATAAGAGCTTCTGCTAAAATGTAAATGTAATGTCCTTGAAACAGTCTTGATATGTTTGTCAAAAGAGAGATCAGGGTCCAGAGTAACGCCGAGGTCCTTCACAGTTTTATTTGAGACAACTGTACAACCATCAAGATGAATTCTCAGATTCAACAGAAGATCTCTTTGTTTCTTGGGACCTAGAACAAGCATCTGTGTTTTGTCCGAGTTTAAAAGTAGAAAGTTTGCAGCCATCCACTTCCTTATGTCTGAAACACAGGCTTCCTGTGAGGGCAATTTTGGGGCTTCACCATGTTTCATCGAAATGTACAGCTGTGTGTCATCCGCATAGCAGTGAAAGTTAACATTATGTTTTCGAATGACATTCCCAAGAGGTAAAATATATAGTGAAAACAATAGTGGTCCTAAAACGGAACCTTGTGGTACACCAAAATTTACAGTTGATTTGTCAGGGGACAAACCATTCATGGAGACAAACTGATATCTTTCTGACAGATAAGATCTAAACCAGGCCAGAACTAGTCCGTTTAGACCAATTTGGGTTTCCAATCTCTCCAAAAGAATGTGGTGATCGATAGTATCAAAAGCAGCACTAAGGTCTAGGAGCACAAGGACAGATGCAGAGCCTCGGTCTGACGCCATTAAAAGGTCATTTACCACCTTCACAAGTGCAGTCTCAGTGCTATGATGGGGTCTAAAACCAGACTGAAGCATTTTGTATACATTGTTTGTCTTCAGGAAGGCAGTAAATTGCTGCGCAACAGCTTTTTCAAAACATTTTGAGAGGAATGGGAGATTCGATATAGGCCGATAGTTTTTTATATTTTCTGGGTCAAGGTTTGGCTTTTTCAAGAGAGGCTTTATTACTGCCACTTTTAGTGAGCTTGGTACACATCCGGTGGATAGAGAGCCGTTTATTATGTTCAACATAGGAGGGCCAAGCACAGGAAGCAGCTCTTTCAGTAGTTTAGTTGGAATAGGGTCCAGTATGCAGCTTGAAGGTTTAGAGGCCATGATTATTTCCATCATTGTGTCAAGAGATATAGTACTAAAACACTTGAGTGTCTCCCTTGATCCTTGGTCCTGGCAGAGTTGTGCAAACTCAGGACAACTGAGCTTTTGAGGAATACGCAGATTTAACCTCTATGGGCTAGGTGGGACGCTAGCGTGCCACCCGTGGTGCACTCCATCAACAGCAGGTGCATTTCAAGAGCGGCAAATTTGAATCCAAATAAATGTCAAAATTCAAAACTAATTTACACCCTTTGAAAGATAAACATCTCCTTAATCTAACCACGGTTTACGATTTCAAAAAGGTTTTACGGCGAAAGCATAAATTTAGAGTATGTTAGGACAGTACATTTACAAGAGTTGTGTGTAATGTTTTGTCAAGTCAAAGACAGGGTCACCAAAACCATAAAACCAGCTAAAATGATGCACTAACCTTTTACAATCTCCATCAGATGACACTCCTAGGACATTATGTTAGACAATGCATGCATTTTTAGTTCTATCAAGTTCATATTTATATCCAAAAACAGCGTTTTACTATGGCATTGATGTTGAGGAAATCGTTTCCCTCCAAAAACCGGCAGTCAAGTCAGCGTCACAAATTAAATAATTAAAATTAGAAAACATTGGTAAAATATTATATTGTCATTTAAAGAATTATAGATTTACATCTCTTGAACGCAATCAACTTGCCAGATTTAAAAATAACCTTACTGGGAAATCACACTTTGCAATAATCTGAGCACTGCGCCCAGAAAAATACGCGTTGCGATACAGACTAGACGTCATGTTGGGGAGATCTAAAATCGAAAATACTATGTAAATGATCCATTACCTTTGATTCTCTTCATCAGATGTCACTTCCAGGTATCACAGGCCCATAACGAATGTAGTTTTGTTCAAAAAAGCTAATCATTTATGTCCAAAAATCTCCGTCTTGTTAGCACATGATCTAAGCCAGCCGGACTTCTCGTCATGAACGAGGGGAAAAAATATATTTCCGTTCGTTCAAACATGTCAAACGTTGTATAGCATAAATCATTAGGGCCTTTTTTAACCAGAACATGAATAATATTCAAGGTGGACGAATGCATACTCTTTTATAACGTATTGGAACGAGGGTACCCAACATGAACTCGCGCGCCAGGTGTCTAATGGGACATCATCGTTCCATGGCTCTTGTTCGGTCAGATCTCCCTCCAGAAGACTCAAAACACTTTGTAAAGGCTGGTGACATCTAGTGGAAGCAATAGGAAGTGCCAAAATATTCCTCAGCCCCTGTGTTTTTCAATGGGATAGGTTTAAAGGTAATACAACACATCAGGTATCCACTTCCTGTCAGAAAATGTCTCAGGGTTTTGCCTGCCAAATGAGTTCTGTTATACTCACAGACACCATTCAAACAGTTTTAGAAACTTTAGGGTGTTTTCTATCCATATATAATAAGTATATGCATATTCTAGTTACTGGGTAGGATTAGTAACCAGATTTAATCGGGTACATTTTTTTTATCCAGACGTGCAAATGCTGCCCCCTAGCCCTAACAGGTTAAAGAGGAGTCCGTAATTTGCTTTCTAATGATCAAAAAAAAATGTAAAAATGTAATGATCATGATCTTTTCCTCAAAGTAGTTCATGAATGTATTACTGCTGAAGTGAAAGCCATCCTCTCTTGGGGAATGATGCTTTTTAGTTAGCTTTGCGACAGTATCAAAATACATTTTGGATTGTTCTTATTTTCCTCAATTAAGTTGGAGAAATAGGATGATCGAGCAGCAGTGAGGGCTCTTCGATACTGCACGGTACTGTCTTTCCAAGCTAGTCGGAAGACTTCCAATTTGGTGTGGTGCCATTTCCGTTCCAATTTCCTGGAAGCTTGTGTCAGAGCTCGGGTATTTTCTGTATACCAGGGAGCTAATTTCTTATGACAAATGTTTTTAGTTTTTAGGGGTGCGACTGTATCTAGGATATTGTGCAATGTTAAATTGAGTTCCTCTGTTAGGTGGGAGTTCCTCTTCTTATGGATAAGCCTTTTTGAAATCGGACAGTGTGGTTAGATTAACGAGAGTCTTGTCTTTAAAATGGTGTAAAATAGTCATATGTTTGAGAAATTGAAGTAATAGCATTTCTAAGGTATTTGAATATCGCGCCACGGGATTCCACTGGCTGTTGAGTAGGTGGGACGATTTTGTCCCACATACCCTAGAGAGGTTAAACAGAAATTTACGTCCTGTAGCTCTAAATCCAAAAAGTTTTGGGACACTGTGAAGTCCATGGAGAATAAGAGCACTTCCTCCCAGCTGCCCTCTGCACTGAGGCTAGGAAACACTGTCACCGCCGATAAATCCATGATAATCGAGAACTTCTACAAGCATTTCACTATGGCTGGCCATGCTTTCCTCCTGGCTACCCCAACCCCAGACAACCGCTCCGCACCCCCCGCAGCTACTTGCCCAAGCCTCCCCAGCTTCTCCTTCACCCAAATCGAGATAGCAGATGTTCTGAAAAAGCTGCAAAACCTGGGCCAGTACAAATCAGCTGGGCTAGACAATCTGGACCCTGTCTTTCTAAAATTATCCGCCGCCATTGTTGCAACCCCAATTACCAGTCTGTTCAACCTCTCTTTCGTATCGTCCGAGATTCCTAAAGATTGGAAAGCTGCCGCGGTCATCTCCCACTTCAAAGGGGGTGACACTCTAGACCCAAACTGTTACAGACCTATATCAGTCCTGCCCTGCCTTTCTAAAGTCTTCATCGACCTGGCCAAGGCTTTCGACTCTGTCAATCACCATATTCTGATTGGCAGACTCAACAGCCTTGGTTCCTGAAATGACTGCCTCGCCTGGTACACTAACTACTTCTCAGATAAAGTTCAGTGTGTCAAATCGGAGGGCCTGTTGTCCGGACCTCTGGCAGTCTCTATGGGGGTACCACAGGGTTCAATTCTCGGGCCGACTATTTTCTCTGTATATATCAATGATGTCGCTCTTGCTGTGGGTGATTCCTTGATTCACCTCAACGCAGACAACACCATTCTGTATACATCTGGCCCTTCTCTGGACACTGTATTAGCATAAAGTTAGATTATGTTAGGACAGTACATTGAAAATAGCTGTGTGTAATGTTTTGTCAATGCAAAGACAGGCGTCACCAAGAGCAGAAAACCAGCTAAAATTATGCACTAACCTTTGACAATCGTCATCAGATGACACTCCTAGGACATTATGTTAGACAATACATGCATTTTTTGTTCAATCAAGTTCATATTTATATCCAAAAACAGCATTTTACAATGGCGTTGATGTTGAGAAAATATTTTCCCTCCAATACCGCCAGTCAATCAGCACAACAAATTAAATAATTACTATTCGAAACCATTGGTAAAATATTATATTGTCATTCAAAGAATTATAGATTAACATCTCGTGAACGCAACCGCATTGCCAGATTTAAAAATAACTTTACTGGGAAATCACACTTTGCAATAAACGAGGTCCTGTGCTCAGAAAAATAGGCTTGGCGATACAGACTAGGCGCCATGTTCGCGAGATCTAAAATCAAAAATACTATGTAAATATTCCCTTACCTTTGATTATCTTCATCAGAAGGCACTTCCAGGAATCCCAGGTCCATAACAAATGTAGTTTTGTTTGAAAAAGCTCATAATTTATGTCCAAAAGCTCCGTGTTGTTAGCGTGTCCTGTAGGCTACTCAAAAACATGAACGTCGCCCGCCGGACTTGTCTTCACCAAAGAGGGAAAAAAAAATATTTACGTTCGTTCAAATATGTCAAACGTTGTATAGCATAAATCATTAGGGCCTTTTTCAATCAGAACTTCAATAATATTCAAGGCGGACGATTGCATTCTCTTTTAACCCCTGTGCGGCCTCCATCCCGTATGCGGGACGGACATCCAGCGAAAAATCATATCGCCATTGGCATAACAAAATGTAATCATTTGTTTTTTTCAATTTTTTTTTCAAATTATATCGTTTTATAGATACACCTCTCCTGATTCGATCCACGTTGTCCGATTTCAAAAAGGCTTTACAACAAAAGCAAAACATTAGATTATGTTAGAGGAGTATATCGTAAAAGTAGACACATAGCCATTTTCTGACCAACCACATGCATCACAAATAACCAAAAAACAGCTAAATGCAGCACTAACCTTTTACAAACTTCTTCAGATGACACTCCTAGGACATCATGTTACACAATACATGCATTCTTTTGTTCGATAAAGTTCATATTTATATATAAAAACAGCATTTTACATCGGTGCGTAACGTTGACTAACTATTTTCCCTCAAATGCATCCGGTGAAACAGTGCTACAATTTACTAAATTACTATTCGAAAACATTTTTAAAATGTAATATTGTCATTCTAAGATTTATAGATGAATATCTCTTGAAAGCACCTGTAATGCCAGATTTAAAAATAACTTTACTGGGTAATCACACTTTGCGATAAAAGGGGATGCGATACTCAGAACAATAGGCTAGCAATAGCAATAGGCTAGTCATCTTGGAACAATCGCATATCACATCTAGTCTTGTATACTATTGTCAATAATCCCTTACCTTTGATTATCTTCATCCTTAGGCACTTCCAGGAATCCCAGGTCCACAACAAATGTATTTTCGTTCGAAAAAGTTAATCCTTTACGTCCCAATACTTTGTTCTTGTTAACCTGTTTAGGATAGGGGGCAGTATTGACACGGCTGGATAAAAAACATACCCGATTTAATCTGGTTACCACTCCTACCCAGTAACTAGAATATGCATATACTTATTACATATGGATAGAAAAGACCCTAAAGTTTCTAAAACTGTTTGAATGGTGTCTGTGAGTATAACAGAACTCAAATGGCAGGTCAAAACCTGAGAGATTCCTTTACAGGAAGTGGCCTGTCTGACCATTTCTTGAACTTGTTTTCCATCTCTATCATTTACTAAGGATCTCTGCTCTAACGTGACACTTCCCACGTCTTCCATAGGCTCTCAGAGCCCGGGAAAAAACAGAATGTCGTCATTCCAGCCCCAGGCTGAAACACATTATCGCCTTTCTCAAGTGGCCGATCAAGGGACACTGGCTTATGCGCGTGACCCCGACTGCCCCCGCCTTTGGGATTTTTTCCTCTGTTTGCCGAAAAGGAGATTCCCTGTCGGAATATTATCGCTTTTCTACGAGAAAAATGTCGTAAAAATTGATTTTAAACAGCGGTTGACATGCTTCGAAGTACGGTAATGGAATACTTAGAATTTTATTGTCACGAATTGCGCCATGCGCGCGACACTTCTTTACTATTTCGGATAGTGTCTGGAACGCACGAACAAAACGCCGCTATTCGGATATAACGATGGATTATTTTGGACCAAACCAACATTTGTTATTGAAGTAGCAGTCCTGGGTGTGTATTCTGACGAAGACAACAAAAGGTAATCAAACTTTTATAATAGTAAATATGATTATGGTGAGTGCTAAACTTGCCGGGTGTCTAAATAGCGAGCCCGTGATGCCTGGGCTATGTACTTAGAATATTGCAAAATGTGCTTTCACCAAAAAGCTATTTTAAAATCGGACATATCGAGTGCATAGAGGAGGTCTGTATCTATAATTCTTAAAATAATTGTTATGCTTTTTGTGAACGTTTATCGTGAGTAATTTAGTAAAATGTTAGCGAATTCCCCGGAAGTTTGCTAGTTCTGAACGTCACATGCTAATGTAAAAAGCTGGTTTTTGATATAAATATGAACTTGATTGAACAAAACATGCATGTATTGTATAACATAATGTCCTAGGGTTGTCATCTGATGAAGATCATCAAAGGTTAGTGTTGCATTTAGCTGTCTTCTGGGTTTTTGTGACATTATATGCTAGCTTGAAAAATGGGTGTCTGATTATTTCTGGCTTGGTACTCTGCTGACATAATCTAATGTTTTGCTTTCGTTGTAAAGCCTTTTTGAAATCGGACAGTGTGGTTAGATTAACGAGAGTCTTGTCTTTAAATAGCTGTAAAATAGTCATATGTTTGAGAAATTGAAGTAATAGGATTTTTAAGGTTTTGAAAATCGCGCCACAGGCTTCAAGTGGCTGTTACGTCGGTGGGACGAATTCGTCCCGCCTAGCCCATAGAGGATAACATAAATCTTCAGGGCGTTTTTCAACAAGAGAGCCAATAAGATTCAAAGAGGATGATTGCATTGTGTTTCAAAACGTTTCGAAAGGGGAGGGTAACCAGGGGCGCCGGCGTCATAATGGTGATGGCCCTCTCCGTGTGACCACGTTCCACAGCGTGTCATTCTGTCAGTTTTCACAGTAGGAGTCTCAAATCACTTTGTAAATACTGGGGACATCTAGTGGAAGCAATAGGAAGTGCTCAATGAACCATAGCTCACGGTGTGATTAATAGGCAACGTGATGAAGTTGAGTTCGCAATTCAGAATTCCACTTCCTGTTTCCATCTGTCTCGGGGTTTTGACTGCCATATGAGTTCTGTTATACTCACAGACACCATTCAAACAGTTTTAGAAACTTTAGGGTGTTTTCTATCCATATGTAATAAGTATATGCATATTCTAGTTACTGGGTAGGAGTGGTAACCAGATTAAATCGGGTACGTTTTTTATCCGGCGGTGTAAATACTGCCCCCTAGCCCTAACAGGTTAAAGGTCAAAAATGAAAATAGAGTAATAATTTGACCGCTTCACGTCAAAGTACATGAACCTACGGTGTCAGGAAGAAAAGAACCAGACATTTATCTATCGTAATTTAACAGTGAAAAGAAGGTGTTTACATCAAACAGCTTGCAATTACTTTTCTCCCCATAGGAATACATTACCTGCTCCCCTAAATTCAACCTGCAGCCTATGTGGGTTATGAATGTCTTATGAACCTGTCTTCGATGACTATCCATCAAGCCACTATGAGGTCTACCTGTGTTGATTCTAAGCTTCCAGGAGCAAACGGAAGTGCTTAAATTCACCCTAAAGGTGTTTTGATATACCAAACCTGCAGTTTGTGAGAAATAGCGCATTCAACCCTGTGTAAATCAGTCAGTTCTTTACGTAAAGACTTAAAACTCAGGATTCTGTGAAAGCCTACCCCAATGAGGATATGTGTTTACTTTAAGCTTCCTGTGTCAACCGGAAGTGCCTTAAATATGGGTCACAGGGGCTGTTTCGCTAGGTTAAAAGGTCAGATCTTTTTAAAACTTCATATGTGTGATTAGGCAACCCTCATGAACTGTAAATCAGTCATTTCTCCAAACAGATGTCAAAGAAAAGCTCTCTCACACACACATACACACACAAGCGTCCCACCCGTGGTGCACTCCATCAACTGCAGGTGCATTTCAAGAGCGGCAAATTTGAATCCAAATAAATGTCAAAATTCAAATTTTTCAAACATACAACTATTTTACACCCTTTGAAAGATAAACATCTCCTTAATCTAACCACGTTTCACGATTTCAAAAAGGTTTTACGGCGAAAGCATACATTTAGAGTATGTTAGGACAGTACATTTACAAGAGTTGTGTGTAATGTTTTGTCAATTCAAAGACAGGGTCACCAAAACCATAAAACCAGCTAAAATGATGCACTAACCTTTTACAATCTCCATCAGATGACACTCCTAGGACATTATGTTAGACAATGCATGCATTTTTAGTTCTATCAAGTTCATATTTATATCCAAAAACAGCGTTTTACTATGGCATTGATGTTGAGGAAATCGTTTCCCTCCAATAACCGGCAGTCAAGTCAGCACCACAAATTAAATAATTAAAATTAGAAAACATTGGTAAAATATTATATTGTCATTTAAAGAATTATAGATTTACATCTCTTGAACTCAATCAACTTGCCAGATTTAAAAATAACCTTACTGGGAAATCACACTTTGCAATAATCTGAGCACTGCGCCCAGAAAAATACGCGTTGCGATACAGACTCGCCGTCATGTTGGGGAGATCTAAAATTGAAAATACTATTAAATAATCCATTACCTTTGATTCTCTTCATCAGATGTCACTTCCAGGTATCACAGGTCCATAACGAATGTAGTTTTGTTCAAAAAAGCTCATCATTTATGTCCAAAAATCTCCGTCTTGTTAGCACATGATCTAAGCCAGCCGGACTTCACTTCATGAACGAGGGGAAAAAATATATTTACGTTCGTTCAAACATGTCAAACGTTGTATAGCATAAATCATTAGGGCCTTTTTTAACCAGAACATGAATAATATTCAAGGTGGACGAATGCATACTCTTTTATAACGTATTGGAACGAGGGTACCCAACATGAACTCGCGCGCCAGGTGTCTAATGGGCCATCATCGTTCCATGGCTCTTGTTCGGTCAGATCTCCCTCCAGAAGACTCAAAACACTTTGTAAAGGCTGGTGACATCTAGTGGAAGCAATAGGAAGTGCCAAAATATTCCTCAGCCCCTGTGTTTTTCAATGGCATAGGTTTAAAGGTAATACAACACATCAGGTATCCACTTCCTGTCAGAAAATGTCTCAGGGTTTTGCCTGCCAAATGAGTTCTGTTATACTCACAGACACCATTCAAACAGTTTTAGAAACTTTAGAGTGTTTTCTATCCATATATAACAAGTATATGCATATTCTATTTACTGGGTAGGATTAGTAACCAGATTAAATCGGGTAAATTTTTTTTATCCAGCCGTGCAAATACTGCCCCCTAGCCCTAACAGGTTAACATCTCGTGAATGCAACCGCATTGCCAGATTTAAAAATAACTAACAATAAACGACGTGGTATGCTCAGAAAAATAGGCTAGGCGATACATGTTAGCGCCATCTTGGAACCATCAACCATCAAAAATACTATTGTAAATATTCCCTTACCTTTGATTATCTTCATCAGAAGGCACTTCCAGGGTTCCCAGGTCCACAACAAATGTAGTTTTGTTCGAAAAAGTTAATCATTTATGTCCCAATTGTTCCTTCTTGTTAGCGCGTTCCGAAGGCTACTCATAATGTACTGAAGCGCGCGGGACTTGTCGTCACGAATGTGCAAAAAAAATATATTTACGTTCGTTCAAACATGTCAAACGTTGTATAACATAAATCTTTAGGGCCTTTTTCAACCAGAGCTTCAATAATATTCAAGGCGGACGATTGTATTGTCTTACTAAACGTTTCGAAAGGGGAGGGTAGCCAACGGCGCCCACGTCATAGTGGTAATGGCCCTCACCCTGTGACCAACTTCCCAAGTCTCTCTTTGGGTCAGTTTCTACCATAGAAGACTCAAACCACTTTGCAAAGACTGTTGACATCTAGTGGAAGCCTTAGGAAGTGCTAAATGATTCATAAGTCCCTGTGTGTTTCAATGGCAAAGGTTTGAAGTTATTCCACACATCAGATTTCCATTTCCTGTTAGGATTTGTCTTAGGGTTTTGACTGCCATATGAGTTCTGTTATACTCACAGACACCATTCAAACAGTTTTAGAAACTTTAGAGTGTTTTCTATCCAAATCTACTAATTATATGCATATTCTAGTTTCTGGGCAGGAGTAGTAACCAGATTAAATCGGGTACGTTTTTTATCCGGCCGTGAAAATACTGCCCCTTATCCCAAACAGGTTCAGTTTTAAGTTTTTAAGTTTTATCTTACATAATTTAAAAGCTTAACCTCTTGTTAATCCAGCCGCTCTGTCAGATTTCAAAAAGGCTTTACGACGAAAGCATACCATTCGATTATCTGAGGACAGCGCCCAGCACACAATAGTATTACTAGCATTTTCCAACCAAGCATTAGCATCACGGAAGTCAGAAATAACAATAAAATAAATCGCCTACCTTTGAAGATCTTCCACTGGTGGCAATGCCAAGTGTATAAGCTACACAGTGAATGTTCGTTTTGTTTGATAAAATCAATTTTTATAGCCTAACACGAAACATTTGTAAACCGCTTGCATCGTGATTTCCGTCTCATTCAACTTTGGACGAAACATTCGTGGTAATTACACACACTAAACAAACGTTTATCCAGTCATGGTTGGTTTCATTGCAATCCTCTGGGTGTTAGTAACACAACAAACATCATGATTCTTTTCCCGGGACGTATTGACTGAAACAAACCGATTTGAAGACACCAATCATTGACCTCATTGCTCACCAATGGTAGGACCGGACTATCGTTGATTGACTGTATTTTGGCCCAATGACCACTGATCATCTTGAAATCTAGCTTGGAAGAGCCAATGAGCTGAGGTAAATGGCAATATGTAATGGTTATACGTTCGAAGACCAGCCTTTGTCGTAAACTCTGGCGTAAAAGAGGTTCATTCGCTATTGCAAATCCTACTTGACGGAGCCACGAGTGTTACGCATAGCAGTACATAGTCAATAGCATTTTCAGCAATTTTATGTATTTAAATAATGGCGAATATATCAGGAAAAGCGAAAACAAAGTCTAAGTATACAGATTTAACGCAAATTATTGAGGAAATTGATAGAGAAAGCGAGACCGAGTTGCTTCAGGAAGATGAATCTTTCAGCGAGGCTAGTTTTGACTCATAGGCGGAAGACATGTTTCTCCAAGGAGAAGATGCTATTTTGGACTGATAAGAGTTCTTGTCATGCTAATGTCGTTGTTTGAAATTAATAATATCAAATATTATTAATTTGAGATTTTTTGTTGTTGATTTTCTTGTCATCAGTAATGAAATGTGTAAAGTACACATTGGCTATACATTGTGTGTGTGTGTTTTATATATGTTTTTTATTTATTTTATATAAACATGGAATGGAACAGCACTTCACCATAGTGATTATGTTCCCTGTACTCTATATAATACATACCTGTTTATTTTTCGTGTTGATACAGGGCTCATACGTGAAAGTATTCTTACTGATTTCTAGGTGTCCATCCCCCTCTGAAGCTGGTTTATGCACCCGGACCCCTGCTATCTCCGGCTCCAGCCGTACCCCTGCTGTCTCCGACTCCACACCTACCCGGCCATCTAGAGGTGTGAAGACAGTTACAAAGAAGCGGAGGTGGGGAAGAGAGAAACCTGCAGAGGGTTGTTGGCACTCTGTGTTAGAAGATGACATTGATCCAATTTCACCAGTATTTAGACCAAAAAGGCAGCCAGGACCTCAACTAAACATGACTGCAAAGTACAGCCCCCTTCAACTTTTTCAACTGTTTTTCACTGGCTATCTCACGGACGCTTCACATCAATGACCCAGAAGTTGATGGGGAGAATGACAAGAAGAGAGGCACATCAATGTTTGATAGGCTCTGCAAAATCAAACCTCTCTTCACCAACATCGTTGAGGCCTGCAAGATCTATTTTCAGCCTGCCCAGAACCTGTCCATAGATGAGAGGATGGTAGCCTCAAATGCCAGAATCAGCCTCAAACAATACATATGTAACAAATTAACAAAATGGGGTTACAAACTGTTTATTTTGGCTGATTCTGTGTGTGCCTACACTTGCATTTTTTTGTTAATGAGGGGAAAAACAGTTTTGCTACCGGTAATGGACTTAGTTATGATTCCGTTATGGAGTTATTGGAGTTTCAACTGCTGGGGAAGGGCTACAAACTGTTTGTGGACAACTCCTACACAAGCCCTACCCTGTTCACAGAGCTGAGGAAGCGGGATGTGTGGGCTTGTGGAACCATTCGGACCAACAGAGTGGGCTTTCCAAAAACAAAGGTGAACGACATGCCTAAGCGGGCTGAGCGGGGTACCATGCGATGGATTCGTGAAGATGGCCTGCTCTTTGTGAAGTGGATGGATACCAGAGAGGTGGTCATGTGCACAACTATCCACAAGTCCTTCAGTGGCGATCACGTCGTCAGGCGTGTGAAGGACGATACCGGGGAATGGACCACAAAAAATGTCCCCATTCCAGCTGCTGTAAAGGACTACAACAAGGGCATGGGGAAGTGTGGACCTGTCAGACGCGCTGATAGGATACTACAATGTTCTCCACAAGACAATGAAATGGTACAAGACATTTTTCTATCATTTCATCGACATTGCTGTGGTGAATTCCTTCATCCTCCAGAAGGAAATGGCTAAGAGCTGTGGACAGCCCCCCATCTCACAGCTAGCCTTCAGGGAGCTGCTCATCCAGGAGCTTGCTGGCTACAGCAAGTCCACTGCAGCACCTTCTGTCCCCTCTACCTCTGTCCCTTTTGCTCCTTCAACCAGTGGTGTTCACCTGCCCAGATTCATCTCTGCAGGCATGAATGTGTCTCAGGGCAAAAAGGGCACAGTGGGGAGACATCGTTGTGTGCTTTGTCACAGGAAATGCCCCATCACCTGCACCACTTGTTCAGTAACCCTCTGTTTTACAGCAGAAAGAGACTGCTATGGGGCGTGGCATCAGCAGCACAATTTTGTGTAGAGGACTGAAGGTCTTCACAATATTGTAAATAGAAAGTGTGTAAATAGTAACCCTAGTTATTTATTAAAACATTTTAATTATATATATATATATATTTGTGGGTGTGTTAGAATAGCATTTACGTATTTTGTATATAGTTATTTGCTTCAAAATGTATCACTGTACAAATTCTGCCACTTGGGTACATTTGTGTGGGACACCTGGGTGACTTCATGCTCAATGTCATGTAGCTCGCTCATTCTTGAAGTGATCTGTCTGAAACCTTGTTCAACTATTGTTGCCCTCTTATGTTCTTCATTCAAATTATCCCCAGCATCCTATCTGAATGTTTTGCTGTTCTTGTTCATTTGAAAGATGATGCAACAATAATAAAAAACAGAAAACGTATATTTTTTTTGTATTATCTTCTATCAGATTTATTGTGTTATATTCTCCTACATTCAATTCACATTTCCACAAAATTCAGAGTGTTTCCTTTCAATTGATACCACGAATATGCATATCCTTGCTTCTGGGCCTGAGCTACAGGCAGTTAGATTAGGGTCTTCAGGCAGAAATTGAGAAGAAGGGGGGCTACCCCGAATACGTTTTTAAGCATTTATTTGGGCTGCAATCTGAGGTGCAGTTAGCTCTAATGAAATTCTCCTCTGCAGCAGAGGTAACTCTGGATCTTCCTTTCCTGTGGCGAGCCTCATGAGAGCCAGTTTCATCATAGTGCTTGATGGCTTTTTGTGACTGCACTTGAAGCACTTTTCAAAGTTCTTGAAATTTTCCTAATTGACTGACATCCATGTCTTAAGGTCATGATGGACTGTCGTTTCTCTTTGCTTATTTGAGCTGTTCTTGCCATAATATGGACTTGGTATTTTACCAAATAGAGCTATCTTCTGTATACAACCTCTACCTTGTTTAACGGATTCCCCCAGTACTGCTGCTCCTTCCGTTCACCAGTTCCGGAGGTCTACGTCACTGACCTTCTAGGCGTCACTGAACTATTTCATTACCACCAACCCCGTACTGTCTCGTCTCATTACCTGGTTCCCATTCCCCTGATTAGTATGTGTATAGTGTATATGTGCCCTCTGTTCCCCTTGTTGATTATTGTTCCATGTCTGTTGGTCTTGTGAGGACCTGTGCTCTGTTGTATCGGCTTGCATGTTACCGTGTTAGTGATCACTTGTTATTATGGGTGCATTCATTCAATTTTTACACCTCACTCTTTGTTTGGGTTACAGCTCTGTGTTACATATATATACATATATATATATATTTATATACTGTTTTTGTTTTGGGCTTCGTCCCCGTCATGTTCATGACGTACTCTTTTTTGGGTAGAGAAATAAAATCCCCCAATTTCCCATTCCTGTGCCTGTCTACTATCATTATACAATGTGATTGGCTCGAAAGCATTAAGAAGGAAAGAAATCCACAAATTAACTTTTAAGAAGGCACACCTGTTAATTCAAATGCATTCCAGGTGACTACCTCATGAAGCTAGTTGAGAGAATGCCAAGAGAGTGTAAAACTGTCATCAAGGCAATGGGTGGCTACATTGAAGAATCTAAAATCTAAAATATATTTTGATTTGTTTAACACTTTTTTGGTTACTACAATATTCCATGTGTGTTATTATTTCATAGTTTTGATGTCTTCACTATTTTTCTACGATGTAGAGAATAATAAAAATAAAGAAAAACCCTCGAATGAGTAGGTGTGTCCAAACTTGACTGGTACTGTATATATAATTTAAAACGTGTAGTTTGAGCATGTGTCCATCAGCATGAATTAGATTCAGCAATAAAATCCCCACATTTATTCCATAGGCTTGGATCCGCGCAGCTGCTGCAGTAATTGATAGGCAGCTTAATTAAACTACTTGGGTTTAAATTGGGTTCAAATACACGTTTAGATTTGTCAACAGGCATCTACAGCAACCACAATCCCTAAGGTGCAAATTCCTAAATCAAATCAAAGTTTATTTGTCACGTGTGCTGAATACAACAGGTGTAGACCTTACAGTGAAATGCTTACTTACAGGCTCTAAGCAATAGTGCAAAAAAGGTATTAGGTAAAAAATAGGTAGGTAAAGAAATAAAACAACAGTAAAGAGACAGGCTATATATAGTAACGAGGCTATAAAAGTAGCGAGGCTACATACAGACACCGGTTAGTCAGGCTGATTGAGGTAGTATGTACATGTAGATATGGTTAAAGTGACTATGCATATATGATGAACAGAGTAGCAGTAGCGTAAAAGAGGGGTTGGTGGGTGGGACACAATGCAGATAGCCCGGTTAGCCAATGTGCGGGAGCACTGGTTGGTCGACCCAATTGAGGTAGTATGCACATGAATTTATAGTTAAAGTGGCTATGCATATATGTTAAACAGAGAGTAGCAGCAGCGTAAAAGAGGGGTTGGGGGGGGCACAGAATGCAAATAGTCCTGGTAGCCATTTGATTACCTGTTCAGGAGTCTTATGGCTTGGGGGTAAAAACTGTTGAGAAGCCTTTTTGTCCTAGACTTGGCACTCTGGTACCGCTTGCAATGCAGTAGTAGAGAGAACAGTCTATGACTGGGGTGGCTGGGGTCTTTGACAATTTTTAGTGCAGCAGAGTGATTCACATCAATGTGGTACGTAGATATCAGTAATAAGTGATATCCATATCGATATAGAATACTGTCATCCTTACCTCCAAGCGTTTCTTCAAGTTGGATAATCTTTGGATGCTGACAGCAGTCACACCGTTGGAAGACATAGCTTGAATTTGTAGCCTACAAAAACCTATTCCTGCTCTTTTCCTGCGATCCATCAAACACATTTGGTGTGTCATCATAGTGGTCTCTGATTGGTGGTCATCATTTGGTGTGTCATCATAGTGGTCTCTGATTGGTGGTCAGACTGGAGCAAACTTAAACTTCCGCCTTTTTTCAATGCTGATTTGAATGTCATTGAGAAAACAAAGAGTCAAATATTTTTTTACGCAAACATAATAACATGCATATCCTAGCTTCTGAGTTGTAGGAGGCAGTTAAAAATGGGCACATATTTTTTTCAAAATTCTCAATACTGCCCCCTAGCCCCAAGAGGTGTTAAGGTTGAATCGTTCTACACAGGCTCCAATGCTCGTCGGACGTGGCAGTGCCTGCAAACTATTACAGACTACAAAGAGAAGCACAGCCGAGAGCTGCCCAGTGACACAAGCCTACCAGACAAGCTAAATAACTTATATTCTCTGCTTCGAGGCAAGTAACACTGAAACATGCATGAGAGCATCAGCTGTTCCGGACGACTGTGTGATCACGCTTTCCGTAGCCAACGTGAGTAAGACCTTTAAACAATTTAACATTCACAAGGCTGCGGGGCCAGATGGATTACCAGGACGTGTGCTCCGGGCATGTGCTGACCAGCTGGCAGGTGCCTTCACTGACATTTTCAACATGTCCCTGATTGAGTTTGTAATACAAACACGTTTCTAGCAGACCACAACCTGCCTAAATGACTACAGACCTGTAGCACTCACATCCGTAACCATGAAGTCAATCAATCAATCAAATGTATTTATAAATCTCTTCTTACATCAGCTGATGTCACAAAGTGAAGTACAGAAACCCACCCTAAAACACCAAACAGCAAGCAATGCAGGTGTAGAAGCACGGTGGCTAGGAAAAACTCCCTGAAGTGCTTTAAATGGCTGGTAATGGCTCACATTAACACCATTATCCCAGAAACCCTAGACCCACTCCAATTTGCATACCGCCCAAACAGATCCACAGATGCAATCTCTATTGCACTCCACACTGCCATTTCCCCCCTGGACAAAAGGAACACCTACGTGAGAATGCTATTCATTGACTACGGCTCAGCGTTCAACACCATAGCACCCTCAAAGCTCATCACTAAGCTAAGGATCCTGGGACTAAACACCTCCCTCTGCAACTGGATCCTGGACTTCCTGACGGGCCGCCCCCAGATGGTGAGGGTAGGCAACAACACATGCGCCACGCTGATCCTCAACACTGGAGCCCCTCAGATGTGCATGCTCAGTCCTGTCCTTCACTCCCTGTTCACTCACGACTGCGTGGCCAGGCACAACTCCAACACCATCATTAAGTTTGCAGACGACACAAAAGTGGTAGGCCTGATCACAGACAACGACAAGACAGCCTATAGGGAGGAGGTCAGAGACCTGGCCGGGTGGTGCCAGAACAACAACCTATCCCTCAACATAATCAAGACAAAGGAGATGATTGTGGACTATAGGAAAAGGAGGACCGAGCATGCCCCAATTCTCATCAACAGGGCTGTAGTGGAGCAGGTTGAGAGCTTCAAGTTCCTTGGTGTCCACATCACCAACAAACTAGAATGGTCCAAACACACCAAGACAGTCGTGAAGAGGGCACGACAAAGCCTATTCCCCAAAGGAAACTAAAAAGATTTGGCATGGGTCCTCAGATCCTCAGAAGTTTCTACAGCTGCAATGTCGAGAGCATCCTGACTGGCTGAATCACTGCCTGGTATGGCAACTGCTCGGCCTCCGAACGCAAGGCACTACAGAGGGTTGTGCGTACGGCCCATTACATCACTGGGGCTAAGCTGTATGCCATCTAGGAACTCTACGCCAGGCAGGGTCAGAGGAAGGCCCTAAAAATTGTCAAAGAACCCAGCCACCCCAGTCATAGACTGTTCTCTCTACTACCACAAGGCAAGTCGTACCGGAGCACCAAGTCTAGGACCAAAAGGCTTCTCAACAGTTTTTACCCCCAAGCCATAAGACTGCTGAAATGGTAATCAAATGGCTAACCAGACTATTTGCATTGTGTGCCCTCCCCAACTACTCTTTTTATGCTGCTGCTACTCTCTGTTTATCATATATGCATAGTCACTCTAAAACCACTACTCACAATATATCTGCAATATACACATTATTAACCCCCTACATATCTACAATACAACACATTATTACACCACTACACTACCACTACATATCTACAATACAACACATTACTACACCACTACACTACCACTACATATCTACAATACAACACATTACTACACCACTACTATACCACTACATATCTACAATACAACACATTATTACACCACTACATATCTACAATACAACACATTATTACACCACTACACTACCACTACATATCTACAATACAACACATTATTACACCACTACACTACCACTACATATCTACAATACAACACATTATTACACCACTACACTACCACTACATATCTACAATACAACACATTACTACACCACTACACTACCACTATATATCTACAATACAACATATTATTACACCACTACACTACCACTACATATCTACAATACAACACATTATTACACCACTACACCACCACTACATATCTACAATACAACACATTATTACACCACTACTCTACCACTACATATCTACAATACAACACATTATTACACCACCACACTACCACTACATATCTACAATAAAACACATTATTACACCACTACACTTCCACTACATATCTACAACACATTATAACACCACTACATATCTACAATAAAACACATTATTACACCACTACACTTCCACTACAACACATTATAACACCACTACATATCTACAATACAACACATTATAACACCACTTCATATCTACAATACAACACATTATAACACCACTACACTACCACTATATATCTACAACAAAACACATTATAACACCACTACATATCTACAATACAACACATTATAACACCACTACACTACCACTACATATCTACAATAAAACACATTATTACACCACTACATACCTACAATACAACACATTAATACACCACTACACTACCACTACATATCAACAATACAACACATTATAACACCACTACTCTACCACTACATATCGACAATACAACAAATTATTACCCCCCTACATATCTACAATACAACACATTACTACACCACTACACTGCCACTACATATCTACAATACAACACATTATTACACCACTACACTACCACTACATATCTACAATACAACACATTATTACACCACTACATATCTGCAACACATTACTACACCACTACACTACCACTACATATCTACAATAGAACACATTATTACACCAATACACTACCACTACATATCTAGAATACAACACATTACTACACCACTAAACTACCACTACATATCTACAATACAACACATTATTACACCACTACACTACCACTACATATCTACAATACAACACATTACTACACCACTACACTACCACTACATATCTACAATACAACACATTACACCACTACACTACCACTACATATCTACAACACATTACTACACCACCACATATCTAAAATACAACACATTATTACACCACTACTCTACCACTACAATACAACACATTATAACACCACTACACTACCACTACATATCTACAATACAACACATTATTACACCACTACACTACCACTACATATCTACAATACAACACATTATTACACCACTACATATCTACAATACAACACATTACTACACCCCTACTCTACCACTACATATCTACAATACAACACATTATTACACTACTACACTACCACTACATATCTACAATAAAACACATTATTACACCACTACATATCTACAATACAACACATTATTACACCACTACTATACCACTACATATTTACAATACAACACATTACTACACCACTACACTACCACTACAATACAACACATTACTACACCACTACATATCTACAATACAACACATTATTACACCACTACATATCTACAATAAAACACATTATTAAACCACTACATATCTACAATAAACACATTATTACACCACTACACTACCACTACATATCTACAACACATTACTACACCACTACATATCTAAAATACAACACATTATTACACCACTACTCTACCACTAAAATACAACACATTATAGCACCACTACACTACCACTACATATCTACAATACAACACATTATTACACCACTACATATCTACAATAAAACACATTATTACACCACTACATATCTACAATAAACACATTATTACACCACTACACTACCACTACATATCTACAATACAACACATTACTACACTACTACACTACCACTACATATCTACAATAAAACACATTATTACACCACTACATATCTACAATAAAACACATTATTACACCACTACATATCTACAATAAAACACATTATTACACCACTACACTACCACTACATACCTACAATACAACACACTATTACACCAATACTATACCACTACATATTTACAATACAACACATTATTGTCCCACTACACTACCACTACACTACCACTACATACCTACAATACAACACACTATTACACCAATACTATACCACTACATGTCTACAATACAACACATTATTACACCACTACATATCTACAATAAAACACATTATTCCACCACTACACTACCACTACATACCTACAATACAACACATTACTACACCACTACACTGCCACTACATATCTACAACACAACACATTATTACACCACTACACTACCACTACATATCTACAATACAACACATTATTACACCACTACATATCTACACCACATTACTACACCACTACACTACCACTACATATCTACAATAGAACACATTATTACACCACTACACTACCACTACATATCTACAATACAACACATTATTACACCACTACACTACCACTACATATCTACAATACAACACATTACTACACCACTACACTACCACTACATATCTACAATACAACACATTATTACACCACTACACTACCACTACATATCTACAACACATTACTACACCACCACATATCTAAAATACAACACATTATTACACCACTACTCTACCACTACAATACAACACATTATAACACCACTACACTACCACTACATATCTACAATACAACACATTATTACACCACTACACTACCACTACATATCTACAATACAACACATTATTACACCACTACATATCTACAATACAACACATTACTACACCACTACTCTACCACTACATATCTACAATACAACACATTATTACACTACTACACTACCACTACATATCTACAATAAAACACATTATTACACCACTACATATCTACAATACAACACATTATTACACCACTACTATACCACTACATATTTACAATACAACACATTACTACACCACTACACTACCACTACAATACAACACATTACTACACCACTACATATCTACAATACAACACATTATTACACCACTACATATCTACAATAAAACACATTATTAAACCACTACATATCTACAATAAACACATTATTACACCACTACACTACCACTACATATCTACAACACATTACTACACCACTACATATCTAAAATACAACACATTATTACACCACTACTCTACCACTAAAATACAACACATTATAGCACCACTACACTACCACTACATATCTACAATACAACACATTATTACACCACTACATATCTACAATAAAACACATTATTACACCACTACATATCTACAATAAACACATTATTACACCACTACACTACCACTACATATCTACAATACAACACATTACTACACTACTACACTACCACTACATATCTACAATAAAACACATTATTACACCACTACATATCTACAATAAAACACATTATTACACCACTACATATCTACAATAAAACACATTATTACACCACTACACTACCACTACATACCTACAATACAACACACTATTACACCAATACTATACCACTACTTATTTACAATACAACACATTATTGTCCCACTACACTACCACTACACTACCACTACATACCTACAATACAACACACTATTACACCAATACTATACCACTACATGTCTACAATACAACACATTATTACACCACTACATATCTACAATAAAACACATTATTCCACCCCTACACTACCACTACATACCTACAATACAACACATTATTACACCACTACACTACCACTACATATCTACAATACAAAACATTATTACACCACTACATATCTACAATACAACACATTATTACACCACTACACTCCCACTACATATCTACAATACAACACATTATTACACCACTACATATCGACAATACAACACATTACTAAACCACTACACTACCACTACATATCTACAATACAACACATTATTACACCACTACATATCTACAATACAACACATTATTACACCACTACTATACCACTACATATTTACAATACAACACATTACTACACCACTACACTACCACTACAATACAACACATTACTGCACCACTACATATCTACAATACAACACATTATTACACCACTACATATCTACAATAAAACACATTATTACACCACTACACCACTACATATCTACAATAAACACATTATTACACCACTACACTACCACTACATATCTAAAATACAACACATTATTGCACCACTACTCTACCACTACAATACAACACATAATAACACCACTACACTAACATTACATATCTACAATACAACACATTATTACACCACTACACTACCACTACATATCTACAATAGAACACATTATTACACCACTACATATCTACAATACAACACATTACTACACCACTACACTACCACTACATATCTACAATACAACACATTATTACACTACTACACTACCACTACATATCTACAATAAAACACATTATTACACCACTACATATCTACAATAAAACACATTATTACACCACTACATATCTACAATAAAACACATTATTACACCACTACATATCTACAATAAAACACATTATTACACCACTACCCTACCACTACATACCTACAATACAACACACTATTACACCAATACTATACCACTACATATTTACAATACAACACATTATTACACCACTACACTACCACTACACTACCACTACATACCTACAATACAACACACTATTACACCAATACTATACCACTACATGTCTACAATACAACACATTATTACACCACTACATATCTACAATAAAACACATTATTCCACCACTACACTACCACTACATACCTACAATACAACACATTATTACACCACTACACTACCACTACATATCTACAATACAACACATTATTACACCACTACACTACCACTACATATCTACAATAAAACACATTATTACAGCACTACACTACCACTACATATCTACAATACAACACATTACTACACCACTACACTACCACTACATATCTACAATACAACACATTATTACACCACTACACAACCACTACATATCTACAACACATTACTACACCACTACATATCTAAAATACAACACATTATTACACCACTACTCTACCACTACAATACAACACATTATAACACCACTACACTACCACTACATATCTACAATACAACACATTATTACACCACTACACTACCACTACATATCTACAATACAACACATTATTACACCACTACACTACCACTACATATCTACAATACAACACATTATTACACCACTACATATCTACAATCCAACACATTATTACACCACTACACTACCACTACATATGTACAATACAACACATTATTACACCACTACATATCTACAATACAACACATTACTACACCACTACACTACCACTACATATCTACAATACAACACATTACCACACCACTACACTACCACTACAATACAACACATTACTGCACCACTACATATCTACAATACAACACATTATTACACCACTACATATCTACAATAAAACACATTATTACACCACTACACCACTACACTACCACTACATATCTAAAATACAACACATTATTACATCACTACTCTACCACTACAATACAACACATTATAACACCACTACACTACCACTACATATCTACAATACAACACATTATTACACCACTACACTACCACTACATATCTACAATACAACACATTATTACACCACTACATATCTACAATACAACACATTACTACTTAACTACACTACCACTACATATCTACAATACAACACATTATTACACTACTACACTACCACTACATATCTACAATAAAACACATTATTACACCACTACATATCTACAATACAACACATTATTACACCACTACTATACCACTACATATTTACAATACAACACATTATTACACCACTACACTACCACTACATATCTACAATACAACACATTATTACACCACTACATATCTACAATACAACACATTACTACACCACTACACTACCACTACATATCTACAATACAACACATTATTACACTACTACACTACCACTACATATCTACAATAAAACACATTATTACACCACTACATATCTACAATAAAACACATTATTACACCACTACATATCTACAATAAAACACATTATTACACCACTACACTACCACTACATACCTACAATACAACACACTATTACACCAATACTATACCACTACATACCTACAATACAACACACTATTACACCAATACTATACCACTACATGTCTACAATACAACACATTATTACACCACTACATATCTACAATAAAACACATTATTCCACCACTACACTACCACTACATACCTACAATACAACACATTATTACACCACTACACTACCACTACATATCTACAATACAACACATTATTACACCACTACACTACCACTACATATCTACAATACTACACATTATTACACCACTACACTACCACTACATATCTACAATACAACACATTATTACACCACTACATATCTAAAATACAACACATTATTACACCACTACTCTACCACTACAATACAACACATTATAACACCACTACACTACCACTACATATCTACAATACAACACATTATTACACCACTACACTACCACTACATATCTACAATACTACACATTATTACACCACTACACTACCACTACATATCTACAATACAACACATTATTACACCACTACATATCTACAATACAACACATTATTACACCACTACATATCTACAATACAACACATTATTACACCACTACATATCTACAATAAACACATTATTACACCACTACACTACCACTACATATCTAAAATACAACACATTATTACACCACTACTCTACCACTACAATACAACACATTATAACACCACTACACTACCACTACATATCTACAATACAACACATTATTACACCACTACACTACCACTACATATCTACAATACAACACATTATTACACCACTACATATCTACAATACAACACAATACTACTTAACTACACTACCACTACATATCTAAAATACAACACATTATTACACTACTACACTACCATTACATATCTACAATAAAACACATTATTACTCCACTACATATCTACAATACAACACATTATTACACCACTACTATACCACTACATATTTACAATACAACACATTGCTACACCACTACACTACCACTACAATACAACACATTACTACACCACTACATATCTACAATACAACACATTATTACACCACTACATATCTACAATAAAACTCATTATTAAACCACTACATATCTACAATAAACACATTATTACACCACTACACTACCACTACATATCTACAACACATTACTACACCACTACATATCTAAAATACAACACATTATTACACCACTACTCTACCACTAAAATACAACACATTATAGCACCACTACACTACCACTACATATCTACAATACAACACATTATTACACCACTACATATCTACAATAAAACACATTATTACACCACTATTTATCTACAATAAACACATTATTACACCACTACACTACCACTACATATCTACAATACAACACATTACTACACTACTACACTACCACTACATATCTTCAATAAAACACATTATTACACCACTACATATCTACAATAAAACACATTATTACACCACTACATATCTACAATAAAACACATTATTACACCACTACACTACCACTACATACCTACAATAAGACACACTATTACACCACTACACTACCACTACATATCTACAATACAACACAATATTACACCACTACACTACCACTACATATCTACAATACAACACATTACTACACCACTACACTACCACTACATATCTACAATACAACACATTATTACACCACTACACTACCACTACATATCTACAACACATTACTACACCACTACATATTTAAAATACAACACATTATTACACCACTACTCTACCACTACAATACAACACATTATAACACCGCTACACTACCACTACATATCTACAATACAACACATTATTACACCACTACACTACCACTACATATCTACAATACAACACATTATTACACCACTACATATCTACAATACAACACATTACTACACCACTACACTACCACTACATATCTACAATACAAAACATTATTACACTACTACACTACCACTACATATCTACAATAAAACACATTATTAAACCACTACATATCTACAATACAACACATTATTACACCACTACTATACCACTACATATTTACAATACAACACATTACTACACCACTACACTACCACTACAATACAACACATTACTACACCACTACATATCTACAATACAACACATTATTACACCACTACATATCTAAAATAAAACACTTTATTACACCACTACATATCTACAATAAACACATTATTACACCACTACACTACCACTACATATCTACAACACATTACTACACCACTACATATCTAAAATACAACACATTATTACACCACTACTCTACCACTAAAATACAACACATTATAGCACCACTACACTACCACTACATATCTACAATACAACACATTACACCACTACATATCTACAATAAAACACATTATTACACCACTACATATCTACAATAAACACATTATTACACCACTACACTACCACTACATATCTACAATACAACACATTACTACACTACTACACTACCACTACATATCTACAATAAAACACATTATTACACCACTACCTATCTACAATAAAACACATTATTACACCACTACATATCTACAATAAAACACATTATTACACCACTACACTACCACTACATACCTACAATACAACACACTATTACACCAATACTATACCACTACATATTTACAATACAACACATTATTACACCACTACACTACCACAATACTACCACTACATACCTACAATACAACACACTATTACACCAATACTATACCACTACATATCTACAATACAACACATTATTACATCACTACATATCTACAATAAAACACAATATTCCACCACTACACTACCACTACATACCTACAATACAACACATTATTACACCACTACACTACCACTACATATCTACAATACAACACATTATTACACCACTACACTACCAATACATATCTACAATACAACACATTATTACACCACTACACTACCACTACATATCTACAATACAACACATTACTACACCACTACACTACCACTACATATCTACAATACAACACATTATTACACCACTACACTACCACTACATATCTACAACACATTACTACACCACTACATATCTAAAATACAACACATTATTACACCACTACTCTACCACTACAATACAACACATTATAACACCACTACACTACCACTACATATCTACAATACAACACATTATTACACCACTACACTACCACTACATATCTACAATACAACACATTATTACACCACTACACTACCACTACATATCTACAATACAACACATTATTACACCACTACATATCTACAATACAACACATTATTACACCACTACACTACCACTACATATCTACAATACAACACATTATTACACCACTACATATTTACAATACAACACATTACTACACCACTACACTACCACTACATATCTACAATACAACACATTATTACACCACTACATATCTACAATACAACACATTATTACACCACTACTATACCACTACATATTTACAATACAACACATTACTACACCACTACACTACCACTACAATACAACACATTACTACACCACTACATATCTACAATACAACACATTATTACACCACTACATATCTACAATAAAACACATTATTACACCACTACACCACTACATATCTACAATAAACATATTATTACACCACTACACTACCACTACATATCTACAACACATTACTACACCACTACATATCTAAAATACAACACATTATTACACCACTACTCTACCACTACAATACAACACATTATAACACCACTACACTACCACTACATATCTACAATACAACATATTATTACACCACTACACTACCACTACATATCTACAATACAACACATTATTACACCACTACACTACCACTACATATCTACAATACATCACATTACTACACCACTACACTTCCACTACAATACATCACATTATTACACCATTACACTACCACTACATATCTACAATACAACACATTATTACACCACTACACTACCACTACATATCTACAATACAACACATTACTACACCACTACATATCTACAATACAACACATTACTACACCACTACACTACCACTACATATCTACAATACAAAACATTATTACACTACTACACTACCACTACATATCTACAATAAAACACATTATTACACCACTACATATCTACAATACAACACATTATTACACCACTACTATACCACTACATATTTACAATACAACACATTACTACACCACTACACTACCACTACAATACAACACATTACTACACCACTACATATCTACAATACAACACATTATTACACCACTACATATCTACAATAAAACACATTATTACACCACTACACTACCACTACATATCTACAACACATTACTACACCACTACATATCTAAAATACAACACATTATTACACCACTACTCTACCACTAAAGT
This sequence comes from Salmo salar, assembly GCF_965601325.2. NCBI lineage: Eukaryota > Metazoa > Chordata > Actinopteri > Salmoniformes > Salmonidae > Salmo > Salmo salar. Next base: position 184,285,415 of record NC_138291.1, on the reverse strand, counting down.
ACAACACATTATAGCACCACTACACTACCACTACATATCTACAATACAACACATTATTACACCACTACATATCTACAATAAAACACATTGTTACACCACTACATATCTACAATAAACACAGTATTACACCACTACACTACCACTACATATCTACAATACAACACATTACTACACTACTACACTACCACTACATATCTACAATAAAACACATTATTACACCACTACATATCTACAATAAAACACATTATTACACCACTACATATCTACAATAAAACACATTATTACACCACTACACTACCACTACATACCTACAATACAACACACTATTACACCAATACTATACCACTACATATTTACAATACAACACATTATTACACCACTACACTACCACAATACTACCACTACATACCTACAATACAACACACTATTACACCAATACTATACCACTACATATCTACAATACAACACATTATTACACCACTACATATCTACAATAAAACACATTATTCCACCACTACACTACCACTACATACCTACAATACAACACATTATTACACCACTAAACTACCACTACATATCTACAATACAACACATTATTACACCACTACACTACCAATACATATCTACAATACAACACATTATTACACCACTACACTACCACTACATATCTACAATACAACACATTACTACACCACTACACTACCACTACATATCTACAATACAACACATTATTACACCACTACACTACCACTACATATCTACAACACATTACTACACCACTACATATCTAAAATACAACACATTATTACACCACTATTCTACCACTACAATTCAACACATTATAACACCACTACACTACCACTACATATCTACAATACAACACATTATTACACCACTACACTACCACTACATATCTACAATACAACACATTATTACACCACTACACTACCACTACATATCTACAATACAACACATTATTACACCACTACATATCTACAATACAACACATTATTACACCACTACACTACCACTACATATCTACCATACAACACATTATTACACCACTACATATCTACAATACAACACATTACTACACCACTACACTACCACTACATATCTACAATACAAAAAATTATTACACCACTACATATCTACAATACAACGCATTATTACACCACTACTATACCACTACATATTTACAATACAACACATTACTACACCAATACACTACCACTACAATACAACACATTACTACACCACTACATATCTACAATACAACACATTATTACACAACTACATATCTACAATAAAACACATTATTACACCACTACACTACCACTACATATCTACAACACATTACTACACCACTACATATCTAAAATACAACACATTATTACACCACTACTCTACCACTAAAATACAACACATTATAGCACCACTACACTACCACTACATATATACAATACTACACATTATTACACCACTACATATCTACAATAAAACACATTATTACACCACTACATATCTACAATAAAACACATTATTACACCACTACATATCTACAATAAAACACATTATTACACCACTACACTACCACTACATACCTACAATACAACACACTATTACACCAATACTATACCACTACATATTTACAATACAACACATTATTACACCACTACACTACCACAATACTACAACTACATACCTACAATACAACACACTATTACACCAATACTGTACCACTACATATCTACAATACAACACATTATTACACCACTACATATCTACAATAAAACACATTATTCCACCACTACACTACCACTACATACCTACAATACAACACATTATTACACCACTACACTACCACTACATATCTACAATACAACACATTATTACACCACTACACTACCAATACATATCTACAATACAACACATTATTACACCACTACACTACCACTACATATCTACAATACAACACATTACTACACCACTACACTACCACTACATATCTACAATACAACACATTACTACACCACTACACTACCACTACATATCTACAACACATTACTACACCACTACATATCTACAATACAACACATTATTACACCACTACTCTACCACTACAATTCAACACATTATAACACCACTACACTACCACTACATATCTACAATACAACACATTATTACACCACTACACTACCACTACATATCTACAATACAACACATTATTATACCACTACACTACCACTACATATCTACAATACAACACATTATTACACCACTACATATCTACAATACAACACATTATTACACCACTACACTACCACTACATATCTACCATACAACACATTATTACACCACTACATATCTACAATACAACACATTACTACACCACTACACTACCACTACATATCTACAATACAAAAAATTATTACACCACTACATATCTACAATACAACGCATTATTACACCACTACTATACCACTACATATTTACAATACAACACATTACTACACCACTACACTACCACTACAATACAACACATTACTACACCACTACATATCTACAATACAACACATTATTACACAACTACATATCTACAATAAAACACATTATTACACCACTACACTACCACTACATATCTACAACACATTACTACACCACTACATATCTAAAATACAACACATTATTACACCACTACTCTACCACTAAAATACAACACATTATAGCACCACTACACTACCACTACATATATACAATACAACACATTATTACACCACTACATATCTACAATAAAACACATTATTACACCACTACATATCTACAATAAAACACATTATTACACCACAACATATCTACAATAAAACACATTATTACACCACTACACTACCACTACATACCTACAATACAACACACTATTACACCAATACTATACCACTACATATTTACAATACAAAACATTATTACACCACTACATATCTACAATACAACAAATTATTACACCACTACACTACCACTACATATCTACAATACAACACATTATAACACCACTACACTACCACTACATATCTAAAACAAAACACATTATAACACCACTACATATCTACAATACAAGACATTATAACACCACTACACTACCACTACATATCTACAATAAAACACATTATTACACCACTACATACCTACAATACAACACATTAATACACCACTACATATCTACAATACAACACATCATTACACCACTACACTACCACTACATATCTACAATACAACACATTATAACACCACTACTCTACCACTACATATCTACAATACAACACATTATTACACAACTACATATCTACAACACATTACTACACCACTACACTACCACTACATATCTACAATAGAACACATTATTACACCACTACACTACCACTACATATCTACAATACAACACATTACTACACCACTACAATACCACTACATATATACAATACAACACATTATTACACCACTATACTACCACTACATATCTACAATACAACACATTACTACACCACTACACTACCACTACATATCTACAATACAACACATTATTACACCACTACACTACCACTACATATCTACAACACATTACTACACCACTACATATCTAAAATACAACACATTATTACACCACTACTCTACCACTACAATACAACATATTATAACACCACTACACTACCACTACAATACAACACATTATTACACCACTACACTACCACTACATATCTACAATAAAACACATTATTACACCACTACATATCTACAATACAACACATTATTACACCACTACTATACCACTACATATTTACAATACAACACATTACTACACCACTACACTACCACTACAATACAACACATTACTACACCACTACATATCTACAATACAACACATTATTACACCACTACATATCTACAATAAAACACATTATTACACCACTACATATCTACAATAAACACATTATTACACCACTACACTACCACTACATATCTGCAACACATTACTACACCACTACATATCTAAAATACAACACATTATTACACCACTACTCTACCACTAAAATACAACACATTATAGCACCACTACACTACCACTACATATCTACAATACAACACATTATTACACCACTACATATCTACAATAAAACACATTATTACACCACTACATATCTACAATAAACACAGTATTACACCACTACACTACCACTACATATCTACAATACAACACATTACTACACTACTACACTACCACTACATATCTACAATAAAACACATTATTACACCACTACATATCTACAATAAAACACATTATTACACCACTACATATCTACAATAAAACACATTATTACACCACTACACTACCACTACATACCTACAATACAACACACTATTACACCAATACTATACCACTACATATTTACAATACAGCACATTATTACACCACTACACTACCACAATACTACCACTACATACCTACAATACAACACACTATTACACCAATACTATACCACTACATATCTACAATACAACACATTATTACACCACTACATATCTACAATAAAACACATTATTCCACCACTACACTACCACTACATACCTACAATACAACACATTATTACACCACTACACTACCACTACATATCTACAATACAACACATTATTACACCACTACACTACCAATACATATCTACAATACAACACATTATTACACCACTACACTACCACTATATATGTACAATACAACACATTACTACACCACTACACTACCACTACATATCTACAATACAACACATTATTACACCACTACAATACCACTACATATCTACAACACATTACTACACCACTACATATCTACAATACAACACATTATTACACCACTACACTACCAATACATATCTACAATAAAACACATTATTACACCACAACATATCTACAATAAAACACATTATTACACCACTACACTACCACTACATACCTACAATACAACACACTATTACACCAATACTATACCACTACATATTTACAATACAAAACATTATTACACCACTACACTACCACTACATATCTACAATACAACAAATTATTACACCACTACACTACCACTACATATCTACAATACAACACATTATAACACCACTACACTACCACTACATATCTAAAACAAAACACATTATAACACCACTACATATCTACAATACAAGACATTATAACACCACTACACTACCACTACATATCTACAATAAAACACATTATTACACCACTACATACCTACAATACAACACATTAATACACCACTACATATCTACAATACAACACATCATTACACCACTACACTACCACTACATATCTACAATACAACACATTATAACACCACTACTCTACCACTACATATCGACAATACAACACATTAATACCCCCCTACATATCTACAATACAACAAATTACTACACCACTACACTACCACTACATATCTACAATACAACACATTATTACACCACTACATATCTACAACACATTACTACACCACTACACTACCACTACATATCTACAATAGAACACATTATTACACCACTACACTACCACTACATATCTACAATACAACACATCATTACACCACTACACTACCACTACATATCTACAATACAACAAATTACTACACCACTACACTACCACTACATATTTACAATACAACACATTATTACACAACTACATATCTACAACACATTACTACACCACTACACTACCACTACATATCTACAATAGAACACATTATTACACCACTACACTACCACTACATATCTACAATACAACACATTACTACACCACTACAATACCACTACATATATACAATACAACACATTATTACACCACTATACTACCACTACATATCTACAATACAACACATTACTACACCACTACACTACCACTACATATCTACAATACAACACATTATTACACCACTACACTACCACTACATATCTACAACACATTACTACACCACTACATATCTAAAATACAACACATTATTACACCACTACTCTACCACTACAATACAACATATTATAACACCACTACACTACCACTACAATACAACACATTATTACACCACTACACTACCACTACATATCTACAATAAAACACATTATTACACCACTACATATCTACAATACAACACATTATTACACCACTACTATACCACTACATATTTACAATACAACACATTACTACACCACTACACTACCACTACAATACAACACATTACTACACCACTACATATCTACAATACAACACATTATTACACCACTACATATCTACAATAAAACACATTATTACACCACTACATATCTACAATAAACACATTATTACACCACTACACTACCACTACATATCTGCAACACATTACTACACCACTACATATCTAAAATACAACACATTATTACACCACTACTCTACCACTAAAATACAACACATTATAGCACCACTACACTACCACTACATATCTACAATACAACACATTATTACACCACTACATATCTACAATAAAACACATTATTACACCACTACATATCTACAATAAACACAGTATTACACCACTACACTACCACTACATATCTACAATACAACACATTACTACACTACTACACTACCACTACATATCTACAATAAAACACATTATTACACCACTACATATCTACAATAAAACACATTATTACACCACTACATATCTACAATAAAACACATTATTACACCACTACACTACCACTACATACCTACAATACAACACACTATTACACCAATACTATACCACTACATATTTACAATACAGCACATTATTACACCACTACACTACCACAATACTACCACTACATACCTACAATACAACACACTATTACACCAATACTATACCACTACATATCTACAATACAACACATTATTACACCACTACATATCTACAATAAAACACATTATTCCACCACTACACTACCACTACATACCTACAATACAACACATTATTACACCACTACACTACCACTACATATCTACAATACAACACATTATTACACCACTACACTACCAATACATATCTACAATACAACACATTATTACACCACTACACTACCACTATATATGTACAATACAACACATTACTACACCACTACACTACCACTACATATCTACAATACAACACATTATTACACCACTACAATACCACTACATATCTACAACACATTACTACACCACTACATATCTACAATACAACACATTATTACACCACTACACTACCAATACATATCTACAATAAAACACATTATTACACCACAACATATCTACAATAAAACACATTATTACACCACTACACTACCACTACATACCTACAATACAACACACTATTACACCAATACTATACCACTACATATTTACAATACAAAACATTATTACACCACTACACTACCACTACATATCTACAATACAACAAATTATTACACCACTACACTACCACTACATATCTACAATACAACACATTATAACACCACTACACTACCACTACATATCTAAAACAAAACACATTATAACACCACTACATATCTACAATACAAGACATTATAACACCACTACACTACCACTACATATCTACAATAAAACACATTATTACACCACTACATACCTACAATACAACACATTAATACACCACTACATATCTACAATACAACACATCATTACACCACTACACTACCACTACATATCTACAATACAACACATTATAACACCACTACTCTACCACTACATATCGACAATACAACACATTAATACCCCCCTACATATCTACAATACAACAAATTACTACACCACTACACTACCACTACATATCTACAATACAACACATTATTACACCACTACATATCTACAACACATTACTACACCACTACACTACCACTACATATCTACAATAGAACACATTATTACACCACTACACTACCACTACATATCTACAATACAACACATTACTACACCACTACAATACCACTACATATATACAATACAACACATTATTACACCACTATACTACCACTACATATCTACAATACAACACATTACTACACCACTACACTACCACTACATATCTACAATACAACACATTATTAAACTTCTACACTACCACTACATATCTACAACACATTACTACACCACTACATATCTAAAATACAACACATTATTACACCACTACTCTACCACTACAATACAACATATTATAACACCACTACACTACCACTACAATACAACACATTATTACACCACTACACTACCACTACATATCTACAATAAAACACATTATTACACCACTACATATCTACAATACAACACATTATTACACCACTACTATACCACTACATATTTACAATACAACACATTACTACACCACTACACTACCACTACAATACAACACATTACTACACCACTACATATCTACAATACAACACATTATTACACCACTACATATCTACAATAAAACACATTATTACACCACTACATATCTACAATAAACACATTATTACACCACTACACTACCACTACATATCTGCAACACATTACTACACCACTACATATCTAAAATACAACACATTATTACACCACTACTCTACCACTAAAATACAACACATTATAGCACCACTACACTACCACTACATATCTACAATACAACACATTATTACACCACTACATATCTACAATAAAACACATTATTACACCACTACATATCTACAATAAACACAGTATTACACCACTACACTACCACTACATATCTACAATACAACACATTACTACACTACTACACTACCACTACATATCTACAATAAAACACATTATTACACCACTACATATCTACAATAAAACACATTATTACACCACTACATATCTACAATAAAACACATTATTACACCACTACACTACCACTACATACCTACAATACAACACACTATTACACCAATACTATACCACTACATATTTACAATACAGCACATTATTACACCACTACACTACCACAATACTACCACTACATACCTACAATACAACACACTATTACACCAATACTATACCACTACATATCTACAATACAACACATTATTACACCACTACATATCTACAATAAAACACATTATTCCACCACTACACTACCACTACATACCTACAATACAACACATTATTACACCACTACACTACCACTACATATCTACAATACAACACATTATTACACCACTACACTACCAATACATATCTACAATACAACACATTATTACACCACTACACTACCACTATATATGTACAATACAACACATTACTACACCACTACACTACCACTACATATCTACAATACAACACATTATTACACCACTACAATACCACTACATATCTACAACACATTACTACACCACTACATATATAAAATACAACACATTATTACACCACTACTCTACCACTACAATTCAACACATTATAACACCACTACACTACCACTACATATCTACAATACAACACATTATTATACCACTACACTACCACTACATATCTACAATACAACACATTATTACACCACTACACTACCACTACATATCTACAATACAACACATTATTACACCACTACATATCTACAATACAACACATTATTACACCACTACACTACCACTACATATCTACAATACAACACATTATTACACCACTACATATCTACAATACAACACATTACTACACCACTACACTACCACTATATATCTACAATACAACACATTGTTACACCACTACATATCTACAATACAACACATTATTACACCACTACTATACCACTACATATTTACAATACAACACATTACTACACCACTACACTACCACTACAATACAACACATTACTACACCACTACATATCTACAATACAACACATTATTACACCACTACATATCTACAATAAAACACATTATTACACCACTACACCACTACATATCTACAATAAACATATTATTACACCACTACACTACCACTACATATCTACAACACATTACTACACCACTACATATCTAAAATACAACACATTATTACACCACTACTCTACCACTACAATACAACACATTACTACACCACTACACTACCACTACATATCTACAATACAACACATTATTATACCACTACACTACCAATACATATCTACAATACAACACATTATTACACCACTACACTACCACTACATATCTACAATACAACACATTACTACACCACTACACTACCACTACATATCTACAATACAACACATTATTACACCACTACACTACCACTACATATCTACAATACAACACATTACTACACCACTACACTACCACTACATATCTACAATACAACACATTATTACACCACTACACTACCACTACATATCTACAACACATTACTACACCACTACATATATAAAATACAACACATTATTACACCACTACTCTACCACTACAATTCAACACATTATAACACCACTACACTACCACTACATATCTACAATACAACACATTATTACACCACTACACTACCACTACATATCTACAATACAACACATTATTACACCACTACACTACCACTACATATCTACAATACAACACATTATTACACCACTACATATCTACAATACAACACATTATTACACCACTACACTACCACTACATATCTACAATAGAACACATTATTACACCACTACATATCTACAATACACCACATTACTACACCACTACACTACCACTATATATCTACAATACAACACATTATTACACCACTACATATTTACAATACAACACATTATTACACCACTACTATACCACTACATATTTACAATACAACACATTACTACACCACTACACTACCACTACAATACAACACATTACTACACCACTACATATCTACAATACAACACATTATTACACCACTACATATCTACAATAAAACACATTATTACAACACTACACCACTACATATCTACAATAAACATATTATTACACCACTACACTACCACTACATCTCTACAACACATTACTACACCACTACATATCTAAAATACAACACATTATTACACCACTACTCTACCACTACAATACAACATATTATTACACCACTACACTACCACGACATATCTACAATACAACACATTATTACACCACTACACTACCACTACATATCTACAATACAACACATTATTACACCACTACACTACCACTACATATCTACAATACAACACATTACTACACCACTACATATCTACAATACAACACATTACTACACCACTACACTACCACTACATATCTACAATACAAAACATTATTACACTACTACACTACCACTACATATCTACAATAAAAAACATTATTACACCACTACATATCTACAATACAACACATTATTACACCACTACATATCTACAATAAAACACATTATTACACCACTACATATCTACAATAAACACATTATTACACCACTACACTACCACTACATATCTACAACACATTACTACACCACTACATATCTAAAATACAACACATTATTACACCACTACTCTACCACTAAAATACAACACATTATAGCACCACTACACTACCACTACATATCTACAATACAACACATTATTACACCACTACATATCTACAATACAACACATTATTACACCACTACATATCTACAATAAAACACATTATTACACCACTACATATCTACAATAAACACATTATTACACCACTACACTACCACTACATATCTACAACACATTACTACACCACTACATATCTAAAATACAACACATTATTACACCACTACTCTACCACTAAAATACAACACATTATAGCTCCACTACACTACCACTACATATCTACAATACAACACATTATTACACCACTACATATCTACAATACAGCACATTATTACACCACTACACTACCACTACATATCTACAATACATCACATTACTACACCACTACACTTCCACTACAAAACAACACATTATTACACCACTACACTACCACTACATATCTACAATACAACACATTATTACACCACTACACTACCACTACATATCTACAATACAACACATTACTACACCACTACATATCTACAATACAACACATTACTACACCACTACACTACCACTACATATCTACAATACAAAACATTATTACACTACTACACTACCACTACATATCTACAATAAAAAACATTATTACACCACTACATATCTACAATACAACACATTATTAGACCACTACTATACCACTACATATTTACAATACAACACATTACTACACCACTACACTACCACTACAATACAACACATTACTACACCACTACATATCTACAATACAACACATTATTACACCACTACATATCTACAATAAAAAACATTATTACACCACTACATATCTACAATAAACACATTATTACACCACTACACTACCACAACATATCTACAACACATTACTACACCACTACATATCTAAAATACAACACATTATTACACCACTACTCTACCACTAAAATACAACACATTATAGCACCACTACACTACCACTACATATTTACAATACAACACATTATTACACCACTACATATCTACAATAAAACACATTATTACACCACTACATATCTACAATAAAACACATTATTACACCACTACATATCTACAATAAAACACATTATTACACCACTACACTACCACTACATACCTACAATACAACACATTATTACACCAATACTATTCCACTACATATTTACAATACAACACATTATTACACCACTACACTACCACAATACTACCACTACATACCTACAATACAACACACTATTACACCAATACTATACCTCTACATATCTACAATAAAACACATTATTCCACCACTACACTACCACTACATACCTACAATACAACACATTATTACACCACTACACTACCAACACATATCTACAATACAACACATTATTACACCACTACACTACCACTACATATCTACAATACAACACATTACTACACCACTACACTACCACTACATATCTACAATAAAAAACATTATTACACCACTACACTACCACTACATATCTACAACACTTTACTACACCACTACATATCTAAAATACAACACATTATTACACCACTACTCTACCACTACAATACAACACATTATAACACCACTACACTACCACTACATATCTACAATACAACACATTATTACACCACTACACTACCACTACATATCTACAATACAACACATTATTACACCACTACATATCTACAATACAACACATTACTACACCACTACATATCTACAATAAAACACATTATTACACCACTACATATCTACAATAAAACACATTATTACACCACTACACTACCACTACATACCTACAATACAACACACTATTACACCAATACTATACCACTACATATTTACAATACAGCACATTATTACACCACTACACTACCACAATACTACCACTACATATCTACAATACAACACACTATTACACCAATACTATACCACTACATATCTACAATACAACACATTATTACACCACTACATATCTACAATAAAACACATTATTCCACCACTACACTACCACTACATACCTACAATACAACACATTATTACACCACTACTCTACCACTACAATTCAACACATTATAACACCACTACACTACCACTACATATCTACAATACAACACATTATTACACCACTACACTACCACTACATATCTACAATACAACACATTATTACACCACTACACTACCACTACATATCTACAATACAACACATTATTACACCACTACATATCTACAATACAACACATTATTACACCACTACACTACCACTACATATCTACAATAAAACACATTATTACACCACTACATATCTACAATACAACACATTACTACACCACTACACTACCACTATATATCTACAATACAACACATTATTACACCACTACATATCTACAATACAACACATTATTACACCACTACTATACCACTACATATTTACAATACAACACATTACTACACCACTACACTACCACTACAATACAACACATTACTACACCACTACATATCTACAATACAACACATCATTACACCACTACATATCTACAATAAAACACATTATTACACCACTACACCACTACATATCTACAATAAACATATTATTACACCACTACACTACCACTACATATCTACAACACATTACTACACCACTACATATCTAAAATACAACACATTATTACACCACTACTCTACCACTACAATACAACACATTACTACACCACTACACTACCACTACATATCTACAATACAACACATTATTATACCACTACACTACCAATACATATCTACAATACAACACATTATTACATCACTACACTACCACTACATATCTACAATACAACACATTATTACACCACTACACTACCACTACATATCTACAACACATTACTACACCACTACATATATAAAATACAACACATTATTACACCACTACTCTACCACTACAATTCAACACATTATAACACCACTACACTACCACTACATATCTACAATACAACACATTATTACACCACTACACTACCACTACATATCTACAATACAACACATTATTACACCACTACACTACCACTACATATCTACAATACAACACATTATTACACCACTACATATCTACAATACAACACATTATTACACCACTACACTACCACTACATATCTACAATAGAACACATTATTACACCACTACATATCTACAATACAACACATTACTACACCACTACACTACCACTATATATCTACAATACAACACATTATTACACCACTACATATTTACAATACAACACATTATTACACCACTACTATACCACTACATATTTACAATACAACACATTACTACACCACTACACTACCACTACAATACAACACATTACTACACCACTACATATCTACAATACAACACATTATTACACCACTACATATCTACAATAAAACACATTATTACAACACTACACCACTACATATATACAATAAACATATTATTACACCACTACACTACCACTACATATCTACAACACATTACTACACCACTACATATCTAAAATACAACACATTATTACACCACTACTCTACCACTACAATACAACACATTATAACACCACTACACTACCACTACATATCTACAATACAACATATTATTACACCACTACACTACCACGACATATCTACAATACAACACATTATTACACCACTACACTACCACTACATATCTACAATACAACACATTATTACACCACTACACTACCACTACATATCTACAATACAACACATTACTACACCACTACATATCTACAATACAACACATTACTACACCACTACACTACCACTACATATCTACAATACAAAACATTATTACACTACTACACTACCACTACATATCTACAACAAAAAACATTATTACACCACTACATATCTACAATACAACACATTATTACACCACTACATATCTACAATAAAACACATTATTACACCACTACATATCTACAATAAACACATTATTACACCACTACACTACCACTACATATCTACAACACATTACTACACCACTACATATCTAAAATACAACACATTATTACACCACTACTCTACCACTAAAATACAACACATTATAGCACCACTACACTACCACTACATATCTACAATACAACACATTATTACACCACTACATATCTACAATACAACACATTATTACACCACTACATATCTACAATAAAACACATTATTACACCACTACATATCTACAATAAACACATTATTACACCACTACACTACCACTACATATCTACAACACATTACTACACCACTACATATCTAAAATACAACACATTATTACACCACTACTCTACCACTAAAATACAACACATTATAGCTCCACTACACTACCACTACATATCTACAATACAACACATTATTACACCACTACATATCTACAATACAGCACATTATTACACCACTACACTACCACTACATATCTACAATACATCACATTACTACACCACTACACTTCCACTACAAAACAACACATTATTACACCACTACACTACCACTACATATCTACAATACAACACATTATTACACCACTACACTACCACTACATATCTACAATACAACACATTACTACACCACTACATATCTACAATACAACACATTACTACACCACTACACTACCACTACATATCTACAATACAAAACATTATTTCACTACTACACTACCACTACATATCTACAATAAAAAACATTATTACACCACTACATATTTTCAATACAACACATTATTAGACCACTACTATACCACTACATATTTACAATACAACACATTACTACACCACTACACTACCACTACAATACAACACATTACTACACCACTACATATCTACAATACAACACATTATTACACCACTACATATCTACAATAAAACACATTATTACACCACTACATATCTACAATAAACACATTATTACACCACTACACTACCACAACATATCTACAACACATTACTACACCACTACATATCTAAAATACGACACATTATTACACCACTACTCTACCACTAAAATACAACACATTATAGCACCACTACACTACCACTACATATTTACAATACAACACATTATTACACCACTACATATCTACAATAAAACACATTATTACACCACTACATATCTACAATAAAACACATTATTACACCACTACATATCTACAATAAAACACATTATTACACCACTACACTACCACTACATACCTACAATACAACACACTATTACACCAATACTATTCCACTACATATTTACAATACAACACATTATTACACCACTACACTACCACAATACTACCACTACATACCTACAATACAACACACTATTACACCAATACTATACCTCTACATATCTACAATAAAACACATTATTCCACCACTACACTACCACTACATACCTACAATACAACACATTATTACACCACTACACTACCAATACATATCTACAATACAACACATTATTACACCACTACACTACCACTACATATCTACAATACAACACATTACTACACCACTACACTACCACTACATATCTACAATACAACACATTATTACACCACTACACTACCACTACATATCTACAACACTTTACTACACCACTACATATCTAAAATACAACACATTATTACACCACTACTCTACCACTACAATACAACACATTATAACACCACTACACTACCACTACATATCTACAATACAACACATTATTACACCACTACACTACCACTACATATCTACAATACAACACATTATTACACCACTACACTACCACTACATATCTACAATACAACACATTATTACACCACTACATATCTACAATACAACACATTATTACACCACTACACTACCACTACATATCTACAATACAACACATTATTACACCACTACATATCTACAATACAACACATTACTACACCACTACACTACCGCTACATATCTACAATACAACACATTATTACACCACTACATATCTACAATAAAACACATTATTACACCACTACATATCTACAATAAACATATTATTACACCACTACACTACCACTACATATCTACAATACAACACATTATTACACCACTACACTACCACTACATATCTACAATACAACACATTACTACACCACTACATATCTACAATACAACACATTATTACACCACTACACTACCACTACATATCTACAATACAACACATTACTACACTACTACACTACCACTAGATATCTACAATAAAACACATTATTACACCACT
This sequence comes from Salmo salar, assembly GCF_965601325.2. Taxonomy (NCBI): domain Eukaryota; kingdom Metazoa; phylum Chordata; class Actinopteri; order Salmoniformes; family Salmonidae; genus Salmo; species Salmo salar. The sequence goes on along the minus strand of NC_138291.1, from coordinate 184,267,507 downwards.
ACATATCTACAATAAAACACATTATTACACCACTACATATCTACAATAACACACATTATTACACCACTACACTACCACTACATACCTACAATACAACACACTATTACACCAATACTATACCACTACATATTTACAATACAACACATTATTACACCACTACACTACCACTACATATCTACAATACAACACATTATTACACCACTACACTACCACTACATATCTACAATACAACACATTATTACACCACTACACTACCACTACATATCTACAATACAACACATTATTACACCACTACACTACCACTATATATCTACAATACAACACATTATTACACCAATACTATACCACTACATATTTACAATACAACACATTATTACACCACTACACTACCACTACATATCTACAATACAAAACATTATTACACCACTACATATCTACAATACAACACATTATTACACCACTACACTACCACTACATATCTACAATACAACACATTATTACACCACTACATATCTATAATACAACACATTATTACACCACTACACTACCACTACATATCTACAATACAACACATTATTACACCACTACATATCTACAATACAACACATTACTACACCACTACACTACCGCTACATATCTACAATACAACACATTATTACACCACTACATATCTACAATAAAACACATTATTACACCACTACATATCTACAATAAACATATTATTACACCACTACACTACCACTACATATCTACAATACAACACATTATTACACCACTACACTACCACTACATATCTACAATACAACACATTACTACACCACTACATATCTACAATACAACACATTATTACACCACTACACTACCACTACATATCTACAATACAACACATTACTACACTACTACACTACCACTAGATATCTACAATAAAACACATTATTACACCACTACATATCTACAATAAAACACATTATTACACCACTACATATCTACAATAACACACATTATTACACCACTACACTACCACTACATACCTACAATACAACACATTATTACACCACTACATATCTACAATACAACACATTATTACACCACTACACTACCACTACATATCTACAATAGAACACATTATTACACCACTACATATCTACAATACAACACATTACTACACCACTACACTACCACTATATATCTACAATACAACACATTATTACACCACTACATATTTACAATACAACACATTATTACACCACTACTATACCACTACATATTTACAATACAACACATTACTACACCACTACACTACCACTACAATACAACACATTACTACACCACTACATATCTACAATACAACACATTATTACACCACTACATATCTACAATAAAACACATTATTACAACACTACACCACTACATATATACAATAAACATATTATTACACCACTACACTACCACTACATATCTACAACACATTACTACACCACTACATATCTAAAATACAACACATTATTACACCACTACTCTACCACTACAATACAACACATTATAACACCACTACACTACCACTACATATCTACAATACAACATATTATTACACCACTACACTACCACGACATATCTACAATACAACACATTATTACACCACTACACTACCACTACATATCTACAATACAACACATTATTACACCACTACACTACCACTACATATCTACAATACAACACATTACTACACCACTACATATCTACAATACAACACATTACTACACCACTACACTACCACTACATATCTACAATACAAAACATTATTACACTACTACACTACCACTACATATCTACAACAAAAAACATTATTACACCACTACATATCTACAATACAACACATTATTACACCACTACATATCTACAATAAAACACATTATTACACCACTACATATCTACAATAAACACATTATTACACCACTACACTACCACTACATATCTACAACACATTACTACACCACTACATATCTAAAATACAACACATTATTACACCACTACTCTACAACTAAAATACAACACATTATAGCACCACTACACTACCACTACATATCTACAATACAACACATTATTACACCACTACATATCTACAATACAACACATTATTACACCACTACATATCTACAATAAAACACATTATTACACCACTACATATCTACAATAAACACATTATTACACCACTACACTACCACTACATATCTACAACACATTACTACACCACTACATATCTAAAATACAACACATTATTACACCACTACTCTACCACTAAAATACAACACATTATAGCTCCACTACACTACCACTACATATCTACAATACAACACATTATTACACCACTACATATCTACAATACAGCACATTATTACACCACTACACTACCACTACATATCTACAATACATCACATTACTACACCACTACACTTCCACTACAAAACAACACATTATTACACCACTACACTACCACTACATATCTACAATACAACACATTATTACACCACTACACTACCACTACATATCTACAATACAACACATTACTACACCACTACATATCTACAATACAACACATTACTACACCACTACACTACCACTACATATCTACAATACAAAACATTATTTCACTACTACACTACCACTACATATCTACAATAAAAAACATTATTACACCACTACATATTTTCAATACAACACATTATTAGACCACTACTATACCACTACATATTTACAATACAACACATTACTACACCACTACACTACCACTACAATACAACACATTACTACACCACTACATATCTACAATACAACACATTATTACACCACTACATATCTACAATAAAACACATTATTACACCACTACATATCTACAATAAACACATTATTACACCACTACACTACCACAACATATCTACAACACATTACTACACCACTACATATCTAAAATACGACACATTATTACACCACTACTCTACCACTAAAATACAACACATTATAGCACCACTACACTACCACTACATATTTACAATACAACACATTATTACACCACTACATATCTACAATAAAACACATTATTACACCACTACATATCTACAATAAAACACATTATTACACCACTACATATCTACAATAAAACACATTATTACACCACTACACTACCACTACATACCTACAATACAACACACTATTACACCAATACTATTCCACTACATATTTACAATACAACACATTATTACACCACTACACTACCACAATACTACCACTACATACCTACAATACAACACACTATTACACCAATACTATACCTCTACATATCTACAATAAAACACATTATTCCACCACTACACTACCACTACATACCTACAATACAACACATTATTACACCACTACACTACCAATACATATCTACAATACAACACATTATTACACCACTACACTACCACTACATATCTACAATACAACACATTACTACACCACTACACTACCACTACATATCTACAATACAACACATTATTACACCACTACACTACCACTACATATCTACAACACTTTACTACACCACTACATATCTAAAATACAACACATTATTACACCACTACTCTACCACTACAATACAACACATTATAACACCACTACACTACCACTACATATCTACAATACAACACATTATTACACCACTACACTACCACTACATATCTACAATACAACACATTATTACACCACTACACTACCACTACATATCTACAATACAACACATTATTACACCACTACATATCTACAATACAACACATTATTACACCACTACACTACCACTACATATCTACAATACAACACATTATTACACCACTACATATCTACAATACAACACATTACTACACCACTACACTACCGCTACATATCTACAATACAACACATTATTACACCACTACATATCTACAATAAAACACATTATTACACCACTACATATCTACAATAAACATATTATTACACCACTACACTACCACTACATATCTACAATACAACACATTATTACACCACTACACTACCACTACATATCTACAATACAACACATTACTACACCACTACATATCTACAATACAACACATTATTACACCACTACACTACCACTACATATCTACAATACAACACATTACTACACTACTACACTACCACTAGATATCTACAATAAAACACATTATTACACCACTACATATCTACAATAAAACACATTATTACACCACTACATATCTACAATAACACACATTATTACACCACTACACTACCACTACATACCTACAATACAACACACTATTACACCAATACTATACCACTACATATTTACAATACAACACATTATTACACCACTACACTACCACTACATATCTACAATACAACACATTATTACACCACTACACTACCACTACATATCTACAATACAACACATTATTACACCACTACACTACCACTACATATCTACAATACAACACATTATTACACCACTACACTACCACTATATATCTACAATACAACACATTATTACACCAATACTATACCACTACATATTTACAATACAACACATTATTACACCACTACACTACCACTACATATCTACAATACAAAACATTATTACACCACTACATATCTACAATACAACACATTATTACACCACTACACTACCACTACATATCTACAATACAACACATTATTACACCACTACATATCTATAATACAACACATTATTACACCACTACACTACCACTACATATCTACAATACAACACATTATTACACCACTACATATCTACAATACAACACATTACTACACCACTACACTACCGCTACATATCTACAATACAACACATTATTACACCACTACATATCTACAATAAAACACATTATTACACCACTACATATCTACAATAAACATATTATTACACCACTACACTACCACTACATATCTACAATACAACACATTATTACACCACTACACTACCACTACATATCTACAATACAACACATTACTACACCACTACATATCTACAATACAACACATTATTACACCACTACACTACCACTACATATCTACAATACAACACACTACTACACTACTACACTACCACTAGATATCTACAATAAAACACATTATTACACCACTACATATCTACAATAAAACACATTATTACACCACTACATATCTACAATAACACACATTATTACACCACTACACTACCACTACATACCTACAATACAACACACTATTACACCAATACTATACCACTACATATTTACAATACAACACATTATTACACCACTACACTACCACTACATATCTACAATACAACACATTATTACACCACTACACTACCACTACATATCTACAATACAACACATTATTACACCACTACACTACCACTACATATCTACAATACAACACATTATTACACCACTACACTACCACTACTTATCTACAACACATCACATTATTACACCACTACATATCTACAATACAACACATTATTACACCACTACACTACCTCTACATATCTACAATACAACACACTATTACACCACTACATATCTACAATACAACACATTATTACACCACTACACTACCACTACATATGTATAATACAACACATTATTACAACACTACACTACCACTACATATCTACAATACAACACATTACTACACCACTACACTACCACTACATATCTACAATACAACACATTATAACACCACTACATATCTACAATACAACATGTATAATACCACATACAACAATATTACAACATTACTGTGTACCTGTGTGTAGAGTTTTTGTTTTAGTATATGTCTGTTCCTGTGTGTTCTCTCTTCACAGTCCGCTCTGTTCAATAACATTTATTTTTTAACTTTTTAAATCTGATTCTACTGCTTACATCAATTACCTGACATGGAATTGATTTCTATGTAGTCATGGCTGTATGTAGTACTGTGCGCCTCCCATAGTCTGTTCTAGTCTTTGGGAGTGTGAAGAGACCTCTAGTGGGTGGCTGAGCTGTGTGCTAGTAGTTTAAACAGACAGTTCTGTGCATTCAGCTTTTCTAAACTTATTGAAAAACCAGTAGTGATGAAGTCAGTCTCTCTTCCACTTTGAGCCAGGAGAGATTGACATGATATTAATTGTTAGCGCTCCGTCTACATTTAAGGGCCAGCCGTGCTTCCCTGTGTATCTTTCTGTTTACCTGAAATAAGTAGGTTTCTTATTTTAAATGTAGCTTTACCAGTCTGACTGCAGAGAGGTTTCAGAGCTGGTTTCAGAGTCTTGCTCGATAAATACAAGGTCCAATGATGAATATAAGTGTATCCTGGTGCTCCATGAAACACAGCAGGTAAAAAAGGCAATACAGGAACAAAAGAAACTTCATATTCTGTTGATGTTAGCAGCTTTTTATGGATCCCATATCAGGAGTTACTCGATTAAAGGCTGTTTCACATCGTATAGATTCCTACTTAAACGTCTCAGGACCCGTAATTATTTATTGATGTCTGTTTTAATCTACATCTGCTATGAGGAGGTCCACTGTGCCTGTTCCCCATGTGTACCCATTCACATTGCTTGGTCAATAGACTCAGTGGGGTTGATTTGAACAGGAGAGTTTAGAGGCTGTATACAGGAAGACCAGAACAGGAGAGGTCAGAGATGTAAATGGAAAGATGTGAACAGGAGAGGTCAGAGGCTGTGTATGGAAAGAGGTCAGAGGAATAGACTATATACACTAAACAGAAGAGGAAAAGACTATATACAGTTGAAGTCTGAAGTTTACATACACTTAGGTTGGAGTCACTAAAACTCGTTTTTCAACCACTCCACAAATGTCTTGTTAACAAACTATAGATTTAGCATGTCGGTTAGGACTTTGTACATGACACAAGACATTTTTTCCAACAATTGTTTACAGACAGATTATTTCACTTATAATTCATTGTATCACAATTCCAGTGGGTCAGAAGTTTACATACACTAAGTTGCCTTTAAACACTTCTTAGGGATAGTCCCCTTTTTAAAAAATGTTGCCTAAAATGACATACCCAAATCTAACTGCCTGTAGCAAGGATATGCAAATTATTGGTACAATTTGAAAGGAAACACTTTGAAGTTTGTGGAAATGTGAATTGAATGTAGGAGAATATAACAACAGATCCAACGTTGTTTTTTGGTATTTTCTTTCTACCACCATCTTTGAAAAGCAACAGAAAGGTCCCAAGTTTCAGACTGATAACTTGACGTATGAGCAAGCTACAAGTCATTTGGTGAGAAGTCTCCCAGGCACATTTGGGCAAATCGTGAAGGACACATTTACATTAACATTGCATTTTTCTGCAAGAATATCGTCAAATCTGTATACTTGGACTTTGATTTAGCTTTTCCAGTATTAGTAGCCATATTGTAAGTTCAACATTTGCAAAACACACAGTTTTCGTAACTTCATGACTCTCCATATTCTTATATTTTTTGTCCAACAGGAAAAGGCTTGCTGTCACACAAGGTTAGCAGCAACATTTTGTGACAGGTACGGGGTTTCTGCATAAAGCCCCGCTTATTGGCTATCTAGCTAGCTTTGTTTGACCCCGATTGGTGCTGGTTTGACAAAGTTAGTCAATCAAGTGAAGACCGCCCGTGTCATTGGCGTGCCATGAAGGCGTCGCTCTCTGATCAAATTTGGTCTCCTATAGGATATACTACACCCCTAATGATATAGTGAAGTCTGGTTATGTTCTAGGATCTCTGTGGAATAAATACGAACGTAATTTGACTGGTTGAAACAATGTTTATGGTTAGATTTTCACAGATTCCTTTCTTTGCAAATTGAACGAGTGGAAATTCGAAATTGACCGTGCATTCTATATGGACCTTTTAGGATATGAAAAAGGATTTTATCTAACAAAACAACACTTCATGTTATCTCTGGGATCCATTGGATGATAAATCTGAGCAAGAATTCAGAATGTAAGTACACATTTCACCTTCAGAGGTGAATTTATCAAACCTATCGCGGTGAAAAAAGTGTTTTGTTGTTAGTAGCTCTCCTCAAACAATAGCATGGCATTTTTTTTTTCGCACTAATAGCTACTGTAAATTGGACCTCCACAAGTCTGTTTCATCCTTGGGAGCAATTTCCAAATGCCTGAATGTACCACGTTCATCTGTACAAACAACAGTATGCAAGTATAAACACCAAGGGACCAGGCAGCTGTCATACCGCTCAGGAAGGAGACGCGTTCTGTCTCCAAGAGATGAACATACTTTGGTGCGAAAAGAGCAATTAAATCCCAGAACAACAGCAAAGGACCTTGTGAAGATGCTGGAGGAAACAGGTACAAAAGTATCTATATCCACAGTAAAACGAGTCCTATATCGACATAACCTGAATGGCCGCTCAGCAAGGTAGAAGCTACTGCTCCAAAACCGGCATAAAAAAGCCAGGCTACGGTTTGCAATTGCACATGTGGACAAAGATCGTGCTTTTTGCAGAAATGTCCTCTGGTCTGATGCAACAAAAATGGAACTGTTTGGCCATAATGACCATCATTACGGGGGAAAAAAATGTATGAATATGTATGAAATGTATGCATTCACTACTGTAAGTCGCTCTGGATAAGAGCGTCTGCTAAATGACTCAAATGTAAAAATGTTTAAAAAAATTATGTTTGGAGGAAAAAGGGGGACGCTTGCAAGCCAAATAACACCATCCCAATCATGAAGCACGGGTGTGGCAGCATCATGTTGTGGGGGTGCTTTGTTGCAGGAAGGACTGGTGCACTTCACAAAATAGATGACATCATGAGGGAGGAAAATTATGTGGATATATTGAAGCAACATCTCAAGACATCAGTCAGGAAGTTAAAGCTTGGTCGCAAATGGGTCTTCCAAATGGACAATGACCCCAAGCATACTTCCAAAATTGTAGCAAAATGGCCATCACAAAGGCCTGACCTCAATCCTATAGAACATTTGTGGGCAGAAATGAAAATGAGTGTGCGAGCAAGGAGGCCTACAAACCTGAGCTCTGTCAGGAGGAATGGGCCAAAATTCACCTAACTTAATGTGGGAAGCTAGTGGAAGGCTACCCGAAATGTTTGACTCAATTTAAACAATTTAAAGGCAACGCTAACAAATACTAATTGGGTGTATGTAAACTTTTGACCGACAAATTGTGATGAAAGAAATAAAAGCTGAAATAAATCACTCTCTACTATTATTCTGACATTTCACATTCTTAAAATAAAGTGGTGATTCTAACTAACCTAAGACAGGGAATTCTTACTAGGATGAAATGTAAAGAATTGTGAAAAACTGAGATTAAATGCATTTGGCTAAGGTGTATGTAAACTTCCAACATCAAGTGTACTAAACTTGAGAGGAATAATCTATATACTAAACAGAAGAGAGGAATAGACTATACACTAAACAGAAGAGAGGAATAGTCTATATACTAAACAGAAGAGAGGAATGGACTATATACTAAACAGAATAGGAATGGACTATATACTAAACAGAAGAGGAATAGACTATACACTAAACAGAATAGGAATAGACTATATACTAAACAGAAGAGAGGAATAGACTATATACTAAACAGAATAGGAATAGACTATATACTAAACAGAAGAGAGGAATAGACTATATACTAAACAGAAGAGGAATAGACTATACACTAAACAGAATAGGAATAGACTATATACTAAACAGAAGAGAGGAATAGACTATATACTAAACAGAATAGGAATGGACTATATACTAAACAGAAGAGAGGAATAGACTATACACTAAACAGAAGAGAGGAATAGTCTATATACTAAACAGAAGAGAGGAATGGACTATATACTAAACAGAATAGGAATGGACTATATACTAAACAGAAGAGGAATAGACTATACACTAAACAGAATAGGAATAGACTATATACTAAACAGAAGAGAGGAATAGACTATATACTAAACAGAATAGGAATAGACTATATACTAAACAGAAGAGAGGAATAGACTATATGCTAAACAGAAGAGGAATAGACTATACACTAAACAGAATAGGAATAGACTATATACTAAACAGAAGAGAGGAATAGACTATATACTAAACAGAATAGGAATGGACTATATACTAAACAGAAGAGAGGAATAGACTATATACTAAACAGAATAGGAATAGTCTATATACTAAACAGAAGAGAGGAATAGACTATATACTAAACAGAATAGGAATGGACTATATACTAAACAGAATAGGAATAGACTATATACTAAACAGAATAGGAATAGTCTATATACTAAACAGAAGAGAGGAATAGACTATATACTAAACAGAATAGGAACAGACTATATACTAAACAGAAGAGAGGAATAGTCTATATACTAAACTTGAGAGGAATAGTCTATATACTAAACAGAATAGGAATGGACTATATACTAAACAGAAGAGAGGAATAGACTATACACTAAACAGAAGAGAGGAATAGTCTATATACTAAACAGAAGAGAGGAATGGACTATATACTAAACAGAATAGGAATGGACTATATACTAAAGAGAAGAGGAATAGACTATACACTAAACAGAATAGGAATAGACTATATACTAAACAGAAGAGAGGAATAGACTATATACTAAACAGAATAGGAATAGACTATATACTAAACAGAAGAGAGGAATAGACTATATACTAAACAGAAGAGGAATAGACTATACACTAAACAGAATAGGAATAGACTATATGCTAAACAGAAGAGAGGAATAGACTATATACAAAACAGAATAGGAATGGACTATATACTAAACAGAAGAGAGGAATAGACTATATACTAAACAGAATAGGAATAGTCTATATACTAAAAAGAAGAGAGGAATAGACTATATACTAAACAGAATAGGAATAGACTATATACTAAACAGAATAGGAATAGACTATATACTAAACAGAATAGGAATAGTATATATACTAAACAGAATAGGAATAGACTATATGCTAAACAGAAGAGGAATAGACTATACACTAAACAGAATAGGAATAGACTATATACTAAACAGAAGAGAGGAATAGACTATATACTAAACAGAATAGGAATGGACTATATACTAAACAGAAGAGAGGAATAGACTATATACTAAACAGAATAGGAATAGTCTATATACTAAACAGAAGAGAGGAATAGACTATATACTAAACAGAATAGGAATGGACTATATACTAAACAGAATAGGAATAGACTATATACTAAACAGAATAGGAATAGTCTATATACTAAACAGAAGAGAGGAATAGACTATATACTAAACAGAATAGGAACAGACTATATACTAAACAGAAGAGAGGAATAGTCTATATACTAAACTTGAGAGGAATAGTCTATATACTAAACAGAATAGGAATGGACTATATACTAAACAGAAGAGAGGAATAGACTATACACTAAACAGAAGAGAGGAATAGTCTATATACTAAACAGAAGAGAGGAATGGACTATATACTAAACAGAATAGGAATGGACTATATACTAAAGAGAAGAGGAATAGACTATACACTAAACAGAATAGGAATAGACTATATACTAAACAGAAGAGAGGAATAGACTATATACTAAACAGAATAGGAATAGACTATATACTAAACAGAAGAGAGGAATAGACTATATACTAAACAGAAGAGGAATAGACTATACACTAAACAGAATAGGAATAGACTATATGCTAAACAGAAGAGAGGAATAGACTATATACAAAACAGAATAGGAATGGACTATATACTAAACAGAAGAGAGGAATAGACTATATACTAAACAGAATAGGAATAGTCTATATACTAAAAAGAAGAGAGGAATAGACTATATACTAAACAGAATAGGAATAGACTATATACTAAACAGAATAGGAATAGACTATATACTAAACAGAATAGGAATAGTATATATACTAAACAGAATAGGAATAGACTATATACTAAACAGAAGAGAGGAATAGACTATATACTAAACAGAAGAGAGGAATAGACTATATACTAAACAGAATAGGAATGGACTATATACTAAACAGAATAGGAATAGACTATATACTAAACAGAATAGGAATAGTCTATATACTAAACAGAAGAGAGGAATAGACTATATACTAAACATAATAGGAATAGACTATATACTAAACAAAACAGAGGAATAGTCTATATACTAAACTTGAGAGGAATAGTCAATATACTAAACAGAATAGGAATGGACTATATACTAAACAGAATAGGAATGGACTATATACTAAACAGAATAGTAATAGACTATATACTAAACAGAATAGGAATGGACTATATACTAAACAGAATAGGAATAGACTATATACTAAACAGAATAGGAATAGTCTATATACTAAACAGAAGAGAGGAATAGTCTATATACTAAACAGAATAGGAATAGACTATATACTAAACGGAAGAGAGGAATAGTCTATATACTAAACAGAATAGGAATGGACTATATACTAAACAGAAGAGAGGAATAGACTATATACTAAACAGAATAGGAATAGTCTATATACTAAACAGAAGAGAGGAATAGACTATATACTAAACAGAATAGGAATGGACTATATACTAAACAGAATAGGAATAGTCTATATACTAAACAGAAGAGAGGAATAGACTATATACTAAAGAGAATAGGCATAGACTATATACTAAACAGAAGAGAGGAATAGACTATACACTAAACAGAATAGGAATAGACTATATACTAAACAGAATAGGAATAGACTATATACTAAACAGAATAGGAATAGTATATATACTAAACAGAATAGGAATAGACTATATACTAAACAGAAGATAGGAATAGACTATATACTAAACAGAATAGGAATGGACTATATACTAAACAGAATAGGAATAGACTATATACTAAACAGAAGAGAGGAATAGACTATATACTAAACAGAATAGGAATGGACTATATACTAAACAGAAGAGAGGAATAGACTATATACTAAACAGAAGAGAGGAATAGACTATATACTAAACAGAAGAGAGGAATACACTATATACTAAACAGAATAGGAATGGACTATATACTAAACAGAAGAGAGGAATAGACTATATACTAAACAGAAGAGAGGAATAGACTATATACTAAACAGAATAGGAATAGACTATATACTAAACACAATAGGAATAGACTATATGCTAAACAGAAGAGAGGAATAGACTATATACAAAACAGAATAGGAATGGACTATATACTAAACAGAAGAGAGGAATAGACTATATACTAAACAGAATAGGAATAGTCTATATACTAAAAAGAAGAGAGGAATAGACTATATACTAAACAGAATAGGAATAGACTATATACTAAACAGAATAGGAATAGACTATATACTAAACAGAATAGGAATAGTATATATACTAAACAGAATAGGAATAGACTATATACTAAACAGAAGAGAGGAATAGACTATATACTAAACAGAAGAGAGGAATAGACTATATACTAAACAGAATAGGAATGGACTATATACTAAACAGAATAGGAATAGACTATATACTAAACAGAATAGGAATAGTCTATATACTAAACAGAAGAGAGGAATAGACTATATACTAAACATAATAGGAATAGTCTATATACTAAACTTGAGAGGAATAGTCAATATACTAAACAGAATAGGAATGGACTATATACTAAACAGAATAGGAATGGACTATATACTAAACAGAATAGTAATAGACTATATACTAAACAGAATAGGAATGGACTATATACTAAACAGAATAGGAATAGACTATATACTAAACAGAATAGGAATAGTCTATATACTAAACAGAAGAGAGGAATAGTCTATATACTAAACAGAATAGGAATAGACTATATACTAAACGGAAGAGAGGAATAGTCTATATACTAAACAGAATAGGAATGGACTATATACTAAACAGAAGAGAGGAATAGACTATATACTAAACAGAATAGGAATAGTCTATATACTAAACAGAAGAGAGGAATAGACTATATACTAAACAGAATAGGAATGGACTATATACTAAACAGAATAGGAATAGTCTATATACTAAACAGAAGAGAGGAATAGACTATATACTAAAGAGAATAGGAATAGACTATATACTAAACAGAAGAGAGGAATAGACTATACACTAAACAGAATAGGAATAGACTATATACTAAACAGAATAGGAATAGACTATATACTAAACAGAATAGGAATAGTATATATACTAAACAGAATAGGAATAGACTATATACTAAACAGAAGATAGGAATAGACTATATACTAAACAGAAGAGAGGAATAGACTATATACTAAACAGAATAGGAATGGACTATATACTAAACAGAATAGGAATAGACTATATACTAAACAGAATAGGAATAGTCTATATACTAAACAGAAGAGAGGAATAGACTATATACTAAACATAATAGGAATAGACTATATACTAAACAGAAGAGAGGAATAGTCTATTTACTAAACTTGAGAGGAATAGTCTATATACTAAACAGAATAGGAATGGACTATATACTAAAGAGAATAGGAATGGACTATATACTAAACAGAATAGGAATAGACTATATACTAAACAGAATAGGAATGGACTATATACTAAACAGAATAGGAATGGACTATATATTAAACAGAATAGGAATAGTCTATATACTAAACAGAAGAGAGGAATAGTCTATATACTAAACCGAATAGGAATAGACTATATACTAAACGGAAGAGAGGAATAGTCTATATACTAAACAGAATAGGAATGGACTATATACTAAACAGAATAGGAATAGACTATATACTAAACAGAATAGGAATAGTCTATATACTAAACAGAAGAGAGGAATAGACTATATACTAAAGAGAATAGGAATAGACTGTATACTAAACAGAAGAGAGGAATAGTCTATATACTAAACAGAATAGGAATGGACTATATACTAAACAGAAAAGAGGAATAGACTATATACTAAACAGAATAGGAATGGACTATATACTAAACAGAAGAGAGGAATAGACTATATACTAAACAGAATAGGAATAGTCTATATACTAAACAGAAGAGAGGAATAGACTATATACTAAACAGAATAGGAATGGACTATATACTAAACAGAATAGGAATAGTCTATATACTAAACAGAAGAGAGGAATAGACTATATACTAAACAGAATAGGAATAGTCTATATACTAAACAGAATAGGAATAGACTATATACTAAACAGAATAGGAATAGTATATATACTAAACAGAATAGGAATAGACTATATACTAAACAGAAGATAGGAATAGACTATATACTAAACAGAATAGGAATGGACTATATACTAAACAGAATAGGAATAGACTATATACTAAACAGAATAGGAATAGTCTATATACTAAACAGAAGAGAGGAATAGACTATATACTAAACATAATAGGAATAGACTATATACTAAACAGAAGAGAGGAATAGTCTATTTACTAAACTTGAGAGGAATAGTCTATATACTAAACAGAATAGGAATGGACTATATACTAAAGAGAATAGGAATGGACTATATACTAAACAGAATAGGAATAGACTATATACTAAACAGAATAGGAATGGACTATATACTAAACAGAATAGGAATGGACTATATATTAAACAGAATAGGAATAGTCTATATACTAAACAGAAGAGAGGAATAGTCTATATACTAAACCGAATAGGAATAGACTATATACTAAACGGAAGAGAGGAATAGTCTATATACTAAACAGAATAGGAATGGACTATATACTAAACAGAATAGGAATAGACTATATACTAAACAGAATAGGAATAGTCTATATACTAAACAGAAGAGAGGAATAGACTATATACTAAAGAGAATAGGAATAGACTATATACTAAACAGAAGAGAGGAATAGTCTATATACTAAACAGAATAGGAATGGACTATATACTTAACAGTAAAGAGGAATAGACTATATACTAAACAGAATAGGAATGGACTATATACTAAACAGAAGAGAGGAATAGACTATATACTAAACAGAATAGGAATATACTATATACTAAACAGAATAGGAATGGACTATATACTAAACAGAAGAGGAATGGACTATATACTAAACAGAATAGGAATAGACTATACACTAAACAGAATAGGGATAGACTATATACTAAACAGAATAGGAATAGACTATATACTAAACAGAATAGGAATAGACTATATACTAAACAGAATAGGAATAGACTATATACTAAACAGAATAGGAATGGACTATATACTAAACAGAATAGGAATAGACTATATACTAAACAGAATAGGAATAGACTATATACTAAACAGAAGAGAGGAATAGTCTATATACTAAACAGAAGAGAGGAATAGTCTATATACTAAACAGAAGAGGAATAGACTATATACTAAACAGAAGAGAGGAATAGACTATACACTAAACAGAATAGGAATGGACTATATACTAAACAGAATAGGAATAGACTATATACTAAACAGAATAGGAATAGACTATATACTAAACAGAATAGGAATAGACTATATACTAAACAGAAAAGGAATACACTATATACTAAACAGAATAGGAATAGACTATATACTAAATAGAATAGGAATAGACTATATACCAAATAGAAGAGAGGAATACACTATATACTAAACAGAATAGAGGAATAGACTATACACTAAACAGAATAGGAATAGACTATATACTAAACAGAATAGGAATGGACTATATACTAAACAGAATAGGAATAGACTATATACTAAACAGAATAGGAATAGTCTATATACTAAACAGAAGAGAGGAATAGACTATATACTAAACAGAATAGGAATAGACTATATACTAAACAGAAGAGAGGAATAGTCTATTTACTAAACTTGAGAGGAATAGTCTATATACTAAACAGAATAGGAATGGACTATATACTAAACAGAATAGGAATGGACTATATACTAAACAGAATAGGAATAGACTATATACTAAACAGAATAGGAATAGACTATATACTAAACGGAAGAGAGGAATAGTCTATATACTAAACAGAATAGGAATGGACTATATACTAAACAGAAGAGAGGAATAGACTATATACTAAACAGAATAGGAATAGTCTATATACTAAACAGAAGAGAGGAATAGACTATATACTAAACAGAATAGGAATGGACTATATACTAAACAGAATAGGAATAGACTATATACTAAACAGAATAGGAATGGACTATATACTAAACAGAATAGGAATAGACTATATACTAAACAGAAGAGAGGAATAGACTATATACTAAACAGAATAGGAATGGACTATATACTAAACAGAAGAGAGGAATAGACTATATACTAAACAGAAGAGAGGAATAGACTATATACTAAACAGAAGAGAGGAATACACTATATACTAAACAGAATAGGAATGGACTATATACTAAACAGAAGAGAGGAATAGACTATATACTAAACAGAAGAGAGGAATAGACTATATACTAAACAGAATAGGAATAGACTATATACTAAACACAATAGGAATAGACTATATACTAAACAGAATAGGAATAGACTATATACTAAACAGAATAGGAATAGTCTATATACTAAACAGAAGAGAGGAATAGACTATATACTAAACAGAATAGGAATAGACTATATACTAAACAGAAGAGAGGAATAGTCTATATACTAAACAGAATAGGAATAGACTATATACTAAACAGAATAGGAATAGACTATATGCTAAACAGAAGAGAGGAATAGACTATATACTAAACAGAATAGGAATAGACTATATACTAAACAGAATAGAAATAGACTATATACTAAACAGAATAGGAATAGACTATATACTAAACAGAAGAGAGGAATAGACTATATACTAAACAGAAGAGAGGAATAGACTATACACTAAACAGAATAGGAATAGACTATATACTAAACAGAATAGGAATAGACTATATACTAAACAGAAGAGAGGAATAGACTATATACTAAACAGAAGAGAGGAATAGACTATGTACTAAACAGAAGAGAGGAATAGACTATATACTAAACAGAATAGGAATGGACTATATACTAAACAGAATAGGAATAGTCTATATACTAAACAGAAGAGAGGAATAGACTATATACTAAAGAGAATAGGAATAGACTATATACTAAACAGAAGAGAGGAATAGACTATACACTAAACAGAATAGGAATAGACTATATACTAAGCAGAATAGGAATAGACTATATACTAAACAGAATAGGAATAGTATATATACTAAACAGAATAGGAATAGACTATATACTAAACAGAAGATAGGAATAGACTATATACTAAACAGAAGAGAGGAATAGACTATATACTAAACATAATAGGAATAGACTATATACTAAACAGAAGAGAGGAATAGTCTATTTACTAAACTTGAGAGGAATAGTCTATATACTAAACAGAATAGGAATGGACTATATACTAAACAGAATAGGAATGGACTATATACTAAACAGAATAGGAATAGACTATATACTAAACAGAATAGGAATGGACTATATACTAAACAGAATAGGAATGGACTATATACTAAACAGAATAGGAATAGTCTATATACTAAACAGAAGAGAGGAATAGTCTATATACTAAACCGAATAGGAATAGACTATATACTAAACGGAAGAGAGGAATAGTCTATATACTAAACAGAATAGGAATGGACTATATACTAAACAGAAGAGAGGAATAGACTATATACTAAACAGAATAGGAATGGACTATATACTAAACAGAATAGGAATAGACTATATACTAAACAGAATAGGAATAGTCTATATACTAAACAGAAGAGAGGAATAGACTATATACTAAACAGAATAGGAATAGACTATACACTAAACAGAATAGGAATGGACTATATACTAAACAGAATAGGAATAGACTATATACTAAACAGAATAGGAATAGACTATATACTAAACAGAATAGGAATAGACTATATACTAAACAGAATAGGAATAGACTATATACTAAACAGAATAGGAATGGACTATATACTAAACAGAAGAGAGGAATAGACTATATACTAAACAGAAGAGAGGAATAGTCTATATACTAAACAGAAGAGAGGAATGGACTATATACTAAACAGAATAGGAATGGACTATATACTAAACAGAAGAGGAATAGACTATACACTAAACAGAATAGGAATAGACTATATACTAAACAGAAGTGAGGAATAGACTATATACTAAACAGAATAGGAATAGACTATATACTAAACAGAAGAGAGGAATAGACTATATACTAAACAGAAGAGGAATAGACTATACACTAAACAGAATAGGAATAGACTATATACTAAACAGAAGAGAGGAATAGACTATATACTAAACAGAATAGGAATGGACTATATACTAAACAAGAGAGAGGAATAGACTATATACTAAACAGAATAGGAATAGTCTATATACTAAACAGAAGAGAGGAATAGACTATATACTAAACAGAATAGGAATTGACTATATACTAAACAGAATAGGAATAGACTATATACTAAACAGAATAGGAATAGTCTATATACTAAACAGAAGAGAGGAATAGACTATATACTAAACAGAATAGGAATAGACTATATACTAAACAGAAGAGAGGAATAGTCTATATACTAAACAGAAGAGAGGAATAGTCTATATACTAAACAGAATAGGAATGGACTATATACTAAACAGAAGAGAGGAATAGACTATATACTAACCAGAATAGGAAGAGGAATAGACTATACACTAAACAGAATAGGAATAGACTATATACTAAACAGAAGAGAGGAATAGACTATATACTAAACAGAATAGGAATAGACTATATACTAAACAGAAGAGAGGAATAGACTATATGCTAAACAGAAGAGGAATAGACTATACACTAAACAGAATAGTAATAGACTATATACTAAACAGAAGAGAGGAATAGACTATATACTAAACAGAATAGGAATGGACTATATACTAAACAGAAGAGAGGAATAGACTATATACTAAACAGAATAGGAATAGTCTATATACTAAACAGAAGAGAGGAATAGACTATATACTAAACAGAATAGGAATGGACTATATACTAAACAGAATAGGAATAGACTATATACTAAACAGAATAGGAATAGTCTATATACTAAACAGAAGAGGAATAGACTATACACTAAACAGAATAGGAATAGACTATATGCTAAACAGAAGAGAGGAATAGACTATATACAAAACAGAATAGGAATGGACTATATACTAAACAGAAGAGAGGAATAGACTATATACTAAACAGAATAGGAATAGTCTATATACTAAAAAGAAGAGAGGAATAGACTATATACTAAACAGAATAGGAATAGACTATATACTAAACAGAATAGGAATAGACTATATACTAAACAGAATAGGAATAGTATATATACTAAACAGAATAGGAATAGACTATATACTAAACAGAAGAGAGGAATAGACTATATACTAAACAGAAGAGAGGAATAGACTATATACTAAACAGAATAGGAATGGACTATATACTAAACAGAATAGGAATAGACTATATACTAAACAGAATAGGAATAGTCTATATACTAAACAGAAGAGAGGAATAGACTATACACTAAACAGAATAGGAATAGACTATATACTAAACAGAATAGGAATAGACTATATACTAAACAGAATAGGAATAGTATATATACTAAACAGAATAGGAATAGACTATATACTTAACAGAAGATAGGAATAGACTATATACTAAACAGAATAGGAATGGACTATATACTAAACAGAATAGGAATAGACTATATACTAAACAGAAGATAGGAATAGACTATATACTTAACAGAAGATAGGAATAGACTATATACTAAACATAATAGGAATAGACTATATACTAAACAGAAGAGAGGAATAGTCTATTTACTAAACTTGAGAGGAATAGTCTATATACTAAACAGAATAGGAATGGACTATATACTAAACAGAATAGGAATGGACTATATACTAAACAGAATAGGAATAGACTATATACTAAACAGAATAGGAATGGACTATATACTAAACAGAATAGGAATGGACTATATACTAAACAGAATAGGAATAGTCTATATACTAAACAGAAGAGAGGAATAGTCTATATACTAAACCGAATAGGAATAGACTATATACTAAACGGAAGAGAGGAATAGTCTATATACTAAACAGAATAGGAATGGACTATATACTAAACAGAAGAGAGGAATAGACTATATACTAAACAGAATAGGAATGGACTATATACTAAACAGAATAGGAATAGACTATATACTAAACAGAATAGGAATAGTCTATATACTAAACAGAAGAGAGGAATAGACTATATACTAAACAGAATAGGAATAGACTATACACTAAACAGAATAGGAATGGACTATATACTAAACAGAATAGGAATAGACTATATACTAAACAGAATAGGAATAGACTATATACTAAACAGAATAGGAATAGACTATATACTAAACAGAATAGGAATAGACTATATACTAAACAGAATAGGAATGGACTATATACTAAACAGAAGAGAGGAATAGACTATATACTAAACAGAAGAGAGGAATAGACTATATACTAAACAGAATAGGAATGGACTATATACTAAACAGAAGAGAGGAATAGACTATATACTAAACAGAATAGGAATAGTCTATATACTAAACAGAAGAGAGGAATAGACTATATACTAAACAGAATAGGAATGGACTATATACTAAACAGAATAGGAATAGACTATATACTAAACAGAATAGGAATAGTCTATATACTAAACAGAAGAGGAATAGACTATACACTAAACAGAATAGGAATAGACTATATGCTAAACAGAAGAGAGGAATAGACTATATACAAAACAGAATAGGAATGGACTATATACTAAACAGAAGAGAGGAATAGACTATATACTAAACAGAATAGGAATAGTCTATATACTAAAAAGAAGAGAGGAATAGACTATATACTAAACAGAATAGGAATAGACTATATACTAAACAGAATAGGAATAGACTATATACTAAACAGAATAGGAATAGTATATATACTAAACAGAATAGGAATAGACTATATACTAAACAGAAGAGAGGAATAGACTATATACTAAACAGAAGAGAGGAATAGACTATATACTAAACAGAATAGGAATGGACTATATACTAAACAGAATAGGAATAGACTATATACTAAACAGAATAGGAATAGTCTATATACTAAAAATAAGAGAGGAATAGACTATACACTAAACAGAATAGGAATAGACTATATACTAAACAGAATAGGAATAGACTATATACTAAACAGAATAGGAATAGTATATATACTAAACAGAATAGGAATAGACTATATACTTAACAGAAGATAGGAATAGACTATATACTAAACAGAATAGGAATGGACTATATACTAAACAGAATAGGAATAGACTATATACTAAACAGAATAGGAATAGTCTATATACTAAACAGAAGAGAGGAATAGACTATATACTAAAGAGAATAGGAATAGACTATATACTAAACAGAAGAGAGGAATAGTCTATATACTAAACAGAATAGGAATGGACTATATACTAAACAGAAGAGAGGAATAGACTATATACTAAACAGAATAGGAATATACTATATACTAAACAGAATAGGAATGGACTATATACTAAACAGAAGAGAGGAATAGTCTATATACTAAACAGAAGAGGAATGGACTATATACTAAACAGAATAGGAATAGACTATACACTAAACAGAATAGGGATAGACTATATACTAAACAGAATAGGAATAGACTATATACTAAACAGAATAGGAATAGACTATATACTAAACAGAATAGGAATAGACTATATACTAAACAGAATAGGAATGGACTATATACTAAACAGAATAGGAATAGACTATATACTAAACAGAATAGGAATAGACTATATACTAAACAGAAGAGAGGAATAGTCTATATACTAAACAGAAGAGAGGAATAGTCTATATACTAAACATAATAGGAATAGACTATATACTAAACAGAAGAGAGGAATAGACTATACACTAAACAGAATAGGAATGGACTATATACTAAACAGAATAGGAATAGACTATATACTAAACAGAATAGGAATAGACTATATACTAAACAGAATAGGAATAGACTATATACTAAACAGAAGAGAGGAATAGTCTATATACTAAACAGAATAGGAATAGACTATATACTAAACAGAAGAGAGGAATAGACTATATACTAAACAGAATAGGAATAGACTATATACTAAACAGAAGAGAGGAATAGACTATATACTAAACAGAAGAGGAATAGACTATATACTAAACAGAAGAGAGGAATAGACTATATACTAAACAGAATAGGAATGGACTATATACTAAACAGAAGAGAGGAATAGACTATATACTAAACAGAATAGGAATAGTCTATATACTAAACAGAAGAGAGGAATAGACTATATACTAAACAGAATAGGAATTGACTATATACTAAACAGAATAGGAATAGACTATATACTAAACAGAATAGGAATAGTCTATATACTAAACAGAAGAGAGGAATAGACTATATACTAAACAGAATAGGAATAGACTATATACTAAACAGAAGAGAGGAATAGTCTATATACTAAACTTGAGAGGAATAGTCTATATACTAAACAGAATAGGAATGGACTATATACTAAACAGAAGAGAGGAATAGACTATACACTAAACAGAAGAGAGGAATAGTCTATATACTAAACAGAAGAGAGGAATGGACTATATACTAAACAGAATAGGAATGGACTATATACTAAACAGAAGAGGAATAGACTATACACTAAACAGAATAGGAATAGACTATATACTAAACAGAAGAGAGGAATAGACTATATACTAAACAGAATAGGAATAGACTATATACTAAACAGAAGAGAGGAATAGAATATATGCTAAACAGAAGAGGAATAGACTATACACTAAACAGAATAGGAATAGACTATATACTAAACAGAAGAGAGGAATAGACTATATACTAAACAGAAGAGAGGAATAGACTATATACTAAACAGAATAGGAATGGACTATATACTAAACAGAAGAGAGGAATAGACTATATACTAAACAGAATAGGAATAGTCTATATACTAAACAGAAGAGAGGAATAGACTATATACTAAACAGAATAGGAATGGACTATATACTAAACAGAATAGGAATAGACTATATACTAAACAGAATAGGAATAGTCTATATACTAAACAGAAGAGAGGAATAGACTATATACTAAACAGAATAGGAACAGACTATATACTAAACAGAAGAGAGGAATAGTCTATATACTAAACTTGAGAGGAATCGTCTATATACTAAACAGAATAGGAATGGACTATATACTAAACAGAAGAGAGGAATAGTCTATATACTAAACAGAAGAGAGGAATGGACTATATACTAAACAGAATAGGAATGGACTATATACTAAACAGAAGAGGAATAGACTATACACTAAACAGAATAGGAATAGACTATATACTAAACAGAAGAGAGGAATAGACTATATACTAAACAGAATAGGAATAGACTATATACTAAACAGAAGAGAGGAATAGACTATATACTAAACAGAAGAGGAATAGACTATACACTAAACAGAATAGGAATAGACTATATGCTAAACAGAAGAGAGGAATAGACTATATACAAAACAGAATAGGAATGGACTATATACTAAACAGAAGAGAGGAATAGACTATATACTAAACAGAATAGGAATAGTCTATATACTAAAAAGAAGAGAGGAATAGACTATATACTAAACAGAATAGGAATAGACTATATACTAAACAGAATAGGAATAGACTATATACTAAACAGAATAGGAATAGTATATATACTAAACAGAATAGGAATAGACTATATACTAAACAGAAGAGAGGAATAGACTATATACTAAACAGAAGAGAGGAATAGACTATATACTAAACAGAATAGGAATGGACTATATACTAAACAGAATAGGAATAGACTATATACTAAACAGAATAGGAATAGTCTATATACTAAAAAGAAGAGAGGAATAGACTATATACTAAACATAATAGGAATAGACTATATACTAAACAGAAGAGAGGAATAGTCTATATACTAAACTTGAGAGGAATAGTCTATATACTAAACAGAATAGGAATGGACTATATACTAAACAGAATAGGAATGGACTATATACTAAACAGAATAGTAATAGACTATATACTAAACAGAATAGGAATGGACTATATACTAAACAGAATAGGAATAGACTATATACTAAACAGAATAGGAATAGTCTATATACTAAACAGAAGAGAGGAATAGTCTATATACTAAACAGAATAGGAATAGACTATATACTAAACGGAAGAGAGGAATAGTCTATATACTAAACAGAATAGGAATGGACTATATACTAAACAGAAGAGAGGAATAGACTATATACTAAACAGAATAGGAATAGTCTATATACTAAACAGAAGAGAGGAATAGACTATATACTAAACAGAATAGGAATGGACTATATACTAAACAGAATAGGAATAGTCTATATACTAAACAGAAGAGAGGAATAGACTATATACTAAAGAGAATAGGAATAGACTATATACTAAACAGAAGAGAGGAATAGACTATACACTAAACAGAATAGGAATAGACTATATACTAAACAGAATAGGAATAGACTATATACTAAACAGAATAGGAATAGTATATATACTAAACAGAATAGGAATAGACTATATACTAAACAGAAGATAGGAATAGACTATATACTAAACAGAAGAGAGGAATAGACTATATACTAAACAGAATAGGAATGGACTATATACTAAACAGAATAGGAATAGACTATATACTAAACAGAATAGGAATAGTCTATATACTAAACAGAAGAGAGGAATAGACTATATACTAAAGAGAATAGGAATAGACTATATACTAAACAGAAGAGAGGAATAGTCTATATACTAAACAGAATAGGAATGGACTATATACTAAACAGAAGAGAGGAATAGACTATATACTAAACAGAATAGGAATGGACTATATACTAAACAGAAGAGAGGAATAGACTATATACTAAACAGAATAGGAATATACTATATACTAAACAGAATAGGAATGGACTATATACTAAACAGAAGAGAGGAATAGTCTATATACTAAACAGAAGAGGAATGGACTATATACTAAACAGAATAGGAATAGACTATACACTAAACAGAATAGGGATAGACTATATACTAAACAGAATAGGAATAGACTATATACTAAACAGAATAGGAATAGACTATATACTAAACAGAATAGGAATAGACTATATACTAAACAGAATAGGAATGGACTATATACTGAACAGAATAGGAATAGACTATATACTAAACAGAATAGGAATAGACTATATACTAAACAGAAGAGAGGAATAGTCTATATACTAAACAGAAGAGAGGAATAGTCTATATACTAAACAGAATAGGAATAGACTATATACTAAACAGAAGAGAGGAATAGACTATACACTAAACAGAATAGGAATGGACTATATACTAAACAGAATAGGAATAGACTATATACTAAACAGAATAGGAATAGACTATATACTAAACAGAATAGGAATAGACTATATACTAAACAGAAAAGGAATACACTATATACTAAACAGAAAAGGAATACACTATATACTAAATAGAATAGGAATAGACTATATACTAAACAGAAGAGAGGAATAGACTATATACTAAACAGAATAGAGGAATAGACTATACACTAAACAGAATAGGAATAGACTATATACTAAACAGAATAGGAATAGACTATATACTAAACAGAATAGGAATGGACTATATACTAAACAGAATAGGAATAGACTATATACTAAACAGAAGAGAGGAATAGACTATATACTAAACAGAATAGGAATGGACTATATACTAAACAGAAGAGAGGAATAGACTATATACTAAACAGAAGAGAGGAATAGACTATATACTAAACAGAAGAGAGGAATACACTATATACTAAACAGAATAGGAATGGACTATATACTAAACAGAAGAGAGGAATAGACTATATACTAAACAGAAGAGAGGAATAGACTATATACTAAACAGAATAGGAATAGACTATATACTAAACACAATAGGAATAGACTATATACTAAACAGAATAGGAATAGACTATATACTAAACAGAATAGGAATAGTCTATATACTAAACAGAAGAGAGGAATAGACTATATACTAAACAGAATAGGAATAGACTATATACTAAACAGAAGAGAGGAATAGTCTATATACTAAACAGAATAGGAATAGACTATATACTAAACAGAATAGGAATAGACTATATGCTAAACAGAAGAGAGGAATAGACTATATACTAAACAGAATAGAAATAGACTATATACTACACAGAATAGGAATAGACTATATACTAAACAGAAGAGAGGAATAGACTATATACTAAACAGAAGAGAGGAATAGACTATACACTAAACAGAATAGGAATAGACTATATACTAAACAGAATAGGAATAGACTATATACTAAACAGAAGAGAGGAATAGACTATATACTAAACAGAAGAGAGGAATAGACTATATACTAAACAGAATAGGAATAGACTATATACTAAACAGAATAGGAATAGACTATACACTAAACAGAATAGGAATGGACTATATACTAAACAGAAGAGAGCAATAGACTATATACTAAACAGAAGAGAGGAATAGATTATACACTAAACAGAATAGGAATGGACTATATACTAAACAGAATAGGAATAGACTATATACTAAACAGAATAGGAATGGACTATATACTAAACAGAAGAGAGGAATAGACTATATACTAAACAGAAGAGAGGAATAGACTATATACTAAACAGAATAGGAATAGACTATATACTAAACAGAAGAGAGGAATAGACTATATACTAAACAGAAGAGAGGAATAGACTATATACTAAACAGAATAGGAATAGACTATATACTAAACAGAATAGGAATAGACTATATACTAAACAGAATAGGAATGGACTATATACTAAACAGAATAGGAATAGACTATATACTAAACAGAATAGGAATAGACTATATACTAAACAGAAGAGGAATAGACTATACACTAAACAGAATAGGAATAGTCTATATACTAAACAGAAGAGAGGAATAGACTATACACTAAACAGAATAGGAATAGACTATATACTAAACAGAATAGGAATAGACTATATACTAAACAGAAGAGAGGAATAGACTATATACTAAACAGAATAGGAATAGACTATATACTAAACAGAAGAGAGGAATAGACTATATACTAAACAGAAGAGAGGAATAGACTATATACTAAACAGAATAGGAATAGACTATATACTAAACAGAATAGGAATAGACTATATACTAAACAGAATAGGAATAGACTATATACTAAACAGAATAGGAATGGACTATATACTAAACAGAAGAGAGCAATAGACTATATACTAAACAGAAGAGAGGAATAGATTATACACTAAACAGAATAGGAATGGACTATATACTAAACAGAAGAGAGGAATAGACTATATACTAAACAGAATAGGAATAGTCTATATACTAAAAAGAGGAGAGGAATAGACTATATACTAAACAGAATAGGAATAGACTATATACTAAACAGAAAAGGAATAGACTATATACTAAACAGAATAGGAATAGACTATATACTAAACAGAATAGGAATAGACTATATACTAAACAGAATAGGAATAGACTATATACTAAACAGAATAGGAATAGACTATATACTAAACAGAATAGGAATGGACTATATACTAAACAGAAGAGAGGAATAGACTATATACTAAACAGAATAGGAATAGACTATATACTAAACAGAATAGGAATAGACT
Source organism: Salmo salar (assembly GCF_965601325.2). Lineage (NCBI taxonomy): Eukaryota > Metazoa > Chordata > Actinopteri > Salmoniformes > Salmonidae > Salmo > Salmo salar. The sequence goes on along the minus strand of NC_138291.1, from coordinate 184,238,512 downwards.
ATATACTAAACAGAATAGGAATAGACTATATACTAAACAGAATAGGAATGGAGTATATACTAAACAGAATAGGAACAGACTATATACTAAACAGAATAGGAATAGACTATATACTAAACAGAAGAGAGGAATAGTCTATATACTAAACAGAAGAGAGGAATAGTCTATATACTAAACAGAATAGGAATGGACTATATACTAAACAGAAGAGAGGAATAGACTATATACTAACCAGAATAGGAATAGACTATTTTCTAAACAGAATAGGAATGGACTATATACTAAACAGAAGAGAGGAATAGACTATATACTAAACAGAATAGGAATGGACTATATACTAAACAGAAGAGAGCAATAGACTATACACTAAACAGAATAGGAATGGACTATATACTAAACAGAATAGGAATAGACTATATACTAAACAGAATAGGAATGAACTATATACTAAACAGAAGAGAGGAATAGACTATATACTAAACAGAAGAGAGGAATAGACTATATACTAAACAGAATAGGAATAGACTATATACTAAACAGAATAGGAATAGACTATATACTAAACAGAATAGGAATAGACTATATACTAAACAGAATAGGAATGGACTATATACTAAACAGAAGAGAGGAATAGACTATATACTAAACAGAATAGGAATAGACTATATACTAAACAGAATAGGAATAGACTATATACTAAACAGAATAGGAATAGACTATATACTAAACAGAATAGGAATGGACTATATACTAAACAGAATAGGAACAGACTATATACTAAACAGAATAGGAATAGACTATATACTAAACAGAAGAGAGGAATAGTCTATATACTAAACAGAAGAGAGGAATAGTCTATATACTAAACAGAATAGGAATGGACTATATACTAAACAGAAGAGAGGAATAGACTATATACTAACCAGAATAGGAATAGACTATTTTCTAAACAGAATAGGAATGGACTATATACTAAACAGAAGAGAGGAATAGACTATATACTAAACAGAATAGGAATGGACTATATACTAAACAGAAGAGAGCAATAGACTATACACTAAACAGAATAGGAATGGACTATATACTAAACAGAATAGGAATAGACTATATACTAAACAAAATAGGAATGGACTATATACTAAACAGAAGAGAGGAATAGACTATATACTAAACAGAAGAGAGGAATAGACTATATACTAAACAGAATAGGAATAGACTATATACTAAACAGAAGAGAGGAATAGTCTATATACTAAACAGAAGAGAGGAATAGTCTATATACTAAACAGAATAGGAATAGACTATACACTAAACAGAAGAGAGGAATAGACTATACACTAAACAGAATAGGAATGGACTATATACTAAACAGAATAGGAATAGACTATATATTAAACAGAAGAGAGGAATAGTCTATATACTAAACAGAAGAGAGGAATAGACTATATACTAAACAGAAGAGAGGAATAGTCTATATACTAAACAGAAGAAAGGAATAGACTATACACTAAACAGAATAGGAATAGACTATATACTAAACAGAATAGGAATAGACTATATACAAAACAGAATAGGAATAGACTATATACTAAACAGAATAGGAATAGACTATATACTAAACAGAATAGGAATGGACTATATACTAAACAGAATAGGAATAGACTATATACTAAACAGAATAGGAATAGACTATATACTAAACAGAAGAGGAATAGACTATACACTAAACAGAATAGGAATAGTCTATATACTAAACAGAAGAGAGGAATAGACTATATACAAAACAGAATAGGAATGGACTATATACTAAACAGAAGAGAGGAATAGACTATATACTAAACAGAATAGGAATAGTCTATATACTAAAAAGAGGAGAGGAATAGACTATATACTAAACAGAATAGGAATAGACTATACACTAAACAGAATAGGAATGGACTATATACTAAACAGAATAGGAATAGACTATATACTAAACAGAATAGGAATAGACTATATACTAAACAGAATAGGAATAGACTATATACTAAACAGAATAGGAATAGACTATATACTAAACAGAATAGGAATGGACTATATACTAAACAGAATGAGAGGAATAGACTATATACTAAACAGAAGAGAGGAATAGACTATATACTAAACAGAAGAGAGGAATAGACTATATACTAAACAGAAGAGAGGAATAGACTATATACTAAACAGAATAGGAATAGACTATATACTAAACAGAATAGGAATAGACTATATACTAAACAGAAGAGAGGAATAGACTATATACTAAACAGAATAGGAATAGACTATATACTAAACAGAATAGGAATAGACTATATACTAAACAGAATAGGAATAGACTATATACTAAACAGAAGAGAGGAATAGACTATATACTAAACAGAATAGGAATAGACTATATACTAAACAGAAGAGAGGAATAGACTATATACTAAACAGAATAGGAATAGACTATATACTAAACAGAAGAGAGGAATAGACTATATACTAAACAGAATAGGAATAGACTATATACTAAACAGAATAGGAATAGACTATATACTAAACAGAAGAGAGGAATAGACTATATACTAAACAGAATAGGAATAGACTATATACTAAACAGAAGAGAGGAATAGACTATATACTAAACAGAATAGGAATAGACTATATACTAAACAGAAGAGAGGAATAGACTATATACTAAACAGAATAGGAATAGACTATATACTAAACAGAATAGGAATAGACTATATACTAAACAGAATAGGAATAGACTATATACTAAACAGAATAGGAATAGACTATATACTAAACAGAATAGGAATAGACTATATACTAAACAGAATAGGAATAGACTATATACTAAACAGAATAGGAATAGACTATATACTAAACAGAATAGGAATAGACTATATACTAAACAGAATAGGAATAGACTATATACTAAACAGAAGAGAGGAATAGTCTATATACTAAACAGAAGAGAGGAATAGACTATATACTAAACAGAATAGGAATAGACTATATACTAAACAGAAGAGAGGAATAGACTATATACTAAACAGAATAGGAATAGACTATATACTAAACAGAATAGGAATGGACTATATACTAAACAGAAGAGAGGAATAGACTATATACTAAACAGAATAGGAATAGACTATATACTAAACAGAAGAGAGGAATAGACTATATACTAAACAGAATAGGAATAGACTATATACTAAACAGAAGAGAGGAATAGACTATATACTAAACAGAAGAGAGGAATAGACTATATACTAAACAGAATAGGAATAGACTATATACTAAACAGAATAGGAATAGACTATATACTAAACAGAATAGGAATAGACTATATACTAAACAGAAGAGAGGAATGGACTATATACTAAACAGAATAGGAATAGACTATATACTAAACAGAATGGGAATAGACTATATACTAAACAGAAGAGAGGAATGGACTATATACTAAACAGAATAGGAATAGACTATATACTAAACAGAATGGGAATAGACTATATACTAAACAGAAGAGAGGAATAGACTATATACAAAACAGATGAGAGGAATAGACTATATACTAAACAGAATAGGAATAGACTATACACTAAACAGAATAGGAATAGACTATATACTAAACAGAATAGGAATAGACTATATACTAAACAGAATAGGAATAGACTATATACTAAACAGAATAGGAATGGACTATATACTAAACAGAATAGGAATAGACTATATACTAAACAGAATAGGAATAGACTATATACTAAACAGAATAGGAATAGACTATATACTAAACAGAATAGGAATGGTCTATATACTAAACAGAAGAGAGGAATAGACTATATACTAAACAGAATAGGAATAGACTATATACTAAACAGAATAGGAATAGACTATATACTAAACAGAAGAGAGGAATAGACTATATACTAAACAGAATAGGAATAGACTATATACTAAACAGAAGAGAGGAATAGACTATATACTAAACAGAGATAGGAATAGACTATATACTAAACAGAATAGGAATAGACTATATACTAAACAGAATAGGAATAGACTATATACTAAACAGAAGAGAGGAATAGTCTATATACTAAACAGAATAGGAATAGACTATATACTAAACAGAAGAGAGGAATGGACTATATACTAAACAGAAGAGAGGAATGGACTATATACTAAACAGAATAGGAATAGACTATATACTAAACAGAATGGGAATAGACTATATACTAAACAGAAGAGAGGAATAGACTATATACAAAACAAATGAGAGGAATAGACTATATACTAAACAGAATAGGAATAGACTATACACTAAACAGAATAGGAATAGACTATATACTAAACAGAAGAGAGGAATAGTCTATATACTAAACAGAATAGGAATAGACTATATACTAAACAGAATAGGAATAGACTATATACTAAACAGAAGAGAGGAATGGACTATATACTAAACAGAATAGGAATAGACTATATACTAAACAGAATGGGAATAGACTATATACTAAACAGAAGAGAGGAATAGACTATATACAAAACAGATGAGAGGAATAGACTATATACTAAACAGAATAGGAATAGACTATACACTAAACAGAATAGGAATAGACTATATACTAAACAGAATAGGAATAGACTATATACTAAACAGAATAGGAATAGACTATATACTAAACAGAATAGGAATAGACTATATACTAAACAGAATAGGAATAGACTATATACTAAACAGAATAGGAATAGACTATATACTAAACAGAATAGGAATGGTCTATATACTAAACAGAAGAGAGGAATAGACTATATACTAAACAGAATAGGAATAGACTATATACTAAACAGAAGAGAGGAATAGACTATATACTAAACAGAATAGGAATAGACTATATACTAAACAGAAGAGAGGAATAGACTATATACTAAACAGAAGAGAGGAATAGACTATATACTAAACAGAATAGGAATAGACTATATACTAAACAGAATAGGAATAGACTATATACTAAACAGAAGAGAGGAATAGACTATATACTAAACAGAATAGGAATAGACTATATACTAAACAGAAGAGAGGAATAGACTATATACTAAACAGAAGAGAGGAATAGACTATATACTAAACAGAATAGGAATAGACTATATACTAAACAGAATAGGAATAGACTATATACTAAACAGAATAGGAATAGACTATATACTAAACAGAAGAGAGGAATGGACTATATACTAAACAGAATAGGAATAGACTATATACTAAACAGAATGGGAATAGACTATATACTAAACAGAAGAGAGGAATAGACTATATACAAAACAGATGAGAGGAATAGACTATATACTAAACAGAATAGGAATAGACTATACACTAAACAGAATAGGAATAGACTATATACTAAACAGAATAGGAATAGACTATATACTAAACAGAATAGGAATAGACTATATACTAAACAGAATAGGAATGGACTATATACTAAACAGAATAGGAATAGACTATATACTAAACAGAATAGGAATAGACTATATACTAAACAGAATAGGAATAGACTATATACTAAACAGAATAGGAATGGTCTATATACTAAACAGAAGAGAGGAATAGACTATATACTAAACAGAATAGGAATAGACTATATACTAAACAGAATAGGAATAGACTATATACTAAACAGAAGAGAGGAATAGACTATATACTAAACAGAATAGGAATAGACTATATACTAAACAGAAGAGAGGAATAGACTATATACTAAACAGAATAGGAATAGACTATATACTAAACAGAAGAGAGGAATAGACTATATACTAAACAGAAGAGAGGAATAGACTATATACTAAACAGAATAGGAATAGACTATATACTAAACAGAATAGGAATAGACTATATACTAAACAGAATAGGAATAGACTATATACTAAACAGAAGAGAGGAATGGACTATATACTAAACAGAATAGGAATAGACTATATACTAAACAGAATGGGAATAGACTATATACTAAACAGAAGAGAGGAATAGACTATATACAAAACAGATGAGAGGAATAGACTATATACTAAACAGAATAGGAATAGACTATACACTAAACAGAATAGGAATAGACTATATACTAAACAGAATAGGAATAGACTATATACTAAACAGAATAGGAATAGACTATATACTAAACAGAATAGGAATGGACTATATACTAAACAGAATAGGAATAGACTATATACTAAACAGAATAGGAATAGACTATATACTAAACAGAATAGGAATAGACTATATACTAAACAGAATAGGAATGGTCTATATACTAAACAGAAGAGAGGAATAGACTATATACTAAACAGAATAGGAATAGACTATATACTAAACAGAATAGGAATAGACTATATACTAAACAGAAGAGAGGAATAGACTATATACTAAACAGAATAGGAATAGACTATATACTAAACAGAAGAGAGGAATAGACTATATACTAAACAGAAGAGAGGAATAGACTATATACTAAACAGAATAGGAATAGACTATATACTAAACAGAATAGGAATAGACTATATACTAAACAGAAGAGAGGAATAGTCTATATACTAAACAGAATAGGAATAGACTATATACTAAACAGAAGAGAGGAATGGACTATATACTAAACAGAAGAGAGGAATGGACTATATACTAAACAGAATAGGAATAGACTATATACTAAACAGAATGGGAATAGACTATATACTAAACAGAAGAGAGGAATAGACTATATACAAAACAGATGAGAGGAATAGACTATATACTAAACAGAATAGGAATAGACTATACACTAAACAGAATAGGAATAGACTATATACTAAACAGAAGAGAGGAATAGTCTATATACTAAACAGAATAGGAATAGACTATATACTAAACAGAATAGGAATAGACTATATACTAAACAGAAGAGAGGAATGGACTATATTCTAAACAGAATAGGAATAGACTATATACTAAACAGAATGGGAATAGACTATATACTAAACAGAAGAGAGGAATAGACTATATACAAAACAGATGAGAGGAATAGACTATATACTAAACAGAATAGGAATAGACTATACACTAAACAGAATAGGAATAGACTATATACTAAACAGAATAGGACTAGACTATATACTAAACAGAATAGGAATAGACTATATACTAAACAGAATAGGAATAGACTATATACTAAACAGAATAGGAATAGACTATATACTAAACAGAATAGGAATAGACTATATACTAAACAGAATAGGAATGGTCTATATACTAAACAGAATAGGAACAGACTATATACTAAACAGAATAGGAATAGACTATATACTAAACAGAAGAGAGGAATAGTCTATATACTAAACAGAAGAGAGGAATAGTCTATATACTAAACAGAATAGGAATGGACTATATACTAAACAGAAGAGAGGAATAGACTATATACTAAACAGAATAGGAATAGACTATATACTAAACAGAATAGGAATGGACTATATACTAAACAGAAGAGAGGAATAGACTATATACTAAACAGAATAGGAATAGACTATATACTAAACAGAAGAGAGGAATAGACTATATACTAAACAGAATAGGAATAGACTATATACTAAACAGAAGAGAGGAATAGACTATATACTAAACAGAAGAGAGGAATAGACTATATACTAAACAGAATAGGAATAGACTATATACTAAACAGAATAGGAATAGACTATATACTAAACAGAATAGGAATAGACTATATACTAAACAGAAGAGAGGAATAGTCTATATACTAAACAGAATAGGAATAGACTATATACTAAACAGAATAGGAATAGACTATATACTAAACAGAAGAGAGGAATGGACTATATACTAAACAGAATAGGAATAGACTATATACTAAACAGAATGGGAATAGACTATATACTAAACAGAAGAGAGGAATAGACTATATACAAAACAGATGAGAGGAATAGACTATATACTAAACAGAATAGGAATAGACTATACACTAAACAGAATAGGAATAGACTATATACTAAACAGAATAGGAATAGACTATATACTAAACAGAATAGGAATAGACTATATACTAAACAGAATAGGAATGGACTATATACTAAACAGAATAGGAATAGACTATATACTAAACAGAATAGGAATAGACTATATACTAAACAGAATAGGAATAGACTATATACTAAACAGAATAGGAATGGTCTATATACTAAACAGAAGAGAGGAATAGACTATATACTAAACAGAATAGGAATAGACTATATACTAAACAGAATAGGAATAGACTATATACTAAACAGAAGAGAGGAATAGACTATATACTAAACAGAATAGGAATAGACTATATACTAAACAGAAGAGAGGAATAGACTATATACTAAACAGAAGAGAGGAATAGACTATATACTAAACAGAATAGGAATAGACTATATACTAAACAGAATAGGAATAGACTATATACTAAACAGAAGAGAGGAATAGTCTATATACTAAACAGAATAGGAATAGACTATATACTAAACAGAAGAGAGGAATGGACTATATACTAAACAGAAGAGAGGAATGGACTATATACTAAACAGAATAGGAATAGACTATATACTAAACAGAATGGGAATAGACTATATACTAAACAGAAGAGAGGAATAGACTATATACAAAACAAATGAGAGGAATAGACTATATACTAAACAGAATAGGAATAGACTATACACTAAACAGAATAGGAATAGACTATATACTAAACAGAAGAGAGGAATAGTCTATATACTAAACAGAATAGGAATAGACTATATACTAAACAGAATAGGAATAGACTATATACTAAACAGAAGAGAGGAATGGACTATATACTAAACAGAATAGGAATAGACTATATACTAAACAGAATGGGAATAGACTATATACTAAACAGAAGAGAGGAATAGACTATATACAAAACAGATGAGAGGAATAGACTATATACTAAACAGAATAGGAATAGACTATACACTAAACAGAATAGGAATAGACTATATACTAAACAGAATAGGAATAGACTATATACTAAACAGAATAGGAATAGACTATATACTAAACAGAATAGGAATAGACTATATACTAAACAGAATAGGAATAGACTATATACTAAACAGAATAGGAATAGACTATATACTAAACAGAATAGGAATGGTCTATATACTAAACAGAAGAGAGGAATAGACTATATACTAAACAGAATAGGAATAGACTATATACTAAACAGAAGAGAGGAATAGACTATATACTAAACAGAATAGGAATAGACTATATACTAAACAGAAGAGAGGAATAGACTATATACTAAACAGAAGAGAGGAATAGACTATATACTAAACAGAATAGGAATAGACTATATACTAAACAGAATAGGAATAGACTATATACTAAACAGAATAGGAATAGACTATATACTAAACAGAATAGGTATAGACTATATACTAAACAGAAGAGAGGAATAGTCTATATACTAAACAGAATAGGAATAGACTATATACTAAACAGAATAGGAATAGACTATATACTAAACAGAAGAGAGGAATGGACTATATACTAAACAGAATAGGAATAGATTATATACTAAACAGAATGGGAATAGACTATATACTAAACAGAAGAGAGGAATAGACTATATACAAAACAGATGAGAGGAATAGACTATATACTAAACAGAATAGGAATAGACTATACACTAAACAGAATAGGAATAGACTATATACTAAACAGAATAGGAATAGACTATATACTAAACAGAATAGGAATAGACTATATACTAAACAGAATAGGAATGGACTATATACTAAACAGAATAGGAATAGACTATATACTAAACAGAATAGGAATGGACTATATACTAAACAGAAGAGAGGAATAGACTATATACTAAACAGAAGAGAGGAATAGACTATATACTAAACAGAAGAGAGGAATAGTCTATATACTAAACAGAAGAGAGGAATAGTCTATATACTAAACAGAATAGGAATAGACTATATACTAAACAGAAGAGAGGAATAGACTATATACTAAACAGAAGAGAGGAATAGACTATATACTAAACAGAAGAGAGGAATAGTCTATATACTAAACAGAAGAGAGGAATAGTCTATATACTAAACAGAATAGGAATAGACTATATACTAAACAGAAGAGAGGAATAGTCTATATACTAAACAGAATAGGAATAGACTATATACTAAACAGAAGAGAGGAATAGTCTATACACTTTTATTTTTACTTTTTTTGTTTCACCTTTATTTAACCAGGTAGGCTTGTTGAGAACCATTTTTCATTTACAACTGCGACCTGGCCAAGATGAAGCAGAGCAGTTCGACACATATAACAACACAGAGTTACACATGGAATAAACAAAACATACAGTCAATAATACAGTAGAAAAAAAGAAAACAAAAAGTCTATATACAGTGAGTGCAAATGACGTATGTTAAGGCAATAAATAGGGCATGATGGCAAAGTAATTACAGTACAGCAATTAAACACTGGAATGGTGGATGTGCAGAAGATGAATGTGCAAGTAGAGATACTGGGGTGCAAAGAAGCAAAATAAATAAATACAGTATGGGAATGAGGTAGATAGATGGGCTGTTTACAGATGGGTAGTTCGCTCCAGTCATTGGTAGCAGAGAACTGGAAGGAAAGGCAACCAAAGGAGGAATTGGCTTTGGGGGTGACCAGTGAGATATACCTGCTGGATCGCGTGCTACAGGTGGGTGCTGCTATGGTGGCCAGTGAGCTGAGATAAGGCGGGGCTTTACCTAGCAGAGACTTGTAGATGACCTGGAGCCAATGTGTTTGGTGACGAGTATGAAGCGAGGGCCAATCAACGAGAGCGTATAGGTCGCAGTGGTGGGTAGTATATGGGGCTTTGGTGACAAAACGGACGGCACTGATAGACTGCATCCAGTTTGTTGAGTAGAGTGTCGGAGGCTATTTTATAGATGACATTGCCGAAGTCGAGGATCGGTAGGATGGTCAGTTTTACGAGGGTAGGTTCGGCACGCGCTCCAGCAGGTATATCTCTCTGGTCACCCCCAAAGCCAACTCCTCCTTCGGCCACCTCTCCTTCCAGTTCTCTGCTGCCAATGACTGGAACGAACTACAAAAATCTCTAAAACTGGAAAAACTTATCTCCCTCACTAGCTTTAAGCACCAGCTGTCAGAGCAGCTCACAGATTACTGCACCTGTACATAGCCCATCTATAATTTATCCCAAACAACTACCTCTTCCCCTACTGTATTTATTTATCTCCTTTGCACCCCATTATTTCTGTTTCGACTTTGCACTTCCACTGCAAATCTACCATTCCAGTGTTTTACTTGCTATATTGTATTTATTTCACCACCATGGCCTTTTTTGCATTTACCTCCCTTATCTCACCTCATTTGCTCACTTTGTATATAGACTTATTTTTCTACTGTATTATTGACTGTATGTTTGTTTTACTCCATGTGTAACTCTGTGTTGTTTTATGTGTCGAACTGCTTTGCTTTATCTTTGCCAGGTCACAGTTGTAAATGAGAACTTGTTCTCAACTTGTCTACCTGGTTAAATAAAGGTGAAATAAAATAAAATAAATTAACATAAGATTCTCTATCCATATTAACCCCATGCATTAATACAAGATTCTATATCCATATTAACCCCATGCATTAATACAAGATTCTATATCCATATTAACATCATGCATTAATACAAGATTCTATATCCATATTAACCCCATGCATTAATACAAGATTCTATATCCATATTAACCCCATGCATTAATACAAGATTCTATATCCATATTAACCCCATGCATTAATACAAGATTCTATATCCATATTAACCCCATGCATTAATACAAGATTCTATATCCATATTAACCCCATGCATTAATACAACATTCTATATCCATATGAACTCACATTGATGGAAGAGTCTGAAATCTGACCGTGAGATTGAAACATTGGATCAAGTCAGATTGAAACATTGGATCAAGTCAGATTGAAACATTGGATCAAGTCATATTGAAACATTGGATCAAGTCAGATTGAAACATTGGATCAAGTCATATTGAAACATTGGATCAAGTCAGATTGAAACATTGGATCAAGTCAGATTGAAACATTGGATCAAGTCAGATTGAAACATTGGATCAAGTCAGATTGAAACATTGGATCAAGTCAGATTGAAACATTGGATCAAGTCATATTGAAACATTGGATCAAGTCAGATTGAAACATTGGATCAAGTCATATTGAAACATTGGATCAAGTCAGATTGAAACATTGGATCAAGTCATATTGAAACATTGGATCAAGTCATATTGAAACATTGGATCAAGTCAGATTGAAACATTGGATCAAGTCAGATTGAAACATTGGATCAAGTCATATTGAAACATTGGATCAAGTCATATTGAAACATTGGATCAAGTCATATTGAAACATTGGATCAAGTCAGATTGAAACATTGGATCAAGTCAGATTGAAACATTGGATCAAGTCAGATTGAAACATTGGATCAAGTCAGATTGAAACATTGGATCAAGTCATATTGAAACATTGGATCAAGTCAGATTGAAACATTGGATCAAGTCAGATTGAAACATTGGATGTGCTCATTGAATTTAGTAAATAGCTTCTGCTCTGAGCTCTGAGCTCTGGTCCAATGGTGGCATGCATGTGTACTCCTAGTTTGGGCCTCTGCTTTCTCCTCCTCTCCTCCTCTCCTCTCCTCCTCTCCTCCTCCCTCATCTCCTCCCCTCTCCTCTCTTCCTCTCCTCCTTTCTCATCTCCCCCCCTCCTCTCCTCCTCTCTCATCTCCTCCCCTCTCCTCACCTCCTCGCCTCCCTTCTCCACCTCGCCTACTCTCGTCCTCTCCTCCTCTCATCCCCATCTTCTCTCCCCCTCTCCCCCTCTAGCTCTCTCACTCTCTCCTCCTCTCCTCCTCTCCTCTCCTCTGCTCCTCTTCTCCTTTCCTCCACACGTCCTGTCCTCCTCTCCTCCCTCCTCCTCTCCTCGTCTTCCCTCTCCTTTCCGCCTCCTCTCATCCTCTCCTCCCTCCTCCTGTCCTCTTCTTCCCTCTCTTCTCCTCCTCTCTGCCACGCCTCCTCTCCTCCTCTCCTCCCTCCTCCTTTCCTCTTCTTCCCTCACCTCTCCTCCTCTCTGCCACGCCTCCTCTCCTCCCTCCTCCTCGCCTCCTCTGGTACCTTTCTCCTCCTCTCCTTCTCTGTTCCTCTTCCCCTCTCCTCTCATGTTAAGATGCATGAGCAGAGAGGTCCTGTCAGAACTCTGCCACTCTATTTCATTTCCAGAAGAGAGAAAATATGTTTTTTCTCCTTTCTTGTACATAAGCCAAGAAATGCTAGTCAGTCCATCAAATATTTAGTGCAGGTGGGTTGATTGTTCCCTGGTAGCTACATCGTGGTATAACTTCCAGGCCTTTTGTCATGTTAACTGCAGCCGATCAATGGCTGGAGGTCAGAGCACTGATGTAGCACAGAGCTTAGAGACACCGAGACCAGGGGAAAAAGCTCCAAGATTCATTTTTTCTCATCTCGTAACCCAGCGGTCAGTTCTGTTTCTTCTCTTAGCCCTCACTGCTCTAAGTGGATATTGATCAGCTGCCTTAATGCAAACCTGTCAAATTAATTTTCTGTTGAAAAGGCTGGAAGGCTGTGACTGCAGCAAGATTGCCTCCTCTCCTCGGCATCAAGCAGCTATAAAAACACAATGCTTTTTAATCATCATCTGAATAGGAAACTGGCATCAAACTCTTTTCTCTATCTCTCTCTCCCTCTCTCTCTTTCTTTCTTTCTATCACTCTCTCCCTCTCTATCGCTCATCCTCTATCTCTCGCTCTCATTTTCTATCTATCTCCCTCTCTCTCGCTCTCTCTCACGCTCTCTCTCTCTCTCTCTCCCTCTCTCATCCTCTATCATCCTCTCTCTCTCTCTATCTATTTCTTTCTCTCTCACACACGCTTTATCTTTCTCTCTCTCTCTATCCCTCTCTCTTCTCTCTCTCTGTCTCTCTCTCTCTCTAACTCTCTCCCTCTCTCCCTCTAACTCTCTCCCTCATCCTCTGTCTATCTCTTTCTCTCTCTCTCTCTCTCCCTGTTTCTTTCTTTCTTTCTTTCTTTCTTTCTATCTATTTATTTATATTTCTCTCTCTCACACAATTTATCTTTCTCTCCCTCTCTCTCACTCATCTTCCCTCTCGCTCTCTTTCTCTCTTTCTCTCTCTATCCCTCATCTTCCCTCTCTCTCTCTCCCTCTCTCTCTGTCTCTCCCTTTCTCTCTCTCTTTCTGTAACTCTCTCTCTAACTCTCTCCCTCTATCTCTCTCTCTCTCTCTCCCTCTCTCTCATCCTCTCTCTCTCTCACACACTTTCTCCCTCTCTCTCTCTCACCCTTTCTCACTCTCTCTCTCACACACTTTCTCTCTCTCTCTCTCATCTCCCCTCTCTCTTTGTCTTCAGATTTTAGTTTAGAACTGAACCTTTTAAGTCTGGGGGCTACATTTTAACAAACCAAACGCCAATTTATATCATAGCACACTCACTTGGCGATGTTGCTGTGAGGGTGTGTCAGAAATATTTTGACAGCGGGAATTCTGGGCACAACACCTGGCGTAACGTAAAGAGATTTTCTATGAATTAGTAAGTTGTGGGTGTGAAGAAGGGTTGGCCAATGAAAACCTGCTCTGAAGCTTTAATGTGGTTTCTTCAAGTTCTGGATTTATGGAGTTTTATGTCATAAACTCAGATTCGGCAGGAGTGCATGAATGTTTGTCCTATTTGTTAAAGATAGTTTCATAAATAGTAACCCTACAGTAGGGCCTAGTTATTACAAACACCTATGCTTACAGTACATATAAAACAGAAGATTAACAGTACACAGTATAACATTATTACACCACTACATATCTACAATATAAATGTATAATACCACCATATAACAATATCACAATGTACGTGTGTGTGGAGTGTGTGAGCGAGCGTGTGTGTGAGCTAGCGTGTGTGTGAGCTAGCGTGTGTGTGAGCTAGCGTGTGTGATGCGTGTGTGTGAGCTAGTGTGTGTGTGAGCAAGCGTGTGTGTGTGAGCTAACATGTGTGTACCTGTGTTTGTGTCTCTTCACTGTCCTTGAAGCTGTATTTCTATGACAGTGAAAATATGTTTTCAGAAACGTTTGCTAATTTCTTGAAAATGAAATACAGATATCTAATTTCCAAAAGTTTTCACATCCCTGAGTGAATTTTTTGTAGAAGCACCTTTGGCAGTGATTACAGCTGTGAGTCTGTCTGGGTAAGTCTCTAAGAGCTTGCAGACCTGGATTGTGCAACATTTGCCACTTATTATTTTCAAACATTCTTCAAGCTCTGTCAAATTGTTTTTTGATCATTGCTAACAAACCATTTCCAGATTTAAGTCAAAACTGTGACTCGGCCACTCAGGAACATTCACTGTTCTTGGTAAACAACTCCAGTGTAGATTTGGCCTTGTGTTTTAGGTTATTGTCCTGCTGAAAGGTGAATTCATCTCCCAGTCTGGTGGAAAGCAGACTGAACCAGGTTTTCCTCTAGGATTTTGCCTCTGCTTACCTCCATTCCGTTTATTTTTTATCCTGAAAAACTCCCCAGTCCTTAACAGTTACAAGCATACACTTAACATGAGACTGCCACCACTATCCATGAAAATTTGGAGAGTGGTACTCAGTAATGTGTTGTATTGGATTTGCCGCAAACGTAACACTTTGTAATCAGGACAAAAAGTTTATTGTTTTGCTCCAATTTTTGCAGTATTACTTTAGTTTCTTGTTGCAAACAGGAGGTTTGTTTTGGAATATTTTTGTGTACAGGGTTCCTTCTTTTCCCTCTGTCATTTAGGTTCGTATTGTGGAGTAACTACAATGTTGTTGATCCATCCTCAGTTTTCTCCTATCACAGCCATTCAACTCTGTAACTGTTCTAAAGTCACCATTGGCCTCATGGTGGAATTCCTGAGTGGTTTCCTTCCTCTCCAGCAACTGAGATAGGAAGGGTGCTTGTATCTTTGTAGTGACTTGGTGTATTGGTACACTATCCAAAGTGTAATTAATAGCTTCACCATGCTCAAAGGGATATTCAATGTCAGATTTTTTTTTTACCCATCTACCAATAGGTGCCCTTCTATGCGAGGCATTGGAAAACCTCCCTGGTCTTTGTGGTTGAATCTGTGTTTGAAATTCACTGCTCGACTGAGGGACCTTACAGATAATTGTTTGTGTGGGTTACAGAGATGAGGTAGTTATTAAAACATATAGTTAAACACTATTATTGCACACAGAGTGAGTTCATGCAACTTATTATGTGACTTGTTAAGTACATTTTTACTCCTGAACTTATTTAGGCTTGCCTTAACAAAAGGGTTGAATACTTATTGACGCAAAACTATTCATTGATTCATTTGTAAACATTTCTTAAAACATAATTCCACTTTGACATTATGGGGTATTGTGTGTAAGCCAGTGACCAAAAAAAATCGAAACTTAATCCATTTTAAATTCGGTTTGTAACAAGACAAAATGTGTAAAAAGGCAAGGGGTGTGAATACTTTCTGAAGGCATTGCATTCACAGTTTGAAATTGCATTGCATTTCCGGGCACTGTACATTGCATACCACACATTGTAATAAGATTAGCTGATGATCTACATGGTGACTCTTGAAAAAGGTAAACAAACAAACAAACAAACAGGAAAATGTCAATAGGCTAGCGGATTTAGCATCACGGACAGATACCGGAATTCCCACGATTTTACATTTAACTCCAAAAGAGGAAAGAGGAAGATGCATTTTTTTTACAAAATAATACATGAAAAACAATAAGCGGTCCTTTTTTAACAAACAGGCTTCTAACATATAATTACATTGAAAATAATGAGTCAAAACATTTCAGAGAATGTAGACAAAAATAATGTCCAACAGCCTGTCCCAAATGTCTTAAATATCTACTAAAACATTGGTGCCTACTGTTATGGCAAAATCCATAACCAAATGTCTTAAATATCTCCAGTTGTGCGGCCTGAAATTGAAAATGCATATATTTAATTAAGAACACACCTCAAATAATTCCAACCCTCCCACCTCAGCACAGCTGATATTAGACAGGTAAATTAGCAACCCTGGCTCATGGGTTGGGAAATAGAAGAGCGTTGGCTTTTACATGTCAAAATTACCAATGACTGTGCGTTTGACAATATCGCTGCCTTAACGCCAGCCGAAAATAAAGCCCTGAGTGTTAACTGGCAGTCATTACTCTGCTGAATATTGGATTGCAGAATAACTTGGATTCCTCTATACTTGTGTAGGCGGTGTAATTTCACATAGAGTTTGAAATCTGACTGACCACCTTAGCTCCTTGTCTATCAACTCTGATGAGCTTCCATTCCAGCAGGTGGCTGGATACATCCCAAATAGCACTGTACTCCTTATATAGTGCTCTACATTTGACCAGAGCCAATTCAGCTCAATGTTTTCCACTATCAAAATAATCCTCCGTTTCTGCTTCTTTTTTTATCAAGACAATAATGTGCATTATCACACCTTGCCCCACCTCTTTATAGCTGAAGGGAGAGAAGGCTGTGTGATATACCTTCTGTAGAAAGGGAGAGAAGGCTGTGTGATATACCTTCTGTAGAAAGGGGGAGAAGGCTGTGTGATATACCTTCTGTAGAAAGGGGGAGAAGGCTGTGTGATATACCTTCTGTAGAAAGGGGGAGAAGGCTGTGTGATATACCTTCTGTAGAAAGGGAGAGAAGGCTGTGTGATATACCTTCTGTAGAAAGGGGGAGAAGGCTGTGTGATATACCTTCTGTAGAAATGGGGAGAAGGCCGTGTGATATACCTTCTGTAGAAATGGGGAGAAGGCCGTGTGATATACC
The DNA here is from genome assembly GCF_965601325.2 of Salmo salar. NCBI lineage: Eukaryota > Metazoa > Chordata > Actinopteri > Salmoniformes > Salmonidae > Salmo > Salmo salar. The sequence continues at coordinate 184,220,553 of NC_138291.1, read as the reverse complement.
TTCTGTAGAAAGGGGGAGAAGGCTGTGTGATATACCTTCTGTAGAAAGGGTGAGAAGGCTGTGTGATATACCTTCTGTAGAAAGGGGGAGAAGGCTGTGTGATATACCTTCTGTAGAAAGGGGGAGAAGGCTGTGTGTAGAAAGGGGGAGAAGGCTGTGTGATATACCTTCTGTAGAAAGGGGGAGAAGGCTGTGTGATATACCTTCTGTAGAAAGGGGGAGAAGGCTGTGTGTAGAAAGGGGGAGAAGGCTGTGTGATATACCTTCTGTAGAAAGGGAGAGAAGGCCGTGTGATATACCTTCTGTAGAAAGGGGGAGAAGGCTGTGTGATATACCTTCTGTAGAAATGGGGAGAAGGCCGTGTGATATACCTTCTGTAGAAAGGGGGAGAAGGCTGTGTGATATACCTTCTGTAGAAAGGGGGAGAAGGCTGTGTGATATACCTTCTGTAGAAAGGGGGAGAAGGCTGTGTGATATACCTTCTGTAGAAAGGGAGAGAAGGCTGTGTGATATACCTTCTGTAGAAAGCAGATTTCATATGGTTGGAAAAAAACTTACTCATGAATTATATTAAGACATTTGTTTTCTCTCCTGTTGTGTTTCAGGGTATGACATTACAAAATGCTTTGGTTCACAATGTTATACACTATACATCTGCTGAGGATCTGTTCAATCTCTGAACACTTGTTTTATTTGGTTAGTTAACTGAATTGGCTTGGGTCTCCTTCCTCCTCTGAGTAACTTTTACTGCTGGGCTTCAGCGGTGCGGAGTGTAACTTAGACACTACCAAGGACTTATGGGGTTATGTGTTTATTGAACAGACTGCTGCTCTCCTCTCCTCTTGGGCTGACAGGCCATTCTATCAAAGCTCCTGGTTTTATGTAGAAGGATGCTGTAGTCTACCATCCAGACTGATATATACTGTTCATCCACTGTAGTCTACCATCCAGACTGATTTTTCTGTTCATCCACTGTAGTCTAACATCCAGACTGATATATACTGTTCATCCACTGTAGTCTAACATCCAGACTGACATATACTGTTCATCCACTGTAGTCTACCATCCAGACTGATATATACTGTTCATCCACTGTAGTCTAACATCCAGACTGACATATACTGTTCATCCACTGTAGTCTAACATCCAGACTGATATATACTGTTCATCCACTGTAGTCTACCATCCAGACTGATATATACTGTTCATCCACTGTAGTCTACCATCCAGACTGATATATACTGTTCATCCACTGTAGTCTACCATCCAGACTGATTTTTCTGTTCATCCACTGTAGTCTAACATCCAGACTGATATATACTGTTCATCCACTGTAGTCTAACATCCAGACTGACATATACTGTTCATCCACTGTAGTCTACCATCCAGACTGATATATACTGTTCATCCACTGTAGTCTAACATCCAGACTGACATATACTGTTCATCCACTGTAGTCTAACATCCAGACTGATATATACTGTTCATCCACTGTAGTCTACCATCCAGACTGATATATACTGTTCATCCACTGTAGTCTACCATCCAGACTGATATATACTGTTCATCCACTGTAGTCTACCATCCAGACTGATTTTTCTGTTCATCCACTGTAGTCTAACATCCAGACTGATATATACTGTTCATCCACTGTAGTCTACCATCCAGACTGATATATACTGTTCATCCACTGTAGTCTACCATCCAGACTGATATATACTGTTCATCCACTGTAGTCTACCATCCAGACTGATATATACTGTTCATCCACTGTAGTCTACCATCCAGACTGACATATACTGTTCATCCACTGTAGTCTAACATCCAGACTCACATTACTGATACAATATCTTAGATGGATGGCAGCAGGGATGGGCAAGAACATTTACAAATCATGGTCCTAAACTTTTTCTCTGGTCATAAAGACAATTAGAAATGCATAATTTCTACTGCTATGTTGATTCAACATTTTCTTTCTGGATGAAAATTTCAGTTTTTAGAGATCACTAATTTAAGTAATGAATTTAACCTCTCTAGGGTCGGCGGGACGAAATCGTTGCGTTATTCAAATACCTTAGAAATGTTATTACTTCAATTTCTCAAACATATGACTATTTTACACCATTTTAAAGACAAGGCTCTCGTTAATCTAACCACACTGTCCGATTTCAAAAAGGCTTTACAACGAAAGCAAAACATTAGATTATGTCAGCAGAGTACCCAGCCAGAAATAATCAGACACCCATTTTTCAAGCTAGTATATAATGTCACATAAACCCAAACCACAGCTAAATGCAGCACTAACCTTTGATGATCTTCATCAGATGACAACCCTAGGACATTATGTTATACAATACATGCATGTTTTGTTTAATCAAGTTCATATTTATATCAAAAACCAGCTTTTTACATTAGCATGTGATGTTCAGAACTAGCAAACTTCCGGTGAATTTATTAAATTACTCACGATAAACGTTCACAAAAAACATAACAATTATTTTAAGAATTATAGATACAGAACTCCTGTATGCACTCGCTATGTCCGATTTTAAAATAGCTTTTCGGTGAAAGCACATTTTGCAATATTCTCAAAAGATAGCCCGGCATCACAGGGCTAGCTATTTACACACCCACCAAGTTTAGCCCTCACCAAAATCAGATTTACTATAAGAAAAATGTTATTACCTTTGCTGTCTTCGTCAGAATGCACTCCCAGGACTTCTACTTCAATAACAAATGTTGGTTTGGTTCAAAATAATCCATAGTTATATCCAAATATCCTCTGTTTTGTTCGTGCGTTCAAGACACTATGCGAATGGTAAAGAAGGGTGAGGCGCACGACGCATTTCGTGACAAAATATTTCTAAATATTCCATTACCGTACTTCGAAGCATGTCAACCGCTGTTTAACCTCTATGGGCTAGGTGGGACGCAAGCGTCCCACCCGTGGTGCACTCCATCAACAGCAGGTGCATTTCAAGAGCGGCAAATTTGAATCCAAATAAATGTCAAAATTCAAATTTTTCAAACATACAACTATTTTACACCCTTTGAAAGATAAACATCTCCTTAATCTAACCACGTTTTACGATTTCAAAAAGGTTTTACGGCGAAAGCATAAATTTAGAGTATGTTAGGACAGTACATTTACAAGAGTTGTGTGTAATGTTTTGTCAATTCAAAGACAGGGTCACCAAAACCATAAAACCAGCTAAAATGATGCACTAACCTTTTACAATCTCCATCAGATGACACTCCTAGGACATTATGTTAGACAATGCATGCATTTTTAGTTCTATCAAGTTCATATTTATATCCAAAAATAGCGTTTTACTATGGCATTGATGTTGAGGAAATCGTTTCCCTCCAATAACCGGCAGTCAAGTCAGCGCCACAAATTAAATAATTAAAATTAGAAAACATTGGTAAAATATTATATTGTCATTTAAAGAATTATAGATTTACATCTCTTGAACGCAATCAACTTGCCAGATTTAAAAATAACCTTACTGGGAAATCACACTTTGCAATAATCTGAGCACTGCCCCAGAAAAATACGCGTTGCGATACAGACTAGACGTCATGTTGGGGAGATCTAAAATCGAAAATACTATGTAAATAATCCATTACCTTTGATTCTCTTCATCAGATGTCACTTCCAGGTATCACAGGTCCATAACGAATGTAGTTTTGTTCAAAAAAGCTCATCATTTATGTCCAAAAATCTCCGTCTTGTTAGCACATGATCTAAGCCCGCCAGACTTCACTTCATGAAAGAGGGGAAAAAATATATTTACGTTCGTTCAAACATGTCAAACGTTGTATAGCATAAATCATTAGGGCCTTTTTTAACCAGAACATGAATAATATTCAAGGTGGACGAATGCATTCTCTTTTATAACGTATTGGAACGAGGGTACCCAACATGAACTCGCGCGCCAGGTGTCTAATGGGCCATCATCGTTCCATGGCTCTTGTTCGGTCAGATCTCCCTCCAGAAGACTCAAAACACTTTGTAAAGGCTGGTGACATCTAGTGGAAGCAATAGGAAGTGCCAAAATATTCCTCAGCCCCTGTGTTTTTCAATGGCATAGGTTTAAAGGTAATACAACACATCAGGTATCCACTTCCTGTCAGAAAATGTCTCAGGGTTTTGCCTGCCAAATGAGTTCTGTTATACTCACAGACACCATTCAAACAGTTTTAGAAACTTTAGAGTGTTTTCTATCCATATATAATAAGTATATGCATATTCTAGTTACTGGGTAGGATTCCGACCGGGAAAGCGTGTTTAGTTTCAAAGACGAAAGAAAATAAAACATGGGGTCGACTCGTGCACGCGCCTCAGTCCATTGTCCTCTGATAGAGCACTTGCCAAAAGCGCTAATGTTTTTCAGCCAGTGGCTGGAATTACATCATTCAGCTTTTTCCCGCCTTCTGAGAGCCTATGGGAGCCGTAGGAAGTGTCACGTTACAGCAAAGATCCTCAGTCTTCAATAAACAGAGTCAAGAAGCTCAAGGAATGGTCAGAGAGGGCACTTCCTGTACAGAATCTTCTCAGGTTTTTGCCTGCCATATGAGTTCTGTTATACTCACAGACACCATTCAAACAGTTTTAGAAACTTTAGGGTGTTTTCTATCCAAAGCCAATAATTATATGCATATTCTAGTTTCTGGGCAGTAGTAATAACCAGATTAAATCGGGTACGTTTTTTATCCGGCCGTGTAAATACTGCCCCCTACCCCCAACAGGCTAAAGGATAAGTTTACCCAAAATCCAGAATCTCCCAAGTTAGTCCATAAAATAAAACTAGTTCAGTGGTGTTTGCCCTCTACCCCTCCATCTCTCTGGAGCAGAAAACTGCTCCAACAAAAGGTCACGTAGCCTATTCAGATGGCAGCCATCTTTTTAGAAACTGAGGCCGCAGCAGTAGCCAGACCTCAGCCTCAACAAATCCCCAGGATCAACACAGACTGGTATTGCATCTGTGGAAACTGCCCTCCAATGCCAACGCATGAGGAATGCTTGTGCTGCTGAGAGTTTGACTACAATTGACTACAATTCTTAAATAAATTGAGGAATGTAATGATGATGAGAAGCAGTTAGTTTGAGTTTGCGACCGTTGTGATTTTGCTGCCCACAAATATTCTGGTGTCCTGAAAAAAAATGATGTCTACCAAAAAGGAATTGGAGGTGCACCCCTGTTCCCGCTGGGCCAAATGGACAGTTACCCAACAAGTATTTACACTTCTATTATCATAAACCTCTATGAAGAGGCCATTAGTGGGTTTATGTTTTCACATTCATCCAAACCACTATATAGCCTATGTTAATTTATCACAATGTTTTTGGGATGTTCTTTTCTGCAATGTAAGGTGGCACAATGTCCCTCTCCCTGTCATACATCCATAGGGCACATATGCTGACCTGGAGAGCACTAGGCCACTATGTCTCCATGATATGATGCAATGGTAATAACACAACAAGAACACCTTCAACTTCAAGGATCAGGCTGGGCTACATTCCTCTGTATGCTTGCTTTGTCACTTTCTCTTCTTAAATGAGACTTTGCATTTTGGCACTGGACCAGATCCAGTAATAGACATATAGTAACAAAAGCTGTGTTTTAGCATCCTTTGCTAACAGTGGCAGTAGAATGGCTTTACTGAAAAGCTCAGGGACTTTCAATGTGGCACCGTCATAGTATGTCACCTTTCCAACAAGTTAGTTTGTCAAATTTCTGCTCTGCTAGTGCTTCCCCAGTCAACTGTAAGTGCTGTTATTGTGGAGTGGAAACGTCTAGGAGCAACAATGTCTCAGTCGTGAAGTGGTAGGTCACACAAGCTCACAGAACGGGACCACCGCATGCTGAAGCGCTTACTGTAGCGTGTAAAAATCGTCCTCATTTGCAACACTCACTACCAGGGCTGGAAAAAGTACCCAATTGTCATACTTGAGTAAAAATAAAGATATCTTAATAGAAAATGACTCAGGTAAAAGTGAAAGTCACTCAGTAAAATACTACTTGAGTAAAAGTCTAAAAGTATTTGGTTTTAAATATATTTAAGTATCAAAAGTCAAATTCCTTATAATAAGCAAACCAGACATCACCATTTTCTTGTTATTTTATATTCATGGATAGCCAGGTGACAACACTCAGACATAATTTAAAAAAGAAGCATGTGTGTTTAGTAAGTCCTCCAGATCAGAGGCAGTAGGGATAACCAGGGATGTTCTCTTGATAAGGTGTGTGAATTGGACCATTTTCATGTCCTACTAAGCATTCAGAATGTAAGTACTTTTGGGTGTCAGGAAAAATGTATTACATCATTTTCTTTAGGAATGTAGTGAATTAAAAGTAAAAGTTGTCAAAAATATAAATAGTAAAGTAAAGTACAGATACCCCAAAAATATACTTAAGTAGTACTTACACCACTGCTCACTGCCTCTGGAAGCAACGTCAGCACAATAATTGTTTGTCGGGCGCTTCATAAAATGGATTTCCATGGCTGAGCAGGCACACACAAGCCTAACATCACCATGCGCAATGTCAAGCTTCGGCTGGAGTGGTGTAAAGCTCGCCGCCATTGGACTCTAGAGCAGTGGAAATGCGTTCTCCGGAGTGATCAATTGCGCTTCCCCATCTGGCAGTCCGACAGACGAATCTGGGTTTTGAACGCCGACTCTGAGCCACTGCCTAATCGCCCAAAATCAGTGCACGACCTCACTAATGCTCTTGTGGCTGAATGGAAGCAAGTCCCAGCAGCAATATTCCATCTAGTGGAAAGCCTTCCCAGAAGAGTGGAGGCTGTTATAGCAGCAAAGGGGAGACCAACTCCATATTAATGCCCATGATTTTGGAATGAGATGTTCAACGAGCAATCAATCAATCAATCAATCAAATGTATTTATAAAGCATTTTTTATCAGCCGTTGTCACAAAGTGCTGTACAGAAACCCAGCCTAAAATCCCAAACAGAAAGCAATGCAGATGTAGAAGCACGGTGGCTAGGAAAAACTCCCTAGAAAGGAAGGAACCTAGGTTAGAAACTAGAGAGGAACCAGGCTCTGAGGGTTGGCCAGTCCTCTTCTGGCTGTGCCGGGTGGAGATCATAACAGTACATGGCAGGTGTCCACATACTTTTGGTCATGTAGTGTACCTTTTACCAGAAAATCATGACATTTGGTGCCTTCTTCACATATTGAGTGTATCGCTCTTGTCTCGGTGTCGGATACATTTGTTCTTGACTAGGACAGTGAGGACTCGTAAATCTTCTGGAGACAAGCAGAGACCAGCAGAGTAAAAAACTCATAATTATCAACTTCCACTCAGTCAGAGCATAAAACAGCTTCTCCAGACCACATATATATATACACTCCTTTCTTGAAACATATATATCTTATTAACAGCCTTTATCTATTATAGACATGTTTGAGCAGTGGTGAACCTATAGGCCTTCAGTGGTGAACCTATAGACCTTCAGTGGTGAACCTATAGACCTTCAGTGGTGAACCTACAGGCCTTCAGTGGTGAACCTATAGAGGTGAACCTATAGACCTTCAGTGGTGAACCAATAGACCTTCAGTGGTGAACCAATAGGCCTTCAGTGGTGAACCTATAGACCTTCAGTGGTGAACCAATAGATATTCAGTGGTGAACCAATAGATCTTCAGTGGTGAACCTATAGACCTTCAGTGGTGAACCTATAGACCTTCAGTGGTGAACCTATAGACCTTCAGTGGTGAACCTATAGACCTTCAGTGGTGAACCTATAGGCCTTCAGTGGTGAACCTATAGGCCTTCAGTGGTGAACCAATAGATCTTCAGTGGTGAACCTATAGACCTTCAGTGGTGAACCTATAGACCTTCAGTGGTGAACCTATAGGCCTTCAGTGGTGAACCTATAGGCCTTCAGTGGTGAACCAATAGATCTTCAGTGGTGAACCTATAGACCTTCAGTGGTGAACCTATAGGCCTTCAGTGGTGAACCAATAGATCTTCAGTGGTGAACCTATAGGCCTTCAGTGGTGAACCTATAGGCCTTCAGTGGTGAACCTATAGGCCTTCAGTGGGTGACAGGTTTCTGATTCTGAAAGGACAGTAACCGTAATACCAGCCCACTCATGTAGGAGAGAGAACTTTATGTAAAACACAAAGGGCCAGTGGTGTGGTGGAGGGTATACGCAGGTATAAACTAAATACACACTTTTTTTTCAGTGGACATTGCTTATTGTCACTACTTATTCCCTACTGTATTAAAGTAGCGTAGGTATAAGACTTAACAATAGAGAAATCATGCACCATACAGACCCTGGTATGGTGGCGCTTCCAGGCAGCCGCTCGAGAGTAACAGTGTTTCTTTTTATATATTTTTTTTTGTTGTTGCACTGCATACTTTACCTGCTGTTAACGGATTAAGCATGGCTTTGATAACAATGGATTGTACGAACGTTGTGGAATACTCCTAACATTTTCTATGGATTTACAAAAAACATGCACCTCCACTGGCACTGCATTTCAGACACAAACTTCAGTGCTTTGAGATAATGCGAGCAAGAAGCCGGGTGAGAGGGACTACAGCTGGTAAGGGCAGACAGAGGAAAATACCGGAAATAGAAGGTAACAGACCTAAAACACTTCAAAAACACAATCGCTCATATGAATGCAGCGTTCTAAATGAATTATGTGATGTCACAAATATGTCCAGAAATACCTCAGAGACTCACAGTGTGGTTAAGTCCAGAAATACCCCAGAGACTCACAATGTGGTTACGTCCAGAAATGCCCCAGAGACTCCCAATGTGGTTACGTCCAGAAATACCCCAGAGACTCACAATGTGGTTACGTCCAGAAATGCCCCAGAGACTCACAATGTGGTTACGTCCAGAAATACCCCAGAGACTCACAATGTGGTTACGTCCAGAAATGCCCCAGAGACTCACAATGTGGTTACGTCCAGAAATACCCCAGAGACTGACAATGTGGTTACGTCCAGAAATACCCCAGAGACTCACAATGTGGTTACGTCCAGAAATACCCCAGAGACTCACAATGTGGTTACGTCCAGAAATGCCCCAGAGACTCACAATGTGGTTACGTCCAGAAATGCCCCAGAGACTCACAATGTGGTTACGTCCAGAAATGCCCCAGAGACTCACAATGTGGTTACGTCCAGAAATGCCCCAGAGACTCACAATGTGCTTGTTTTAATTCAACATCATTGATAAACAAAGTGGATGAATTTGAGCTGCTTCTTCAATCAGTAAATGCAGACATTGGTCACTGAAACATGGGCCCACAAAAATATCCCAGATGAATCTCTTTTCATACAAACTATCAGCTGTCCAGAAATGACAGGTCCAGAGGGGATGGGAGGATGCGGCGTGGTTATGTATGTGAATCACAGTATGCAGGCAGAGAGAACTGTCCTAGAGAAAGAGAAGTGTGATCCACAGTGTCATGACTTGGCCCTTTCTGGGTGTAGATCGTGGCTTCCCCCTCTCTCACTCCTACACCCAGGATCTGTTATCTCAGGTCGTAAATTCCTGGCGGAGACTCTCTCCCCTGGTAATGCAGAGAGAGAGACCACAGAGTGAACACAGGATTTCACGTGGCCGAACTCCTAAATCCCAAAAATGGGAAAATGAAACTATTTGTCCACTTATGAGAATGTGTTAAGTGTCTGTGGAGTGAGCACAGGCATGATCAGGCGTCATGGAACTGCCCTCTTCTACTGTTACGAATAAAAGCCCCTGCTAAGAAAATCCTCTTCAGACTGAGAAAACCTACAGCATGAGCTGTGATTGCGAATAGTTTAGACCAGGCATACCTCGGTGTAAGCTGTGGTGGTACAGGTTTGAGTACCAAAACTAGAAAACTATACCACGTGGACCATTGGATACACGGCTGTAAATGGTTAACCTCTATGGGCTAGGTGGGACGCTAGCGTGCCACCCGTGGTGCACTCCATCAACAGCAGGTGCATTTAAAGAGCGGCAAATTTGAATCCAAATAAATGTCAAAATTCAAATTTTTCAAACATACAACTATTTTACACCCTTTGAAAGATAAACATCTCCTTAATCTAACCACGTTTTACGATTTCAAAAAGGTTTTACGGCGAAAGCATAAATTTAGAGTATGTTAGGACAGTACATTTACAAGAGTTGTGTGTAATGTTTTGTCAATTCAAAGACAGGGTCACCAAAACCATAAAACCAGCTAAAATGATGCACTAACCTTTTACAATCTCCATCAGATGACACTCCTAGGACATTATGTTAGACAATGCATGCATTTTTAGTTCTATCAAGTTCATATTTATATCCAAAAACAGCATTTTACTATGGCATTGATGTTGAGGAAATCGTTTCCCTCCAATAACCGGCAGTCAAGTCAGCACCACAAATTAAATAATTAAAATTAGAAAACATTGGTAAAATATTATATTGTCATTTAAAGAATTATAGATTTACATCTCTTGAACGCAATCAACTTGCCAGATTTAAAAATAACCTTACTGGGAAATCACACTTTGCAATAATCTGAACACTGCGCCCAGAAAAATACGCGTTGCGATACAGACTAGCCGTCATGTTGGGGAGATCTAAAATCGAAAATACTATGTAAATAATCCATTACCTTTGATTCTCTTCATCAGATGTCACTTCCAGGTATCACAGGTCCATAACGAATGTAGTTTTGTTCAAAAAAGCTCATCATTTATGTCCAAAAATCTCCGTCTTGTTAGCACATGATCTAAGCCCGCCGGACTTCACTTCATGAACGAGGGGAAAAAATATATTTATGTTCGTTCAAACATGTCAAACGTTGTATAGCATAAATCATTAGGGCCTTTTTTTAACCAGAACATGAATAATATTCAAGGTGGACGAATGCATTCTCTTTTATAACCTATTGGAACGAGGGTACCCAACATGAACTCGCGCGCCAGGTGTCTAATGGGCCATCATCGTTCCATGGCTCTTGTTCGGTCAGATCTCCCTCCAGAAGACTCAAAACACTTTGTAAAGGCTGGTGACATCTAGTGGAAGCAATAGGAAGTGCCAAAATATTCCTCAGCCCCTGTGTTTTTCAATGGCATAGGTTTAAAGGTAATACAACACATCAGGTATCCACTTCCTGTCAGAAAATGTCTCAGGGTTTTGCCTGCCAAATGAGTTCTGTTATACTCACAGACACCATTCAAACAGTTTTATAAACTTTAGGGTGTTTTCTATCCATATATAATAAGTATATGCATATTCTAGTTACTGGGTAGGATTAGTAACCAGATTAAATCGGGTACATTTTTTTATCCAGCCGTGCAAATACTGCCCCCTAGCCCTAACAGGTTAAACTCAGACTATCGATCCCTACAGAATAAGAGCAAATCTTAGATACTAATTACTAGTCTGCAGCTAGAAATTATGTAAACCTGGGACGAGAATTCCGACAACTGCCGAAACATATATTCTTTGACAACATTTCTGAATGGTACTCTGAAGTATCCATTTTAACCACGAAAGACTTTGATTTTCAGGGAAACAGAAGGAGAGCGAGAGACTCAGATGAACATTTCCAGCAGACGGACCGGATTCCAACAGAGAAGATCACAACGACACATGGGCGTAAATATATATTGATTGCAATTATTCCCGAATGAGTGAGCGTTCATGTGTAAAGGTTTAGCTTTTCAATTAATATAATTATCAACTGTGTGTAGTGATCCCTTTTGTCTTTCCCGCTTCTTTCTCAATCCACAACCACTTCCCTTTGTCCTCCAGGCCATCATATCGGCTCAGCCCATTAGGGAATCTTCCCTATCCATGTTGGTAACCAATATCTACTGTTGTTTGTTTAACTTCTTTGGGATAGGGGGCGGTATTTTGACGTCTGGATGAAAAGCGTGCCCAAAGTAAACTGCCTGCTACTCCAGCCCAGAAACTAGGATATGCATATAGTAGATTTGGATAGAAAACACTCTAAAGTGTCCAAAATTTGTAAAAATAATGTCTGTGAGTATAACAGAACTGAAATGGCAGGTGAATACCTGAGGACAAACCATAAAAAAAAAGAAAATCAGCATACTACTTGATTTCAATGGCTGGCACTTTTATAATAGGGCGAAATTGTCCCGGATTGCAGTTCCTAGGGCTTCCACTAGATGTCAACAGTCTTTAGAAAGAGTTTCAGGCTGGTTTTTGGAAAAATGATGGAGAAGTTGTAGTTTTTCTAAGTGGCTCTCATTTTGGCTATAGTGTTTCCAAGCACATGGCTTGAGACAGTGCGTTCTTTTTGTTTATCTCTGGTAAAGACAATAACGATTCTCCATCTTAAATTGTATTGTTAATTTGCGTATTAGGGTACCTAAGGTTTGATTACAAATGTTGATTGACTTTTTGGATAAGTTTATTGGTAACGTTTGGGATTCATTTTGTATGCATTTTGAAGGAGGGAAACCAAGTGGATTATTGACTGAAGCGTGCCAGCTAAACTGACTTTTTATGGATATAAAGAAGGACTTTATTGAACAAAAGGACCATTTGTAATGTAACTGGGACCTTTTGGAGTCCCAACAGAAGAAGATCTTCAAAGGTAAGGCATATATTATATCGCTATTTCTGACTTTCGTGTCGCAACTCCCTGGTTGAAAATGATTTGTTATGCATTTGTGTGCTGGGCGCTGTCCTCAGATAATTGCATGGTTTGCTTTCACCGTAAAGCTTTTTTGAAATCTGACACCTTGGCTGGATTAACAACAAGTTAAGCTTTATTTTGATGTATTGCACTTGTGATTTCATGAAAGTTAAATATTTATAGTATTTCGTGCTCTGCAATTTCACCGGATGTTGACCAAAATGCAAACATTTTTCAAACATATGACTATTTAACACCATTTTAAAGACAAGACTCTCGTTAATCTAACCACATTGTCCGATTTCAAAAAGGCTTTACAGCGAAAGCAAAATTTTAGATTATGTTAGGAGAGTACATAGTCACAAATAATCACACAGCCATTTTCCAAGCAAGCATATATGTCACACAAACCCAAAACACAGAGAGGTTCACAGTACTGTAACCAGCCACTACCCAAACGCGCTACTTTTTTTCAGCCAGAGCCTGCAAAGCCACGATTCAGCTTTTTACCGCCTTCTGAGAGACCATGGCAGCCGTAGGAAGTGTCACGTAACAGCAGAGATCCTTTGTAATGGATAGAGATGGCAAAGAAGGCCAAGAAATGGTCAGACAGGGTACTTCCTGTACAGAATCTTCTCAGGTTTTGACCTGCCATTTGAGTTCTGATATACTCACAGACACCATTCAAACAGTTTTAGAAACTTTGGAGTGTTTTCTATCCAAAGCCAATAATTATATGCATATTCTAGTTACTGGGCAGGAGTAGTAACCAGATTAAATCGGGTACGTTTTTTATCCAGCCGTGTCAATAGTGCCCCCTAGCCCTAACAGGTTAACACTGAAGTGATAGATGAGCAGATGATGATGAGCAAATGATGATGTGCAACTAGTGATACTGGTGTGCAAAAGAGCAGAAAAGTTAATAAAAACAATATGGGGATGAGGTAAGTAGATTGGGTGGGCTATTTAGAGATGGACTATGTACAGCTGCAGCGATCGGTTAGCTGCTCAGATAGCTGATGTTTAAAGTTAGTGAGGGAAATGTAAGTCTCCAGCTTCATAAATTTTTGCAATTCGTTCCAGTCACTGGCAGCAGAGAACTGGAAGGAAAGGCGGCTAAAGTAGGTGTTGGCTTTGGAGATGACCAATGAGATATACCTGCTAGAGCGGTGGGTGTTGCTATCATGACCACTGAGCTGAGATAAGGCAGAGCTTTACCTAGCATAGACTTATAGATGACCTGGAGCCAGTGGGTCTGGCGACGAATATGTAGCGAGGGCCAGCCGACTAGAGCATACAGGTCGCAGTGATGGGAGGTATAAGGGGCTTGGGTAACAAAACGGATGGCACTGTGATAGACTGCATCAAGTTTGCTGAGTAGAGTATTGGAAGCTATTTTGTAGATGACATCGCCGAGGATTGGTAGGATAGTCAGTTTTACTAGGGTAAGTTTGGCGGCGTGAGTGAAGGAGGCTTTGTTGTGAAATAGAAAGCCGATTCTAGATTTGATTTTGGATTGGAGATGTTTGATATGAGTCTGGAAGGAGAGTTTACAGTCTAGCCAGACACCTAGGTATTTGTAGTTTTTCACGTATTCTAGATCAGAACCGTCCAGAGTAGTGAATCTAGTCGGGTGGGCAGGTGCGGGCAGCGAACGGTTTAAAAGCATGCATTTGGTTTTACCAGCGTTTAAGAGCAGTTGGAGGCCACAGAAGGAGTGTTGTACGGCATTGAAGCTCGTTTGGAGGTTGGTTAACCTCTATGGGCTAGGTGGGACGCTAGCGTGCCACCCGTGGTGCACTCCATCAACAGCAGGTGCATTTCAAGAGCGGCAAATTTGAATCCAAATAAATGTCAAAATTCAAATTTTTCAAACATACAACTATTTTACACCCTTTGAAAGATAAACATCTCCTTAATCTAACCACGTTTTACGATTTCAAAAAGGTTTTACGGCGAAAGCATAAATTTAGAGTATGTTAGGACAGTACATTTACAAGAGTTGTGTGTAATGTTTTGTCAAGTCAAAGACAGGGTCACCAAAACCATAAAACCAGCTAAAATGATGCACTAACCTTTTACAATCTCCATCAGATGACACTCCTAGGACATTATGTTAGACAATGCATGCATTTTTAGTTCTATCAAGTTCATATTTATATCCAAAAACAGCGTTTTACTATGGCATTGATGTTGAGGAAATCGTTTCCCTCCAATAACCGGCAGTCAAGTCAGCGTCACAAATTAAATAATTAAAATTAGAAAACATTGGTAAAATATTATATTGTCATTTAAAGAATTATAGATTTACATCTCTTGAACGCAATCAACTTGCCAGATTTAAAAATAACCTTACTGGGAAATCACACTTTGCAATAATCTGAGCACTGCGCCCAGAAAAATACGCGTTGCGATACAGACTAGACGTCATGTTGGGGAGATCTAAAATCGAAAATACTATGTAAATAATCCATTACCTTTGATTCTCTTCATCAGATGTCACTTCCAGGTATCACAGGTCCATAACGAATGTAGTTTTGTTCAAAAAAGCTCATCATTTATGTCCAAAAATCTCCGTCTCGTTAGCACATGATGGGGGATAGTAGCACTCTGTCACCATGGGGGATAGTAGCACTCTGTCACCATGGGGGATAGTAGCACTCTGTAACTCTGTCACCATGGGGATAGTAGCACTCTGTCACCATGGGGGATAGTAGCACTCTGTCACCATGGGGATAGTAGCACTCTGTAACTCTGTCACCATGGGGGATAGTAGCACTCTGTCACCATGGGGGATAGTAGCACTCTGTCACCATGGGGATAGTAGCACTCTGTCACCATGGGGATAGTAGCACTCTGTCACCATGGGGATAGTAGCACTCTGTCACCATGGGGATAGTAGCACTCTGTCACCATGGGGATAGTAGCATTATGTCACTATGGGGGGATATTAGCACTCTGGAGGTCTGAGGGCTGAACAGATAGGCGGGTCTGAGGGCTGAACAGATAGTAGAGTCTGAGTGCTGAGCAAAGAGACATTTTACAATTAATTTGGCAACAATGCTGCTGTGAACACCTTGTGACAGCTTGGAAACACATTCTTGACACTGTGTGTGTGTGTGTGTGTGTGTGTGTGTGTGTGTGTGTGTGTGTGTGTGTGTGTGTGTGTGTGTGTGTGTGTGTTGTGGCGTACAGCAGGTCAGCCACCAGGGGGAGACTCGTCGAGGCCTGGTGACAGATGGTGTATACATCAGGAGGCGATGGCTCTATCTGCTGGACATGCCAGGTCTCAACGGGTTCTCCGGCCAGGACTAATTGGGGCTGATTGGGAGTTGGTGAGTAATCAAGGGCTGATTGCTCACCAGCTGTGCAAGGCCCATAAAGCTGCCAGAAGGGCAGCACACGGGGGAAGAAAGAACTCCCGTATAGTTGGGGACAGTTACATAGGTAACAGGAGTGAGTGCAGTTTTGATCCCGACAGGATACAGCAAGAACCGGAGCCCAGATGACGGTATCCTGGAGAGGGTCTCATGGGGGAGACCTATCCTTTCCTTTTTGATTTATTATTTAAATAAACACCCTTGAAACTGAACTCTGTCCGTGTCTGATCGGTGTAAATGTCTTGACCAAACCCCCTGGTCTGTCACAAGTGGTGGAGAATGCAGGCAATCTGATAATGTGCTCAGATCAGGGTTGACGTTTACACAGCTTCAGCATGGACGAGTTGATAGCTCAGTTCATCTCGGCCCAACAAGCACAACAGGCGGTTCAGGAACGAACGCTGGAGGAACAGCGACTACAAAATGTCCGCCTCCTTGAGGAAATCAGGAAGCTGCAAGGAGGAGTGTCTCCTGGACCACATCCTAACCAGTTTTTACTTAAGCTAACGGAAGACGATGACATCGAAACATACCTCTGTACGTTTGAACGGACAGCACTACAGAAGGATGGCCAAGGCTGCAGCGGGCAAGTCTGCTGGCCCCATTCCTCTCTGGGAATGCCCAAAAGGAGTATTGGGACCTGAATGATGAACAGGTGGCTAACTACAACGGACTCAAATGGGAGATACTCAGCCGCTACGGGTACAGCCTGGCCCATCAGGCTCAGCGGTTCCACGACTGGAGGTTCGTACCCGACGCATCCCCCCAAGCCCAGATGAGCAACCTACTGCGCGTCATCAGGGCATGCCTCCTAACCGACGTATCCACCCTCTCCATCTTCGACAAAGTGGTCCTGGATCGCTTCTCACGGGCGCTACCCCACGACATAAAGAGGGCAGCGAATTTATGTGCACCCCAGACCTTGGAGGGCCTCCTGGAAGCAGTGGAGATGCATCAGAACACTCAGGCCCTGCTGAGTGGGAACTGGGACGAGTCGGCGACCCGTTCGAGGGGACGGAAGGACAGCCCCAACGCTGTATCCCCCGAACCGACAATCGGCAGGGCCAAAGGACCGCAAACTAGTGGAGAGACGGCTGGGGTAGGGCCGACTCGCCACCGACGACCCCAGATAGATGGAGACCAAAGGAGGTGTTTTGAGGGTGGCTCCCGGGGGCACATTGCCAGGAATTGCCCGGTTCGAGAGAAGTCGATGCCATCAGCTAGCCCCGGAGACAAGGTCGATCACGCCGTGAACTATGTCACCTCCTGTTGGGCGCACCACGAATCACCGGCACCCATGGTCCCAGTGAAGGTTGACAGACATGACACGGAAACGCCATTAGACTTCGGGAGTATGGTTACGCTTGTAACCACAAGCCTGCTGAACCAGGAGACCAAACGGGGTTGGGAGATGTCCATTTCCTGTGTTCACAGTGACACAAAGCGGTATCCAACCGTATGGACCAACATCGTGACGCCACAAGGGAGCTGCCAGATGATGGTGGGTGCAGTACCAGAGTTGCCGGTACCTCTCCTAGTGGGACGGGATTGTCCACTGTTCGCAGCCCTATGGGGGCACGAGTTGAGGAAAAAGATACAAGCCGGCCGAAGAAGAGAGCGGGGACGACCCATCGCCTATGCAGCCCAGAAGCAACCGGTTAACCAACCTGTATCTACGGGTCCGGAGTCGGATTCGGAGGGGGCGCCGGAAACCCGACCCCCCTGGGCAACCACTGGAGGAGGAGCCCAGCCTCCACCTCCTCGATTTCGAGGGGCCAGTCGAGACAACTGCTGGGGGCCAACTGAGGTGACAATTTGGGATGGCCCAGTGGAAGGATCCGACCTTGAAAGCCACTGCAGCCCAAGTGATAGCGGTGGATGGACAGCTACTTCCGAGGGTGAGTGACTGGCAATACCCCCATTTCCAAATCAAAAATAACCTTTTGTATCAGGTGTCACGCCACAGGGGAACTTCGAAAGGCATTGATGCTGCCCCGATGGTACGTGGGAACCGTTCTTCAACTGGCCCATACCCACCTGTTGTTGGTGCACCTGCGAATGGAGAAGACCCGGGAACGGATTGCCGCGTGGTTCCACTGGCCCGGGATGAGGAGGGCCCGGAGTGTCAACTCACTTCCCCGAAAGCCCACTTCCGAAAACCATTGGTCCCCCTACGATCATCGGGGTGCCCTTTGAACACATCGCCATGGACATAGTGGGACCCCTGATAAAAACAGCATGAGCGCACAAGTACATCCTGGTGATAGTAGATTATGCCACCCGGTATCCCGAGGCCATTCCCCTATGGGCGGCGGTATCCAAGGGAATCGCCCGGGAGCTGTTCCACCTTTTTAGCCGGGCGGGCATCCCGAACGAGATCCTGACAGACCAAGGTACTGAGTTTATGTCTGCCTAATGAAAGAGTTGTGTGCTCTCCTGCAGATCAAGCACATCCAGACTTCCGTCTTTCACCCGCAGACGGATGGGCTCGTCGAGCGCTTCAATAAAACGCTCAACAAAATTCTGCAGAAGGTCATAGAGCAGGACGGGAAGAACTGGGACCAGC
The DNA here is from genome assembly GCF_965601325.2 of Salmo salar. Classification (NCBI taxonomy): domain Eukaryota; kingdom Metazoa; phylum Chordata; class Actinopteri; order Salmoniformes; family Salmonidae; genus Salmo; species Salmo salar. Next base: position 184,201,967 of record NC_138291.1, on the reverse strand, counting down.
TACTACTCCACCTAATGTTCTCAATCCGAGAAGTACCCCAGTCCTCGACTGGGTTTTCCCCTTTCGAACTCCTCTACGGGAGGAGGCCACGCAGCCTGCTGGACCTCGTCAAGGAGGTGTGGGAAGCCCAACCGACCCCATTATGCAGCGTGGTAGAGCCCGTGGAGACGATGAGGGAACGGATGACAGCCATATGGCCAGTCGTGAGGGAAAATATGGAGAAGGCCCAACGCGCCCAAGCCCAGGTCTACAATCGGGGAGCCCAGCCCTGAAAATTCCAGGTGGGAGACAAGGTGTTGGTCTTAACCTGTTAGGGCTAGGGGGCAGTATTTGCACGGCTGGATAAAAAAAATGTACCCGATTTAATCTGGTTACTAATCCTACCCAGTAACTAGAATATGCATATACTTATTATATATGGATAGAAAACACTCTAAAGTTTCTAAAACTGTTTGAATGGTGTCTGTGAGTATAACAGAACTCATTTGGCAGGCAAAACCCTGAGACATTTTCTGACAGGAAGTGGATACCTGATGTGTTGTATTACCTTTAAACCTATCCCATTGATAAACAAAGGGGCTGAGGAATATTTTGGCACTTCCTATTGCTTCCACTAGATGTCACCAGCCTTTACAAAGTGTTTTGAGTCTTCTGGAGGGAGATCTGACCGAACAAGAGCCATGGAACGATGATGTCCCATTAGACACCTGGCGCGCGAGTTCATGTTGGGTACCCTCGTTCCAATACGTTATAAAAGAGTATGCATTCGTCCACCTTGAATATTATTCATGTTCTGGTTAAAAAAGGCCCTAATGATTTATGCTATACAACGTTTGACATGTTTGAACGAACGGAAATATATTTTTTCCCCTCGTTCATGACGAGAAGTCCGGCTGGCTTAGATCATGTGCTAACAAGACGGAGATTTTTGGACATAAATGATGAGCTTTTTTGAACAAAACTACATTCGTTATGGACCTGTGATACCTGGAAGTGACATCTGATGAAGAGAATCAAAGGTAATGGATTATTTACATAGTATTTTCGATTTTAGATCTCCCCAAGATGACGTCTAGTCTGTATCGCAACGCGTATTTTTCTGGGCGCAGTGCTCAGATTATTGCAAAGTGTGATTTCCCAGTAAGGTTATTTTTAAATCTGGCAAGTTGATTGCGTTCAAGAGATGTAAATCTATAATTCTTTAAATGACAATATAATATTTTACCAATGTTTTCTAATTTTAATTATTTAATTTGTGGCGCTGACTTGACTGCCGGTTATTGGAGGGAAACGATTTCCTCAACATCAATGCCATAGTAAAATGCTGTTTTTGGATATAAATATGAACTTGATAGAACTAAAAATGCATGTATTGTCTAACATAATGTCCTAGGAGTGTCATCTGATGGAGATTGTAAAAGGTTAGTGCATCATTTTAGCTGGTTTTATGGTTTTGGTGACCCTGTCTTTGAATTGACAAAACATTACACACAACTCTTGTAAATGTACTGTCCTAACATACTCTAAATTTATGCTTTCGCCGTAAAACCTTTTTGAAATCGTAAAACGTGGTTAGATTAAGGAGATGTTTATCTTTCAAAGGGTGTAAAATAGTTGTATGTTTGAAAAATTTGAATTTTGACCTTTATTTGGATTCAAATTTGCCGCTCTTGAAATGCACCTGCTGTTGATGGAGTGCACCACGGGTGGCACGCTAGCGTCCCACCTAGCCCATAGAGGTTAATCTGTTAGGGCTAGGGGGCAGTATTGACACGGCTGGATAAAAAACGTACCCGATTTAATCTGGTTACTACTCCTGCCCAGTAACTAGAATATGCATATAATTATTGGCTTTGGATAGAAAACACCCTAAAGTTTCTAAAACTGTTTGAATGGTGTCTGTGAGTATAACAGAACTCCTATGGCAGGCCAAAACCTGAGAAGATTTCAAGCAGGAAGTGGCCTGTCTGAGAAGTAGTGTTTCATCTTGGCTCTTTTTATTGAAGACTCAGGATCTGTGCAATAACGTGACACTTCCTACGTCTTCCATAGGGTCTCAGAGCCCGGGAAAACGTTGAACGATATCGAGGCAGGCTCTGGCTGAAACACATTATCGCTTTGGGCAAGTGGCCACTCAGAGTACTATGGGCTTAGGCGCGTGCCCGCTTCGACCGAATGCTTTGTTTTCCTTTGTCTGTTTATCTAAACGCAGATTCCCGGTCGGAATATTATCGCTTTTTTATGAGAAAAATGGCATAAAAATTGATTTTAAACAGCGGTTGACATGCTTCGAAGTACGGTAATGGAATATTTAGAATTCTTTTGTCACGAATTGCGCCATGCTCGTCACCCTTATTTAGCCTTTAGGATAGTGTCTAGAACGCACGAACAAAACGCCGCTGTTTGGATATAACGATGGAATATTTTGGACCAAACCAACATTTGTTATTGAAGTAGAAGTCCTGGGAGTGCATTCTGACGAAGACAACAAAGGTAAGAACATTTTTCTTATAGTAAATCTGACTTTGATGAGTGCTAAACCTGCTGGGTGTCTAAATAGCTAGCCCTGTGATGACGGGCTATCTACTGAGAATATTGCAAAATGTGCTTTCACCGAAAAGCTATTTTAAAATCGGACATATCGAGTGCATAGAGTTCTGTATCTATAATTCTTAAAATAATTGTTATGCTTTTTGTTAACGTTTATCGTGAGTAATTTAGTAAATTCACCGGCAGTGTTCGGTGGGAATGCTAGTCACATGCTAGTCACATGCTAATGTAAAAAGCTGGTTTTTGATATAAATATGAACTTGATTGAACAAAACATGCATGTATTGTATAACATAATCTCCTAGGGTTGTCATCTGATGAAGATCATCAAAGGTTAGTGCTACATTTAGCTGTGGTTTGGGTTTATGTGACATTATATGCTAGCTTGAAAAATGGGTGTCTGATTATTTCTGGCTCGGTACTCTGCTGACATAATCTAATGTTTTGCTTTCGTTGTAAAGCCTTTTTGAAATCGGACAGTGTGGTTAGATTAACCTGTTAGGCCTAGGGGGCAGTATTTGCACGGCTGGATAAAAAAAATGTACCCGATTTAATCTGGTTACTAATCCTACCCAGTAACTAGAATATGCATATACTTATTATATATGGATAGAAAACACTCTAAAGTTTCTAAAACTGTTTGAATGGTGTCTGTGAGTATAACAGAACTCATTTGGCAGGCAAAACCCTGAGACATTTTCTGACAGGAAGTGGATACCTGATGTGTTGTATTACCTTTAAACCTATGCCATTGAAAAACACAGGGGCTGAGGAATATTTTGGCACTTCCTATTGCTTCCACTAGATGTCCCCAGCCTTTACAAAGTGTTTTGAGTCTTCTGGAGGGAGATCTGACCGAACAAGAGCCATGGAACGATGATGGCCCATTAGACACCTGGCGCGCGAGTTCATGTTGGGTACCCTCGTTCCAATACGTATAAAAGAGTATGCATTCGTCCACCTTGAATATTATTCATGTTCTGGTTAACCTCTATGGGACCGGCGGGACGAATTCGTCCCACCTACGTAACAGCCACTGCCAGCCTGTGGCGCGATTTTCAAAATCTTCAAAATCCTATTACTTCAATTTCTCAAACATATGACTATTTTACAGCCATTTAAAGATAAGACTCTCGTTAATCTAACCACACTGTCCGATTTCAAAAAGGCTTTACAACGAAAGCAAAACATTAGATTATGTCAGCAGAGTACCAAGCCATAAATAATCAGACACCCATTTTTCAAGCCAGCATATAATGTCACCAAAACCCAGAAGACAGCTAAATGCAGCACTCACCTTTGATGATCTTCATCAGATGACAACCCTAGGACATTATGTTATACAATACATGCATGTTTTGTTCAATCAAGTTCATATTTATATCAAAAACCAGCTTTTTACATTAGCATGTGACGTTCAGAACTAGCATACCCCCCGCAAACTTACGGGGAATTCGCTAACATTTTACTAAATTACTCACGATAAACGTTCACAAAAAGCATAACAATTATTTTAAGAATTATAGATACAGACCTCCTCTATGCACTCGATATGTCCGATTTTAAAATAGCTTTTTGGTGAAAGCACATTTTGCAATATTCTAAGTACATAGCCCAGGCATCACGGGCTCGCTATTTAGACACCCGGCAAGTTTAGCACTCACCATAATCATATTTACTATTATAAAAATGTCATTACCTTTTGTTGTCTTCGTCAGAATGCACACCCAGGACGTCTACTTCAATAACAAATGTTGGTTTGGTCCAAAATAATCCATCGTTATATCCGAATAGCGGCGTTTTGTTCGTGCGTTCCAGACACTATCCGAAATAGTAAAGAAGTGTCGCGCGCTTGGCGCAATTCCTGACAATAAAATTCAAAGTATTCCATTGCCGTACGTCGAAGCATGTCAACCGCTATTTAAAATCAATTTTTACGTCATTTTTCTCGTAGAAAAGCGATAATATTCCGACAGGGAATGTCCTTTTCGGCAAACAGAGGAAAAAATCCCAAAGGCGGGGGCGGTCGGGGTCACGCGCATAAGCTAGTGTCTCTTGATGGGCCACTTGAGAAAGGCGATAATGTGTTTCAGCCTGGGGCTGGAATGACGACATTCTCTTTTTTCCCGGGCTATGAGAGCCTATGGAAGACGTGGGAAGTGTCACGTTAGAGCAGAGATCCTTAGTAAATGATAGAGATGGCAAAGAAGTTCCAGAAATGGTCAGACAGGCCACTTCCTGTAAAGGAATCTCTCAGGTTTTGACCTGCCATTTGAGTTCTGTTATACTCACAGACACCATTCAAACAGTTTTAGAAAATTTAGGGTGTTTTCTATCCATATGTAATGAGTATATGCATATTCTAGTTACTGAGTAGGAGTGGTAACCAGATTAAATCGGGTATGTTTTTTATCCAGCCGTGTCAATGCTGCCCCCTAGCCCTAACAGGTTAAAAAAGGCCCTAATGATTTATGCTATACAACGTTTGACATGTTTGAACGAACGTAAATATATTTTTTCCCCTCGTTCATGAAGTGAAGTCCGGCGGGCTTAGATCATGTGCTAACAAGACGGAGATTTTTGGACATAAATTATGAGCTTTTTTGAACAAAACTACATTCGTTATGGACCTGTGATACCTGGAAGTGACATCTGATGAAGAGAATCAAAGGTAATGGATTATTTACATAGTATTTTCGATTTTAGATCTCCCCAACATGACGACTAGTCTGTATCGCAACGTGTATTTTTCTGGGCGCAGTGCTCAGATTATTGCAAAGTGTGATTTCCCAGTAAGGTTATTTTTAAATCTGGCAAGTTGATTGCGTTCAAGAGATGTAAATCTATAATTCTTTAAATGACAATATAATATTTTACCAATGTTTTCTAATTTTAATTATTTAATTTGTGGCGCTGACTTGACTGCCGGTTATTGGAGGGAAACGATTTCCTCAACATCAATGCCATAGTAAAACGTTGTTTTTGGATATAAATATGAACTTGATAGAACTAAAAATGCATGCATTGTCTAACATAATGTCCTAGGAGTGTCATCTGATGGAGATTGTAAAAGGTTAGTGCATCATTTTAGCTGGTTTTATGGTTTTGGTGACCCTGTCTTTGAATTGACAAAACATTACACACAACTCTTGTAAATGTACTGTCCTAACATACTCTAAATTTATGCTTTCGCCGTAAAACCTTTTTGAAATCGTAAAACGTGGTTAGATTAAGGAGATGTTTATCTTTCAAAGGGTGTAAAATAGTTGTATGTTTGAAAAATTTGAATTTTGACATTTATTTGGATTCAAATTTGCCGCTCTTGAAATGCACCTGCTGTTGATGGAGTGCACCACGGGTGGGACGCCTGCGTCCCACCTAGCCCATAGAGGTTAACAAGAGTCTTATCTTTAAAATGGTGTAAAATAGTCATGTTTTTGAAAAATTGAAGTAATAGCATATCTAAGGATTTGAATAACGCGCCACAGGATTCAACTGGCTGTTGAGTAGGTGGGACGCAAGCGTCCCACCTAGCCCATAGAGGTTAATCCCCACGGCTGAAAGTAAGTTCCTGGCAACATGGCACGGACCATACGAGGTGATCGAGAAGTTGGGACCTGTCAATTACCGCGTACGGCAACCGGGGAGACGGAAACAAATTTACCATGTGAACCTGTTGAAGAAGTGGCACGAGAGGACAGCCTTGGCCGTGTTATGGTCGGGACCCGGGACGCCAATGGTACCAGTGGTGGTCCCGAGCAATGAGGACCTCGACCCGGCCCAGAAGAAAGAGCTCAGGGAGCTCATCGATTGGAACATGGCGGTGTTCTCCGAGGAGCCGGGCTGCACGACCCTCATTGAACACCACATTCGTACCCGGCCCGGTGAAACAGTACGAAAGATGCCATATCGGATTCCAGAGGCCTGAAGGAAGGCCGTGAAACAAGAAGAGGAGGCTATGCTGAGGATGAGGCTCATTGAAGAGTCCCACAGTGCATGGTGCAGCCCCATCGTGTTGGTGCCCAAACCAGACGGTAGCTCCTGCTCCTATAATGATTTCCGGGGTGTGAACGACATAAGCTTATTCGACGCCTACTCCATGCCGAGGGTGGACAAGCTCATCGACTGATTGGGAAAGGCCAGGTACATCAGCACCCTTGACCTGACCAAAGGATATTGGCAGGTACCGTTGGCAGCCTCCTCCCAGGAGAAGACTGCGTTCTCAACACGAGACGGTTTGTATCAGTACCGGGTGCTCCCATTCGGTCTCCACGGAGCCCCGCCCACCTTCCAGCGACTGATGAACAGAGTGCTTTGACCCCACCAGCATTACGCAGCGGCCTATCTAGATGATATCATCATCCACAGCCAAGGTTGGGAAGAGCACCTGACACGCCTCCAGGCGGTGCTGGACGCGCTCAGACAAGCCAGGTTGACCGCGAACCCCAAGAAATGCAAACTAGGTTTCGAGGAGGTGGAGTACCTGGGGTATTTGATCGGATGGGGAAACGTCAAGCCCCAGGAGAGGAAGGTTCATGCAGTACGTGACTGGCCCGTTCCACGCACCAAGACACAGGTCAAGTCCTTCCTGGGATTGGCAGGATACTATAGCCGGTTTATCGACAACTTTGCTGCTATAGCTTCCCCCCTCACCGATCTAACCAGGGCCCGCCTCCCAAAAACAGTGAAATGGACGGACGAGACAGAAGCATCATTCAGCCGTCTGAAGGAAGCGCTATGCTCCTATCCGATTCTCGTAACGCCCGATTTCCAGGTGCAGATGGTGGTCCAGACGGGTACATGTGATACGGGACCAGTGGCCGTTCTGTCCGATACACGATGGGGAGGAGCACCCCATCATGTACATCAGCAGAAAGCTGATACCTAGAGAAAAAAAGAGTGTTGAGTGTTGTTGAGAAAGAGTGTCTAGCGGTGAAGTGGGCGCTAGACACTCAAGTATTACCTGCTAGGTACCCACTTCACCTTGGTCACGGACCATGCTCCCCTGGCTCTGGATGGCCAGGGGAAAGGACACAAACGAGCAGGTCACCAGGTGGCTCTTGTCCCTTCAACGCTTCTCTTTTTCTGTTGTGCACAGGTCAGGGGCGAAGCATGGAAACGCGGATGCCCTATCAAGAAGGGAGACATAGGTCGCGCTGATGACAGTCCCCGACAGAGCTAAGGGGGGGGAGGGGGAGGGGGTGGTAGCATACAGCAGGTCAGCCACCAGGGGGAGACTCATCGAGGCCTGGTGACAGAGGGTGTATACATCACGAGGCGATGGCTCCATCTGCTGGAGCCATCGCGGGTTCTCCGGCCAGGACTAATTGGGGCTGATTGGGAGTTGGTGAGTAATCAAGGGCTGATTGCTCACCAGCTGTGCAAGGCCCATAAAGCTGCCAGAAGGGCAGCACACAGGGGAGAGTGGGGAAGAAAGGACTCCCGTATAGTTGGGGACGGTTACAGGAGTGAGTGCAGTTTTGATCCCGACAGGATACAGCAGGACCCGGAGCCCAGAAGACGGTATCCCGGAAAGGGTCTCATGGGGGTGACCTATCCTTTTCATTTTAATTTATTATTTAAATAAACATCCTTGAAACCGAGCTAATCCTACTCTGTCCGTGTCTGATCTGTGTAAACGTCTTGACCAAACCCCCTGGTCTGCCACAGTGTGTATATGTTGACACCCCTCTGGCTTCCAGTCGAAGCTCGCATCTACTACAAGACCATGGTGCTTTCCGACGGAGCAGGAAGAGGAATTGACTCTCCCTACTGTCAGGCTATGCTCAAACACTACAGCCAAACATGACAGGAAGGGCAGCTCCCTCTCAACCCAGTCCAAGGTCTTTTCTGTCCTGGCGCCCCAATGGTGGAACCAGTTTCCCCCGTGACGCTAGGACTGCAGAATCCCTACCTGTCTTCCGAAAAAGTCTGAAACTCTTCCTCTTCAAAGAGTATCTTAAATAATCCCACAGAGACCCCCCTCACACTCCCGACCCCAACCACCCAGCGCCCACAGTTAACCTCTATGGGCTAGGTGGGACGCTAGCGTGCCACCCGTGGTGCACTCCATCAACAGCAGGTGCATTTCAAGAGCGGCAAATTTGAATCCAAATAAATGTCAAAATTCAAATTTTTCAAACATACAACTATTTTACACCCTTTGAAAGATAAACATCTCCTTAATCTAACCACGTTTTACGATTTCAAAAAGGTTTTACGGCGAAAGCATAAATTTAGAGTATGTTAGGACAGTACATTTACAAGAGTTGTGTGTAATGTTTTGTCAATTCAAAGACAGGCGTCACCAAAACCATAAAATCAGCTAAAATTATGCACTAACCTTTTACAATCTCCATCAGATGACACTCCTAGGACATTATGTTAGACAATGCATGCATTTTTAGTTCTATCAAGTTCATATTTATATCCAAAAACAGCGTTTTACTATGACATTGATGTTGAGGAAATCGTTTCCCTCCAATAACCGGCATTCAAGTCAGCACCACAAATTAAATAATTAAAATTAGAAAACATTGGTAAAATATTATATTGTCATTTAAAGAATTATAGATTTACATCTCTTGAACGCAATCAACTTGCCAGATTTAAAAATAACCTTACTGGGAAATCACACTTTGCAATAATCTGAGCACTGCGCCCAGAAAAATACGCGTTGCGATACAGACTAGCCGCCATGTTGGGGAGATCTAAAATCGAAAATACTATGTAAATAATCCATTACCTTTGATTCTCTTCATCAGATGTCACTTCCAGGTATCACAGGTCCATAACGAATGTAGTTTTGTTCAAAAAAGCTCATCATTTATGTCCAAAAATCTCCGTCTTGTTAGCACATGATCTAAGCCTGCCGGACTTCACTTCATGAACGAGGGGAAAAAATATATTTACATTCGTTCAAACATGTCAAACGTTGTATAGCATAAATCATTAGGGCCTTTTTTAACCAGAACATGAATAATATTCAAGGTGGACGAATGCATTCTCTTTTATAACGTATTGGAACGAGGGTACCCAACATGAACTCGCGCGCCAGGTGTCTAATGGGCCATCATCGTTCCATGGCTCTTGTTCGGTCAGATCTCCCTCCAGAAGACTCAAAACACTTTGTAAAGGCTGGTGACATCTAGTGGAAGCAATAGGAAGTGCCAAAATATTCCTCAGCCCCTGTGTTTTTCAATGGCATAGGTTTAAAGGTAATACAACACATCAGGTATCCACTTCCTGTCAGAATCTGTCTTAGGGTTTTGCCTGCCAAATGAGTTCTGTTATACTCACAGACACCATTCAAACAGTTTTAGAAACTTTAGGGTGTTTTCTATCCATATATAATAAGTATATGCATATTCTAGTTACTGGGTAGGATTAGTAACCAGATTAAATCGGGTACATTTTTTTATCCAGCCGTGCAAATACTGCCCCCTAGCCCTAACAGGTTAAGAAATGTATTATAATAAGACCTTTTGTGAACTAACACTTGACCCCCCCCTTACTCTCTGACTCCACTGATAGCAACATTATTGAGGAGAAATGGATTCACTATGCCTGTGATATGTGGTTGTAACACCTAGCTAACTGTAATTGGCTCTGGATAAGAGCATCTGCTAAATGACTAACATGAAAAAATGTGTGTAGGTGTTTGTAGGTTTGTGTGTGTGTAGACTACCTCACCTCTCCTTCTGTATAGCTGTAGGAGACACTACCTCTCATCTCCTTCTGAATAGCTGTTGGAAACACTACCTCTCCTCTCCTTCTGTATAGCTGTAGGAGACACTACCTCTCCTTCTGTATAGCTGTAGGAAACACTACCTCTCCTCTCCTTCTGTATAGTTGTAGGAGACACTATCTCTCCTTCTGTATAGCTGTAGGAGACACTATCTCTCCTTCTGTATAGCTGTAGGAGACACTATCTCTCCTTCTGTATAGCTGTAGGAGACACTACCTCTCCTCTCCTTCTGTATAGCTGTAGGAGACAGATGATCTGTAGGGACAAGGCAGATGTATGATGTCAGAAGCAGGAAACACACCAGAGATAAATGGTTTTGTCTAGCTGTGATGTCGCTTCAATATAAAAACACATTTCATGTTCTGCTATTGAAGCAGTGGGACTCACTACATAGAACTTCCATGTATTGTTTTATGAATTCATTCTTGATGAATGAACAGTCAAGATGTTTGATGAAAACCATCTGTAGTTTTGTCTGTCTTCTTTTCATGATTATTGAACATTAATCTTAAAGTAGGAAATCTAGCTCGATACTAGAATATTCCCAGCTAGCACAACGTTCTGAGAATCATATGTTTCTTAGCGCTTGGTGAGAGCATGGTTGTCCTATGGTTATTTTGCATACAAACTTAACACAATGTTCTGGTAATGTTGCAGGATACCAGATAGAACATAACGTTCTGAGAACCATATGTTTCTTAGGTGGGAATTTCAGTATTTAATCATAATGTTTCCTATAGGTTTCTTCATGGTTCTATTTAAAGGCATGTTCTCAGAACATTAAGAAAACTTTCCATAAATACCACAAGAAAACATGAGCAACATTCTAAGAATGTTATTTAAATACATAAACATTCTGTTCCCAGCATCAACAAAACTCTATTCTTTACCCTAGTGGTTAAGAGCGTTGGGATAGTAATCAAAAGTTTGCTCGTTAAAATACAGAGCCGTCTAAGTGAAAAATATACTGATGTGCCCTGGAGCAAGTCACTTAACTTTAATTGCTCCTGTAAGTCATTCTGGATAGGAGCGTCTGCTAAATGACAAACATTTAAAACATGTTCTCAGAATCTCCCTGAAACCTAAAAATGAATGTTCCCGAAAATGCAAAATGTTCACTTCCGTTCTCAGATTGTTTAAAACGCATTCCGTTTTACCCGGACAGAAAATGTATGGCTTCATTCCCAGAACCAAGGGGAAACCAAAAACGTATGTTCCCACAACTTCCAAGTAACTAAATGTGCTAGCTGGGTTCTCTTAAGGTCTGACTACCTTTCAAACTAGTTCACTATTTAAGACTTTTCTGTCTTAGTGAATTCAACCTTCTCAGTGAGGATGATCTGTGAACAGGACATGTTAAGGATTTATTTAATAGCTATGGCTTGAGTACAAGTCACAGACTCTACCTCCAGGTATAGCTACCTATGTTGGAGCTGTAGATTGGAGGTAGGTACAGTTATAGCTATCTACACTACATGACAAAAAGTATGCGGGTCCCCCCTTTGCTGCTATAACAGCCTTCACTCTTTTGGGAAGGATTTTCCCTATATGTTGGAACATTGATTGTATGTTGTTTTACTCCATGTGTAACTCTGTGTTTTTGTATGTTGTCGAACTGCTTTGCTTTATCTTGGCCAGGTCGCAGTTGTATATGAGAACTTGTTCTCAACTTGCCTACCTGGTTAAATAAAGGTGAAATAAAAATGAAAATAAAATTGCTGTGGGGACTTGCTTCCATTCACTCACATGAACATTTGTGAGGTCGGGCACTGATGTTGGGCGATTAGGCCTGGCTCGCAGTCAACGTTCAAATCACAGGAGGTTTGTGGCACCTTTATTTGGGAGGACATGCTCGTGGTAATGGCTGGAGTGGAGTAGGTGGAATGGTATCAAATACATCAAACACATGGTTTGATGGCATTATATTCGCTCCATTCCAGGCATTATTATGAGCCTTCCTCCCCTCATCAGTCCCCACGGATTCCAATTCATCCCAAAGGTGTTCGATGGGCTTGAGATCAGGGCTCTGTGCAGGCCAGTCAAGTTCTTCCACACTAATCTCGAAAAACCATTTCTGTATGGGCCTCTTTTTAAACACGGGGGCATTGTCATGCTGAAACAGGAAAGGGCCTTCCCCAAACTGTTGCCACAAAGTTGGAAGCATAGAATCATCTAGAATGTCATTGTATAACGTAGCGTTAAGATTTCCCTTCACTGGAACTAAGGGGCCTGAACCATGAAAACAGCCCCAGACCATTATTCCTCCTCCATCAAACTCTACAGTTGGCACTACTCATTGCGGCAGTTTGCGTTCTCCTGCCATCCGCCAAATCCAGATTTGTCTGTCGGACTGCCAGATGGTGAAGTGAGATTCATCACTCCAGAGAACACGTTTCCACTGCACCAGAGTCCAATGGATGCGAGCTTTACACCACTCCAGCTGTCACGTGGTATTACATGTGGTGATCTTAGGCTTGTGTGCGGCTGCCCGGACATGGAAACCCATTTCATGAAACTCCCGATGAACAATTAGTGTGTTGAAATTGCTTCAAGAGGCAGTGTGGAACTCTGTAGTGAGTGCTGCAACCGAGTATAGATCATTTTTACGCGTTATGCACTTCAGCACACGGCGTTCCCCTTCTGTCAGCTTGTGTGGCCTACCACTAGATGTTTCCACTTCTGAATAACAGCACTTACAGTTGACCGGGGCAGCTCTAGCAGGGCATCAATTTGACGAACTGACTTCTTGGAAAGGTGGCTTCCAATGACGGTGCCACGTTGAAAGTCACTGAGCTCTTCGGTAAGGCCATTTTACTGCCAATGTTTGTCTATGGAAATTGCTTGGCTGTGTGCTCGATTGTATACACCTGTCAGCAACGGGTGTGGCTGAAATAGCCGAATCCACTAATTTGAAGGAGTGTCCACATACTTGTGCATATATAGTGTAGGTTGAATCTGTAGGTTGTGGAAGTCTGGGGAGGTTGAGGGAGGCTGGGGAGAATGAGGGAGGCTGGGGAGGTTGTGGGAGACTGGGGAGGTTGTGGGAGACTGGGGAGATGGGAGGTTGTGGGAGGATGTGAGGTTGTGGGAGGATGTGGGAGACTGGGGAGGTTGTGGGAGACTGGGGAGGTTGAGGGAGACTGGGGAGATGGGAGGTTGTGGGAGACTGGGGAGGTTGAGGGAGACTGGGGAGATGGGAGGTTGTGGGAGACTGGGGAGGTTGTGGGAGACTGGGGAGGTTGAGGGAGACTGGGGAGATGGGAGGTTATGGGAGGATGTGGGAGACTGGGGAGGTTGTGGGAGGCTGTGGAGGTTGTGGGAGACTGGGGAGGTTGTGGGAGACTGGGGAGGTTGTGGGAGACTGGGGAGGTTGTGGGAGATGGGAGGTTGTGGGAGGATGTGGGAGACTGGGGAGGTTGTGGGAAACTGGGGAGGTGTGGGAGGTTGTGGGAGGATGTGGGAGACTGGGAAGAAGGGAGGTTGTTGGAGACTGGGGAGGTTGTTGGTGGCTTTGGGAGGTTGTGGGAGGCTATGGGAGGCTGAGGGAGGCTGAGGAGGTTGTGGGAGGCTGGTGAGACTGGGAAGGTTGTGGGAGGTTGAGGAGGTTGTGTGAGGCTGGGGAGGCTGGGGAGTTGTGGGAGACTATGGGAGGTTGTGGGGAGACTGGGGAAGCTAACTGAACTATTTGATAGCTACCATCTGTATACCTATTCTTGAAAAAGAGCACCCCCATCTGGCGGTCTCCGATGGATATGTTGGTTGTGATTAGAGATGCAACTGTCCCAACGACCCGGTAAGAGGATGGAAATGACCAGTCAAAAACAAATCAAAATCAAATAACATTTTATTGGTCACATACACATGATTAGCAGATGTTAATGCGAGTGTAGCGAAATGCTTGTGCTTCTAGTTCCGACAGTGCAGTAATATCTAACAAGTAATCTAGCAATTTCACAACAACTACCTTATACACACAAGTGTAAAGGGATTAATAAGAATATGTACATATAAATATATGATGAGCGAAGGCCGTGTGGTATAGGCAAGATGCAGTAGATGGTATAGAGTACAGTGTATACATATGAGATGAGTAATGTAGGGTATGTAATCATTAAGTAAAGTGGAATTGTTTAAAGTGACTAGTGATACATTTATTGCATACAATGATTAATTATTAAAGTGGCTAAAGATTTGAGTCAGTATGTTGGCAGCAGCCACTCAATGTTAGTGATGTCTATTTAACAGTCTGATGGCCTTGAGATAGAAGCTGTATTTCAGTCTCTCGGTACCAGCTTTGATGCACCTGTACTGACCTCGCCTTCTGGATGATAGCGGGGTGAACAGGCAGTGGCTCGGGTGGTTGTTGTCCTTGATGATGTTTTTGGCCTTCCTGTGACATCGGGTGTTGTAGGTGTTCTGGAGGGAAGGTAGTTTGCACCCGGTGATGCGTTGTGCAGACCGCACTACCCTCTGGAGAGCCATACAGTTGTGGGCGGAGCAGTTGCTGTACCAGGAGGTGATACAGCCCGGCAGGATGCTCGAGGTTGTGCATCTGTAAAAGTTTGTGAGTGTTTTCGGTGACAAGCCAAATTTCTCCAGCCTTCTGAGGTTGAAGAGGCGCTGTTGCACATTCTTCACCATGTTGTCTGTGTGGGTGGACCATTTCAGTTTGTCCGTGATGTGCACGCCTGTCATGACTTCCGCCAAAGTCGGTCCCTCTCCTTGTTCGGGCGTTGTTTTGCATTGTTTTGTCTTGTTTTCCCGCACACCTGGTTCACATTCCCTCATCAGACTAAATGCATATTACCCTCTGTGTGTGGAATTGTTCTTTGTGTTGGGTGTTACGCTACAGGCTGGCTTGCGCTAGGTTTGTTTCTAACCTAGGTTTGTTTGTTTTGTTTATCCGGTTCATGTTACCGTGACTGTGCTTTGTGCTGCCTCGCCTCTGCCTTTGGGCCAGAGTGGATAGTTCTCCTGTTACCACCCATCTCTGCTCTCCTGTGCCTGACTTCCCAGCAACCAGTCACTCACCCCGTTACAACGCCGAGGAACTTAAAACATTCCACCTTCTCCACTACTATCCCCGTCGATGTGGATTGGTGGGTGCTCCCTCTGCTGTTTCCTGAAGTCCACAATAATCTTATTTGTTTTGTTGACGTTGAGTGTGAGGTTATTTTCCTGACACCATACTCCGAGGGCCCTCACCTCCTCCCTGTAGGCTGTCTCGTCGTTGTTGGTAATCAAGCCTACCAATGTGGTGTTGTCTGTAAACTTGATGATTGAGTTGGAGGCGTGCATGGCCACAGGGAGTACAGGAAAGTGCTGAGAACGCACCCTTGTGGGGCCCCAGTGTTGAGGATCAGTGGGATGAAGATGTTGTTTCCTACCCTCATCACCTGGGGGCGGCCCGTCAGAAAGTCCAGGACCCAGTTGCACAGGGTGGGATCAAGACCCAGGGTCTCGAGCTTAATGACGGGTTTGGAGGGTTACTGAGCTGAGCTGTAGTCAATGAACAGCATTCATACATAGGTATTCCTCTTGTCCAGATGTGTTAGGACAGTGCGCAGTGTGCTTGCGATTGCGTCTTCTGTATACCTATTGGGGTGGTAGGCAAATTGGAGTGCGTCTAGGGTATCAGGTAGGGTGGAGGTGATATGGTCCTTGACTAGTCTCTCAAAGCACTTTATGATGACAGAAGTGGGTGCTACAGGGCGATAGTCGTTTAGCTCAGTTACCTTAGCTTTCTTCGGGACAGGAAAAATGAAGCATGTGGGCACAGCAGACTGGGATAGGGATTGAATATGTCTGTAAACACACCAGCCAGCTGGACTGAGCAAGATGACACCGACAGAGATGGTTGCCTCGCTTCGCGTTCTTAGGAAACTACGCAATATTGTTTTTTTATGTATTATTTCTTACATTGTTACCCCAGGAAATGTTAAGTATTATTACATACAGCCGGGAAGAACTATTGGATATAAGAGCAATGTCAACTTACCAACATTACGACCAGGAATACGACTTTCCCGAAGCTGATCCTCTGTTTGGTCTACCACCCAGGACAATGGATCTGATCCCAGTAGGCGACCCAAAACAACGGCACCACAGAAGGGGCAGATGGAGCGGTCTTCTGGTCAGGCTCCGTAGACGGGCACATCGCTCACCACTCCCGAGTATACTACTTGCCAATGTCCAGTCTCTTGACAACAAGATAGACAAAATTCGAGCAAGGGTTGCCTTCCAGAGAGACATCAGAGATTGTAACATTCTCTGTTTCAAAGAAACATGGCTCACTCGGGATATGTTATCAGAGTAGGTACAGCCATCCGGATTCTTCACGCATCACGCAGACAGAAACAAACATCTCTCTGGTAAGAAGAAGAGTGGGGGATGTGTGCCTTATGATTAACGACTCATTGTGTAATCATAACAGCATACAGGAACGCAAGTCCTTTTGTTCACCTGATCTAGAGTTCCTTACAATCAAATGCCAACCGCATTATCTACCAAGATAATTCTCTTCGATTATAATCACAGCCATGTATATCCCCCCGAGCAGATTCCTTGACGGCCCTGAAAGAACTTCACTGGACACTATGTAAACTGGAAACCATATATCCTGAGGCTGCATTTATTGTAGCTGGAGATTTCAACAAAGCTAATCTGAAAACAAGGCTCCCTAAATTTGATCAGCATATCGAATGTGCAACTCGAGCTGGCAGCATTCTGGATTATTGCTACTCTAACTTCCGTGACGCATACAAAGCGCTCCCCTGCCCTCCTTTCGGCAAATCTGACCACGGCTCCCAGCCTATAGACAGAAACTAAATCAGGAAACGCCCGTGCTCAGGTCTGTTCAACGCTGGTCTGACCAATCGTATTCAACGCTTCAAGATTGCTTCAATCATGTGGACAGGGATATGTTCCGGATAGCCTCAGACAACAACATTGATGTATATGCTGATTCGGTGAGCGAGTTTATTAGCAAGTGCATCGGTGATGTTGTACCCACGGTGAATATTAAATCCTTCCCCAACCAGAAACCGTGGATTGATGGCAGCATTCGCGCAAAACTGAAAGCACGAACCACTGCTTTTAATCATGGCAAGGCAACCGGAAAAATGTCTGACTACAAACAGTGTAGTTATTCCCTCCGCAAGGCAATCAAACAAGCTAAGCGTCAGTATAGAGACAAAGTAGAGTCACAATTCAACGGCTCAGACACAAGACGTATGTGGCAGGGTCTACAGTCAATCACAGATTACAAAAAGAAAACCAGCCCCGTCGCGGACACCGACGTCTTGCTCCCAGAAAAATTAAACAACTTCTTTGCTCGCTTTGAGGACAATACAGTGCCACTGACACGGCCCGCTACCAAAACAGCAGCTATAAGATGTCAGCAATAGGCTAATGTGATAAACATAGCACACAAGATATACAGGACCAACAAGCGTCTGTTATAACTTAGCATGCTAGGTTAGGCTAGCAGGTTGGATAAGGCCATGGAGGCCGCCATCTTAGGTTGCATGACAGTAACAACAACAACACTGGCCGGCGGCCATCTTAAGACCTGCGGCAGAAATGGCTATCAGATAGTTACAAGCTTACAGTACAACCAGACATAAAGTGCCCTATCCCAGTACAGCGCACTTCCGTAGGTCAGTGAAGCACTAACACTACCGTATAATGGGAGAGTCCAGGCCTGCAGGAGAAATGGTCCATGGGTTGTGGCCCAGCAGTTGATGTGTAGGGCAGAGGTTTATGAGAAAGCTCCACACTCTGCCACTCTTGCTGAAGACTGAGCCCAGACTGGGCTGAACTGTGCTTTTATACTCGTCACGGTCCCACCTGCCTATTGGACAGATGCCCTGAGGATATGTAGGTGGGCAGGGTCAAAGGTGGTGAACGTCCCAATCAGAGGTCACTGGGTGTGGCATGTAACTGGGGACCCATCTCCCACCTCTTCTTTCTGCAGGGTCGGGAGTCAGGCAGAGTTGGGGGTAGGTAGGCTACTTGTTTCAAGAGAGAGGGTTGTGAGTTAGTGTTCAGGACACTGACTGTAAGGGTTTTCTTCAGTACTTACAGGTAAACCGATGTTAGATTGGTAGTGACTCTCTTACTGTAGTTGCATTTAAACTCGGTGGGGAGGCAGCAGAATGGTGGGTGAGGTGGGGGAGGCTGGGTGAGGCTGTGGGAGAATGGGGAGGCTGGGTGAGGCTGTGGGAGAATGGGGGAGGCTGTGGGAGAATGGGGGAGGCTGTGGGAGAATGGGGGATGCTGTGGGAGAATGGGGGAGGCTGTGGGAGAATGAGGGAGGCTGGGGGAGAATGGGGGTGGCTGTGGGAGAATGAGGGAGGCTGGGGGAGAATGGGGAAGACTGTGAGAGAATGGGGAAGGCTGGGGCAGAATGGTGGAGGCTGGGGGAGACAGGGGGAGGCTGGGGGAGAATGGGGGAGGCTGGGGAGGCTGGAGGAGAATGGGGAAGGCTGTGGGAGAATGGGTGAGGCTGTGGGAGAATGAGGGATGCTGGGGGAGAATGGGGGAGGCTGGGAAGGCTAAGGGAGAATGGGGGATGCTGGGGGAGAATGGGGGAGGGTGGGTGAGGCTGTGAGTGAATAGGGGAAAATGGAGGAGGCTGGGGTAGGGCTAGGCAGGCAGGGGAAGAGGCTGTCACCCTCCATTTCCGTCAGGGTCCTGTCCATTCAGGAGAATATGACAGAGATGTAAAGCAATCTCCCTGACCGACCCACCAAATTAATCTGAAGAAGCTGTCCAATGAATCAAATGGAAATGAACAGGAACACGCTGCTTTCACATGCTCATTGTGAGTTGTCCTAGGGTCGCCAGGGAAAAAAGAAATCTCCTTTTTAGGAATTGAATACTTGGGATGAGCTTGGCAACCCCAACTTAACATATGCAAAAATCACTGCATTTATTCATGGGCATGGCACTTGCAGACACAAAACAGAACCCACAATCAAAAATGTAATTTACCTCGTAACATGGATGCTTTTGCATCGCAAATAGGCTGCCAATAGTCCTCCTGTTTTGCTGACGGTGACTGATAGGACGAGAAGAGTTTCATTTCAACCGATGAGAACTCATGTTGAATTAAACGACCCTGTGTGGCTCAGTTGGTAGAGCATGGCACTTGCAACGCCGAGTGTTGTGGGTTCGATTTCTGCTGGGGCCACCCATTTGTGTGCCTCGGGGAGTCCCCCAGATCTATTGTTGCTATTGTGGTGGTGATATCCTCAGAGAACCTTCCTCTCTCCTCCTCTCCTCTCCTCCTCTCACCTCTCTTTCTCATCTCTCCTCCTCTCCTCTCCTCTCCTCTACGTCTCTAGACTCTGTTCACAGACAGCCTCCATCACCCCCTATAGTGTTCACTACCTCTCCTCTCCTCTCTCCTCCTCTCCTCTCCTCTCCTCTCCTCTCCTCTCCTCTTCGTCTCTGGACTCTGTTCAGAGACAGCCTCCATCACCCCTTTTAGCATTCACTACCTATCCTCTCCTCTCCTCCCCTCTCTTTCAACTCTTTCCACCCCTCTCCTCTCCTCTCCTCTCCTCTCCTCTCCTCTCCTCTCCTCTCCTCTCCTCTCCTCTCCTCTCCTCTCCTCTCCTCTCCTCGTGACTGTAGTCCACACCACCCTATCCCCTCTGCCTGACACGTCTGTGGCGGGCTGAGGAGTAAGTGATAGTGTCTTTATGCGTCCCTTCACCACTCTGCAGTGAAAGGGGAGCGCAGCGGAAACACTCAGAGAAGAATAGCAGCGGCGCTCCAGTCAGATTGAAAGAGAAGGACAACCAGATGGGACCCTGATGTTGATAGGAACACAGTTCTACTCACAGGACCAGAGTAGAGAGAAAGCCTTTCAGACTGTCTATGTACATCCTGGCACTTCTGATGCCTTTCAAATTTCATTATCACGTTCCATCCGGGTGAATACAACCATGGTAAGTAAATACAGCCATGGTAAGTGAATACAGCCATGGTAAGTAAATACAGCCATGGTAAGTAATAACAGCCATGGTAAGTAAATACAGCCATGGTAAGTAAATACAGCCATGGTAAGTGAATACAGCCATGGTAAGTAATAACAGCCATGGTAAGTGAATACAGCCATGGTAAGTGAATACAGCCATGGTAAGTAATAACAGCCATGGTAAGTGAATACAGCCATGGCTATTTCACTTTACATATCTGTGTTATTCCTAGACTCCACAGACACACAGACACACAGACACACAGACACACAGACACACAGACAGTATTGATTCAGTGGAGAATAAATTAGGTCAAACAGATATCATATAGGTATACTTGACATGCAAAAAGTCTCCTATAAGTGTTTACTAAAGCATATTGTATTTAGTGATAATGTTCTGTTGGCTTCAGGTGTATGTAGTTAATAAGTGAGGCTATGATCAAAGGACACGTCCCGGTTTGTTTGAATTGAAGAGAGACGATGTGAGTTTCTGAGAGATCTGTAGTGTCACACTGCACCTGTGGCAGCGGTGTGTTGGTGTTTGATGTGGAGTGGCCCAACGCCTCTACACACTCTAACCAACCACACCAGCTGATGTCCACAGACCTGGCACAATTCATGTGGTATGGTTGACGATTACCTAGCTAGAATATGTTACTGGTGGGGTATTGTGGTTGAGCAGCCCAGTGGTGGACTGTAGCAGTGGGTTGTAGTATTGGACAGTAGTAGTGGACAGTAGTAGTGGACAGTAGTAGTGGACCATAGTAGTGGACAGTAGTAGTGGTCAGTAGTAGTGGACAGTAGTAGTGGACAGTAGTAGTAGACAGTAGTAGTGGACAGTAGTAGTGGACAGTAGTAGTAGACAGTAGTAGTGGACAGTAGTAGTAGACAGTAGTAGTGGACAGTAGTAGTGGACAGTAGTAGTAGACAGTAGTAGTGGACAGTAGTAGTGGACAGTAGTAGTAGACAGTAGTAGTGGACAGTAGTAGTAGACAGTAGTAGTGGACAGTAGTAGTGGACAGCAGTAGTGGACAGTAGTTGTGGACAGTAGTATTGGACAGTAGTAGTGGACCATAGTAGTAGTGGACAGTAGTAGTGGACAGTAGTAGTGGACAGTAGTAGTGGACAGTAGTAGTAGACAGTAGTAGTGGACAGTAGCATTCCCCAGGAGAGGATGGCTCTCACTTCAGCAGTGATGAATTCATGAACTTCTTTGAGGAAAAGATCATGATCATTAGAAAGCAAATTACGGACTCATCTTTAAATCTGCGTATTCCTCCAAAGCTCCGTTGTCCTGAGTCTGCACAACTCTGCCAGGACCTAGGATCAAGGGAGACACTAAAGTGTTTTAGTACTATATCTCTTGACACAATGATGAAAATAATCATGGCCTCTAAACCTTCAAGCTGCATACTGGACCCTATTCCAACTAAACTACTGAAAGAGCTGCTTTCTGTGCTTAGCCCTCCTATGTTGAACATAATAAACGGCTCTCTATCCACCGGATGTGTACCAAACTCACTAAAAGTGGCAGTAATAAAGCTTCTCTTGAAAAAGCCAAACCTTGACCAGAAATTATAAAAAACTATCGGCCTATATCGAATCTTCCATTCCTCTCAAAAATTTTAGAAAAAGCTGTTGCGCAGCAACTCACTGCCTTCCTGAAGACAAACAATGTACACGAAACGCTTCAGTCTGGTTTTAGACCCCATCATAGCACTGAGACTGCACTTGTGAAGGTGGTAAATGACCTTTTAATAACGTCAGACCGAGGCTCTGCATCTGTCCTCGTGCTCCTAGATCTTAGTGCTGCTTTTGATACCATCGATCACCACATTCTTTTGGAGAGATTGGAAACCCAAATTGGTCTACATGGACAAATTCTGGCCTGGTTTAGGTCTTATCTGTCGGAAAGATATCAGTTTGTCTCTGTGAATGGTTTGTCCTCTGACAAATCAACTGTACATTTCGGTGTTCCTCAAGGTTCCGTTTTAGGACCACTATTGTTTTCACTATATATTTTACCTCTTGGTGATGTCATTCGAAAACATAATGTTAAATTTCACTGCTATGCGGATGACACACAGCTGTTCATTTCAATGAAACATGGTGAAGCCCCAAAATTGCCCTCGCTAAAAGCCTGTGTCTTAGACATAAGGAAGTGGATGGCTGCAAACTTTCTACTCTTAACCTCTCTAGGGCAGGCGGGACGAATTCGTTCCACCTACGTAACAGCCAGTTGAATCCTGTGGCGCGATTTTCAAATTTTTATGCAATTTATCTCGTAAAAAAGCGATAATATTCCGACCGGGAATCTCCTTTTCGGCAAACAGAGGAAAAAACACAAAGACGGGGGCGGCCAGTGCACGCGCCTAAGCCCACAGTCCCTTGATCGGCCACTTGAGAAAGGCGATAATGTGTTTCAGCCTGGGGCTGGGATGACGACCTTCAGGTTTTTCCCGGGCTCTGAGAGTCTATTGGAGCCGTGGGAAGTGTCACGTTACCGCAGAGATCCTTTGTAATTGAATGAGATGTCAAAGAAAGACAATAAATGGTCAGACAGGTCACTTCCTGTAAAGGAATCTCTCAGGTTTTGACCTGCCATTTGAGTTCTGTTATACTCACAGACACCATTCAAACAGTTTTAGAAACTTTGGAGTGTTTTCTATCCAAAGCCAATAATTATATGCATATTCTAGTTACTGGGCAGGAGTAGTAACCAGATTAAATCGGGTACGTTTTTTATCCAGCCGTGTCAATACTGCCCCCTACTCGGACAAAACAGAGATGCTTGTTCTAGGTCCCAAGAAACAAAGAGATCTTCTGTTGAATCTGACAATTAATCTGGATGGTTGTACAGTCGTCTCAAATAAAACTGTGAAGGACCTCGGCGTTACTCTGGACCCTGATCTCTCTTTTGAAGAACATATCAAGACTGTTTCAAGGACAGCCTTTTCCATCTACGTAACATTGCAAAAATCAGAAACTTTCTGTCCAAAAATGACGCAGAAAAATTCATCCATGCCTTTGTTACTTCTAGGTTGGACTACTGCAATGCTCTGCTTTCCCGCTACCCGGATAAAGCACTAAATAAACTTCAGTTAGTGCTAAATACGGCTGCTAGAATCCTGACTAGAACCCAAAAATGTGATCATATTACTCCATTGCTAGCCTCCCTACACTGGCTTCCTGTTAAGGCAAGGGCTGATTTCAAGGTTTTACTGCTAACCTACAAAGCATTACATGGGCTTGCTCCTACCTATCTTTCCGATTTGGTCCTGCCGTACATACCTACACGTACGCTACGGTCACAAGACGCGGGCATCCTAATTGTTCCTAGAATTTCTAAGCAAACAGCTGGAGGCAGGGCTTTCTCCTATAGAGCTCAATTTTTATGGAATAGTCTGCCTACCCATGTGAGAGACGCAGACTCAGTCTCAACCTTTAAGTCTTTACTGAAGACATATCTCTTCAGTAGGTCCTATGATTAAGTGTAGTCTGGCCCAGGGGTGTGAAGGTGAACGGAAAAGCTGGAGCAACGAACCGCCCTTGCTGTCTCTGCCTGGCCGGTTTCCCCTCTTTCCACTGGGATTCTCTGCCTCTACCCCTATTAACGGGGCTGAGTCACTGGCTTACTGGTGTTCTTCCATGCCGTCCCTGGGAAGGGTGCATCACTTGAGTGGGTTGAGTCACTGACGTGGTCTTCCTGTCTGGGTTGGCGCCCCCCCCTTGGGCTGTGCCGTGGCGGAGATCTTTATGGACTATACTCGGCCTTGTCCCGGAAATGTATGTTGGTGGTTGGAGACATCCCTCCAGTGGTGTGGAGGCTGTGCTTTGGCAAAGTGGGTGGGGTTATATCCTACCTGTTTGGCCCTGTCTGGGGGTTTCATCGGATGGGGCCACAGTGACCGCTCCTGTCTCAGCCTCCAGTATTTATGCTGCAGTAGTTTATGTGTCGGGGGGCTAGGGTCAGTCTGTCACATCTGGAGTATTTCTCTTGTCTTTTCCGGTGTCCTGTGTGAATTTATGCTCTCTCTAATTCTCTCTTTCTCTTTCTTTCTTTCTCTCTCTCGGAGGACCTGAGCCCTAGGACCATGCCTCAGGCCTACCTGGTATGATGACTCCTTGCTGTCCCCAGTTCACCTGGCCGTGCTGCTGCTCCAGTTCCAACTGTTCTGCCTGCAACTATGGAACCCTGACCTGTTCACCGGACGTGCTACCTGTCCCAGACCTGTTGTCCCAGACCTGCTGGAACCCTGACCTATTCACCGGATGTGCTACCTGTCCCAGACCTGCTGTTTTCAACTCTCTAGAGACAGCAGGAGTGGTAGAGATACTCTCAAAGATCGGCTATGAAAAAGCCAACTGACACTTACTCTTGTGTTACTGACTTGTTGCACCCTCGACAACTACTATGATTATTATTATTTGACAATGCTGGTCATTTATGAACATTTGAACATTTAGGCCATGTGCTGTTATTATCTCCACCCGGCACAGCCAGAAGAGGACTGGCCACCCCTCATAGTCTGGTTCCTCTCTAGGTTTCTTCCTAGGTTTTGGCCTTTCTAGGGAGTTTTTCCTAGCCACCGTGCTTCTACGCCTGCATTGCTTGCTGTTTGGGGTTTTAGGCTGGGTTTCTGTACAGCACTTTGTGATATCAGCTGATGTAAGAAGGGCTATATAAATACATTTGATTTGATTTGGACAGTAGTTGTAGACAATAGTAGTGGACAGTATTAGTGGACAGTAGTAGTAGACAGTAGTAGTGGACAGTAGTAGTGGACAGTAGTAGTAGACAGTAGTAGTGGACAGTAGTAGTGGACAGTAGTAATGGACACTAGTAGTAGACAGTAGTAGTGGACAGTAGTAGTGGACAGTAGTAGTAGACAGTAGTAGTGGACAGTAGTAGTAGACAGTAGTAGTGGACAGTAGTAGTGGACAGTAGTAGTAGACAGTAGTAGTGGACAGTAGTAGTGGACAGTAGTAGTAGACAGTAGTAGTGGTCAGTAGTAGTGGACAGTAGTAGTGGACAGTAGTAGTGGACAGTAGTAGTAGACAGTAGTAGTGGTCAGTAGTTGTGGACAGTAGTAGTAGACAGTAGTAGTGGTCAGTAGTTGTGGTCAGTAGTAGTGGACAGTAGTAGTGGACCATAGAAGTGGACAGTAGTAGTGGACAGTAGTAGTGGACATTATTAGTGGACATAGAGATGAGTTTTGAGATATGGGGATGAGTTTTGAGATATGCGGATGAGTTTTGGGATATAGAGATGAGTTTTGAGATATGGGGATGAGTTTTGAGATATAGGGATGAGTTTTTTTTATATTGAGATGAGTTTTGAGATATGGGGATGAGTTTTAAGATATGGGAAGGGTTTTGAGATATAGAGATGAGTTTGAGATATAGGGATAGTCAATGGGGCAAATTCAGAGAGCCGTGCTTCAGAGGTGGCGGTTGGGAGGTTGACAGGGGAAGGGGTGGCTGAGGGAGACTGATCAGTCAGTGATGAGTTTATTTTGGTGATCTTGTCCTTGAAGAACTGAAAGAAGGAGTTGTAGAGTTCAGTGGAGGGAGTAGAGAAGGTCTGGTCATCTCTGTAGGTGGAGAGGTGGAGTTTGTAGGCCTCAGCATGGACAGTGAGTCCAGACGTCCTGCTCAGGTGCTCTAGGTGGCCAGCTTACTTCAGGGCATGGAGCTGAGGGGGTAAACCAGGGGGAGGAGAAGGAGACAGGTTTAGTTTGGCGGGGGCAGAAAGTCGAGGGAGACAGCTAGTTCATCAGGTGAGTTGGGGGTGTGATCAAGTGGCAGGGCAAAGCAGGTGGCATCAGAGTGTTGGAGGGGGTCAACAGCTTCAATAAGGACCTGCCGACAACATCTGGTGAAATTGTAGGGCGCGCAATTCAAATAAATAATCGTAATATTAAACATTCATGAACATACAAGTATCTTAGATTATTTGTCTCCCTCAAACTCTTGTTAATCTAACTGCGTTGTCCGGTTTACAATAGGCTTTACAGCGAAAGCATACCATGCGATTGTCTGAGGACAGCACCCTACATCAACATATTTTTCAACCAGCACAGGCTTCACAAAATCACAAATAGCGATTAAATAAATTACTTACTTTTGAAAATCTTCCTCTGTTTGCAATCCCAAGGGTCCCATCTACAAAATGAATGTTAGTTTTGTTAGATTAAATCCTTCTTCACATACCAAATAGTCAGTTTAGTTGGGACCATCTATTTCAGTAGCCAATCGTTCAACATGCAGACAAAGGAGTCCACGAGTCAAACGACGTTTCTATTTAATCCTCAGGTACTCTAAAATGTAAATAAACTATAATATTTCATACGGAAAGTAGTATGTTAAATAGGAAAGCAAAATTAGTAAGCACGCGCCCTCTCCCTCGCGCATCGAAAGACTGATATTGTTCCGGTGCTCTCTTCACCAAAACTCCAAATTCTTGCTTGTTTTTCAAAAAACAAGCCTGAAACCTTGAATAAAGACTGTTGATATCTAGTGGAAGCCATAGGAATTGCAATCTGGGAGACGGAATTACATAGGTGTCACGACTTCCGCCAAAGTCGGTTCCTCTCCTTGTTCGGGCGGCGTTCGGGGGTCGACGTCACCGGTCTTCTAGCCATCGCCGATCCACTTTTCATTTTCCATTTGTTTTGTCTTGTTTTCCGACACACCTGGTTTACATTGCCCTCACTACTTGTCATGTATTTAACCCTCTGTTCCCCCCATGTCTGTGTGTGTAATTGTTTATTGTCAGGTTGGCACTCTTCTGGCTGTTTTGCGTCGGGTTATATTTTACACCCGTGCTTTTTGACAGCCTGTACTTTGTTATTTTGTACTTAGTGCTGCCTCACCTGTTCTGAGAGCATTTGTTTGTGACGCAGTTGCGTTCTATTCATATATTTCCTCAGTAAAGTGCCATGTCCACTCATCTCTGCTCTCCTGCGCCTGACTTCCAATGCACCAGCTACACCCACACCTTGACAATATGACCCATAGCTTTCCATTGTATGAGCCTGGGACCTAAAAAAAAAGAATTTGGTTGGTTTTTCTTTGGATTTTCACCTGCCATATCGTTTCTGTTATAGTCTCAGACATTATTTTAACAGTTTTAGAAACTTCAAAGTGTTTTCTATCTAATGCTACCAATTAAATGCACATCCTGGCTTCTGGGCCTGAGTAAAAGGCAGTTTAGTTTGGGCACATCAGTCAGGCGGAAACTAGACCCTATCCTTAACAAGTTTTAATGAAAGTGGGAAAAGGGACGAAAATTGAGTTAGGTTGAGGTCAGACAGTGGGAACAGGGAGGGGGTCAGACAGTGGGAACAGGGAGGGGTAATATGAGTTAGGTTTGGGTCAGACAGTGGGAACAGGGAGGGGTAATATGAGTTAGGTTTGGGTCAGACAGTGGGAACAGGGAGGGGTAATATGAGTTAGGTTGAGGTCAGACAGTGGGAACAGGGAGGGGTAATATGAGTTAGGTTTGGGTCAGACAGTGGGAACAGGGAGGGGTAATATGAGTTAGGTTTGGGTCAGACAGTGGGAACAGGGAGGGGTAATATGAGTTAGGTTGGGGTCAGACAGTGGGAACAGGGAGGGGTAATTTGAGTTAGGTTGGCCATGTTCTGGCCATGTTCTGTTATAATCTCTACCCGGCACGCCAGAAGAGGACTGGCCACCCCTCAAAACCTGGTTCCTCTGTAGGTTTCTAACTAGGTTATGGCCTATCAAGGGAGTTTTTCCTAGCAAACATGCTTCTACACCTGAATTGCTTGCTGTTTGGGGTTTTAGGCTGTGTTTCTGAAAAACATTTTGTGACATCAGCTGACGTAAGAAGGGCTATATAAATGCATTTGATTTGATATGATTTGATGACAAACAGCAGGAACAGAGAGGAGCCAGTGGTACATGATAAACAGGAGAAACAGAGATGGGCTAGTGGTAAATGACAAACAGGAGGAACAGAGAGCAGCAAGTGGTACATGACAAACATGAGGGACAGAGAGGAGCCATTGGTACATAATTAAAGGAGATGCAGAGAGGAGCCAGTGGTACATGACAACCAGGAGGAACAGAGAGGAGTGAGTGGTACATGAAAAACAGGAGGAACAGATTGAAGCCAGTGGTGCATGACAAACAGAAGGACCAGAGATGAGCCAGTGGTACATGACAAACAGGAGGAAGAGAGAGAAGCCAGTGGTACATGACAAACAGGAGGAAGAGAGAGAAGCCAGTGGTACATGACAAATAGGAGGAACAGAGAGGGGCCAGTGGTACATGACAAACAGGAGAAACAGAGAGGGGCCAGTGGTACATGACAAACAGGAGAAACAGAGAGGGGCCAGTGGTACATGACAAACAGGAGAAACAGAGAGGGGCCAGTGGTACATGACAAACAGGAGAAACAGAGATGAGCCAGTGGTACATGACAAACAGGAGAAACAGAGAGGGGCCAGTGGTACATGACAAACAGGAGGAACAGAGGGTTGCCAGTCTGAAGGTACATGACATAATTTTATTTCCAATAGAACATCTGACAAATCCCCACAGAAACCTCTATGGTCAGTAAAGCAGCAAGCCAGAGCCAATCTAACCTACTCTTAACCTGTTGGGTCTAGGGGGCAGCATTTGCACGTCTGGATAAAAAAAATGTACCCGATTTAATCTGGTTACTAATCCTACCCAGTAACTAGAATATGCATATACTTATTATATATGGATAGAAAACACTCTAAAGTTTCCAAAACTGTTTGAATGGTGTCTGTGAGTATAACAGAACTCATTTGGCAGGCAAAACCCTGAGACATTTTCTGACAGGAAGTGGATACCTGATGTGTTGTATTGACTTTAAAGCTATCCCATTGAAAGACACAGGGGTTTAGGAATATTTTGGCACTTCCTATTGCTTCCACTAGATGTCACCAGCCTTTACAAAGTGTTTTGAGTCTTCTGGAGGGAGATCTGACCGAACAAGAGCCATGGAACGGTGATGTCCCATTAGACACCTGGCGCGCTACTTCATGTTGGGTACCCTCGTTCCAATACGTTATAAAAGGCTATGCATTCGTCCACCTTGAATATTATTCATGTTCTGGTTAAAAAAGGCCCTAATGATTTATGCTATACAACGTTTGACATGTTTGAACGAACGGAAATATATTTTTTCCCCTCGTTCATGACGAGAAGTCCGGCTGGCTTACATCATGTGCTAACGAGACGGAGATTTTTGGACATAAATGATGAGCTTTTTTGAACAAAACTACATTCGTTATGGACCTGTGATACCTGGAAGTGACATCTGATGAAGAGAATCAAAGGTAATGGATTATTTACATAGTATTTTCGATTTTAGATCTCCCCAACATGACGTCTAGTCTGTATCGCAACGCGTATTTTTCTGGGCACAGTGCTCAGATTATTGCAAAGTGTGATTTCCCAGTAAGGTTATTTTTAAATCTGGCAAGTTGATTGCGTTCAAAAGATGTAAATCTATAATTCTTTAAATGACAATATAATATTTTACCAATGTTTTCTAATTTTAATTATTTAATTTCTGACGCTGACTTGACTGCCGGTTATTGGAGGGAAACGATTTCCTCAACATCAATGCCATAGTAAAACGCTGTTTTTGTATATAAATATGAACTTGATAGAACTAAAAATGCATGCATTGTCTAACATAATGTCCTAGGAGTGTCATCTGATGGAGATTGTAAAAGGTTAGTGTATCATTTTAGCTGGTTTTATGGTTTTGGTGACCCTGTCTTTGACTTGACAAAACATTACACACAACTCTTGTAAATGTACTGTCCTAACATACTCTAAATTTATGCTTTCGCCGTAAAACCTTTTTGAAATCGTAAAACGTGGTTAGATTAAGGAGATGTTTATCTTTCAAATGGTGTAACATAGTTGTATTTTTGAAAAATTTGAATTTTGACATTTATTTGGATTCAAATTTGCCGCTCTTGAAATGCACCTGCTGTTGATGGAGTGCACCACAGGTGGCACGCTAGCGTCCCACCTAGCCCCAAGAGGTTAACAAGCTAGCACTAGAACCCATCTGAAGTGCAACCTTCACAAGCAGAACAAAAGCAGAGAGAGTGGAGAATTACTTAATGAGATTGACAGCTGGGGCCCACGCCATAGCAAAAGACTGGAGGCTATGTTACCAAGCGAGAGCCAGCAAGAGAAGCGCTTCAGGGGTGAGGCCGCAGAGCTAGCCAGCGAATAAGAAGGGGAGGCGGGAGCTACACCGGGCTGCGGGAGGCTAGCCAGCCAATCAGAAGGGGAGGCGGGAGCTACACTGGGCTGTGGGAGGCTAGCCAGCGAATAAGAAGGGGAGACGGGAGCTACACCGGGCTGCGGGAGATTCAAAGAGAATAATCCAATAGGTACAGTGAGGGAAGAAAGTATTTGATCCCCTGCTGATTTTGTACGTTTGCCCACTGACAAAGAAATAATCAGTCTATCATTTTAATGGTAGGTTTATTTGAACAATGAGAGACAGTATAACAACAACAAAAATCCAGAAAAACGCATGTCAAAAATGTTATAAATTGATTTGCATTTTAATGAGGGAAATAAGTATTTGACCCCCTCTTAAAATGAATCAGAAAGATTTTTGGCTCCCAGGTGTCTTTTATACAGGTAAAGAGCTGAGATTAGGAGCACACTCTTAAAGGGAGTGCTCCTAATCTCAGTTTGTTACCTATATAAAAGACACCTGTCCACAGAAGCAATCAATCAATCAGATTCCAAACTCTCCACCATGGCCAAGACCAAAGAGCTCTCCAAGGCTGTCAGGGACAAGATTGTAGACCTACACAAGGCTGGAATGGGCTACAAGACCATCGCCAAGCAGCTTGGTGAGAAGGTGACAACAGTTGGTGTGATTATTTGCAATTGGAAGAAACACAAAATAACTGTCAATCTCCCTCGGCCTGGGGCTCCATGCAAGATCTCACCTCGTGGAGTTGCAATGATCATGAGAACGGTGAGGAATCAGCCCAGAACTACACTGGAGGATCTTGTCAATGATCTCAAGGCAGCTGGGGCTATAGTCACCAAGAAAACAATTGGTATCACACTACGCAGTGAAGGACTGAAATCCTGTAGCGCCCGCAAGGTCCCCCTGCTCAAGAAAGCACATATACATGCCCGTCTGAAGTTTGCCAATGAACATATGGATGATTCAGAGGACAACTGGGTGAAAGTGTTGTGGTCAGATGAGACCAAAAATGGAGCTCATTGGCATCAACTCAACTCGCCGTGTTTGGAAGAGGTTGCCTATGATCCCAAGAATACCTTCCCCACCGTCAAACATGGAGTTGGAAAAATAATATTTTGGGGGTGTTTTTCTGCTAAGGGGACAGGACAAAATCACCACATCAAAGGGACGATGGACAGGGCCATGTACCGTCAAATCTTGGGTGAGAACCTCCTTCCCTCAGCCAGGGCATTGAAAATGGGTCGTGGATGGGTATTCCAGCATGACAATGACCCAAAACACACGGCCGAGGCAACAAAGGAGTGGCTTAAGAAGAAGCACATTAAGGTCCTGGAGTGGCCTAGCCAGTCTCCAGACCTTAATCCCATAGAAAATCTGTGGAGGGAGCTGAAGGTTCGAGTTGCCAAACGTCCGCTTCGAAACCTTAATGAGTTGGAGATGATCTGCAAAGAGGGGTGGGACAAAATCCCTCCTGAGATGTGTGCAAACCTGGTGGCCAACTACAAGAAACGTCTGACTTCTGTGATTGCCAACAAGGGTTTTGCCACCAAGTACTATGTCATGTTTTGCAGAGGGGTCAAATACTTATTTCCCTCATTAAAATGCAAATCATTTTATAACATTTTTGACATGCGTTTTTCTGGATTTTTATGTTGATATTCTGTCTCTCACTTTTCAAATAAACCTACCATTAAAATTATAGACTGATAATTTCTTTGTCAGTGGGCAAACGTACAAAATCAGCAGGGGATCAAATACTTTTTTCCCTCACTGTATTCCAGAGGGAGGTATGGCGAGGGAAATACACAAAATATAAATGCTAAAGCAATAATCCAGAGGTGAGTCAGGAAACCAGGAGGCCAGCGATCAGAGGAAGAATCCAGGCAGGTGGAATGATCACAGCAGCACAGTCTAGAAACTGAGGTAGGCTAGCAGTCTACCAGCAAGCTAGCTAGCACTAATAAGCCAAAGTTGTGAAAGTCACAAAACTCCAGTAGGCCCGAAAAGTAGATAAAACAATTGTTTATTAACAAAAAACAGATGCGTAAACACTGTTACTAAACAGGTACCAGGATGAAGAGGCAGTCAATCACAACGCCAGGAAATACTGTCGTCCGGAAATTACATCACTGAGCTAATCAATGGAGTGGAGCCTTTAAAGTTGTGGGTAGTATTAGTGGGTAGTAGTAGTGGACAGTAGTACTAGACAGAAGCAGTGGGTAGTAGTAGTGGGTAGTAGTAGTGGGTAGTAATAGTGGGTAGTATTAGAGGGTAGTATTAGAGGGTAGTAGTAGTGGACAGTAGTAGTGGACAGTAGCAGTGGATAGTAGCAGTGGGAAAAATTGCTGGGTAGTAATAGTGGGTAGTATTAGTGGGTAGTAGTAGTGGACAGTAGTACTGGACAGAAGCAGTGGATAGTAGTAGTGGGTAGTAATAGTGGGTAGTATTAGTGGGTGGTAGTAGTGGGTAGTAGTAGTGGACAGTAGTACTGGACAGAAGCAGTGGATAGTAGTAGTGGGTAGTAATAGTGGGTAGTATTACTGGGTAGTAGTAGTGGGTAGTATTAGTGGGTAGTATTAGTGGACAGTAGTACTGGACAGTAGTAGTGGACAGTAGCAGTGGGTAGTATTAGAGGGTAGTAGTGGGTAGTATTACTGGGTAGTAGTAGTGGACAGTAGCAGTGGGTAGTAATAGTGGGTAGTAGTAGTGGGTAGTATTACTGGGTAGTAGTAGTGGACAGTAGTAGTGGGTAGTAGTAGTGGGTAGTATTAGAGGGTAGTAGTAGTGGACAGTAGTAGTGGGTAGTAGCAGTGGGTAGTATTACTGGGTAGTAGTAGTGGACAGTAGTACTGGACAGTAGTAGTGGGTAGTAATAGTGGGTAGTATTAGAGGGTAGTATTACTGGGTAGTAGTAGTGGACAGTAGTGCTGGACAGTACTAGTGGACAGTAGTAGTAGACAGTAGTAGTGGACAGTACTAGTGGACAGTAGTAGTAGACAGTAGTAGTGGACAGTACTAGTGGACAGTAGTAGTGGACAGTAGTAGTGGGTAGTATTAGTGGGTAGTATTAGAGGGTAGTAGTAGTGGGTAGTAGTAGTGGGTAGTATTACTGGGTAGTAGTAGTGGGTAGTAGTAGTGGGTAGTATTACTGGGTTGTATTAGTGGGTAGTATTACTGGGTAGTAGTAGTGGACAGTAGTAGTGGGTAGTGTTAGAGGATAGAGTTATTCTGTGATCTGATCTCAGCCTTCATTATCAGAGTGCCCCAACCCTAACTGCCCTTTGTAATAAAGCCAGCAGCTTGTCCCATGCAGAAGGCTTTACTCCCTCAGGATAATCTTCTTACCAAATATCTATCTATCTGAAATAAATATTCCATCTCTGTTGGCGTCACAAACTAAACCACAGTGTGCGGAAGACTCCAACAGATCAGTAGGTTAGTGGTTTAATTAGTATGGTTACTGGGATGAACATTCAGGGCTAGATAGGACAATAAAGCTACATCATTATCATGGTCTCCAAATCATAGCATTAGTCCATTTCTACTGAGAGACACTGTAGATGGATGGGGTGGTGGAGAGAGGGAGTGAGGGAGGGAGCAATGGAAGATGGGAATAATGGAGGAAAGAAAGAAAGGAAGGAAGGAAGGAAGGAAGGAAGGAAGAGGAAGGAAGGAAGGAAGGGAGGGAGAAAGGGATGGGGAGGGAGGGAGGGAGTATGGAGGGAGGAATGGATAGAGGGAGGGATAGAGCAATGGAGGATGGGAATAATGGAGGGAGGGAGGGAATAATGGATTGAGGGAGGGAGGGAGGGAAGGAAGGAAGGAAGGAAGGAAGGAAGGAAGGAAAGAGGGAGGAAGGAAGGAAGAAAGGAAGAAAGGAAGAAAGGAAGAAAGGAAGAAAGGAAGAAAGGAAGAAAGGAAGGAAGGAAGGAAGGAAGGAAGGAAGGAAGGAAGGAAGGAAGGAAGGAAGGAAGGAAGGAAGGAAGGAATGAATAATGGAAGGAGGGAGGTAGGGGTAGATGGATAACACATTTCCACAGTGATTCTCTGTTTGTCTATAGACTTCCAGCTGTAGTCAGCATCACTCTAATTCCAGCTCTCTAAAAGATTACAGCCTTTCATTTAGATGTTTGAAACATTCTGTAGTGTACAGTAGGACAGAAGCTTTAGAACATTTCAACAGGGATTTCTTTGTTGTCTGAGCTACAGGCCACAGAACGCAGCAGGCTATAGCAGTAATATAAACATACTACACATCCAAGACACTTTGAGCACTTTTAGCTAAGAATTTGAACCTTTCACTTGATGGAAAGCTGCTGTTTGCAGATGAGAGATGAAGAGAAACAAAGCAAATGTTAAGGAGATAAAGAGATGATGGAGCTTAGTGTGATAGAGACGGACTGGTCATCACTTCCCCCAGAGACTGATCTCTTTCTCTGTCACAGAAGTAGTCTGAAGAGATGAGAGATTATTCCATTACCTTCGAATGCTTTTTGGGCAATTATAATTATGAACAAACTTTCTGTACTTTGTGCTTCTTATAAGCCACATGACGTGGAACAGAACCATTAGTTAAAACCTGTTCATCTCTGATCCCTCTCTGGTGGCATTTTTTAAATGATGCATAATATTGTATACAGTACTACCCTCAGAAAGTACATTTCAGTTTCAGAACTAAAAGTCCTACAATCACATGCCTAGTGGTATGAACTGTGGGATTGATATGAAGGTGACTACAACAGAGCCTGAGATACAGCAAGCCAGAAACCATCTGCTGTTTAATTATTATTAATCCAATGTTGGGAATAATGTATTTGAAAGTCTAGGTTTAAAATACATTTTGTCAGCAATTACTGTTCCAAAAGAATTCAAAAACTATATCCTCTGTTTGGTTCCCAGTTTAAAGTAGAGCGGGTAGAGAGCTTCAAATTCCTTGGTGTCCACATCACTAACAAATTATCATGGTCCACACACACCAAGACAGTCACGAAGAGGACACGACAATGCCTCTTCACCCTCAAGAGGCTGGAAAGATTTGGCAGATCCTCAAAAAGTTCTACAGCTGCACCATCGAAAGCATCTTGACTGGCTGCATCACCGCTTGGTATGGCAAGTGCATACGGATCAGTACATCACTGGGGCCAAGCTCCCTGCCATCCAGGACCTCTATACCAGGCAGTGTAAGAGGAATGCACAAAAAATTGTCAAAGACTCCAGCCACCCAAGTCATAGACTATTTTCTCTGCTACCGCATGACAAGAAGTACCGGAGTGCCAAGTCTAATTGATTCTACCCCAAGCCGTAAGACTGCTGAACAGCTAATCAAATGACTACCAGGACTATTTGCATCATCATCACCACCATCACCATCACCACCATCACCATCATCATCACCATCATCATAGCAATAATCATCTTCACCATCATCAACATCGTCACCATCATCATCACAATAATCACCATCATCACGATCAACATCAACACCATTACCACCATCACCATCATCATAGCAATAATCATCATCATCGTCACCACATCATCATCATCAACATCACTATCATCACCATCATCCCCACCACCATCACCATCACCACCAACATCACCATCACCATCATCATAACAATAATCATAATCACCATCATCACCACCATCATCACCACCACCACCATCCACATCATTATCATCATCATCATCACCATCATCACCATCATTATCATCACCATCATCATCACCACCACCACCATCCACATCATTATCATCATCATCATCATCACCACCATCATCACCATTATCATCACTATCATCATCATCATCATCACCATCATCACCATCATTATCATCACCATCATCACCATCACCATCATCACCATCATCACCACCATCATCACCATTATCATCACAATCACCACCATCACCACCATCACCATCATCACCACCATCATCACCATTATCATCACAATCACCACCATCACCATCATCACCATCATCACCATCATTACCACCATCATCACCATCATCCTCACCATCACCATCATCACCACCATCACCACTATCACCATCATCACCATCATCATCACCATCATCACTATCATCACCACCATCACCATCATCACCATTGTGACGTAGAAGTCCGTCACTGGCCGCGGGCAGCATTTGGTACTTTAACGCACGCACACATTCATCACTCCTCCCTGCTCCGTTATCAGATAAGTTAACAATGTGGGTCGACACACAAGTTAGCTTCTCTATCTTAGTACGTACATTTCACACTTACGTCATCAACCGGTTATGGTATAAAGAAATAAACAGACAAGTGTTCATATTTAATATAAGCAATATTTATTATACTTAGATGTTATGGATGAGCGCGTTGTTTGTCTGTTCGGTTCCTCTCTCTCTCTCCATCTCTGTAGTTTACGGGTATACTGGATAAGGACCCGAGCTAAGGGAATTGGGCTGACTTTGTAGTGCCTGTCCCGAATGGCTCATTAATGTAAATGAGAATATTGAAAGACACTGTCAGTAGTGCTGTAATTTTGTAATGTTATATTGTGATATTGTTTCATAAAAAAACGTGTTGCAATGTACACTGCTCAAAAAAATAAAGGGAACACTTAAACAACATAATGTAACTCCAAGTCAATCACACTTCTGTGAAATCAAACTGTCCACTTAGGAAGCAACACCGATTGACAATAAATTTCACATGCTGTTGTGCAAATGGAATAGACAACAGGTGGAAATTATAGGCAATTAGCAAGATGTCATAGAATAAGTCGTACTCATCCTTGAAAATGTCGTACTGGAGAGAAGAGGACCAAGGCGCAGCGAGCATGCGGTTGTTCATTTTGAACATTTATTCCATCCAAAATGAACACAAAAATAACAACAGAGAACGAACGACAAAATGACAGCCTTGACGGCAACACAGCAAATCCAAAGACAATCTCCCACAATTAGACAAACAAACACACCCAACTAATATAGGACTTCCAATCAAAGGCAACACCACACAGCGCCTTCAATTGGAAGTCCACCCCAATTAACCAAACATAGACATACATTTTACATTTTTTACATTTAAGTCATTTAGCAGACGCTCTTATCCAGAGCGACTTACAAATTGGTGCATTCACCTTATAATATCCAGTGGAACAACCACTTTACAATAGTGCATCTAAATCTTTTAAGGGGGGGTTAGAAGGATTACTTTATCCTATCCCAGGTATTCCTTGAAGAGGTGGGGTTTCAGGTGTCTCCGGAAGGTGGTGATTGACTCTGCTGTCCTGGCGTCGTGAGGGAGCTTGTTCCACCATTGGGGTGCCAGAGCAGCGAACAGTTTTGACTGGGCTGAGCGGGAACTGTGCTTCCTCAGAGGTAAAGAGGCGAGCAGGCCAGAGGTGGATGAACGGAGTGCCCTTGTTTGGGTGTAGGGCCTGATCAGCGCCTGAAGGTACGGTAGTGCCGTTCCCCTCACAGCTCCGTAGGCAAGCACCATGGTCTTGTAGCGGATGTGAGCTTCGACTGGAAGCCAGTGGAGAGAGCGGAGGAGCGGGGTGACGTGAGAGAACTTGGGACGGTTGAACACCAGACGGGCTGCGGCGTTCTGGATGAGTTGTAGGGGTTTAATGGCACAGGCAGGAAGCCCAGCCAACAGCGAGTTGCAATAATCCAGACGGGAGATGACAAGTGCCTGGATTAGGACCTGCGCCGCTTCCTGTGTGAGGCAGGGTCGTACTCTGCGAATGTTGTAGAGCATGAACCTACAGGATCGGGTCACCGCCTTGATGTTGGTGGAGAACGACAGGGTGTTGTCCAGGGTCACGCCAAGGCTCTTAGCACTCTGGGAGGAGGACACAAGGGAGTTGTCAACTGTGATGGCGAGATCATGGAACGGGCCTTCCTTCCCCGGGAGGAAGAGCAGCTCCGTCTTGCCGAGGTTCAGCTTGAGGTCGTGATCCGTCATCCACACTGATATGTCTGCCAGACATGCAGAGATGCGATTCACCACCTGGTTGTCAGAAGGGGGAAAGGAGAAGATTAATTGTGTGTCATCTGCATAGCAATGATATGAGAGACCATGTGAGGATATGACAGAGCCAAGTGACTTGGTGTATAGCGAGAATAGGAGTGGGCCAAGAACAGAGCCCTGGGGGACACCAGTGGTGAGAGCACGTGGTGCGGAGACAGATTCTCGCCACGCCACCTGGTAGGAGCGACCTGTCAGGTAGGACGCAATCCAAGCGTGGGCGGCGCCGGAGATGCCCAGCTCGGAGAGGGTGGAGAGGAGGATCTGATGGTTCACGGTATCAAAGGCAGCAGATAGGTCTAGAAGGAGGAGAGCAGAGGAGAGAGAGTTAGCTTTAGCAGTGCGGAGAGCCTCCGTGACACAGAGAAGAGCAGTCTCAGTTGAATGCCCAGTCTTGAAACCTGACTGATTAGGATCAAGAAGGTCATTCTGAGAGAGATAGCAAGAGAGCTGGCCAAGGACGGCACGTTCAAGAGTTTTGGAGAGAAAGGAAAGAAGGGATACTGGTCTGTAGTTGTTGACATCGGAGGGATCGAGTGTAGGTTTTTTCAGAAGGGGTGCAACTCTCGCTCTCTTGAAGACGGAAGGGACGTAGCCAGCGGTCAAGGATGAGTTGATGAGCGAGGTGAGGTAGGGGAGAAGGTCTCCGGAAATGGTCTGGAGAAGAGAGGAGGGGATAGGGTCAAGTGGGCAGGTTGTTGGGCGGCCGGCCGTCACAAGACGCGAGATTTCATCTGGAGAGAGAGGGGAGAAAGAGGTCAAAGCACAGGGTAGGGCAGTGTGAGCAGGACCAGCAGTGTCGTTTGACTTAGCAAACGAGGATCGGATGTCGTCAACCTTCTTTTCAAAATGGTTGACGAAGTCATCCGCAGAGAGGGAGGAGGGGGGGGGGGGAGGGGGAGGAGGATTCAGGAGGGAGGAGAAGGTAGCAAAGAGCTTCCTAGGGTTAGAGGCAGATGCTTGGAGTTTAGAGTGGTAGAAAGTGGCTTTAGCAGCAGAGACAGAAGAGGAAAATGTAGAGAGGAGGGAGTGAAAGGATGCCAGGTCCGCAGGGAGGCGAGTTTTCCTCCATTTCCGCTCGGCTGCCCGGAGCCCTGTTCTGTGAGCTCGCAGTGAGTCTTCGAGCCACGGAGCAGGAGGGGTGGACCGAGTCGGACTGGAGGATAGGGGACAACTAGCTAGATAACACATAGAAATATATACACAGACCATAAACCCAAAACCCGGAAACACTAAATCAAACACCCTATTTTCCAAAACACCACCCCGAACCACATAAAACAAATACCCTCTGCCATGTCCTGGCCAAACTACAATACCAATTAACCTTATACTGGCCAGGACGTGACA
Source organism: Salmo salar (assembly GCF_965601325.2). NCBI lineage: Eukaryota > Metazoa > Chordata > Actinopteri > Salmoniformes > Salmonidae > Salmo > Salmo salar. Next base: position 184,162,051 of record NC_138291.1, on the reverse strand, counting down.
CAAGACACCCCCAATAAAGGAGTGGTTCTGCAGGTGGGGACCACAGACCACTTCTCAGTTCCTATGCTTCCTGGCTGATGTTTTGGTCACTTTTGAATGCTGGCAGTGCTTTCACTCTAGTGGTAGCATGAGACGGAGTCTACAACCCACACAAGTGGCTCAGGTAGTGCAGCTCATCCAGGATGGCACATCAATGCGAGCTGTGGCAAGAAGGTTTGCTGTGTCTGTCAGCGTAGTGTCCAAAGCATGGAGGCGCTACCAGGAGACAGGCCAGTACATCAGGAGACGTGGAGGAGGCCGTAGGAGGGCAACAACCCAGCAGCAGGACCGCTACCTCCGCCTTTGTGCAAGGAGGAGCAGGAAAAGCACTGCCAGAGCCCTGCAAAATGACCTCCAGCAGGCCACAAATGTGCATGTGTCTGCTCAAATGGTCAGAAACAGACTCCATGAGGGTGGTATGAGGGCCCAACGTCCACAGGTGGGGGTTATGTTTACAGCCCAACACCGTGCAGGACGTTTGGCATTTGCCAGAGAACACCAAAATTGGCAAATTCGCCACTGGCGCCCTGTGCTCTTCACAGATGAAAGCAGGTTCACACTGAGCACATGTGACAGACGTGACAGAGTCTGGAGACGCCGTGGAGAACGTTCTGCTGCCTGCAACATCCTCCAGCATGACCGGTTTGGTGGTGGGTCAGTTATGGTGTGGGGTGGCATTTCTTTGGGGGGCCGCACAGCGCTCGCCAGAGGTAGCCTGACTGCCATTAGGTACCGAGATGAGATCCTCAGACCCCTTGTGAGACCATATGCTGGTGCGGTTGGCCCTGGGTTCCTCCTAATGCAAGACAATGCTAGACCTCATGTGGCTGGAGTGTGTCAGCAGTTCCTGCAAGAGGAAGGCATTGATGCTATGGACTGGCCCACCCGTTCCCCAGACCTGAATCCAATTGAGCACATCTGTGACTTCATGTCTCGCTCCATCCACCAACGCCACGTTGCACCACAGACTGTCCAGGAGTTGGCGGATGCTTTAGTCCAGGTCTGGGAGGAGATCCCTCAGGAGACCATCCGCCACCTCATCAGGAGCATGCCCAGGCGTTGTAGGGAGGTCATACAGGCACGTGGAGGCCACACACACTACTGAGCCTCATTTTGACTTGTTTTAAGGACATTACATCAAAGTTGGATCAGCCTGTAGTGTGGTTTTCCACTTTAATTTTGAGTGTGACTCCAAATCCAGACCTCCATGGGTTGATAAATTGGATTTCCATTGATTATTTTTGTGTGATTTTGTTGTCAGCACATTCAACTATGTAAAGAAAAAAGTATTTAATAAGATTATTTCTTTCATTCAGATCTAGGATGTGTTGTTCACAATCACCACCGTCATCACCATCACCACCACCACCATCATCACCTTCACCATCACCATCATCACCATCATTATCTTTGTCATCCTCATTACCATCATCACCATCATCACCATCACCATCAGTATCATTATCATCACAATCATTATCAACACCATCATCATCATCATCACCACCATCACCACCATCACCATCACCATCATCACCATAACCATCATCACCACCATCACCATCATCACCATATCCATCATCACCATCATCATCATTACCACCATCACCACCATCACCATCATCACCATCACCATCATCACCATCATCACCATAACCATCACCACCATCATCATCACCACCATCACCATCATCACCATATCCATCATCACTATCATCATCACCACCATCACCATCACCATTATCATCACCATCATCACCATCATCACCATATCCATCATCACCATCATCATCACCACCATCATCACCATCATCATCACCATCACCATTGTCATCACAACCACCACCATCACCATCATCACCACCATCACCATCATTATCACCATTATCATCACAATCACCACCATCATCACCATCACCATCATCATCTTCACCATCATCACCATCACCTTCATCATCATCACCATCATCAACAGCATCACCACCATCATCACCACCATCATCACAATCACCATCATCATCACCACCACCATCACCATCATCATCATCATCACCATCATCATCAAAATCATCATCAAATTCATCACCACACCATCATCATCATCACCATCACCATCAGTATCATTACATCATCATCACCATCATCACCATCATCATCACCATCACCACCATCATCATCACAATCACCATCATCATCACCATCACCACAATCACATCATCACCATCATAACCATCATCATCACCATCTCCATCATCATCACCATCACCATCATCACAGTTACAGAGGTATTACTGAGTAAAGCAACAGAGGTATTACTGAATAGAGAAACCATCACCATCACACCATCATCATCACCATCATCACCATCATCATCACCATCACCATCATCACCATCTTCATCACCATCATCACCATCATCACAGTTACAGAGAAATATAGAATAGAGTAACAGAGGCATCACTGAATAGAGTAACAGAGGCATCACTGAATAGAGAAACAGAGGCATCACTGAATAGAGAAACAGAGGCATCACTGAATAGAGAAACAGAGGCATCACTGAATAGAGAAACAGAGGCATCACTGAATAGAGAAACAGAGGCATCACTGAATAGAGTAACAGAGGCATCACTGAATAGAGAAACAGAGGCATCACTGAATAGAGAAACAGAGGCATCACTGAATAGAGAAACAGAGGATCACTGAATAGAGAAACAGAGGCATCACTGAATAGAGAAACAGAGGCATTACTGAATAGAGAAACAGAGGCATCACTGAATAGAGAAACAGAGGCATCACTGAATAGAGAAACAGAGGCATCACTGAATAGAGAAACAGAGGCATTACTGAATAGAGAAACAGAGGCATTACTGAATAGAGAAACAGAGGCATCACTGAATAGAGAAACAGAGGCATCACTGAATAGAGAAACAGAGGCATCACTGAATAGAGCAACAGAGGCATTACTGAATAGAGAAACAGAGGCATCACTGAATAGAGAAACAGAGGCATCACTGAATAGAGAAACAGAGGCATTACTGAATAGAGAAACAGAGGCATCACTGAATAGAGTAACAGAGGCATCACTGAATAGAGTAACAGAGGCATCACTGAATAGAGAAACAGAGGCATCACTGAATAGAGAAACAGAGGCATCACTGAATAGAGAAACAGAGGCATCACTGAATAGAGCAACAGAGGCATCACTGAATAGAGCAACAGAGGCATCACTGAATAGAGAAACAGAGGCATCACTGAATAGAGAAACAGAGGCATCACTGAATAGAGAAACAGAGGCATCACTGAATAGAGCAACAGAGGCATCACTGAATAGAGCAACAGAGTGGTATTACTGAATAGTAAAACAGATACATAGGTATTTGTTATTTTATTAGGATCCCCATTAGCTGTTGCAAAAGTAGCAGCTTCTCTTCCTGGGTTCCACACAAAACATGAAACATAATACAGAATTACATAATACAGAACATCAATAGACAAGAACAGCTCATAGACAGAACTACATTAAAAAACATTAAAAGGCACATAAATCTGATGACCGAATGGTAAAGAACATCTAGCCGCTCAAGACCACCCTTACCTGCTGATCTAAAAAATATGTCTCCGTAATCTAGCATGGGTAGGATGGTCATCTGAATCAGGGTTAGTTTGGCAGCAGGGGTGAAAGAGGAGCGATTACGATAGAGGAAACCAAGTCTAGATTTGACTTTAGCCTGCAGCTTTGATATGTGCTGAGAAAAGGACACTGTACAGTCCAGCCATACTCCCAAGAACATGTATGAGGTGACTACTTCAAGCTCCAAACCCTCAGAGGTAGTAATAACACCCGTGGGAAGAGGGGCATTCCTCTTACCAAACCACATGACCTTTGTTTTGGAGGTGTTCAGAACAAGGTTAAGGGTAGAGAAAGCTTGTTGGACACTAAGAAAGCTTTGTTGTAGAGCATTTAACACAAAATCCGGGGAGGGGCCAGCTGAGTATAAGACTGTACTATCTGCATATAAATTGATGAGAGCTTCCTACTGCCTGAGCTATGTTCTTGATGTAAATTGAGAAGAGTGTGGGGCCTAGGATCGAGCTTTGGGGTACTCCCTTGGTGACAGGCAGTGGCTGAGGCAGTGGCTGAGACAGCATATTTTCTGACATTATACACTGCACTCTTTGAGAGAGGTAGTTCGCAAACCAGGCCAAAGACACCTCAGAGACACCAATACTCCTTAGCCGGCCCACAAGAATGGAATGGTCTACCGTATCAAAAGCCTTGGCCAAGTCAATAAGAATAGCAGCACAATATTGCTTAGAATCATGGGCAATGGTGACATCATTGAGGACCTTTAAGGTTGCAGTGACACATCCATAACCTGAGCGGAAGCCAGATTGCAGACCAGAGAGAATACTATAGACATCAAGAAAGCCAGTCAGTTGATTATTGACAAGTTTTTCCAACACTTTCGATAAACAGGGCAAAATAGAAATAAGCCTATAACAGTTAGGATCAGCTTGATCTTCTCCTTTAAATAAAGGATGAACCGTGGCTGCCTTCCAAGCAGTGGGAACCTCCCCAGAGAGGAGAGACAGGTTAAAAAGGTCAGAGATAGGCTTGGTGATTAAAGGGGCAGTAACCTTGAAGAAGTAAGGGAAGACCCCCATGAAATGGATAAAAATGTATGGCAACTTATTGCCATTTAGCAAACCAACACAATCGCAATAACCACTCAAATGGACGGCAGTTCATCCAAACCATTTTGAAAGTGGAACATGGCAAATGCCAAGTGTCATGCCCCAAATATCCCAAAGATGGCGAGCACGCTCCACCATAGATTTTCATATGGCAAATGATCACACAGTCAAGACCCAAGGGTCAAATTTTGAAAATCAAAAAAATATATATATATATTAAAAAACCTCCAAAAAATGGTGCTTTTCGGGCCGTTTTTTGAAAAAGAAAATCGATTTGTTTTGTCAATTATACATATGTAATAAACATATGAACATACATTTGCCTTATTTGATTGAGTTTGTCCAAAAGGCCTATGTTTTGTCCATTTGGAATATTTCATCATAGGAAGTCTGCCTCTGAACCCAAAAGTCAGTGAACCATGTCCAAATGACATTTATACTGACCAAATTATATATATCACTATGTTAAGCCCTGAATCAATCTAGAAGGTCTATTTGTCATGTTTGATCATAGGAAGTCATAGAAAGTAAGAATTTGTTGCAATGACAGGGAAGTGGGACTCCGTCATTTGTACAAGATCTTTTGAAACATGTCAAAATGACCAGACCCCTATTGGATGGGCACGGGTGGGGGGTGCTCCTTACCCAGCCATGGACCCCTTGCACCCCCCTAAAGGCATTAAAAAAAAAAACATGTAAAAAAATGTCTCCTGTTAATCTAACCACACTGTCCGATTTCAAAAAGGCTTTACAACGAAAGCAAAACTTTAGATTATGTCAGCAGAGTACCCAGACAGAAATAACCAGACACCCATTTTTCAAGCTAGCATATAATGTCACATAAACCCAAACCACAGCTAAATGCAGCACTAACCTTTGATGATCTTCATCAGATGACAATCCTAGGACATTATGTTATCAATACATGCATGTTTTGTTCAATCAAGTTCATATTTATATCAAAACCCAGCTTTTTACATTAGCATGTGACGTTCAAAACTAGCATACCCCCTGCAAACTTCCGGTGAATTTCCTAAATTACTGACGATAAACGTTCACAAAAAACATAACAATTATTTTAAGAATTATAGATACAGAACTCCTTTATGCACTCGCTATGTCCGATTTTAAAATAGCTTTTCGGTGAAAGCACATTATGCAATAATCTGAGTAGATAGCCCGGCATCACAGGGCTAGCTATTTAGACACCCACCAAGTTTAGCCCTCACCAAAGTCAGATTTACTATAAGAAAAATGTTATTACCTTTGCTGTTCTTCGTCAGAATGCACTCCCAGGACTTCTACTTCAATAACAAATGTTGGTTTGGTTCAAAATAATCCATAGTTATATCCAAATAGCGGCGTTTTGTTCGTGCGTTCTAGACACTATCCGAAGTGTAAATAAGGGTTACGAGCATGGCGCAATTCGTGACAAAAGATTTCTAAATATTCCATTACCGTACTTCGAAGCATGTCAACTGCTGTTTAAAATCAATTTTTATGCAATTTTTCTCATAAAAAAGCGATAATATTCCAACCGGGAATCTGTGTTTACGTTCAAAGACGAATGAAAATAAAAACATGGGGTCAACTCGTGCACGCACCTCAGCCCATTGTCCTCTGATAGAGCACTTGCCAAAAGCGCTAATGTGTTTCAGCCTGGGGCTGGAATTACATCATTCAGCTTTTTCCTGCCTTCTGAGAGCCTATGGGAGCCGTAGGAAGTGTCACGTTACAGCAAAGATCCTCAGTCTTCAATAAACAGAGTCAAGAAGCTCAAGGAATGGTCAGACAGGCCACTTCCTGTAAGGAATCTTCTCAGATTTTTGCCTGCCATATGAGTTCTGTTATGCTCACAGACACCATTCAAACAGTTTTAGAAACTGTAGGGTGTTTTCTATCCAAAGCCAATAATTATATGCATATTCTAGTTACTGGGCAGGAGTAGTAACCAGATTAAATCGGGTACGTTTTTTATCCGGCCGTGCAAATACTGCCCCCTATCCCCAACAGGTTAATCATGTAGGTTTTACAACAATTAGATGTAACTCTGACACATACATTGTGAAAGCTCTTAAAGTTACAATGTTTCCATTATAATGTCTTTAATGACATCACAAAACAGTAAATTATCTGACATGATTGTTCTTTAATTCCCTCCTGACCATTTCCCAAATTCTTTGTGTTAGAAATGGATGTTGGAGTTTTGGTGGGAAGAATCTCTTTGTAACAAAAGGGTTCTTTCCCCTCAATACTGCATGGAAAGGGTGAGAAAGTTCCTGCAAGGTTTTTATGACTGTCATAAAACTGTCAAACTCCCCCAGGAGAGGGGGGTCTTGAAACATTTGATCTCCATCCAGGAGAGCAAGTCATGACACCACAGTCCAGAGGTCAGACATGTCTCTCTCCACCTCCATCTCTCTGGGTCTGGTTGAGGGGGTGTTGTTGAGCTGGACAATTTTTTGTGCTTACTGGAGAATGTTCACCTGCTGTTCCAGCTCCACTTGTTTTACCTCCAGCTGGGTGAATTTATCCTTATTTTCAATGAGGGAGTAGTACTCTGTGCTGGGAGGTTGACTTTCTGCTTGGGGTTGCTCACCTGTGGGGTTGTATAATAAAGAGGTCTGGTCTGACATGCTCAGGATGGGGGTATCTTTCTCAACAGAGAGCTTATCCTGCTGAGCTACAGTATCTCTTTGGTTATGTGAAAGTCCAGCTGAAACTGTTTGGGGTTGCCCTGTACCATTACTGTTCCAGACAGTTTGACATTGGCTCACCCATCGCTACCACGCCCACTTCTTGAAATAGGGGTAGTGTGTTAACCTCTCTGGGGTATGTGGGATGCTAGCGTCCCACCTGCGGGACACACTATTCAACAGCCAGTGAAATAGCAGGCCACCAAATTCAAAACAACAAAAATCTCATAATTCAAATTTCTCAAACATACAACTATTATATTACATTTTAAAGATACACTTCTCATTAATCCAACCACATTGTCCGATTTCAAAAAGGCTTTACGGCGAAAGCATATTAGATTATGTTAGGACAGCACCGAGACAAGAAAAACCACACAGCCATTTTCCAAGCAAGGAGAGGCGTCACAAATACCAGAAACACAGCTAGAATTAATCACTAACCTTTGATGATCTTCATCAGATGGCACTCATAGGACTTCATGTTACACAATACATGTATGTTTTGCTCGATAAAGTTCATATTTATATCCAAAAACCCCATTTTACATTGGCGTGTCATGTTCAGAAATGTTTTCCCTCCGAAAACTTCCGGTGAATGAGCACATCAATTTACAGAAATACTCATCATAAACGTTGATAAAATATTCAACAGTTATTCAAAGATTTATAGATACACTTCTCCTTAAAAACCTCTTACATCTAGACGTTCCGCTAGCGGAACACCTGCTCCAATATCCAATGATGGGCGTGGCGCGAAATACAAACTCCTCTAAAATACAAAAACTTCAATTTTTCAAACATATGACTATTTCACAGCATTTTAAAGATAAGACTCTCCTTTATCTAACCACACTGTCCGATTTCAAAAAGGCTTTACAACGAAAGCAAAACATTAGATTATGTCAGCAGAGTACCAAGCCAGAAATAATCAGACACCCATTTTTCAAGCTAGCATATAATGTCACAAAAACCCAGAAGACAGCTAAATGCAACACTAACCTTTGATGATCTTCATCAGATGACAACCCTAGGACATTATGTTATACAATACATGCATGTTTTGTTCAATCAAGTTCATATTTATATCAAAAACCAGCTTTTTACATTAGCATGTGACTAGCATGTGACTAGCATTCCCACCGAACACTGCCGGTGAATTTACTAAATTACTCACGATAAACGTTCACAAAAAGCATAACAATTATAGATACAGAACTCGTCTATGCACTCGATATGTCCGGACAGTGTGGTTAGATTAACGAGAGTCTTATCTTTAAATGGTGTAAAATAGTCATATGTTTGAAAAATTGAAGTTTTTGCATTTTTGAGGAATTTGAATAACACGCCACGGGATTACACTGGCTGTTGAGTAGCCCATAGAGATAAGCTGAAAAATGTGAGAGCTCATCTCTCTCTCTCTCTCTCTCTCTCTCTCTCTCTCTCTCCTTGAATTGAGAGAGCTGAACCCTAGCTGATAGGACAGAGAGAGAGAGAGAGCTGGACCCTAGCTGATAGGACAGAGAGAGAGAGAGAGCTGGACCCTAGCTGAGAAATGTTACAACACTGTACCAATTATAGAACACTTGAAATGACAATATTCTTTAAACATTTTGGTAATTGTAATGTTTACTATTACTTTATGATTGTTTATTTCCCTTTTGGTTATTGTCTATTTCACTTGCTTTGGCAATGTAAACATAATGTCTGCCATGCCAATAATGCCCTTATTTGAACTGAGAGAGAAGAGAGAGAAGAGAGAGGGAGAGGGAGAGGGAGAGAGAGAGAGCGAGAGATGGGCCCTAGCTGATAGGACAGAGACATCCTGGGTTACAGCCTGGGTTACAGCCTGGGTTACAGCCTGGGTTACAGCCTGGGTTACAGCCTGGGTAACAATCATGTTCGACCAGATAAAGTAGAAAGTGATTGTTAACCTAAAAAGCCCCTCTTAGCTTTCTCAAGAGAAAGTTTAGTTGGAGAATTATATTTAAGCCGGCTTTGGATTCAACGCTTTTAACACATAAGCAGTGGTGGAAAAAGCTCTTCCAAAGTAAGACACACAGTAGACCCTCTCAGCCCAGGATCACTATGATTTATTTAAAAAAAATCGAAAACAGTTTAAATTCAGAAATCACTTTCCAAGTGGATTTTAATCTTTAAATGGACTCTTTGGATTGTGTTATTATTATTCATTTGACATTAATAGCTTTTTTCATATTTTTTGCAATTCCTGTGGAATGATTTAGTTGAACAATTATCAGATAAAATGAGAAAAAAATATGTGAAAAAAATATATATATAACATTGAGCAATTGTAATTTTGTTAAAGCGATGAATAACTCAATTCCCTAGTGGATTTGTCTGGACATATCAAGTCCAGACATGCAGCATTTCTGAAAACACAACATATGTCATCTGACTTATTATTATTATTATTATTATTATTAGTATTTTGCATGTAAACATTCTTCACACCGGAAAGCATATTTTCACCATAAATATACAGTAGAAGACAAAAGTTTGGACACACCTACACATTCTGTGACGTAGAAGTCCGTCACTGGCCGTGGGCAGCATTTGGTACTTTAACGCACGCACACATTCATCACTCCTCCCTGCTCCGTTATCAGATAAGTTAACAATGTGGGTCGACACACAAGTTAACTTCTCTATCTTAGTACGTACATTTCACACTTACGTCATTAACCGGTTATGGTATAAAGAAATAAACAGAGAAGTGTTCATATTTAATATAAGCAATATTTATTATACTTAGACGTTGTGGATGACCGCGTTTGTTTGTTCTGTTCCTCGCTCTCTCCATCTCTGTAGCTTCCGGGTATGCTGGATAAGGACCCGAGCTAAGGGAATTGGGCTGACTTTGTAGTGCCTGTCCCGAATGGCTCATTAATGTAAATGGTCATATTGAAAGACACTGTCAGTAATGATGTAATTTTGTAAATGTTATATTGTGATATTGTTTCATAAAAAACATGTTGCAATGTATATACTTTAGTATGTTTAGTTGAATGGAAAATGTAGGTTTGAATATGTAATTGCTTAATTCATTAGTGTTAATTGTTCTGAGGGGAGGGGCTACCCCTACAAAAGGAGCCTCTCTTTCAGTTCATGGAGAGGCATTTTGGATTGAGCTGTGGGTGGGGCAGCTTTGTTTTTAAGCTGTCCCATAAGGGATACGTTTGATGGCAGTACTGTTGTTTTTGTTCCGGAATCACTATTTAAATAAACACCCAGAAGAACCTTTGCGGCTCCGCCATCTTTTTATTTTGATAGAGGTTAGGTTTTCCAGTTTAGCCTACTCTACGTGACACATTCAATGATTTTTATTTATTTTACTTTTTTCTAAATTGTAGAATAATAATGAAGACCTCAAAACTATGAAATAACACATATGGAATCATGAAGTAAACAAAAAAGTGTTAAACAAATCAAAATATATTTTAGATTTTAGATTCTTCAAAGTAGCCACCCTTGCCTTGATGACAGCTTTGCACACTCTTGGCATTCTCTCAACCAGCTTCATGAGGTAGTCACCTGGAATGCATATCAATTAACAGGTGTGCCTTGTTAAAAGTTAATTTGTGGAATTTCTTTCCTTCCTAATGCATTTGAGCCAATATAATTTTTTTCTTCTAATGCCAAATAACAGGAAAGTCATGTAAAAGTAACTGAAAGTAATCAGATTACATTAGGATCAGGAGTGTGTTACATCATCAGGAGTGTGTTACATCATCAGGAGTGTGTTACATCATCAGGAGTGTGTTACATCATCAGGAGTGTTAGTGTGTTACATCACCAGGAGTGTGTTACATAATCAGGAGTGTGTTACATCACCAGGAGTGTGTTACATCATCAGGAGTGTGTTACATCACCAGGAGTGTGTTACATCACCAGGAGTGTGAGTGTGTTACATCACCAGGAGTGTGTTACATCACCAGGAGTGTGTTACATCTTCAGGAGTGTTAGTGTGTTACATCACAGGAGTGTGTTACATCACCAGGAGTGTGTTACATCATCAGGAGTGTTAGTGTGTTACATCATCAGGAGTGTGTGTTACAGCTGGTCTGCACATGCTCTGAGGACTCCGTCTGGCCCCCGTCTGGACCGGCAGCCTTGTGAAGGAAGCTTAAATGACTTACTCACAACGGTCACAGAGAATGGAAGCAAACAGTCCCGTGAGCGGAGGGGGCCCGTGTCAGCAACTCATCTTGACATTGCCTTGAATGGCCACCAGGGAGATCTTTGCAGGGTTGTTGTCCAGCAGCTCACCATAAACTTCCCTAATGGCAGCAGTCGACACCACAGTGTGGACCTTCTGAAAGGACTTGAAGATGGACAGGCACCACTGCAGCGCTACACTGTTGGCTGTAGAAGACAAAACATTACATTAGAAAAACACCAGCTTAGAAATACAGTGGTAGAATTATAGTGGGGTGGCTAGTGAGTGTTACAAAACCAGACTAGTTGATATGTACACTGTAGGTAAGTTAGTTGTCTAGTTGGTTTAAATATAGTCTAGTTAGTTGTCTAGTGGGTTTAAATAAAGTCTAGGTAGTTGTCTAGTTGGTTTAAGCATCCGACCCTTTTTATCAATTTTCCCCTAAAATAACATACCCAAATCTAACTGCCTGTAGCTCAGGACCTGAAGCAAGGATATGCATATTCTTCATACCATTTAAAAGGAAACACTTTGAAGTTTGTGGAAATGTGAAATTAATGAAGAAAAACATAACACATTAGAACTTTGAAATGCAAGAGAAAGACCATAATGAATTATTTCAGATTAGGCACAATTCAGATTTTTCCACTAGATGGCAGTAGTGTATGTGCAAAGTTTTAGACTTACAACCTCATGCTAATCACATTAGCCTACGTTAGCTCAACCGTCCAGCGGGGGGGACATCGATCCTGTAGAGATTAAAAAAAACGGGACCTTGTTGGGAGAGGGCCGCCAACTGGAGGGTGTCGTAGTGCTCTGGGGCAAGACACTAATCCCCTACAACTGGGCCTTGTTGGGAGAGGGACGCCGGAGGGTGTCGTAGTGCTCTGGGGCAAGAAACTTATCCCCTACAACTGGGCCTTGTTGGGAGAGGGACGCCGGAGGGTGTCGTAGTGCTCTGGGGCAAGACACTAATCCCCTACAACTGGGCCTTGATGGGAGAGGGACGCCGGAGGGTGTCGTAGTGCTCTGGGGCAAGAAACTTATCCCCTACAACTGGGCCTTGTTGGGAGAGGGACGCCGGAGGGTGTCGTAGTGCTCTGGGGCAAGAAACTTATCCCCTACAACTGGGCCTTGTTGGGAGAGGGACGCCGGATGGTGTCGTAGTGCTCTGGGGCAAGAAACTTATCCCCTACAACTGGGCCTTGTTAGAAGAGGCTCTAGTAACTGCCCACACCCTCTCCCACTAAAATGGACATGTGTACCATATGTGTGTTTTTATATTGGAGTAGTTGGGTACAGCCAACTACTTCGACCTACTTAGTCTAGCTCTGCAGGGTAATAGTAGAACAGAAAAAGCCAAAGTGGCCATTAGAGTGGTGTTGAGTTGTATCTAACGGAGAGGTTAAAAGACCAGGTTGTAACGGCTGTCTCTGGAAGTAGACCAAGGTGCAGCGGAGTTAGTGTTCATCTTGAGTTTTAATTTACGAACGAACACGATACAACAAAACAAGAAAACCGACAGCCAAACAGTACTGTCAGGTGCAAGACACTAAACAGAAACAATCCCCCACAAAACCCAAAGAAAAAACAGGCTCCTTATGTGTGACTCCCAATCAGCAACAACGAACTACAGCTGTGCATGATTGGGAGCCACACACGGCCCAAAATAAAGAAATACAAAAACATAGAAAAATGAACATAGAACACCCACCCAATGTAACACCCTGGCCTAACTAAAATAATTATGCCTTCAGCATCTCGAACGCCCTCTCCGCCGTCCAACGAAGCCGCTGGGGACTTCCTCTCAATAGGGAGGTAAGAGACGCCACCACAGTGCTGAAGCCCCGGATGAACCTCCGGAAATAGTTGGCAAAACCCAGGAATCGCTGGACTGCTTTAACGGAGTTGGGGACGGGCCATGACCTGACTGCGCTGACACATTGCTCCTCCTTCTCCACTCCCTCCGTGGATATGAGGTAGCCCAAAAAGGACACGGACCGCTGGAAAAACAAAACATTTTCATTTTTAACTTATAGGTGCTTCAACAGTCTTCCCAGCACAGAGTTGACCAATGAGACATGCTGGGCGTAGTCAGCAGAATAGACCAAAATGTTGTCTATATAAACCACAACACCCTGTCCCAGCATATCCCGAAACACTTCATTAAAGGCCTGGAAGAATGAAGGAGCATTAGACAGGCCAAAAGGTATTACGAGATACTCGTAATGCCCCGTGGTCGTGGAAAAGGCCGTTAACCTTTTGTCGCCTGCACAAATGCGCACCAGATTGTAGGTGCTCCTCAAGTGCATTTGTTCGATGATGTTTGGGATGAGGGGTGAAGGATAGCTGAACTTAACGGTGGCTTTATTCAGTGTTGGATAATCAATGCAGGGGCGCAGTCCCCCATCTCTCTTCTTAACAAAATGAAGCTTGAGGAGGCTGGTGATGTAGAGGGGCAGATAAAATCATGTTGGAGGCTCTCCTGTACGTAGGTCTCCATGGCCTCGGTCTCCAAAGCCATTGACCTGCTGCGTCAGACAGCAGGTCAATGGCACTGTCCCAGGGGCGATGAGGGTCTTAGAGAAAACTTGGTGCAGATCCTGGTATTCCTCCAGTAAATCCACTTGAAGGGCATGGTCCGGACTTTCCACCGTAGTGGTGTTGATAGACACTGCGAGACACCTCCCCTGACACTCCTGCGACCAACCCAGCAGTCTCCTCTCTGACCAGGAAGTAACAGGGTTATGCCAATTCAACCAGGGGAGACCTAAAACAACGGGGTGCATGGGGGTGTATATAATCAAAAAGTTGATCTGTTCTAAATTAGTGTCATGGGTCAGCAGAGAAAAGGGTACAGTGATGTGACTTACGAACGCTGTCCCTATTGGACGATTATCCAGGGCTCGATTTGGAATGGTGAATGTAGGGGAACCAAAGAAATGTGTAATGCAGAGGCTAGTGCGCTATCTTAAAGATTCCTGGCAGCTCCGGAATCACTCAGAGTTGACGGGAGTGAGGGGTCAGGATATTCAGGGAATTTCATGGGAAAACACACTGGTTGAGTTGACAGAAAAGGAGAGGAGATCTAGCATCCTCCCTGGGTAGGTGCAGGGGAATTCCCTGGCTTGTCACCTCTTCGCCTATTAGTGGATAGAGGGCAGGTTAGGGAGAAATTACCCTTTTCTCACAATAGGAGTAGAGGCCTAGATTCCTTCTTCTCCTACGCGCTGCCTAGGCCAAACGTGCAGAGCCCACCTCAATCGGCTCTGGCCACAGAGCAGGTGTAGCCATTGGCTCCGGATTCCGCGCAGGTCTTCATTGGGACCACAGGAGGTTTTCGAACCGGATTGCCATGCTGATGAGCTGGTCGAGTGACAGGTTGTCATCACGGCAGGCAAACTCCATCTGTACCTCCTCTCACAGTCCACTGTGGAAAACGGTGACCAAAGCCGACTCGTTCCATCCGGTGGAGGCCGCAATCCTAGATCCCTGGCGTAGTCGGAGTAAACGCTCACCCCCCTCTCAGCCCTCCACAGGATGATCAAACACCAAGCCGGAAGAGGAGGTTGAAGCGCTCGTAGGACTCGACCTCAGATACCCCCGTTTCCCAGACCGATTTCAAGCAGGAAGTGGCCTGTCTGAGAAGTAGTGTTTCATCTTGGCTCTTTTTATTGAAGACTCGGGATCTGTGCAATAACGTGACACTTCCTACGTCTTCCATAGGGTCTCAGAGCCCGGGAAAACGTTGAACGATATCGAGGCAGCCTCTGGCTGCACTTTATCGCTTTTGGCAAGTGGCCACTCAGAGTACTATGGGCTTAGGCGCGTGGCCGCTTCAATCGAATGCTTTGTTTTCCTTTGTCTGTTTATCTAAACGCAGATTCCCGGTCGGAATATTATCGCTTTTTTATGAGAAATGGCATAAAAATTGATTTTAAACAGCGGTTGACATGCTTCGAAGTACGGTAATGAATTCTTTTGTCACGAATTACGCCATGCTCGTCACCCTTATTTAGCCTTTAGGATAGTGTCTTGAACGCACGAACAAAAC
The DNA here is from genome assembly GCF_965601325.2 of Salmo salar. NCBI lineage: Eukaryota > Metazoa > Chordata > Actinopteri > Salmoniformes > Salmonidae > Salmo > Salmo salar. The sequence continues at coordinate 184,146,387 of NC_138291.1, read as the reverse complement.
GCCGCTGTTTGAATATAACGATGGATTATTTTGGACCAAACCAACATTTGTTATTGAAGTAGAAGTCTTGGGAGTGCATTCTGACGAAGACAACAAAGGTAAGAACATTTTTCTTATAGTAAATCTGACTTTGATGAGTGCTAAACCTGCTGGGTGTCTAAATAGCTAGCCCTGTGATGCCGGGCTATCTACTGAGAATATTGCAAAATGTGCTTTCACCGAAAAGCTTTTTTAAATCGGACATATCGAGTGCATAGAGGAGTTCTATATCTATAATTCTTAAAATAATTGTTATGCTTTTTGTGAACGTTTATCGTGAGTAATTTAGTAAATTCACCGGCAGTGTTCGGTGGGAATGCTAGTCACATGCTAGTCACATGCTAATGTAAAAAGCTGTTTTTTGATATAAATATGAACTTGATTGAACAAAACATGCATGTATTGTATAACATAATGTCCTAGGGTTGTCATCTGATGAAGATCATCAAAGGTTAGTGCTACATTTAGCTGTGGTTTGGGTTTATGTGACATTATATGCTAGCTTGAAAAATGGGTGTCTGATTATTTCTGGCTCGGTACTCTGCTGACATAATGTAATGTGTTGCTTTCGTTGTAAAGCCTTTTTGAAATCGGACAGTGTGGTTAGATTAACGAGAGTCTTATCTTTAAAATGGTGTAAAATAGTCATATTTTTGAAAAATTGAAGTAATAGCATATCTAAGGATTTGAATAACGCGCCACAGGATTGAACTGGCTGTTGAGTAGGTGGGACGCAAGCGTCCCACCTAGCCCATAGAGGTTAATCAGGGGTGTTGGCCAATGGTCTGAAAACCAAATATTTGTGTTCCTGAACAGCACCAATACATTACACCTCACCCCATTCTGTTCCTGAACAGCACCAATACATTACACCTCACCCCATTCTGTTCCTGAACAGCACCAATACATTACACCTCACCCCATTCTGTTCCTGAACAGCACCAATACATTACACCTCACCCCATTCTGTTCCTGAACAGCACCAATACATTACACCTCACCCCATTCTGTTCCTGAACAGCACCAATACATTACACCTCACCCCATTCTGTTCCTGAACAGCACCAATACATTACACCTCACCCCATTCTGTTCCTGAACAGCACCAATACATTACACCTCACCCCATTCTGTTCCTGAACAGCACCAATACATTACACCTCACCCATTTCTGTTCCTGAACAGCACCAATACATTACACCTCACCCCATTCTGTTCCTGAACAGCACCAATACATTACACCTCACCCCATTCTGTTCCTGAACAGCACCAATACATTACACCTCACCCCATTCTGTTCCTGAACAGCACCAATACATTACACCTCACCCCATTCTGTTCCTGAACAGCACCAATACATTACACCTCACCCCATTTCTGTTCCTGAACAGCACCAATACATTACACCTCACCCCATTCTGTTCCTGAACAGCACCAATACATTACACCTCACCCCATTCTGTTCCTGAACAGCACCAATACATTACACCTCACCCCATTTCTGTTCCTGAACAGCACCAATACATTACACCTCACCCCATTCTGTTCCTGAACAGCACCAATACATTACACCTCACCCCATTCTGTTCCTGAACAGCACCAATACATTACACCTCACCCCATTCTGTTCCTGAACAGCACCAATACATTACACCTCACCCCATTTCTGTTCCTGAACAGCACCAATACATTTCACCTCACCCCATTCTGTTCCTGAACAGCACCAATACATTACACCTCACCCCATTCTGTTCCTGAACAGCACCAATATATTACACCTCACCCCATTCTGTTCCTGAACAGCACCAATACATTACACCTCACCCCATTCTGTTCCTGAACAGCACCAATACATTACACCTCACCCCATTTCTGTTCCTAGACAGAATGGTCAAATAGAAACAAAAAAAAGCTTCTTAGCAAAGTGCAATTTAATTGACTGATTGTTATTCCTGTTGTTGGTATGTTGTCTTGCATAATTATTCCGGATTGCTAACCGTCTCCTCCCTCCAGCTTCCTAATTAAAGCAGTAATTGCTTGATGTCATTTCAACATTATTCCTGATAGTTTAGCACCTCCTTCCTCCAGCTTCCTAATTAAAGCAGTAATTGTTGGTATGATGTCATTTCAACATTATTCCTGATAGTTTAGCACCTCCTCCCTCCAGCTTCCTAATTAAAGCAGTAATTGTAGGTATGATGTCATTTCAACATTATTCCTGATAGTTAAGCACGTCCTCCCTCCAGCTTCCTAATTAAAGCAGTAATTGCATGACATTGATATTAGGGTTAGATGCTTATAGTCCAGCGTTATGCTGTCAGGAGAGGGTGTTAATATTCTGTGTTCTCCCACTGATTTATGGGAAATGTGACTGCCAGTTCCATGACCCTGCGATAGTGTTATGTTTTCCCAACCCACCGGTCCCCCTCCGTTCCCGTTCTTCCCCCTCTTCCCCCTCCGCTCCCCTCCACCCCCCTCCGCTCATCACTTTATGGGCATATGAGTTGTCCTGCCGACGGGGTATTGTCCTTGAGTTTATAGGCAGGGAGTTGTCAGACTGCCGCTACTAGCCTCCAAAATCAATTTCAATCAGCATGGAGCGCAATATTATCAAATGTCAGGCACAGCAGTCCTGATCCAGCTTCTTGGTGACTTAATTAGTCACGTGCAGTGTGAGAAATTATGCAGCATCTCAGTGGCCTGGTTGTCTACATATCTCAGTCACCTGGTCAGGTTGTCTTCATATCTCAATCACCTGGTCTGGTTGTCTACATATCTCAATCACCTGGTCTGGTTGTCTACATATCTCAATCACCTGGTCTGGTTGTCTACATATCTCAATCACCTGGTCTGGTTGTCTACATATCTCAATCACCTGGTCTGGTTGTCTACATATCTCAATCACCTGGTCTGGTTGTCTACATATCTCAGTCACCTGGTCTGGTTGTCTACATATCTCAGTCACCTGGTCTGGTTGTCTACATATCTCAATCACCTGGTCTGGTTGTCTACATATCTCAATCACCTGGTCTGGTTGTCTACATATCTCAATCACCTGGTCTGGTTGTCTACATATCTCAATCACCTGGTCTGGTTGTCTACATATCTCAATCACCTGGTCTGGTTGTCTACATATCTCAATCACCTGGTCTGGTTGTCTACATATCTCAATCACCTGGTCTGGTTGTCTACTGGACAGGTTGTATTGCCATCTTTCAGAATGATTGTCTCTGGGTGGTTTGCGAGGCCGGGGAGCAGATGGAGGGAGGGGGGTGGAGGGCGGTTTATTGATGGGGTCTTCGCCTGCCCAGCTCTCTTGATATTGAAATGATTCCTGGGCAAATAAATCACATTTCGATTTGTTTGTAATTGAGCTGAATCGATTGGGTTGTCTGTAGAAGGGTGGGAGGGGTCTGCGGGGGGGGGGGGGGGGGGACATCCGGAGGGGGAATAGCGCTCAGGGGGGAGCTCCCAGGGGGGGAATCAGAGACATCCGTCCAGAGAGGGTTGTAGCTGGTGGAGCGGGGGAATGGACTTCTGATTGTCTGAATAACTAAACATGAAGGGAAATGGCTACCATGCAAATTCAAGCACCCTATTCCCTAGGGAACATGTACAGAATCTGGTGCTGAAGCCTTTCCAGTTAGGATATAGCAATACTGGGTTAGGGTTAGGATATAGTAATACTCGGTTAGGATACAGGATGACTGGGTTATGGTTAGGATATAGGATGACTGGGTTAGGATGTAGGATAACTGGGTTATGGTTAGGATATAGGATGACTGGGTTAGGACATAGGACGACTGGGTTAGGGTGAAGATATAGGGTGACCGGGTTAGGGTTAGGATATAGGATGACTGGGTTAGGGTTAGTATATATCAATACTGGGTTATGGTTAGGATATAGCAATACTGGGTTAGGATATAGGATGACTGGGTTAGGGTTAGGACATAGGATGACTGGGTTAGGGTGAAGATATAGGGTGACTGAGTTAGGGTTAGGATATATGATGACTGGGTTAGGGTGAAGATATAGGATGACTGGGTAATGTTAGGATACAGGATGGCTGGGTTATGGTTAGGGTATAGCAATACTGGGTTAGGATATAGGATGACTGGGTTAGGGTGAAGATATAGGATGACTGGGTAATGTTAGGATATATGATGACAGGGTTAGGGTTAGGATATATCAATACTGGGTTATGGTTAGGATATAGCAATACTGGGTTAGGATATAGGATGACTGGGTTAGGGTTAGGATATAGGATGACTGGGTTAGGGTTAGGATACAGGATGACTGGGTTAGGGTGAAGATATATCAATACTGGGTTAGGGTTAGGATACAGGATGACTGGGTTAGGGTTAGGATATAGCAATACTGGGTTAGGGTTAGGATACAGGATGACTGGGTTAGGGTGAAGATATAGGATGACTGGGTTATGGTTAGGATATAGGATGACTGGGTTAGGATATAGGATGACTGGGTAAGGGTTAAGATATATGATGACTGGGTTAAGGTTAGGATACAGGATGACTGGGTTAGGGTGAAGATATAGGATGACTGGGTCATGTTAGGATACAGGATGGCTGGGTTAGTGTTAGGATATATCAATACTGGGTTATGGTTAGGATATAGCAATACTGGGTTAAGATATAGGATGACTGGGTTAGGGTTAGGATACAAGATGACAGGGTTAGGGTGAAGATATAGGATGACTGGGTTAGGGTTAGGATACAGGATGACAGGGTTAGGGTTAGGATATAGGATGACTGGGTTAGGGTGAAGATATAGGATGACAGGGTTAGGGTTAGGATATAGGATGACTGGGTTAGGGTTAGGATATAGGATGACTGGGTTAGGATGTAGGATGACTGGGTTAGGGTTAGGATACAGGATGACTGGGTTAGGGTTAGGATACAGGATGACTGGGTTAGGGTGAAGATGTAGGATGACTGGGTTAGGGTTCCTCATATCATTATGTTTGAATCACAGGCTGACATTCAATTATTTTGATCAGATCCTTACATAACAACAGGTCTACAGCATCTCAACATCCCATAATGATACTGATAATGATACTGATAATGACTATGACAATTATAAGGTTATTCTTCTTCACAGTCTGTTAATAACCTCATACATCTAGACGTTCCGCTAGCGGAACACCTGCTCCAATATCCAATGATGGGCGTGGCGCGAAATACAAACTCCTCTAAAATCCGAAAACTTCCATTTTTCAAACATATGACTATTTTACAGCATTTTAAAGACAAGACTCTCGTTAATCTAACCACACTGTCCGATTTCAAAAAGGCTTTACAGCGAAAGCAAAACATTAGATTATGTCAGCAGAATACCCAGCCAGAAATAATCAGACACCCATTTTTCAAGCTAGCATATAATGTCACCAAAAACAAAACCACAGCTAAATGCAGCACTAACCTTTGATGATCTTCATCAGATGACAACCCTAGGACATTATGTTATACAATGCATGCATGTTTTGTTCAATCAAGTTCATATTTATATCAAAAAACAGCTTTTTGACATTAGCATGTGACATTCAGAACTAGCATAGCCCCCGCAAACATCCGGTGAATTTACTAAATTATTCACGATAAACGTTCACAAAAAACATAACAATTATTTTAAGAATTATAGATACAGAACTCCTCTATGCACTCGATATGTCCGATTTTAAAATAGCTTTTCGGTGAAAGCACATTTTGCAATATTCTCAGTAGATAGCCCAGCCATCACGGCTAGCTATTTAGACACCGACCAAGTTTAGCCCTGACCAAATTCCGATTTACTATTACAAAAGTTTGATTACCTTTGTTGTCTTTGTCAGAATGCACTCCCAGGACTGCTACTTCAATAACAAATGTTGGTTTGGTCCAAAATAATCCATCGTTATATCCAAATAGCGGCGTTTTGTTCGTGCGTTCTAGACACTATCCGAAGTGTAAATAAGGGTTACGAGCATGGCGCAATTCGTGACAAAAGATTTCTAAATATTCCATTACCGTACTTCGAAGCATGTCAACCGCTGTTTAAAATCCATTTTTATGCCATTTTTCTCGTAAAAAAGCGATAATATTCCGACCGGGAATCTCCATTTAGCTAAACAGAGGAAAGAAAACAAAGCATTCGGTCGACGCGGGCACGAGCCTGAGTCTCACAGTACTGTAACCAGCCACTACCCAAACGCGCTACTTTGTTTCAACCAGAGCCTGCAAAGCCACGATTCAGCTTTTTGCCGGCTTCTGAGACACCATGTGAGCCGTAGGAAGTGTCACGTCACAGCAGAGATCCTTTGTAATGGATAGAGATGGCAAAGAAGGCCAAGAAATGGTCAGACAGGGTACTTCCTGTACAGAATCTTCTCAGGTTTTGGCCTGCCAAATGAGTTCTGTTATACTCACAGACACCATTCAAACAGTTTTAGAAAATTTGGAGTGTTTTCTATCCAAAGCTAATAATTATATGCATATTCTAGTTTCTGGGCAGGAGTAATAATCAGATTAAATCGGGTACGTTTTTTATCCGGCTGTGAAAATACTGCCCCCTATCCATAACAGGTTAACCTGTTAGGGCTAGGGGGCAGTATTGACACGGCTGGATAAAAAACATACCCGATTTAATCTGGTTACCACTCCTACCCAGTAACTAGAATATGCATATACTTATTACATATGGATAGAAAACACCCTAAAGTTTCTAAAACTGTTTGAATGGTGTCTGTGAGTATAACAGAACTCAAATGGCAGGTCAAAACCTGAGAGATTCCTTTACAGGAAGTGGCCTGTCTGACCATTTCTTGAACTTCTTTTCCATCTCTATCATTTACTAAGGATCTCTGCTCTAACGTGACACTTCCCACGTCGTCCATTGGCGCTCAGAGCCCGGGAAAAAACAGAATGTCGTCATTCCAGCCCCAGGCTGAAACACATTATCGCCTTTCTCAAGTGGCCGATCAAGGGACACTGGGCTTATGCGCGTGACCCGACCGCCCCCGCCTTTGGGATTTTTTCCTCTGTTTGCCGAAAAGGAGATTCCCTGTCGGAATATTATCGCTTTTCTACGAGAAAAATGGCATAAAAATTGATTTTAAACAGCGGTTGACATGCTTCGAAGTACGGTAATGGAATATTTAGATTTTTTTTGTCACGAATTGCGCCATGCGCGCGACCCTGATTTACCATTTCAGATAGTGTCTGGGACGCACGAACAAAACTCCGCTATTCGGATATAACGATGGATTATTTTGGACCAAACCAACATTTGTTATTGAAGTAGCAGTCCTGGGAGTGCATTCTGACGAAGACAACAAAAGGTAATCAAACTTTTATAATAGTAAATATGATTATGGTGAGTGCTAAACTTGCCGGGTGTCTAAATAGCTTGCCCGTGATGCCTGGGCTATGTACTTAGAATATTGCAAAATGTGCTTTCACCAAAAAGCTATTTTAAAATCGGACATATCGAGTGCATAGAGGAGGTCTGTATCTATAATTCTTAAAATAATTGTTATGCTTTTTGTGAACGTTTATCGTGAGTAATTTAGTAAAATGTTAGCGAATTCCCCGGAAGTTTGCTAGTTCTGAACGTCACATGCTAATGTAAAAAGCTGGTTTTTGATATAAATATGAACTTGATTGAACAAAACATGCATGTATTGTATAACATAATGTCCTAGGGTTGTCATCTGATGAAGATCATCAAAGGTTAGTGCTGCATTTAGCTGTCTTCTGGGCTTTTGTGACATTATATGCTAGCTTGAAAAATGGGTGTCTGATTATTTCTGGCTTGGTACTCTGCTGACATAATCTAATGTTTTGCTTTCGTTGTAAAGCCTTTTTGAAATCGGACAATGTGGTTAGATTAACGAGAGTCTTGTCTTTAAATAGCTGTAAAATAGTCATATGTTTGAGAAATTGAAAGCAAAACATTAGATTATGTCAGGAGAGTGCCCAGCCAGAAATAATCAGACACCCATTTTTCAAGCTAGCATATAATGTCACAAAAACCCAAACCACAACTAAATGCAGCACTAACCTTTTATGATCTTCATCAGATGACACACCTAGGACATTATGTTATACAATACATGCATGTCTGTTCAATCAAGTTCATATTTATATCAAAAAACAGCTTTTTACATTAGCATGTGACGTTCAGAAAAAGTATTCCCCCCGCAAACTTCCGGGGAATTTACTAACAGTTTGCTAAATTACTCACGATAAACGTTCACCCGTGGTGCACTCCATCAACAGCAGGTGCATTTCAAGAGCGGCAAATTTGAATCCAAATAAATGTCAAAATTCAAATTTTTCAAACATACAACTATTTTACACCCTTTGAAAGATAAACATCTCCTTAATCTAACCACGTTTTACGATTTCAAAAAGGTTTTACGGCGAAAGCATAAATTTAGAGTATGTTAGGACAGTACATTTACAAGAGTTGTGTGTAATGTTTTGTCAAGTCAAAGACAGGGTCACCAAAACCATAAAACCAGCTAAAATGATGCACTAACCTTTTACAATCTCCATCAGATGACACTCCTAGGACATTATGTTAGACAATGCATGCATTTTTAGTTCTATCAAGTTCATATTTATATCCAAAAACAGCGTTTTACTATGGCATTGATGTTGAGGAAATCGTTTCCCTCCAATAACCGGCAGTCAAGTCAGCGTCACAAATTAAATAATTACAATTAGAAAACATTGGTAAAATATTATATTGTCATTTAAAGAATTATAGATTTACATCTCTTGAACGCAATCAACTTGCCAGATTTAAAAATAACCTTACTGGGAAATCACACTTTGCAATAATCTGAGCACTGCGCCCAGAAAAATAAGCGTTGCGATACAGACTAGACGTCATGTTGGGGAGATCTAAAATCGAAAATACTATGTAAATAATCCATTACCTTTGATTCTCTTCATCAGATGTCACTTCCAGGTATCACAGGTCCATAACGAATGTAGTTTTGTTCAAAAAAGCTCATCATTTATGTCCAAAAATCTCCGTCTTGTTAGCACATGATCTAAGCCAGCCGGACTTCTCGTCATGAACGAGGGGAAAAAATATATTTACGTTCGTTCAAACATGTCAAACGTTGTATAGCATAAATCATTAGGGCCTTTTTTAACCAGAACATGAATAATATTCAAGGTGGACGAATGCATACTCTTTTATAACGTATTGGAACGAGGGTACCCAACATGAACTCGCGCGCCAGGTGTCTAATGGGACATCATCGTTCCATGGCTCTTGTTCGGTCAGATCTCCCTCCAGAAGACTCAAAACACTTTGTAAAGGCTGGTGACATCTAGTGGAAGCAATAGGAAGTGCCAAAATATTCCTCAGCCCCTGTGTTTTTCAATGGGATAGGTTTAAAGTCAATACAACACATCAGGTATCCACTTCCTGTCAGAAAATGTCTCAGGGTTTTGCCTGCCAAATGAGTTCTGTTATACTCACAGACACCATTCAAACAGTTTTAGAAACTTTAGAGTGTTTTCTATCCATATATAATAAGTATATGCATATTCTAGTTACTGGGTAGGATTAGTAACCAGATTAAATCGGGTACATTTTTTTTATCCAGACGTGCAAATGCTGCCCCCTAGCCCTAACAGGTTAATCTAACCACACTGTCCGATTTCAAAAAGGCTTTACAACGAAAGCAAAACATTAGATTATGTCAGCAGAGTACCCAGCCAGAAATAATCAGACACCCATTTTTCAAGCTAGCATATAATGTCACATAAACCCAAACCACAGCTAAATTCAGCACTAACCTTTGATGATCTTCATCAGATGACACTCCTAGGACATTATGTTATACAATACATGCATGTTTTGTTCAATCAAGTTCATATTTATATCAAAAGGTTTTCTGCCATATGAGTTCTGTTATACTCACAGACACCATTCAAACAGTTTTAGAAACTTTAGGGTGTTTTCTATCCAAAGCCAATAATTATATGCATATTCTAGTTACTGGGCAGGAGTAGTAACCAGATTAAATCGGGTACGTTTTTTTATCCAGCCGTGTCAATACTGCCCCCTAGCCCTAACAGGTTAATAAAAGAGGTGTGTTTTATGTTATCTTTTGCAGAACGTGAATTGTTTACCGTGTGCGTTCGTTTCCTGAGTTTTCGAGCCTTCGTGTTTGTTGTTTTTTCAAGTGTACTGTGATCCTTTCTCAGTAAAGTATTATGTTTATCCTTAACCACTGATTCCTCATCTGGTATCTTCTCTGCACCTGGGTCCAACCTCACCACGTCACAGGTGTTATGTTCCATAAATGACCATTATACCATCAGATCATTCATCAGAGGGTTACGGTTAGGGTTATTCTAAGACCTGCCTCTCTCTGAGTTGATGGTATTATGTTCATAGTACACTTGAAAAAACAACAAACATTAAAGCCTCTTGTACCCTGGTCATAGACTGTTCTCTCTGCTACCGCACGGCAAGTGGTACCAAGCTTTACCGGAGCACCAAGTCTAGGTCCAAGAGGCTTCTAAACAGCTTCTATCCCCAAACCATAAGACTACTGAACATCTAATCAAACAGCTACCCAGATTATTTGCATTGCCCCCCTCTTTTACGCTGCTGCTACTCTGTTATTATCAATACATAAGTCACTTTAATAACTCTACCTACATGTACCTATTACCTCAACTAATCGGAGCCACCGCACATTGACTCTGTACCGGTACCCCCCTGTATATAGCCTCCACATTGACTCTGTACCGGTACCCCCTGTATATAGCCTCGTTACTGTTATATTACTGCTGCTCTTTAATTATTTGTTACTTTTATTTCTTATTTTTCTTCAGGTATTTTTCTTCAAACTACATTATTGGTTAATTGTAAGTAAGCATTTCACTGTAAAGTCTACACCTGTTGTATTTGGCGCATGTGACAAATACAATTTGATTTCATTATGTTCTGTAAATCACCAAATAAAACAGATCGTTCATCAGAGGGTTATGGTTAGAGTAAGGGTTATGGTTAGGGTTAGGGTTATGGTTAGGGGTTATGGTTAGGGTTAGGGGTTTGGGTTAGGGGTTAGGGTTAGGGTTAGGGTTAGGCTTAGGGGTTAGGGTTAGGGTTATGGTTAGGCTTAGGGGTTAGGGGTTAGGGTTAGGGTTAGGGTTAGGCTTAGGGTATTACACTAGAGTAAATTAGGGATACACTGTACTGTGAACTGAAAGCAGATGCTTGCTGAGTTAATTAAGCAATTACAATCCCATCATGCTTAGGGTGATGAAAAAAAATGATGGGCCATTATTTTGGCTACCATGGCTATGCCCCCATAGGATAAGTGGTCACTGAATGGTTTGATGAGCATGAAAACGATGTAAAACATATGCCATGGATGTCAGTGACCAGATCTCAACCCAATTGAACACTTATGGGAGAATCCATAGCTGCGCATAAGACCGTAAATTCCACCACCATCAGCAACACCAAAATATTGAATCTTTCGTGGAAGAATGGTGTCTCATCCCTCCACTAGAGTTCCAGACACTTGTAGAATCTATGCCAAAGTGCATTGAAGCTGTTCTGGCTGGTGGTGGTCCAACGCCCTATTAAGAGACTTTATGTTGGCGATTCCATTGTTTTGGTAGTTACCTGTAGATCGGAAATTACCTTAACATTTATATTGTGAAATCTGTATTACTTCAGCAGATTGAAAAGAGCCGTTAATAATACTTGTTTCATTTGGAGATATCAGTTGGAATCAAAACGATCTCATATTCAAGACAACAATATTATAAACATATAGTCAAAGATCAGTAGAAGTAGAATGTGTGTGTGTGTGTGTGTATCTTCCTCTCCTTCCAGGGGTGTTGTGTGTAAATAAGCATAGTCCCCTCAAAGGCAGGTCACAACACCCATCCATCTCCTTCTGCTCCAGGTGATCCTCGCCCTCCCCCTCGCCTCCCCCTCTCTCTCCCCCTCACCCCTTTGCTGTTATAGCAGCAAAGGGGGGACCAACTCTATATTAATGCCCATGATTTTGGAATGAGATGTTCATCAAGCAGTATATACATATGAAATGGGTAAAACAGTAGGTAACATTATTAAAGTGACCAGTGTTCAAGGACTATGTACATAGGTCAGCTACCTCCAAGGTGCAGGGCAGCGTAACCAGGTGGTAGTCGACTAGTGAGAGTGACTAAGTTCAAGGCACGGTACTGGGTAGAGGCTGGCTAGTGATGGCTAGTTAAAACTTCTTAGGGCTAGGCGTCTCTCTAGTGGAACAACTTCCGGTGAAACTGAAGGGGCGCAATTCAAATAATTAATCATAAAAATTATGGATTTTAAACATTTAGGTACATACAAGTGTCTTATATTAGTTGAAAGCTTAAATTCTTGTTAATCAAAGTGCACTGTCCAATTTACAGCCATTACAGCGAAAGCATGCCATACGATTGTTTGAGGACGGCGCCCCACATAATGCGGTTGAAATTTCATTGTGAGGTATTCTAGGACGGTGAACAAAAGGACTTGAGTTCCTGTACAAAATCACACCACGAGTAGTTAATCATGAAACTTACACCTCTAACTCTCTTCTTCCCTGAGAAATCTTTATTACTGTCTGCGCAATGTTCTGAGAACCCAGCTGGCTTTATGAACGGGGACAGCTCTGAAAAGCCAACTGACATTTACTCCTGAGGTGCTGACCTGTTGCACCCTCGACAACTACTGTGATTGTTATTATTTGACCATGCTGGTCATTTATGAACACTTGAACATCTTGGCCATGTTCTGTTATAATCTCCACCCGCCACAGCCAGAAGAGGACTGGCCACCCCTCATAGCCTGGTTCCTCTCTAGGTTTTTTCCTAGGTTTTGGCCTTTCTAGGGAGTTTTTCCTAGCCACTGTGCTTCTACAACTGCATTGCTTGCTGTTTGGGGTTTTAGGCTGGGTTTCTGTACAGCACTTTGTGGCATCAGCTGATGTAAGAAGGGCTTTATAAATACATGTGATTGATTGACATCCGGAGATATAGAAGGAGATCCTCATCCTGAGCTCGTTTACTTTATTGTCCAGGGACTGCATATTAGTGAGTAATATACTCAGAAGTGGTGGGTGGTATGCAAGCCAACTGAGTCGGACTAAGAGTCCACTCCAAATACCTCTTCTCCGCTAAAGGCGTCTTGGAGCTCTCCGGTGTGGAACAAAGGATCCAATTAAGGAGAGTTGTATTTCTGGGCTAACTGCTGGTGAGTCAACGTCAATAGAATATCCAGAAGTTATTTCCGGCTGTATGTAATCATGCAAAGGACGTTCTGAGCGAATAATGTGAGAAATAACAAAATAATAATTATACAGTAAATTGCTTAACCTGTTTGGGATAGGGGGCAGTATTTTCACGGACGGATAAAAAACGTACCCGATTTAATCTGGTTATTACTCCTGCCCAGAAACTAGAATATGCATATAATTAGTAGATTTGGATAGAAAACACCCTAAAGTTTCTAAAACTGTTTGAATGGTGTCTGTGAGTATAACAGAACTCATATGGCAGGCCAAAACCTGAGAAGATTCTATTCTATATGGTTAGGTTAACCCTAACAGGTTAAAAGAGCAATGTAAAAGGCGAGCATGTCTATCGGCGCCATCTTGTCATGTCTATCGGTGACACTGTAGTCTCAGCAGTATTAATCAAACTAACTCTCTCTACAGTCAGACAGCAGTATTTATCAAATTAACTCTCTCTACGTAACATTGCAAAAATCAGAAACTTTCTGTCCAAAAATGACGCAGAAAAATTAATCCATGCTTTTGTTACTTCAAGGCTGGACTACTGCAATGCTCTACTTTCCGGCTACCCGGATAAAGCACTAAACAAACTTCAGTTAGTGCTAAATACGGCTGCTAGAATCCTGAATAGAACCAAAAAATTTGATCATATTACTCCAGTGCTAGCCTCCCTACACTGGCTTCCTGTTAAGGCAAGGGCTGATTTCAAGGTTTTACTGCTAACCTACAAAGCATTACATGGGCTTGCTCCTACCTATCTTTCCGATTTGGTCCTGCCGTACATACCTACACGTACGCTACGGTCACAAGACGCAGGCCTCCTAATTGTCCCTAGAATTTCTAGGCAAACGGCTGGAGGTAGGGCTTTCTCCTATAGAGCTCCATTTTTATGGAATGGTCTGCCTACCAATGTGAGAGACGCAGACTCAGTCTCAACCTTTAAGTCTTTACTGAAGACTCATCTCTTCAGTAGGTCCTATGATTAAGTATAGTCTGGCCCAGGAGTGTGAAGGTGAACGGAAAGGCTGGAGCAACGAACCGCCCTTGCTGTCTCTGCCTTGCCGGTTCCCCTCTTTCCACTGGGATTCTCTGCCTCTAACCCTATTACAGGGGCTGAGTCACTGGCTTACTGGTGTTCTTCCATGCCGTCCATGGGAGGGGTGCGTCACTTGAGTCACTGACGTGGTCTTCCTGTCTGGGTTGGTGCCCCCCCTTGGGTTGTGCCATGGCGGAGATCGTTGTGGGCTATACTCGGCCTTGTCTTAGGACGGTAAGTTGGTGGTTGGAGACATCCCTCTAGTGGTGTGGGGGCTGTGCTTTGGCAAAGTGGGTGGGGTTATATCCTGCCTGTTTGGCCCTGTCCGGGGGTATCATCGGATGGGGCCACAGTGTCTTCTGATCCCTCCTATCTCAGCCTCCAGTATTTATGCTGCAGTAGTTTATGTGTCGGGGGGCTAGGGTCAGTCTGTTACATCTGGAGTATTTCTCTTGTCTTATCCGGTGTCCTGTGTGAATTTAAATATGCTCTCTCTAATTCTCTCTTTCTGTCTTTCTGTCTTTCTCTCGGAGGACCTGAGCCCTAGGATCATGCCTCAGGACTACCTGGTATGATGACTCCTTGTTGTCCCCAGTCCACCTGGCCGTGCTGCTGCTCCAGTTTCAACTGTTCTGCCTGCGGCTATGGAACCCTGACCTGTTCACCGGACGTGCTTGTTGCACCCTCGACAACTACTATGATTAGTATTATTTGACCATGCTGGTCATTTATGAACATTTTAATATCTTGACCATGTTCTGTTATAATATCCACCCTGCACAGCCAGAAGAGGACTGGCCACCCCTCATAGCCTGGTTCCTCTCTAGGTTTCTTCCTAGGTTTTTGGCCTTTCTAGGGAGTTTTTCCTAGGGAGTTTTTCCTAGCCACCGTGCTTCTTTCACATGCATTGCTTGCTGTTTGGGGTTTTAGGCTGGGTTTCTGTACAGCACTTTGAGATATCAGCTGATGTACGAAGGGCTATATAAATAAATTTGATTTGATTTGATTTACAGTCAGACAGCAGTATTTATCAAACTAACTCTCTGCAGTCAAACCGTGAGGCAGCAGTTTTATCTTACATACTGTAGCTGTCTGTTATTTGTCTTCTGCAACTTTCACATGTTTCTATCAAATGTACATAACTATAGAGAACATACAAAAATGCCATGGTAAAACATTTTTTTAGTTTCCACACTCCCAGGAATATCATACATGTTTGATAATCAGCTTCCCTATAGAAAATACATTAACCTTCCCACATCTAGATGGCCGGGCAGGGTGGGTGTGGAGCCAGAGACAGCAGGGGTTCAAACTGTAGAACCCAGTTCCAACATTTGAATGTAAAAATTGATTTTATCAAACAAAACTATGCTACATATTATCTCTGGGACCCTCAGGATGACAAATCAGAGGCAGATTACTGAATGTAAGTACATTATTTACCTTCTGAGGTGAATGTATCAAACCAGTTGCCATGATAAAAGTGTTTTGTTGTTAAACAATAGCATGGTATGTTTTCACTATAATAGCTACTGTAAATTGGACACTGCAGTTAGATTAACAAGAATTTAAGCTTTCTGCCCATATGACATGTCTATGTCCTGGAAAGTTGGCTGTTACTTAAAACGTCATTCTAGTCACATTAGCGCACGTTAGCAACAACCATCCCGGTTTAGGGACACCGATCCCGTAGAGGTTATGAACGCCCTCAACCAGCACAAAATCATCCTGTGGCGACAGCACTAGCATCGTCCCTGCGATATGCAACGTTTCAGGAAGTCAGGAACCAATACCGTCAGTTAGGAAAGCAAAGGCTAGCTTTATCAAACAGAAATGCGCATCCTGTAGCTCTAACTCCAAAAAGTTCTGGGACACTGTAAAGTCCATGGAGAATAAGAGCACCTCCTCCCAGCTGCCCACTGCACTGAGGCTAGGAAACACTGTCACCACCGATTAATCCACGATAATCGAGAATTTCGATAAGCATTTCTCTGCGGCTGGACATGCTTTCCTCCTGGCTCCCCTAACCCCGGCCAACAGCTCCGCACCCCTTGCAGCTACTAGCCCAAGCCTCCCCAGATTCTCCTTCACCTAAATTCATATAGCATTTGTTCTGAAAGAGCTGCAAAACCTGAACCCGTACAAATCAACCTCTCTTTCTAAAATTATCCACCGCCATTGTTGCAAACCCTATTTCTAGCCTGTTCAACCTCTCTTTCGTATTTTCTGAGATCCCTAAAGATTGGAAGCTGCCGAGATCATCCTTCTCTTCAAAGGGGGAGAAGCTCAAGACCCAAACTGTTACAGACCTATATCTATCCTGCCCTGCCTTTCTAAAGTCTTCAAAAGCCAAGTTAACAAACAGATCACCGACCATTTCAAATATCACCGTACCCTCTCCCATATGCAATCTGGTTTCCGAGTTGGTAATGGGTGCACCTCAGCCATGCTCAAGGTCCTAAATGATATAACTGCCATCGATAAAAGACAGCACTGTGCAGCCGTCTTCATCAACCTGGCCAAGGCTTTCGACTCTGTCAATCACTGCATCCTTATCGGCAGAGTCAACAGCCTTGGTTTCTTAAATGACTGCCTCGCCTGGTTCACCAACTACTTCTCAGACAGAGTTCAGTGTGTCAAATCGGAAGGCCTGTTGTCCGGGCCTCTGGCAGTCTCTATGGGGGTACCGCAGGGTTCAATTCCTGGTCCGACTCTTTTCTATGTATACATCAATGATGTTGCTCTTGCTGCTGGTGATTCTCTGATCCACCTCTACACAGACGACACCATTCTGTACACTTCTGGCCCTTTTTTGGACACTGTGCTAACCTCCAGACGAGCTTCAATGTCATACAACACTCCTTCAGTGGCTTCCAACTGCTCTTAAATGCTAGTAAAACTAAATGTATGCTCTTCAAACGATTGCTGCCCGCACCCGCCCGCCCGACTAGCATCACTACTCTGGACGATTCTGACATAGAATATGTGGACAACTACAAATACCTAGGTGTCTGGTTAGACTGTAAACTCTCCTTCCAGACTCACCTTAAGCATCTCCAATCCAAAATGAAATCTACATTTGGCTTCCTATTTTGAAACAAATGCTGCAAAACATACACTCGTAAAACTGACCATCCTACCGATCCTTGGCTTCGGCGATGTCATTTACAAATTAGCCTCCAACACTCTACTCAGCAAATTGGATGCAGTCTATCACAGTGCCATCCATTTTGTCACCAAAGCCCCGTATACTACCCACCACTGCGACCTTGTGCTCTCGTTGGCTGGCCCTCGCTTCATATTCGTCACCAAACCCACTGGCTCCAGGTCATCAATAAGTCTTTGCTAGGTAAAGCCTCGCCTTATCTCAGCTCAGGGGTCACCATAGCAACACCCACCCATAGCACGCACTCCAGCAGGTATATTTCACTGGTCATCCCCAAAGCCAACTCCTCCTTTGTCTGCCTTTCCTTCCAGTTCTCTGCTGCCAATGACTGGAACGAATTGCAAATATCACTGAAGCTGGAGACTTATATCTCCCTCACTAAGCATGAGCTATCAGAGCAGCTTACCGATCACTGTGCCTGTACACAGCCCATCTGTACACAGCCCATCTGTAAATAGCCCATCTGTACACAGCCCATCTGTAAATAGCCCATCTGTAAACAGCTCATCTGTAAACAGCCCATCTGTAAATAGCCCATCTGTAAATAGCCCATCTGTAAATAGCCCACCCAACTAGCTCATCCTCAAATTATTTATGTTTGCTCTTTTGCACCTCAGTATCTCTATTTGCACATCATCATCTGCACATCTATCACTCCAGTGTTAATGCTAAATTGTAATTATTTCGCCACTGTGACCTATTTATTGCCTTACCTCCCTAATCTTACTAAATTTGCACACAATGTATATATATTTTTATATTGTGTTATTGACTGTATATTTGTTAATCTCATGTGTAACTCTGTTGTTTTTGTCACACTGCTTTGCTTTATCTTGGCCAGGTCGCAGTTGTAAATGAGAACTTGTTCTCAACTGGCCTACCTGGTTAAATAAAGGTGAAATAAACAAAATAAAAAAGATATTTAAAAATTGCTACCCAAATAAATGCTTTACAGAGTTCAAGTAACAGACACATCTCAACATCAACTGTTCATGGTCGAATTGCTGCAAAGAAACCACTACTAAAGGACACCAGTAAGAAGAAGAGACTTGCTCGGGCCAAGAAACACAACCAATGAACATTAGACCAGTGGAAATCTGTCCTTATGTCTGATGAGTCCACATTTTAGATGTTTGGTTCCAATCTCTGTGTCTTTGTGAGACACAGAGTAGGTGAACGGATGATCTCCACATGTGTGGTTCCCACCATGAAGCATGGAGGAGGTGTGGGGGTGCTTTGCTGGTGACACTGTCTGGCAAGCCTAACCAGCATGGGTACCACAGAATTCTGCAGTGATACGCCATCCCATCTGGTTTGGACTTAGTGGGACTATCATTTGTTTTTCAACAGGACAGTGACCCAACACACCTTCAGGCTGTGAAAGGGCTATTTGACCAAGGAGAGTGATGGAGTGCTGCATCAGATGATCTGGCCTCCACAATCACCTGACCTCAACCCAATTGAGATGGTTTGGGATGAGTTGGACCGCGGAGTGAAGGAAAAGCAGCCAACAAGTGCTCACCATATGTGGAAACTCATTCAAGACTGTTGGAAAAGCATTCCTGGTGAAGCTCGTTGAGAGAATGCCAAGCGTGTGCAAAGCTGTCATCAAGGCAAAGTGTGGCTACTTTGAAGAATCTCAAATATAAAATATATATTGATTTGTTTGACACTTTTGCTTACTACATGATTGCATATGTGTTATTTCATAGTTTTGATGTCTTAACTATTATTCTACAGTGTTGAAAATAGTATAAATAAAGAAAAACCCTTGAATGTGTCGGTGTGTCCAAACTTTTGACTGGTTCTGTACACTGTGATTTTAATTCAGCTTGTTGTCTGAATACAATATGAAAACAGTGTAATCTACCTTCAGTCTGTATAATAATATATTGATACTTGCTCCTCTCTGTGTTGAAGCGGATCTAAAATGTTTCAACATATACATGTCTTATTTCTATGTATTTATTTGGTGTAGATATCTTGTTACTGTTCAATTTTGGATTCAGAGGTTATTTCCTGCTTTATTGTAAGTGCAATTTGTTGTGGTTGTCTTACCTAGCTACCTTTTTTAAGTCGAAGCACTGACTACAAGTTGATCTGGATAAGAGTGTCTGCTAAATGACCAAAATTAGGGTTGGGGTTATGGTTAGGTGACTGAATGATTATATGGTAATATAATAATATATTAATAATGTATTCAGTGTGCTGTGGTCTATGAGCACTATCAGGGTTATTTACACAGAAACCATTAACTCACAAGATGCTTTTAGCAGGACATCTTTGTTACTTTAATGTCATAAACACAGCAGATTGGTTCTGTTGTTTAAAAGCAATCACCAGTCAGGATATGATGCTCTCGCTCCCTGTTGTATTGTGGTCAGCCCGGGCTTCACCTCTTTCTCCCTCTGATGATGTTAAATATTCAGAGGTAGCTCTGCAACATTCATATCTTATATGGCTTACAAGAACACTTAAATATTATCTGCTCCTACAGCACACCCCCACCCCCTCAACATTTGTTTTTAATTTGTGTAATGCATCTGTCTGTTTCAGAGTGGAGTGGGGGATTAGAGGTAGACAGACAGACAGACAGACAGACAGACGGACAGACAGACAGACAGACAGACAGACAGACAGACAGACAGACAGACAGACAGACAGACAGACAGACAGACAGACAGACAGACAGACAGACAGACAGACAGACAGACAGACAGACAGACAGACAGACAGACAGACAGACAGAACAGACAGACAGACAGCAGGCACACAGAAAATCTAATGTTTTACAGTATGATACTATGTAATTGTTTTGGTTGTAGCAGGTAAGAATATAAGTCATTACATCTCTTCATGTAATTATACTTTTAAACATAACTTCTTGCCAATCAAGATGCAAACTAGCAGCTCTCCACCTCTCCACCTCTCCACCTCTCCAGCTCTCCAGCTCTCCACCTCTCCACCTCTCCACCTCTCCAGCTCTCCACCTCTCCAGCTCTCCACCTCTCCACCTCTCCACCTCTCCAGCTCTCCACCTCTCCAGCTCTCCAGCTCTCCACCTCTCCAGCTCTCCAGCTCTCCACCTCTCCAGCTCTCCAGCTCTCCACCTCTCCACCTCTCCAGCTCTCCAGCTCTCCACCTCTCCACCTCTCCACCTCTCCACCTCGCCAGCTCTCCACCTCTCCACCTCTCCAGCTCTCCACCTCTCCACCTCTCCACCACTTCCCTAACTTATCCTGTGCTTAGTTCTAATGCTGTCTATTACCCTAATTTCCTCTCTAATACTTGTATCCTGTCCACATACATCATGACATAGGGAATCCAGGAGGATTATGTTGGTAACCGTTAAATGATACCTGAGTTAGTTGGTCAGTAGTGAATGTTGGTCAGCGGTGAATGATACCAGAGTTAGTCATTCATATTGTCAGTACTAGTGATCATAGACCATCATTTTGTTAGTCCAACTTATTGTTAGTGTTAGTCATCATAGTGTTAGTCATCATAGTGTTCTAGTGTTAGTCATCATAGTGTTAGTCATCATAGTGTTAGTCATCATAGTGTTAGTCATCATAGTGTTAGTCATCATAGTGTTAGTCATCATAGTGTTATAGTGTTAGTCATCATAGTGTTAGTCATCATAGTGTTAGTCATCATAGTGTTAGTCATCATAGTGTTAGTCATCATAGTGTTAGTCATCATAGTGTTAGTCATCATAGTGTTAGTCATCATAGTGTTAGTGTTAGTCATCATAGTGTTAGTCATCATAGTGTTCTAGTGTTAGTCATCATAGTGTTAGTCATCATAGTGTTAGTCATCATAGTGTTAGTCATCATAGTGTTCTAGTGTTAGTTATCATAGTGTTAGTCATCATAGTGTTAGTCATCATAGTGTTAGTCATCATAGTGTTATAGTGTTAGTCATCATAGTGTTCTAGTGTTAGTCATCATAGTGTTAGTCATCATAGTGTTCTAGTGTTAGTGATCATAGTGTTCTAGTGTTAGTCATCATAGTGTTAGTCATCATAGTGTTAGTCATCATAGTGTTAGTCATCATAGTGTTCTAGTGTTAGTCATCATAGTGTTCTAGTGTTAGTCATCATAGTGTTAGTCATCATAATGTTAGTCATCATAGTGTTCTAGTGTTAGTCATCATAGTGTTAGTCATCATAGTGTTCTAGTGTTAGTCATCATAGTGTTAGTCATCATAGTGTTAGTCATCATAGTGTTCTAGTGTTAGTCATCATAGTGTTAGTCATCATAGTGTTAGTCATCATAGTGTTATAGTGTTAGTCATCATAGTGTTCTAGTGTTAGTCATCATAGTGTTAGTCATCATAGTGTTATAGTGTTAGTCATCATAGTGTTAGTCATCATAGTGTTAGTCATCATAGTGTTAGTCATCATAGTGTTATAGTGTTAGTCATCATAGTGTTATAGTGTTAGTCATCATAGTGTTAGTCATCATAGTGTTAGTCATCATAGTGTTAGTCATCATAGAGTTAGTCATCATAGTGTTAGTCATCATAGTGTTAGTCATCATAGTGTTATAGTGTTAGTCATCATAGTGTTATAGTGTTAGTCATCATAGTGTTCTAGTGTTAGTCATCATAGTGTTATAGTGTTAGTCATCATAGTGTTCAAGTGTTAGTCATCATAGTGTTAGTCATCATAGTGTTAGTCATCATAGTGTTAGTCATCATAGTGTTCTAGTGTTAGTCATCATAGTGTTAGTCATCATAGTGTTAGTCATCATAGTGTTCTAGTGTTAGTCATCATAGTGTTCTAGTGTTAGTCATCATAGTGTTAGTCATCATAGTGTTAGTCATCATAGTGTTAGTCATAATAGTGTTATAGTGTTAGTCATCATAGTGTTAGTGTTAGTCATCATAGTGTTATAGTGTTAGTCATCATAGTGTTCTAGTGTTAGTCATCATAGTGTTCTAGTGTTAGTCATCATAGTGTTCTAGTGTTAGTCATCATAGTGTTCTAGTGTTAGTCATCATAGTGTTATAGTGTTAGTCATCATAGTGTTAGTCATCATAGTGTTCTAGTGTTAGTCATCATAGTGTTAGTCATCATAGTGTTAGTCATCATAGTGTTCTAGTGTTAGTCATCATAGTGTTAGTGTTAGTCATCATAGTGTTAGTCATCATAGTGTTAGTCATCATAGTGTTCTAGTGTTAGTCATCGTAGAGTTCTAGTGTTAGTCATCATAGTGTTAGTCATCATAGTGTTAGTCATCATAGTGTTAGTCATAATAGTGTTATAGTGTTAGTCATCATAGTGTTAGTCATCATAGTGTTAGTCATCAAGGTGTTAGTCATCATAGTGTTATAGTGTTAGTCATCATAGTGTTCTAGTGTTAGTCATCATAGTGTTCTAGTGTTAGTCATCATAGTGTTCTAGTGTTAGTCATCATAGTGTTAGTCATCATAGTGTTAGTCATCATAGTGTTAGTCATCATAGTGTTAGTCATCATAGTGTTAGTCATCATAGTGTTCTAGTGTTAGTCATCATAGTGTTAGTGTTAGTCATCATAGTGTTAGTCATAATAGTGTTATAGTGTTAGTCATCATAGTGTTAGTCATCATAGTGTTAGTCATCAAGGTGTTAGTCATCATAGTGTTCTAGTGTTAGTCATCATAGTGTTCTAGTGTTAGTCATCATAGTGTTCTAGTGTTAGTCATCGTAGAGTTCTAGTGTTAGTCATCATAGTGTTAGTCATCATAGTGTTAGTCATCATAGTGTTCTAGTGTTAGTCATCATAGTGTTAGTCATCATAGTGTTAGTCATCATAGTGTTCTAGTGTTAGTCATCATAGTGTTAGTCATCATAGTGTTCTAGTGTTAGTCATCATAGTGTTCTAGTGTTAGTCATCATAGTGTTAGTCATCATAGTGTTAGTCATCATAGTGTTCTAGTGTTAGTCATCATAGTGTTATAGTGTTAGTCATCATAGTGTTCTAGTGTTAGTCATCATAGTGTTCTAGTGTTAGTCATCGTAGAGTTCTATTGTTAGTCATCATAGTGTTATAGTGTTAGTCATCATAGTGTTAGTCATCATAGTGTTAGTCATCATAGTGTTAGTCATCATAGTGTTAGTGTTAGTCATCATAATGTTCTAGTGTTAGTCATCATAGTGTTAGTCATCATAGTGTTAGTCATCATAGTGTTCTAGTGTTAGTCATCATAGTGTTAGTCATCATAGTGTTAGTCATCATAGTGTTCTAGTGTTAGTCATCATAGTGTTAGTCATCATAGTGTTAGTCATCATAGTGTTCTAGTGTTAGTCATCATAGTGTTAGTCATCATAGTGTTCTAGTGTTAGTCATCATAGTGTTCTAGTGTTAGTCATCATAGTGTTAGTCATCATAGTGTTAGTCATCATAGTGTTAGTCATCATAGTGTTAGTCATCATAGTGTTAGTCATCATAGTGTTAGTCATCATAGTGTTCTAGTGTTAGTCATCATAGTGTTAGTCATCATAGTGTTATAGTGTTAGTCATCATAGTGTTCTAGTGTAAGTCATCATAGTGTTAGTCATCATAGTGTTAGTCATCATAGTGTTCTAGTGTTAGTCATCATAGTGTTAGTCATCATAGTGTTAGTCATCATAGTGTTATAGTGTTAGTCATCATAGTGTTATAGTGTTAGTCATCATAGTGTTATAGTGTTAGTCATCGTAGAGTTCTAGTGTTAGTCATCATAGTGTTAGTCATCGTAGAGTTCTAGTGTTAGTCATCATAGTGTTCTAGTGTTAGTCATCATAGTGTTAGTCATCATAGTGTTATAGTGTTAGTCATCATAGTGTTCTAGTGTTAGTCATCATAGTGTTAGTCATCATAGTGTTAGTCATCATAGTGTTAGTCATCATAGTGTTCTAGTGTTAGTCATCATAGTGTTCTAGTGTTAGTCATCATAGTGTTCTAGTGTTAGTCATCGTAGAGTTCTAGTGTTAGTCATCATAGTGTTATAGTGTTAGTCATCATAGTGTTAGTCATCATAGTGTTAGTCATCATAGTGTTAGTCATCATAGTGTTAGTCATCATAGTGTTCTAGTGTTAGTCATCATAGTGTTCTAGTGTTAGTCATCATAGTGTTCTAGTGTTAGTCATCATAGTGTTAGTCATCATAGTGTTAGTCATCATAGTGTTAGTCATCATAGTGTTAGTCATCATAGTGTTCTAGTGTTAGTCATCATATTGTTAGTCATCATCGTGTTCTAGTGTTAGTCATCATAGTGTTCTAGTGTTAGTCATCATAGTGTTCTAGTGTTAGTCATCATAGTGTTCTAGTGTTAGTCATCATAGTGTTATAGTGTTAGTCATCATAGTGTTCTAGTGTTAGTCATCATAGTGTTATAGTGTTAGTCATCATAGTGTTAGTCATCATAGTGTTAGTCATCATAGTGTTCTAGTGTTAGTCATCATAGTGTTCTAGTGTTAGTCATCATAGTGTTATAGTGTTAGTCATCATAGTGTTAGTCATCATAGTGTTAGTCATCGTAGAGTTCTAGTGTTAGTCATCATAGTGTTAGTCATCATAGTGTTAGTCATCATAGTGTTAGTCATCATAGTGTTCTAGTGTTAGTCATCATAGTGTTATAGTGTTAGTCATCATAGTGTTATAGTGTTAGTCATCATAGTGTTAGTCATCATAGTGTTCTAGTGTTAGTCATCATAGTGTTCTAGTGTTAGTCATCATAGTGTTCTAGTGTTAGTCATCGTAGAGTTCTAGTGTTAGTCATCATAGTGTTAGTCATCATAGTGTTAGTCATCATAGTGTTCTAGTGTTAGTCATCATAGTGTTCTAGTGTTAGTCATCATAGTGTTCTAGTGTTAGTCATCGTAGAGTTCTAGTGTTAGTCATCATAGTGTTAGTCATCATATTGTTAGTCATCATAGTGTTAGTCATCATAGTGTTCTAGTGTTAGTCATCATATTGTTAGTCATCATCGTGTTCTAGTGTTAGTCATCATAGTGTTCTAGTGTTAGTCATCATAGTGTTCTAGTGTTAGTCATCATAGTGTTATAGTGTTAGTCATCATAGTGTTAGTCATCATAGTGTTAGTCATCATAGTGTTAGTGTTAGTCATCATAGTGTTAGTCATCATAGTGTTCTAGTGTTAGTCATCATAGTGTTATAGTGTTAGTCATCATAGTGTTAGTCATCATAGTGTTAGTCATCATAGTGTTAGTCATCATAGTGTTAGTCATCATAGTGTTATAGTGTTAGTCATCATAGTGTTAGTCATCATAGTGTTAGTCATCATAGTGTTCTAGTGTTAGTCATCATAGTGTTAGTCATCATAGTGTTAGTCATCATAGTGTTATAGTGTTAGTCATCATAGTGTTCTAGTGTTAGTCATCATAGTGTTCTAGTGTTAGTCATCATAGTGTTAGTCATCATAGTGTTAGTCATCATAGTGTTAGTCATCATAGTGTTCTAGTGTTAGTCATCATAGTGTTATAGTGTTAGTCATCATAGTGTTAGTCATCATAGTGTTCTAGTGTTAGTCATCATAGTGTTCTAGTGTTAGTCATCATAGTGTTCTAGTGTTAGTCATCGTAGAGTTCTAGTGTTAGTCATCATAGTGTTAGTCATCATAGTGTTAGTCATCATAGTGTTCTAGTGTTAGTCATCATAGTGTTCTAGTGTTAGTCATCATAGTGTTCTAGTGTTAGTCATCATAGTGTTCTAGTGTTAGTCATCATAGTGTTCTAGTGTTAGTCATCATAGTGTTATAGTGTTAGTCATCATAGTGTTCTAGTGTTAGTCATCATAGTGTTCTAGTGTTAGTCATCATAGTGTTCTAGTGTTAGTCATCATAGTGTTCTAGTGTTAGTCATCATAGTGTTAGTCATCATAGTGTTAGTCATCATAGTGTTAGTCATCATAGTGTTCTAGTGTTAGTCATCATATTGTTAGTCATCATCGTGTTCTAGTGTTAGTCATCATAGTGTTCTAGTGTTAGTCATCATAGTGTTCTAGTGTTAGTCATCATAGTGTTAGTCATCATAGTGTTAGTCATCATAGTGTTCTAGTGTTAGTCATCATAGTGTTAGTCATCATAGTGTTAGTCATCATAGTGTTATAGTGTTAGTCATCATAGTGTTATAGTGTTAGTCATCATAGTGTTAGTCATCATAGTGTTAGTCATCATAGTGTTAGTCATCATAGTGTTAGTGTTAGTCATCATAGTGTTCTAGTGTTAGTCATCATAGTGTTAGTCATCATAGTGTTAGTCATCATAGTGTTATAGTGTTAGTCATCATAGTGTTCTAGTGTTAGTCATCATAGTGTTATAGTGTTAGTCATCATAGTGTTCTAGTGTTAGTCATCATAGTGTTAGTCATCATAGTGTTAGTCATCATAGTGTTAGTCATCATAGTGTTAGTCATCATAGTGTTAGTCATCATAGTGTTATAGTGTTAGTCATCATAGTGTTAGTCATCATAGTGTTATAGTGTTAGTCATCATAGTGTTATAGTGTTAGTCATCATAGTGTTCTAGTGTTAGTCATCATAGTGTTAGTCATCATAGTGTTAGTCATCATAGTGTTAGTCATCATAGTGTTAGTCATCATAGTGTTAGTCATCATAGTGTTAGTCATCATAGTGTTAGTCATCATAGTGTTTTGGTGTTAGTCAGAATAAGTAGAGATTGGAACTACAGAAATGATAGTTGGAGCACAAGGAAAGAGAAAGTGCAGCCACAACAAAGTGAAATAGATCAGGTGAAGCCATTCTGCACCACTATCAGATTTGATCTTGGTTGGAACAGCCTGTTTCCACCTTTCAAAGAAAAGGAGGTGGATGTATATTCTACTCTGTTTGAGAAGATTGCCACATCTTTAACAAAATGGCCACAAGATATTTGGTCACTGCTCCTCCAAAGTGTTATTGTGGGAAAGGCTCAGAAAGTGTACGCCACTTTATCTCCTTAACAGAGTTTCCATTATGACCCTCCTTCACTGTTAAAGCTGCTGTCCTTCGGGCTTACGAGTTGCTCCCAGAGTCATACAGACAACAGTTCTGTCAAGACAGAATCACAAAGTTAGGGTTTATGGTTTAGGTTAATAGCAGGGTTAGGATTAGGGTTTATAGCAGGGTTAGGGTAAGGGTTTATAGCAGGGTTAGGGTAAGGGTTTATAGCAGGGTTAGGGTTTATAGCAGGGTTTGGGTTTATAGCAGGGTTAGGGTTTGGGTTTATAGCAGGGTTAGGGTTAGGGTTTATAACAGGGTTAGGGTTTATAGCAGGGTTAGGGTTAGGGTTTATAGCAGGGTTAGGGTTAGGGTTTATAGCAGGGTTAGGGTTTATAGCAGGGTTAGGGTTTATAGCAGGGTTAGGGTTTATAGCAGGGTTAGGGTTAGGGTTTATAGCAGGGTTAGGGTTAGGGTTTATAGCAGGGTTAGGGTTAGGGTTTATAGCAGGGTTAGGGTTTATAGCAGGGTTAGGGTTAGGGTTTATAGCAGGGTTAGGGTTTATAGCAGGGTTAGGGTTTATAGCAGGGTTATGGTTTATAGCAGGGTTAGGGTTAAGGTTTATAGCAGGGTTAGGGTTTATAGCAGGGTTAGGGTTTATAGCACGGTTAGGGTTAGGGTTTATAGCAGGGTTAGGGTTTATAGCAGGGTTAGGGTTTATTGCAGGGTTAGGGTTAGGATTTATAGCAGGGTTAGGGTTAGGCTTTATAGCAGGGTTAGGGTTTATTGCAGGGTTAGGGTTAGGGTTTATAGCAGGGTTAGGGTTTATAGCAGGGTTAGGGTTTATAGCAGGGTTAGGGTTTATAGCAGGGTTAGGGTTTATAGCAGGGTTAGAGTTTATAGCAGGGTTAGGGTTAGGGTTTATAGCAGGGTTAGGGTAAGGGTTAATAGCAGGGTTAGAGTTTATAGCAGGGTTAGGGTTAGGGTTTATAGCAGGGTTAGGGTAAGGGTTAATAGCAGGGTTAGAGTTTATAGCAGGGTTAGGGTTTATTGCAGGGTTAGGGTTAGGCTTTATAGTAGAGTTAGGGTTTATAGCGGGGTAAGGGTTTATAGCAGGTTTATGGTTTATAGCAGGCTTAGGGTTAGGGTTTATAGCAGGGTTAGGGTAAGAGTTTATAGCAGGGTAAGGGTTTATAGCAGGGTTAGGGTTTATAGCAGGGTTAGGGTTATGGTTTATAGCAGGGTTAGGGTTTATAGCAGGGTTAGGGTAAGAGTTTATAGCAGGGTAAGGGTTTATAGCAGGGTTAGGGTTTATAGCAGGGTTAGGGTTTATAGCAGGGTTAGGGTTTATAGCAGGGTTAGGGTAAGGGTTAATAGCAGGGTTAGAGTTTATAGCAGGGTTAGGGTTAGGGTTTATTGCAGGGTTAGGGTTAGGCTTTATAGTAGAGTTAAGGTTTATAGCAGGGT
The DNA here is from genome assembly GCF_965601325.2 of Salmo salar. Taxonomy (NCBI): domain Eukaryota; kingdom Metazoa; phylum Chordata; class Actinopteri; order Salmoniformes; family Salmonidae; genus Salmo; species Salmo salar. The sequence goes on along the minus strand of NC_138291.1, from coordinate 184,117,456 downwards.
AAGGGTTTATAGCAGGGTTATGGTTTATAGCAGGGTTAGGGTTAGGGTTTATAGCAGGGTTAGGGTAAGAGTTTATAGCAGGGTAAGGGTTTATAGCAGGGTTAGGGTTTATAGCAGGGTTAGGGTTATGGTTTATAGCAGGGTTAGGGTTTATAGCAGGGTTAGGGTAAGAGTTTATAGCAGGGTAAGGGTTTATAGCAGGGTTAGGGTTTATAGCAGGGTTAGGGTTTATAGCAGGGTTAGGGTTTATAGCAGGGTTAGGGTTTATAGCAGGGTTAGGGTTTATAGCAGGATTAGGGTTTATAGCAGGGTTAGGGTTTATAGCAGCGTTAGGGTTAGGGTTTATAGCAGGGTTATGGTTTATAGCAGGGTTAGGGTTAGGTTTTATAGCAGGGTTAGGGTTAGGGTTTATAGCAGGGTTAGGGTAAGGGTTTATAGCAGGGTTAGGGTTTACAGCAGGGTTAGGGTTTATAGCAGGGTTAGGGTTTATAGCAGGGTTAGGGTTTATAGCAGGGTTAGGGTTAGGGTTTATTGCAGGGTTAGGGTAAGGGTTTATAGCAGGGTTAGGGTTTATAGCAGGGTTAGGGTTTATAGCAGGGTTAGGGTTAGGGTTTATAGCAGGGTTAGGGTAAGGGTTTATAGCAGGGTAAGGGTTTATAGCAGGGTTAGGGTTAGGGTTTATTGCAGGGTTAGGGTAAGGGTTTATAGCAGGGTTAGGGTTTATAGCAGGGTTAGGGTTAGGGTTTATAGCAGGGTTAGGGTAAGGGTTTATAGCAGGGTTAGGGTTAGGGTTTATAGCAGGGTTAGGGTTTATAGCAGGGTTAGGGTTAGGGTTTATAGCAGGGTTAGGGTTAGGGTTTATAGCAGGGTTAGGGTTTATAGCAGGGTTAGGGTTTATAGCAGGGTTAGGGTTTATAGCAGGGTTAGGGTTTATAGCAGGGTTAGGGTTTATAGCAGGGTTAGGGTTAGGGTTTATAGCAGGGTTAGGGTTAGGGTTTATAGCAGGGTTAGGGTTTATAGCAGGGTTAGGGTTTATAGCAGGGTTAGGGTTTATAGCAGGGTTAGGGTTTATAGCAGGGTTAGGGTTTATAGCAGGGTTAGGGTTAGGGTTTATAGCAGGGTTGGGGTTTATAGCAGGGTTAGGGTTTATAGCAGGGTTAGGGATTATAGCAGGGTTAGGGTTTATAGCAGGGTTAGGGTTAGGGTTTATAGCAGGGTTGGGGTTTATAGCAGGGTTAGGGTTTATAGCAGGGTTAGGGATTATAGCAGGGTTAGGGTTTATAGCAGGGTTAGGGTTTATAGCAGGGTTAGAGTTTATAGCAGGGTTAGGGTTAGGGTTTATAGCAGGGTTAGGGTTTATAGCAGGGTTAGGGTTTATAGCAGGGTTAGGGTTAGGGTTTATAGCAGGGTTAGGGTTTATAGCAGGGTTAGGGTTTATATCAGGGTTAGGGTAAGGGTTTATAGCAGGGTTAGGGTTTATTGCAGGGTTAGGGTTTATAGCAGGGTTAGGGTTTATAGCAGGGTTAGGGTTAGGGTTTATAACAGGGTTAGGGTTTATAGCAGGGTTAGGGTTTATAGCAGGGTTAGGGTAAGGGTTTACAGCAGGGTTAGGATTTATAGCAGGGTTAGGGTTAGGGTTTATAGCAGGGTTAGGGTAAGGGTTTATAGCAGGGTTAGGGTTTATAGCAGGGTTAGGGTTTATAGCAGGGTTAGGGTTTATAGCAGGGTTATGGTTTATAGCAGGGCTAGGGTTAGGGTTTATAGCAGGGTTAGGGTAAGGGTTTATAGCAGGGTTAGGGTTTATTGCAGGGTTAGGGTTAGGGTTTATAGCAGGGTTAGGGTTTATTGCAGGGTTAGGGTTAGGGTTTATAGCAGGGTTAGGGTTTATTGCAGGGTTAGGGTTAGGGTTTATAGCAGGGTTAGGGTTAGGGTTTATAGCAGGGTTAGGGTTTATTGCAGGGTTAGGGTTAGGGTTTATAGCAGGGTTAGGGTTTATAGCAGGGTTAGGGTTTATGGCAGGGTTAGGGTTTATTGCAGGGTTAGGGTAAGGGTTTATAGCAGGGTTAGGGTTTATAGCAGGGTTAGGGTTAGGGTTTATAGCAGGGTTAGGGTAAGGGTTTATAGCAGGGTTAGGGTTAGGGTTTATAGCAGGGTTAGGGTTTATAGCAGGGTTAGGGTTAGGGTTTATAGCAGGGTTAGGGTTAGGGTTTATAGCAGGGTTGGGGTTTATAGCAGGGTTAGGGTTTATAGCAGGGTTAGGGTTTATAGCAGGGTTAGGGTTTATAGCAGGGTTAGGGTTAGGGTTTATAGCAGGGTTGGGGTTTATAGCAGGGTTAGGGTTTATAGCAGGGTTAGGGATTATAGCAGGGTTAGGGTTTATAGCAGGGTTAGGGTTAGGGTTTATAGCAGGGTTGGGGTTTATAGCAGGGTTAGGGTTTATAGCAGGGTTAGTGATTATAGCAGGGTTAGGGTTTATAGCAGGGTTAGGATTTATAGCAGGGTTAGAGTTTATAGCAGGGTTAGGGTTAGGGTTTATAGCAGGGTTAGGGTTTATAGCAGGGTTAGGGTTTATAGCAGGGTTAGGGTTAGGGTTTATAGCAGGGTTAGGGTTTATAGCAGGGTTAGGGTTTATATCAGGGTTAGGGTAAGGGTTTATAGCAGGGTTAGGGTTTATTGCAGGGTTAGGGTTTATAGCAGGGTTAGGGTTTATAGCAGGGTTAGGGTAAGGGTTTATAACAGGGTTAGGGTTTATAGCAGGGTTAGGGTTTATAGCAGGGTTAGGGTAAGGGTTTACAGCAGGGTTAGGATTTATAGCAGGGTTAGGGTTAGGGTTTATAGCAGGGTTAGGGTAAGGGTTTATAGCAGGGTTAGGGTTTATAGCAGGGTTAGGGTTTATAGCAGGGTTAGGGTTTATAGCAGGGTTATGGTTTATAGCAGGGCTAGGGTTAGGGTTTATAGCAGGGTTAGGGTAAGGGTTTATAGCAGGGTTAGGGTTTATTGCAGGGTTAGGGTTAGGGTTTATAGCAGGGTTAGGGTTTATTGCAGGGTTAGGGTTAGGGTTTATAGCAGGGTTAGGGTTTATTGCAGGGTTAGGGTTAGGGTTTATAGCAGGGTTAGGGTTAGGGTTTATAGCAGGGTTAGGGTTTATTGCAGGGTTAGGGTTAGGGTTTATAGCAGGGTTAGGGTTTATAGCAGGGTTAGGGTTTATAGCAGGGTTAGGGTTTATAGCAGGGTTAGGGTTTATGGCAGGGTTAGGGTTTATGGCAGGGTTAGGGTTATAGTTTAGGTTAGAGAAATTCATTAGTTCAACAACATACTTAACACCTGAATCTGAGTTTTAAGAACAGTTTTTGAGGACAGCTCTGAGTGTCCTTGAGGATATAGAGGTTGACTTACCTGCACTGAATACCTGATTGACCTGTACTGAATACCTGATTTACCTGTACTGAACACCTGACTTACATGTACTGAACACCTGACTTACCTGTACTGAACACCTGACTTACCTGTATTGAACACCTGACTTACCTGTACTGAACACCTGACTTACCTGTACTGAACACCTGACTTACCTGCACTGAACACCTGACTTACCTGTACTGAACACCTGACTTACCTGTATTGAACACCTGACTTACCTGTACTGAACACCTGACTTACCTGTACTGAACACCTGACTTACCTGTATTGAACACCTGACTTACCTGTACTGAACACCTGACTTACCTGTACTGAACACCTGACTTACCTGTACTGAACACCTGAATTACCTGTATTGAACACCTGACTTACCTGTACTGAACACCTGACTTACCTGTACTTTACCAGTCTGCCACATTGTAACACACTATAGGAATAACTATTGATCATCACCATCAGGGCTTTCTGGGCTAACTATTGATCATCACCATCAGGGATTTCTGGGCTAACTAACTCACTGGTGCATCTCTCTCTGCTGCATCTCTCCACTCACGGACTGATAACAGAACACACAGGAGGGGTTCATATCTACTACACTACACCCAGTGCCTTCTGGGACTAAGGAGGGGTTCATGTCTACAACACTACACCCAGTGCCTTCTGGGACTAAGGAAGTGTTCATGTCTACAACACTACACCCAGTGCCTTCTGGGACTAAGGAAGTGTTCATGTCTACAACACTACACCCAGTGCCCTCTGCGACTAAGGAAGGGTTCATGTCTACAACACTACACCCAGTGCCTTCTGGGACTAAGGAAGGGTTCATGTCTACAACACTACACCCAGTGTGTTCTGGGACTAAGGAGGGGTTCATGTCTACTACACTACACCCAGTGCCTTCTGGGACTAAGGAGGGGTTCATGTCTACTACACTACACCCAGTGTCTTCTTAACAAAGGAGGGGACGAAGGAGGGGACGAAGGAGGGGCATGAGGAGATGTGGGGTGCACCCTAAACAAACTGAGAGCCCTCTTCATTACCACGCCTGCCTCTATACCTATCGGACTGGAGCTGTGTGTGTGTGTGTGTGTGTGTGTGTGTGTGTGTGTGTGTGTGTGTGTGTGTGTGTGGTGTGTGTGTGTGTGTGTGTGTGTGTGTGTGTGTGTGTGTGTGTGTGTGTGTGTGTGTGTGTGTGTGTGTGTGTCTGTGTGTGTGTACCTCTGTAGCTATCGGAGCACAGCTTCCTTCAATAAGACAAATTTCCAGCAGAGCATCCACGTAGGCCGGGGAAGCCAGACGGAAAAGAATGATTGGGAGAGAGAGGCCAGGTTCATCAAAGTCACCCTCAAGATGCTGCTCATTTTTCAGCGGCTGAGGGGCCGCATACCTGGAGTAGACCTGTGAGGTATATTGGACAAATTGAACGACAACATGTCTCTTTCATATTTCACAGACCACCAGTTCTGGTTAGGAGAGAGGGATGGAGGGAGGGATGGAGGGAGGGAGGGATGGTGGGAGGGACTGAGGTGGGGGACTTTGCTCAAGGGGAGAGATGGCCAGACCAGTCCAAGACATTATACATGTACTATTGTAGCTCTAAGCACTAGCCCCCCCCCACACCCCGACCCAACCTTCACCCACAACCCCTCCTGATCCACCAGTACAGAAAACAAACTGTCTGGAAACAAACTGTTTATAAAGACATCAGTCTTCAGTAGGTAACTCATATGAAACGTGTCTGTTCCCCATGTAATTTCTATGGCACTAGAAATGTAAGAGATTGAAGCTGCACACTACAAAGGGAATCCGTTGACAGTACAGTCCTGCCATACAATAATACATATCATACAATTTAGCAGGTCTCCGGTCAAATCCTGCTGTGTCCCCTGGCTAGTGTTACACCCTATTGTGTTCCCTGGCTAGTGTTTACCCTATTGTGTCCCCTGGCTAATGTTACACCCTATTGTGTCCCCTGGCTAGTGTTACACCCTATTGTGTCCCCTGGCTAGTGTTACACCCTATTGTGTCCCCTGGCTAATGTTACACCCTATTGTGTCACCTGGCTAGTGTTACACCCTATTGTGTCCCCTGGCTAGTGTTACACCCTATTGTGTCCCCTGGCTAGTGTTACACCCTATTGTGTCCCCTGGCTAATGTTACACCCTATTGTGTCCCCTGGCTAGTGTTACACCCTATTGTGTCTCCTGGCTAGTGTTACACCCTATTGTGTCCCCTGGCTAATGTTACACACTATTGTATCCCCTGGCTAGTGTTACACCCTATTGTGTCCCCTGGCTAGTATTGTGTCCCTGGCTAGTGTTGCATCCTATTGTGTCCCCTGGCTAGTGTTACACCCTATTGTGTCCCCTGGCTAGTGTTATACCCTATTGTGTCCCCTGGCTAGTGTTGCATCCTATTGTGTCCCCTGGCTAGTGTTTTACCCTATTGTGTCCCCTGGCTAGTGTTATACCCTATTGTGTCCCCTGGCTAGTGTTACACCCTATTGTGTCCCCTGGCTAGTGTTACACCCTATTGTGTCCCCTGGCTAGTGTTATACCCTATTTTGTCCCCTGGCTAGTGTTACACCCTATTGTGTCCCCTGGCTAGTGTTACATCCTATTGTGTCCCCTGGCTAGTGTTACACCCTATTGTGTCCCCTGGCTAGTGTTACACCATATTGTGTCTCCTGGCTAGTGTTACATCCTATTGTGTCCCCTGGCTAGTGTTACACCCATTTGTGTCCCCTGGCTAGTGTTACACCCTATTGTGTCCCCTGGCTAGAGTTACATTCTATTGTGTCCCCTGGCGAGTGTCACATATTATTGTGTCCCCTGTCTAGTGTCACATCCTATTGTGTCCCCTGGCTAGTTTTACACCCTATAGTTTCCCCTGGCTTGTGTTATACCCTATTATGTCCCATGGCTAGTGTTGCATGCTATTGTGTCCCCTGGCTAGTGTTACACCCTATTGTGTCCCCTGGGTAGTGTTACACCCTTATGTGTCCCCTGGTTAGTGTTTTACCCTATTGTGTCCCCTGGCTAGTGTTATACCCTATTGTGTCCCCTGGCTAGTGTTACATCCTATTGTGTCCCCTGGCTAGTGTTATATCCTATTGTGTCCCCTGACCAGTGTTACACTCTAGTGTGTCCACTGACCATCAACTAGGCTTACAGGGTTAGGGTTAAGGCTAGAGTTAGAGTTAGGTTGAAGTATATCTGGTGGACAGACACACAGACACACAGACAGACAGCATGCAGTCACCTCCAGAGTAAAGTTTCCTTTCTGTCCGTTGCCCTAGCCAGGCATTGTGTGATCTCCTGAAGGCACCAGGCCAGGTTATCATCAAGCTGTGATGACTCCATCGTGTCAGTAGTTGTGATTGTACTGAACACATCCCTGTAGCCCCAGGCCTGAGTGGCCAGCAGAGCTGAACACTGAAACCACACTGAGACCACAATCAGAGACATCACTCTGTTGTTGTCACCAGCCAGCCTGCCCTGCATGGACACACAGCCATATCTCTTCCTACTGGTACCCTGCTGCTTGGGTTACAACCCACACAGCCTTCCTGGTGACAGAGCTAAATGTTGTTCTGATGTAGTTTACTTCGGGAGATGAACATCATACCATCGAGTATGAACGTCTATAACACTACCCCTGTAGCTACCCCTCTATATCCATAATATCTATAACACTACCCCTCTATATCCATAATGTCTACAACACTACCCCTCTATATCCACAATGTCTATAACACTACCCCTCTATATCCATAATGTCTATAACACTACCCCTCTATATCCATAATGTCTACAACACTACCCCTCTATATCCATAATGTCTATAACACTACCCCTCTATATCCATAATGTCTATAACACTACCCCTCTATATCCATAATATCTACAATACTACCCCTGTATCTACCCCTCTATATCCATAACGTCTATAACACTACCCCTCTATATCCATAATGTCTATAACACTACCCCTCTATATCCATAACGTCTATAACACTACCCCTCTATATCCATAATGTCTATAACACTACCCCTCTATATCCATAATGTCTATAACACTACCCCTCTATATCCATAATGTCTATAACACTACCCCTCTATATCCATAATGTCTATAACACTACCCCTCTATATCCATAATGTCTATAACACTACCCCTCTATATCCATAATGTCTATAACACTACCCCTCTATATCCATAACGTCTATAACACTACCCCTGTATCTACCCCTCTATATCCATAATGTCCACAACACTACCCCTCTATATCCATAATGTCCACAACACTACCCCTCTATATCCATAATATCTACAACACTACCCCTCTATATCCATAATATCTATAACACTACCCCTCTATATCCATAATGTCTATAACACTACCCCTCTATATCCATAATGTCTATAACACTACCCCTCTATATCCATAATGTCTATAACACTACCCCTCTATATCCATAATGTCTATAACACTACCCCTCTATATCCATAATATCTACAACACTACCCCTCTATATCCACAATGTCTATAACACTACCCCTCTATATCCATAATATCTACAACACTACCCCTCTATATCCATAATGTCTATAACACTACCCCTCTATATCCATAATATCTACAAAACGACCCCTATATCTACCCCTCTATATCCATAACGTCCACAACACTACCCCTCTATATCCATAATGTCTACAACACTACCCCTCTATATCCACAATGTATTACAATATGCATTATGAATGAAGAGATGTACAGAACAACATGCAGTATGAATGAAGAGATATACAGAACAACATGCAGTATGAATGAAGAGATGTACAGAACAACATGCAGTATGAATGAAGAGATATATAGAACAACATGCAGTATGAATGAAGAGATATACAGAACAACATGCAGTATGAATGAAGAGATGTACAGAACAACATGCAGTATGAATGAAGAGATATACAGAACAACATGCAGTATGAATGAAGAGATATACAGAACAACATGCAGTATGAATGAAGAGATATACAGAACAACATGCAGTATGAATGAAGAGATATATAGTACATGATGTCATAAAACCAAGAGTTGTTCTCTTAAAGCAGACAGAGACTAATGATCCATTAACAGGCCAGTCAAAGCCAAGTGTCTCTTTGTGTTTAAACATTAGCTGCTACTATTGACTCCATTAACAGATCAATACCGAGCCAAAGGAGGGGGGGGGGGGGGGGGGGGGGCGAAGGGGGAGGAGAAGCGATAGGAGGTGGAGGAGTTGAAGGGATAGGAGGTGGAGGAGAAGAAGGGATAGGAGGTGGAGGAGGAGAAGGATGAGGAGGTGGAGGAGAAGGGTGAGGTGGAGGAGGAGGAGAAGGGATAGGAGGTGGAGGAGGAGGATTTAGACACAGCTGTGACCACAGGAAATGTACAACGTAAGGACAACATTTAGACTGAACAATTCTGTTGACTTTAATTCCAGTTGTCCTCTCTCTCTTTCGTCTCTCTACTTCTCTACCCCGGCCTTTCTTACAGACACACAGGATCTCGCACAAACACACACACATCAACAGCAACAAAAGAAAACAGAATACATTCTTGTCTCTGATGCCACAGAGAGACAGATGTGACATGTACAAACTGTTGCCGTCGGCGACCGTGCGGTTTGATGTTCTGTGGCGTGAAGGTTGAGACGAGTGATTTTGCAACCAATTACACTGCTGTAAATCTGGAGGATGGCTCTTGTCTTGGAGTACTGCTCCTCGCTGTCACCTTGACCTTGTTTATTGACACATCAGAGACCTCAATAGAGAGCCCTAACAGAACAGAGCCCTAACAGAACAGAGCCCTAACAGAACAGAGCCCTAACAGAACAGAGCCCTAACAGAACAGAACCCTAACAGAACACTAACAGAACAGAGCCCTAACAGAACAGAGCCCTAACAGAACACTAACAGAACAGAACACTAACAGAACATTAACAGAACAGAACAGAACCCTAACAGAACACTAACAGAACAGAACACTAACAGAACAGAACACTAACAGAACAGAACAGAACACTAACAGAACACTAACAGAACACTAACAGAACAGAACACTAACAGAACACTAACAGAACAGAACACTAACAGAACAGAACAGAACACTAACAGAACACTAACAGAACACTAACAGAACAGAACACTAACAGAACAGAACAGAACACTAACAGAACACTAACAGAACACTAACAGAACAGAACACTAACAGAACACTAACAGAACACTAACAGAACAGAACACTAACAGAACAGAACAGAACACTAACAGAACACTAACAGAACACTAACAGAACAGAACACTAACAGAACACTAACAGAACACTAACAGAACAGAACACTAACAGAACACTAACAGAACACTAACAGAACACTAACAGAACAGAACACTAACAGAACAGAACACTAACAGAACAGAACACTAACAGAACAGAACACTAACAGAACACTAACAGAACAGAACAGAACCCTAACAGAACAGAACAGAACCCTAACAGAACACTAACAGAACAGAACCCTAACAGAACACTAACAGAACAGAACACTAACAGAACACTAACAGAACAGAACAGAACACTAACAGAACAGAGTCAAACAGAACAATAGCAGAACAGAGCTTTAACAGAAAAGAGCCCTAACATAACACAGCCCTAACAGAACAAAACTATAAAATAACAGAGCCCAATACAGCCCAAACAGAACAGAACCGTAATAGAACAGAACCCAAACAGAACCGTACCAGAACAGAACACTAACAGAACACTAAGAGAATAGAACCCTAAAAGAAACCTATCAGAACATAACCCTAATGGAACAATAACAGAACAGAACCTTAACAGAACAGTAACAGAACAGAACCTTAACAGAACACTAACAGAACAGAACCTTAACACATACTACACTGACTCTGCTGAACTGGCTCTATGTACTGACTCTGAACTGGCTCTATGTACTGACTCTGAACTGGCTCTATGTACTGACTCTGAACTGGCTCTATGTACTGACTCTGAACTGGCTCTATGTACTGACTCTGAACTGGCTCTATGTACTGACTCTGAACTGGCTCTATGTACTGACTCTGAATTGGACTCTACCCAGACACCCACACATACTACACTGACACTCCAACACACTCCAACCAACACACACACACACACACACACACACACACACACACACACACACACACACACACACACACACACACACACACACACACACACACACACACACACACACACACACACACACACACACACACTCTCACACTTTCACACTGTTCACATACACTGCATTTACTCTGTTTATTATCTATCACTTTACCCCTACCTACATATTACCTAACCCTAACCCTACCTGCATGTACATATTACCTCCACTACCAACACTGCTGCTACTCTGTTTATTATCTGTCCTGATTACCTAGTCACTTTACCCCTACCTACATGTACATACTGTATTACCTCAACTACCTCGTACCCATTGACTCAGTACTGGTACTTCCTGTATACAGCCTCGTTATTGTTTTTATTGTGTTAACATTTCCTTTATTATTTAGCAAAAATATTTGTCTTACTTTTTAACTCTGCGTTGTTGGGAATGGGCTCGTCAGTAGACCGATACAACTTGATTTGATTATAAGGAAACTTGCTCAGAGCAAAAGGATGTAGATATGACAGGAACAGCAGGAAATCTCTGCCACTTTCCTCCTGGCTTTCCATTAAGGTTTATCTCTTGGCTCTTGATAGGATTTCGTTTGTAAAGACTATCCTTCTCTTAGCAGATTCTGTGTTTGTTGTTAAGCTGTTAGAGACATTCCTCCTGGAAGCTATAAGCTGTCTACCCAGTAGTTCTGCCAGAAGAGGACTGGCCATCTCTCAGAGCCTGGATCCGCTCCAGGTTTCTTCCTATGTTCCTGCCCTCTAGAGAGTTTTACCCGGGTACCTTAGCATTGCTAGATTTTTGTGAAATGACAACTTTTTTTAGGGGGGGGGGGGGTAGGCTGGGTGTCTGTTAAGCAATTTCTTTATAAAATAAATGTGATTTATTAATTTGTTTACATAGACCACGCTTCATCTGGAATATGCAGGTACCGTACAGTGATATCCTGGGCAGGAGACCCAGGAGACTTGTGGTACCATTGATATGCAAACTTTTGTTCGGTAGCGTCCGAACCGTTTGGGCTGCAAACTAATGTGACCAAACTGTGGAAAGGGGAAACTCACAAACATTTTGCTCAACAACCCCCTCAAGTGTCACGGGACTGATCTGAAGGTAACCGGTACAGGTTTAAAAAACAAATGGAAGTATGAAGATAGTTTTGTGCCTATCCAAAAAAAGTGGTTACATATGTGTAAAATATATATAAATAAATATATATATGTCTGTATATATATTTCCTGAGTTGTTTTAATGTCTCCTAGATTTAAGACAGACATTTTAAAAGCTTGTTTCATCTTATTATTTGTTGACTGTCCTTTATGTTCTTTATGAATGTGTTATTCAATGCTTTTCTATGGGTTGTAGAAGAAAAAAACCAAACTCATTATTTTATCAAATCATTATTTAATAAAAAAGAAAAATTGAAATAAAATTGTCAAAAACAATTTGATATTGTGATATGTCAGCTTAGCAAACACACACACACACAAACACACACGCACACACGCACGCACGCGCACACACACACACACACACACACACACACACACACACACACACACACACACACACACACACACACACACACACACACACACACACACACACACAGAATGAAGTGTCGTCCAGAGGCCTCCTATTGTGAGTACAGTATTCACAACACACAGATGAGCTCATCAAACTGATGTGCACTGCCCCCTCCCCTAAGGGGTTCCATTACCCATGTTCCTCCACTCAGCAGTGACCAGAGAGGGCATGGGTCAGAAGAAAGGGCAGGGAGCAGCTCTTAAAGCCTGGCACAGATGGGCCGTCGGGTCAGGGGGGCACCTGTGAAACTCTACTGTCTGTCCATACATCAGCTTTATGGCAAACTGTAGTCAGCAGGCTCACACACTGCTCTTAGGGCAGGGAGGGGCGAGGGACAGAGGGAGACACACTGCTCTGGGACAGGGAGGGGCGGGGGACAGAGGGAGACACACTGCTCTGGGACAGGGAGGGGTGGGGGACAGAGGGGACAGGGAGGGGCGGGGGACAGAGGGAGACACACTGCTCTGGGACAGGGAGGGGCGGGGGACAGAGGGAGACACACTGCTCTGGGACAGGGAGGGGCGGGGGACAGAGGGGACAGGGAGGGGCGGGGGACAGAGGGAGACACACTGCTCTGGGACAGGGAGGGGCGGGGGACAGAGGGAGACACACTGCTCTGGGGCAGGGAGGGGCGGGGGACAGAGGGAGACACACTGCTCTGGGACAGGGAGGGGTGGGGGACAGAGGGAGACACACTGCTCTGGGACAGGGAGGGGCGGGGGACAGAGGGAGACAGAGGGAGACACACTGCTCTGGGGCAGGGAGGGGCGGGGGACAGAGGGAGACACACTGCTCTGGGACAGGGAGGGGCGGGGGACAGAGGGAGACACACTGCTCTGGGACAGGGAGGGGCGGGGGACAGAGGGAGACACAGCAGCCATGTTGGATCAGTCAGGATCCCCAGGGGACCAGTAGCCATGTTGGATCAGTCAGGATCCCCAGGGGACCAGCGGTAGCCATGTTGGATCAGTCAGGATCCTCAGGGGACCAGTAGCCATGTTGGATCAGTCAGGATCCCCAGGGGACCAGCGGTAGCCATGTTGGATCAGTCAGGATCCCCAGGGGACCAGCAGCCATGTTGGATCAGTCAGGATCTCCAGGGGACCAGTAGCCATGTTGGATCAGTCAGGATCCCCAGGGGACCAGCAGCCATGTTGGATCAGTCAGGATCCCCAGGGGACCAGCGGTAGCCATGTTGGATCAGTCAGGATCCCCAGGGGACCAGCAGTAGCCATGTTGGATCAGTCAGGATCCTCACGGGACCAGTAGCCATGTTGGTCCAGTCAGGATCCCCAGGGGACCAGCAGTAGCCATGTTGGATCAGTCAGGATCCCCAGGGGACCTGCAGTAGCCATGTTGGATCAGTCAGGATCCCCAGGGGACCAGCAGTAGCCATGTTGGATCAGTCAGGATCCCCAGGGGACCAGTAGCCATGTTGGATCAGTCAGGATCCCCAGGGGACCAGCGGTAGCCATGTTGGATCAGTCAGGATCTCCAGGGGACCAGTAGCCATGTTGGATCAGTCAGGATCCCCAGGGGACCAGTAGCCATGTTGGATCAGTCAGGATCCCCAGGGGACCAGTAGCCATGTTGGATCAGTCAGGATCCCCAGGGGACCAGCGGTAGCCATGTTGGATCTGTCAGGATCCCCAGGGGACCAGCGGTAGCCATGTTGGATCAGTCAGGATCCCCAGGGGACCAGCAGTAGCCATGTAGGATCAGTCAGGATCCCCAGGGGACCAGTAGCCATGTTGGATCAGTCAGGATCCCCAGGGGACCAGCGGTAGCCATATTGGATCAGTCAGGATCCCCAGGGGACCAGTAGCCATGTTGGATCAGTCAGGATCCCCAGGGGACCAGTAGCCATGTTGGATCAGTCAGGATCCCCAGGGGACCAGCGGTAGCCATGTTGGATCAGTCAGGATCTCCAGGGGACCAGTAGCCATGTTGGATCAGTCAGGATCCCCAGGGGACCAGTAGCCATGTTGGATCAGTCAGGATCCCCAGGGGACCAGTAGCCATGTTGGATCAGTCAGGATCCCCAGGGGACCAGCGGTAGCCATGTTGGATCTGTCAGGATCCCCAGGGGACCAGCGGTAGCCATGTTGGATCAGTCAGGATCCCCAGGGGACCAGCGGTAGCCATGTAGGATCAGTCAGGATCCCCAGGGGACCAGTAGCCATGTTGGATCAGTCAGGATCCCCAGGGGACCAGTAGCCATGTTGGATCAGTCAGGATCCCCAGGGGACCAGCGGTAGCCATGTTGGATCAGTCAGGATCCCCAGGGGACCAGTAGCCATGTTGGATCAGTCAGGATCCCCAGGGGACCAGTAGCCATGTTGGATCAGTCAGGATCCCCAGGGGACCAGCAGCCATGTTGTATCAGTCAGGATCCCCAGGGGACCAGCAGCCATGTTGGATCAGTCAGGATCCCCAGGGGACCAGCAGTAGCCATGTTGGATCAGTCAGGATCCCCAGGGGACCAGTAGCCATGTTGGATCAGTCAGGATCCCCAGGGGACCAGTAGCCATGTTGGATCAGTCAGGATCCCCAGGGGACCAGTAGCCATGTTGGCTCAGTCAGGATCCCCAGGGGACCAGCAGTAGCCATGTTGGATCAGTCAGGATCCCCAGGGGACCAGCAGTAGCCATGTTGGATCAGTCAGGATCCCCAGGGGACCAGCAGTAGCCATGTTGGATCAGTCAGGATCCCCAGGGGACCAGCAGTAGCCATGTTGGATCAGTCAGGATCTCCAGGGGACCAGCAGTAGCCATGTTGGATCAGTCAGGATCCCCAGGGGACCAGCGGTAGCCATGTTGGATCAGTCAGGATCCCCAGGGGACCAGCAGCCATGTTGGATCAGTCAGGATCCCCAGGGGACCAGTAGCCATGTTGGATCAGTCAGGATCCCCAGGGGACCAGCAGCCATGTTGTATCAGTCAGGATCCCCAGGGGACCAGCAGCCATGTTGGATCAGTCAGGATCCCCAGGGGACCAGCAGTAGCCATGTTGGATCAGTCAGGATCCCCAGGGGACCAGTAGCCATGTTGGATCAGTCAGGATCCCCAGGGGACCAGTAGCCATGTTGGATCAGTCAGGATCCCCAGGGGACCAGTAGCCATGTTGGATCAGTCAGGATCCCCAGGGGACCAGCAGTAGCCATGTTGGATCAGTCAGGATCCCCAGGGGACCAGCAGTAGCCATGTTGGATCAGTCAGGATCCCCAGGGGACCAGCAGTAGCCATGTTGGATCAGTCAGGATCCCCAGGGGACCAGCAGTAGCCATGCCTGTCTCCTGGCACACCTCCTGTCTGTCTCCTAATTAGACCTGAGCATTATTTACATGATTCCCTTCGAGAGAGAGTTGCTGACAGGCTGACAGAGATGGTGCTCTCAGTCTGTACACAGAGAGAGCAGAGATGCTGACAGACAGGCTGACAGAGATGGTGCTCTCAGTCTGTACACTTAGAGAGCAGAGATGCTGACAGACAGGCTGACAGAGATGGTGCTCTCAGTCTGTACACTTAGAGAGCAGAGATGCTGACAGACAGGCTGACAGAGATGGTGCTCTCAGTCTGTACACAGAGAGAGCAGAGATGCTGACAGACAGGCTGACAGAGATGGTGCTCTCAGTCTGTACACTTAGAGAGCAGAGATGCTGACAGACAGGCTGACAGAGGTTGTGCTCTCAGTCTGTACACAGAGAGAGCAGAGATGCTGACAGACAGGCTGACAGAGGTTGTGCTCTCTATGTCTGTACACTTACAGGCCGATTCCGACCTGAGTTAAGCATGTTAAAATGGAACGTAATTCCCTTTTTATGCACTTTCTCCCTATTCGTATTCTGAACTTCAACATGAGAACAGAATGCTATTCACCTGCTATTTGTTTGGGGTGGAGATTGAACAAATTAAGTTGTTGCAGAGGTTTGTCTGCAGATATGTCCAATTCTGACCTTGACTTAATTCCCTCATAATTCCTCCACCTTTATGTTCCAAGTGGAAAAATAATATGCTTTCTTTAATCCAAAGAAATAACAGCATTCTCCATATGCACTGTCATTTATACATTGATTAGAGCTGGGTAAATGAGCAATCCATTTGGAGAAGGGGATTGTACATAAACATAGCAATTGTTATACTGTAGATGATTTTGCCTTATGATCCCTGGAGATAAATGTTAAACCAGCCACTTGGAAGCAAACTGAAAATCAGATCATAATGACATGTATCGTGGCCTCTTTTCCACAGTGAAGTAGGTTATAAAAAGCTGTGTCATTGTTCAGAACTTTTATTTTGGCCTCATAATTTGTGTGGATGAAATTTGGAGAGCCAAGCTATAGGCTTCTGTAGGGCTGAGCCTGCCGAGTTGATGTTTGCACTTTAGAATGTTTTAATTATTGCCTTTGACCTATGACCTAGCCTTTTCTCAGTTTTATATTACAATTACAATCATGTTAAATATTAGCAACTATCGGGAGCCACCATGCGTAATACCCACATACATTTATAAATGTCACTTCACTGTTAGTTTTCTTCAGTTTGTATCTTCCATTCTGTTTACCTTTCCTTCCTCTGTCTCGTCTGTGTTGTTGTTCCTTCCTCTGTCTCGTCTGTGTTGTTGTTCCTTCCTCTGTCTCGTCTGTGTTGTTGTTCTTTCCTCTGTCTCGTCTGTGTCGTTGTTCTTTCCTCTGTCTCGTCTGTGTTGTTGTTCTTTCCTCTGTCTCGTCTGTGTTGTTGTTCTTTCCTCTGTCTCGTCTGTGTTGTTGTTCTTTCCTCTGTCTCGTCTGTGTTGTTGTTCCTTCCTCTGTCTCGTCTGTGTCGTTGTTCTTTCCTCTGTCTCGTCTGTGTCGTTGTTCTTTCCTCTGTCTCGTCTGTGTTGTTGTTCTTTCCTCTGTCTCGTCTGTGTCGTTGTTCTTTCCTCTGTCTCGTCTGTGTTGTTGTTCCTTCCTCTGTCTCGTCTGTGTTGTTGTTCTTTCCTCTGTCTCGTCTGTGTTGTTGTTCTTTCCTCTGTCTCGTCTGTGTTGTTGTTCCTTCCTCTGTCTCGTCTGTGTCGTTGTTCTTTCCTCTGTCTCGTCTGTGTCGTTGTTCTTTCCTCTGTCTCGTCTGTGTTGTTGTTCTTTCCTCTGTCTCGTCTGTGTTGTTGTTCTTTCCTCTGTCTCGTCTGTGTTGTTGTTCTTTCCTCTGTCTCGTCTGTGTTGTTGTTCCTTCCTCTGTCTCGTCTGTGTCGTTGTTCTTTCCTCTGTCTCGTCTGTGTTGTTGTTCTTTCCTCTGTCTCGTCTGTGTTGTTGTTCTTTCCTCTGTCTCGTCTGTGTTGTTGTTCTTTCCTCTGTCTCGTCTGTGTTGTTGTTCTTTCCTCTGTCTCGTCTGTGTTGTTGTTCCTTCCTCTGTCTCGTCTGTGTTGTTGTTCTTTCCTCTGTCTCGTCTGTGTCGTTGTTCTTTCCTCTGTCTCGTCTGTGTTGTTGTTCTTTCCTCTGTCTCGTCTGTGTTGTTGTTCTTTCCTCTGTCTCGTCTGTGTTGTTGTTCTTTCCTCTGTCTCGTCTGTGTTGTTGTTCTTTCCTCTGTCTCGTCTGTGTTGTTGTTCTTTCCTCTGTCTCGTCTGTGTTGTTGTTCCTGAGGGGCGCTAGCATTACTGGATCACATTAGGTTAACATTGTGCAGTAATTTGGGACATGTAGCCTATTGAATCACTGTAGAACTCAGAACTCACATAGCAGTTTAACCTGCACTCTGATGCACAGTTCACAACAACTGGACCACTTTCATACAGTTCCATGATCAGTGAGTATCAGGGTAGATTTAGAGGACTATTGATCCACCCTTATCGAACACTTTTCCACGTCTAATATTTCATGGATTGAACATGACAACTTTTAAACCACTGTATTTTTTATTAATCAATATTTATTGTATATATTGCAATATTTATTTATTGTGTAAAGGCTGTTTTAATGATTCATACATACTTCCCTAACCCTAAAATATGCCTGAATAATCTACAAGATCAGAGTATTTTTTTGGGGGGGGAGGTAAATCACCTGTTGGGGCTCGGGGGCAGTATTGAGACATTTTGAAAAAAATATGTGCCCATTTTTAACTGCCTCCTACACCAACTCAGAAGCTAGGATATGCATATTATTAACACATTCGGATAGAAAACACTCTGAATTTTCTAAAACAGTTTGAATGGTGTCTGTAAGTATAACAAAACTCATATTGCAGGCAAAAACCTGTGAAAAATAGATTTAAAATTTTTTTTGTGACTGTACTATTTAGTGTCATTGTTTTATAGATACCATAGTGAGAAAGGATTCATTTCGCAACACCTACGGCTTCCACTAGATGTCAACGATCTTTATAAAGTTGTTTGAAGCGTCTATGATAAACAGAGAGCAAATTAGAATCCAAGGAAGTTGACATGTCATCACTTCATTTTTTTGCGCCTGCGCATAAATCTGAGAAACGTGAGTTTTGTCTTCATTGTTTATCTAGACATAAGGATAGGTTGTGTGAAAATATTACTGATGTTTAACGTTAAAAATGGACCAAAAGATTAATGCTAAACAACATTTGACATGTTTGAATGAACATAAATAGATTATTTACTAGGTTTTTTTAGCTTTTCGGCGTGATTTTACAGTCCCCCCACCACGTTTTGTGGAGCATAATGAACGCTAAGTACTTGGTGTTATTTGGACATAAATTATGAACTTTGTCAAAAGAAACCACATTTGTTCCGGACCTGGGATGCCTTCCGGACCTGGGATGCCTGCCTTCTGATGGAGATAATCAAAGGTAAGGGGATATTTACAATGTTATTATCGATTTTAGATGATGCTAACTGTATAGCATAGCCTGTTGTTCTTAGCATAGCACCCCGTTTATTGCAAAATGTGATTTCCCAGTAAAGTTATTTTGAGATCTGGCCATTCGGTAGCAATTACGAGATGATAATATATTATTCTTTGAATGACAATATTATAATTTACCAATGTTGTCGAATAGTAATTTTGTTATGTTCACCGGAAGCATTTCAGAGAAGAAAAAAATCTGAATTTCACGCTACTGTAAAATGCTGTTTTTGGATATAAATATGAACTTGATGGAACAAAAAATGCATGTATTGTATAACATAATGTCCTAGGAGTGTCATCTGATGGAGATTGACAAAAGTTAGTGCATAATTCAAGCTGGTTTCTGCTTTTGGTGACGCCTGACCTTGAATTGAAAATGGATGTTTGTACTTTTGTGGCTATGTACTGTCCTAACATAATCTAACTTTATGCTTTTGCCGTAAAGCCTCTTTGAAAATCGAACAATGTGGTTAGATTAAGGAGATGTTTATCATTTAAATTGTGTAAAATAGTTGATTGTTTGGGAAATTGAAATTATTAGATTTTTGATGTTTTGAATTTCCAGCCTTGTTAGCAATCCCGGCTCGGGGTTCATTGCTAACCTGTAGCCCCAACAGGTTAATATTATTTGGGGGGGGGGGGGTAAATCACCTTTAATATTATTTTTTGGGGGGGTAGATCAGCTTTAATATAATTTTTTTGGGGGGGGTAGACCAGCTTTAATATTATTTGGGGGGGTAGATCAGCTTTAATATTATTGGGGGTGTAGATCAGCTTTAATATTATTTGGGGGGGGGGTAGACCAGCTTTAATATTATTTGGGGGGGGTAGATCAGCTTTAATATTATTTGGGGGGGGGGCAGACCAGCTTTAATATTATTGGGGGGGTAGATCAGCTTTAATATTATTTGGGGGGAGGTAGATCAGCTTTAATATTATATGGGGGGGTGTAGATCAGCTTTAATATTATTTGGGGGGGTAGATCAGCATTAATATTATATGGGGGGTAGATCAGCTTTAATATTATTTGGGGGCGGTAGATCAGCTTTAATATTATATGGGGGGGGTAGATCAGCTGTAATATCATTTGGGGGGGTAGATCAGCTTCAATATTATATGGGGGGTAGATCAGTGTAATGACGGTCGTCAGGAATGGACCAAGGCGCAGCGGGTTGAGTGCTCATAATTAACTTTAATGAAAACACTTATACAAACAAAACAATGGATGACGAATACAGACTTGAAGGCAAACGACAGCAATTCAAGTGACAACCTCCCACAAATTACAAACAAACACACCCTAATATATAGGACTCTCAATCAAAGGCAACTAAACAACACCTGCCTTCAATTGAGAGTCCACACCCCAATTAACTAAACATAGAAACAGACTAACTAGAAAGAAGATAGACTAACAGAGCAGTGACCAAAAACCCCGGAATACATAAATCAACTACCCTCTACATAATACACACACGCCGAACCACATAAACCAAATACCCTCTGCCACGTCCTGACCAGCCTACACTAACAAAATAACCCTCATACTGGTCAGAACGTGACATTAACCCCCCCCCCCCAAAGGTGCAGACCTCACACACAAAAAAAACAACAACAACAAATAACCCCCAAAACACTAATAAATCCCCAAAAGTACATGGGAGGGAAGGGAGGGTGGCCACCGCCACCGACGGTGCTCATGCAACCCCCCCCCCCCTAACCCCAATACTCCCCCCTCAGGAGGTGGCTCAGGAGCCGGACGCAGACCCCACTCCACCCCTGACTCACTCCCCTCATAAACTGTCTCTACAGTGATGTCCCTCTCTGTCGACCCCGGACTGTAGGGTGACTCTAGGAGCTCTGGACTGTAGGGTGACTCTAGGAGCTCTGGACTGTAGGGTGACTCTAGGAGCTCTGGACTGTAGGGTGACTCTAGGAGCTCTGGACTGTAGGGTGACTCTAGGAGCTCTGGACTGTAGGGTGACTCTAGGAGCTCTGGACTGTAGGACGACTCTAGGAGCTTTGGACTGTAGGAAGGCTCTAGGAGCTCTGGACTGTAGGAAGGCTCTAGGAGCTCTGGACTGTAGGGTGACTCTAGGAGCTCTGGACTGTAGGACGACTCTAGGAGCTCTGGACTGTAGGACGACTCTAGGAGCTCTGGACTGTAGGACGACTCTAGGAGCTCTGGACTGTAGGAAGACTCTAGGAGCTCTGGACTGTAGGAAGACTCTAGGAGCTCTGGACTGTAGGACGACTCTAGGAGCTCTGGACTGTAGGACGACTCTAGGAGCTCTGGACTGTAAGGTGACTCTAGGAGCTCTGGACTGTAGGGTGACTCTAGGAGCTCTGGACTGTAGGGTGACTCTAGGAGCTCTGGACTGTAGGGTGACTCTAGGAGCTCTGGACTGTAGGAAGACTCTAGGAGCTCTGGACTGTAAGGTGACTCTAGGAGCTCTGGACTGTAGGACGACTCTAGGAGATCTGGACTGTAGGACGACTCTAGGAGCTCTGGACTGTAGGAAGACTCTAGGAGCTCTGGACTGTAGGGTGACTCTAGGAGCTCTGGACTGTAGGAAGACTCTAGGAGCTCTGGACTGTAGGACGACTCTAGGAGCTCTGGACTGTAGGGTGACTCTAGGAGCTCTGGACTGTAGGACGACTCTAGGAGCTCTGGACTGTAGGACGACTCTAGGAGCTCTGGACTGTAGGGTGACTCTAGGAGCTCTGGACTGTAGGACGACTCTAGGAGCTCTGGACTGTAGGAAGACTCTAGGAGCTCTGGACTGTAGGACGACTCTAGGAGCTCTGGACTGTAGGGTGACTCTAGGAGCTCTGGACTGTAGGACGACTCTAGGAGCTCTGGACTGTAGGGTGACTCTAGGAGCTCTGGACTGTAGGACGACTCTAGGAGCTCTGGACTGTAGGAAGACTCTAGGAGCTCTGGACTGTAGGGTGACTCTAGGAGCTCTGGACTGTAGGGTGACTCTAGGAGCTCTGGACTGTAGGAAGACTCTAGGAGCTCTGGACTGTAGGACGACTCTAGGAGCTCTGGACTGTAGACAGACTCTAGGAGCTCTGGACTGTAGGACGACTCTAGGAGCTCTGGACTGTAGGGTGACTCTAGGAGCTCTGGACTGTAGGGTGACTCTAGGAGCTCTGGACTGTAGGGTGACTCTAGGAGCTCTGGACTGTAGGAAGACTCTGGGAGCTCTGGACTGTAGGGTGACTCTAGGAGCTCTGGACTGTAGGGTGACTCTAGGAGCTCTGGACTGTAGGACGACTCTAGGAGCTCTGGACTGTAGGACGACTCTAGGAGCTCTGGACTGTAGGAAGACTCTAGGAGCTCTGGACTGTAGGGTGACTCTAGGAGCTCTGGACTGTAGGGTGACTCTAGGAGCTCTGGACTGTAGGAAGACTCTAGGAGCTCTGGACTGTAGGGTGACTCTAGGAGCTCTGGACTGTAGGAAGACTCTAGGAGCTCTGGACTGTAGGACGACTCTAGGAGCTCTGGACTGTAGACAGACTCTAGGAGCTCTGGACTGTAGGACGACTCTAGGAGCTCTGGACTGTAGGGTGACTCTAGGAGCTCTGGACTGTAGGGTGACTCTAGGAGCTCTGGACTGTAGGGTGACTCTAGGAGCTCTGGACTGTAGGAAGACTCTGGGAGCTCTGGACTGTAGGGTGACTCTAGGAGCTCTGGACTGTAGGGTGACTCTAGGAGATCTGGACTGTAGGACGACTCTAGGAGCTCTGGACTGTAGGACGACTCTAGGAGCTCTGGACTGTAGGAAGACTCTAGGAGCTCTGGACTGTAGGGTGACTCTAGGAGCTCTGGACTGTAGGGTGACTCTAGGAGCTCTGGACTGTAGGAAGACTCTAGGAGCTCTGGACTGTAGGACGACTCTAGGAGCTCTGGACTGTAGACAGACTCTAGGAGCTCTGGACTGTAGGACGACTCTAGGAGCTCTGGACTGTAGGGTGACTCTAGGAGCTCTGGACTGTAGGGTGACTCTAGGAGCTCTGGACTGTAGGGTGACTCTAGGAGCTCTGGACTGTAGGGTGACTCTAGGAGCTCTGGACTGTAGGACGACTCTAGGAGCTCTGGACTGTAGGGTGACTCTAGGAGCTCTGGACTGTAGGACGACTCTAGGAGCTCTGGACTGTAGGAAGACTCTAGGAGCTCTGGACTGTAGGACGACTCTAGGAGCTCTGGACTGTAGGGTGACTCTAGGAGCTCTGGACTGTAGGACGACTCTAGGAGCTCTGGACTGTAGGGTGACTCTAGGAGCTCTGGACTGTAGGACGACTCTAGGAGCTCTGGACTGTAGGAAGACTCTAGGAGCTCTGGACTGTAGGGTGACTCTAGGAGCTCTGGACTGTAGGGTGACTCTAGGAGCTCTGGACTGTAGGAAGACTCTAGGAGCTCTGGACTGTAGGACGACTCTAGGAGCTCTGGACTGTAGACAGACTCTAGGAGCTCTGGACTGTAGGACGACTCTAGGAGCTCTGGACTGTAGGGTGACTCTAGGAGCTCTGGACTGTAGGGTGACTCTAGGAGCTCTGGACTGTAGGGTGACTCTGGGAGCTCTGGACTGTAGGAAGACTCTGGGAGCTCTGGACTGTAGGGTGACTCTAGGAGCTCTGGACTGTAGGACGACTCTAGGAGCTCTGGACTGTAGGACGACTCTAGGAGCTCTGGACTGTAGGAAGACTCTAGGAGCTCTGGACTGTAGGGTGACTCTAGGAGCTCTGGACTGTAGGGTGACTCTAGGAGCTCTGGACTGTAGGAAGACTCTAGGAGCTCTGGACTGTAGGGTGACTCTAGGAGCTCTGGACTGTAGGAAGACTCTAGGAGCTCTGGACTGTAGGACGACTCTAGGAGCTCTGGACTGTAGACAGACTCTAGGAGCTCTGGACTGTAGGACGACTCTAGGAGCTCTGGACTGTAGGGTGACTCTAGGAGCTCTGGACTGTAGGGTGACTCTAGGAGCTCTGGACTGTAGGGTGACTCTAGGAGCTCTGGACTGTAGGAAGACTCTGGGAGCTCTGGACTGTAGGGTGACTCTAGGAGCTCTGGACTGTAGGGTGACTCTAGGAGCTCTGGACTGTAGGACGACTCTAGGAGCTCTGGACTGTAGGACGACTCTAGGAGCTCTGGACTGTAGGAAGACTCTAGGAGCTCTGGACTGTAGGGTGACTCTAGGAGCTCTGGACTGTAGGGTGACTCTAGGAGCTCTGGACTGTAGGAAGACTCTAGGAGCTCTGGACTGTAGGACGACTCTAGCAGCTCTGGACTGTAGACAGACTCTAGGAGCTCTGGACTGTAGGACGACTCTAGGAGCTCTGGACTGTAGGGTGACTCTAGGAGCTCTGGACTGTAGGGTGACTCTAGGAGCTCTGGACTGTAGGGTGACTCTAGGAGCTCTGGACTGTAGGAAGACTCTAGGAGCTCTGGACTGTAGGGTGACTCTAGGAGCTCTGGACTGTAGGGTGACTCTAGGAGCTCTGGACTGTAGGGTGACTCTAGGAGCTTGGACTGTAGGGTGACTCTAGGAGCTCTGGACTGTAGGGTGACTCTAGGAGCTCTGGACTGTAGGGTGACTCTAGGAGCTCTGGACTGTAGGGTGACTCTAGGAGCTCTGGACTGTAGGGTGACTCTAGGAGCTCTGGACTGTAGGACGACTCTAGGAGCTCTGGACTGTAGGACGACTCTAGGAGCTCTGGACTGTAGGACGACTCTAGGAGCTCTGGACTGTAGGGTGACTCTAGGAGCTCTGGACTGTAGGACGACTCTAGGAGCTCTGGACTGTAGGACGACTCTAGGAGCTCTGGACTGTAGGGTGACTCTAGGAGCTCTGGACTGTAGGACGACTCTAGGAGCTCTGGACTGTAGGACGACTCTAGGAGCTCTGGACTGTAGGGTGACTCTAGGAGCTCTGGACTGTAGGGTGACTCTAGGAGCTCTGGACTGTAGGGTGACTCTAGGAGCTCTGGACTGTAGGGTGACTCTAGGAGCTCTGGACTGTAGGGTGACTCTAGGAGCTCTGGACTGTAGGGTGACTCTAGGAGCTCTGGACTGTAGGAAGACTCTAGGAGCTCTGGACTGTAGGAAGACTCACTCGGCTCTGAACAGTGGGTCATCTCACCGGGTTCCGAACAGTGGGCCGTCTCTCTCCGGGGCACTGTTGCCGGAAGTTCTGGACGAGGCACTGTTGCCGGAAGGCCTGGTGTGTGGGGCTGGCTTAGTACGTGCCAGACTAAGGACACGCACCACATGGCTAGTACGAGGAACATGGACAGGACGTGCTGGACTGGGCTGACGCACTGAGGCCTGGTGCGTGGTGCTGGTAATGGAGGTACCATACTGGAAACACACACCTTATGGCTAGTGCGTGGAGCGGGAACAGGATATATTGGACCGTGAAGGCGCACTGGCGGTGTCGAGCGCAGTACTGGCTCCACCCTTCCTGGCTGGATGCCCACTTTCCCCTGACAAATGCGGTGCGCAGGTACTGCGCACACCGGCCTGTGAATACTAGGCCTCAATGCCGTGCACCTCACTCCAACGCACGGGACCTGACTAATACTAGGCTGCCCCCAATAAGCACAGGGATTTGGCTTGCGGCTCAATCCTGGCCCTGCCAAACTACCCGTGTGCCCCCCCAAAAAAATTATTGGGGCTGCCTCTCCGGTTTAATAGCCAGTCGTGTTCCCCTGTAGCGTTTGCGGTTTTCGCTCCATTTTTTACATGGGCCCTCTCCGGCCATAATCTGTTCCCATGTCCATATCTCCCGTTGGTCAAACTCAAATTCCCTTTTCTCCTCAACGTCCACCTGTTGCTCCTTCCTTCGCTGCTTGGTCCGGATTTGGTGGGAGGTTCTGTTCTTCCTGACGGTCGTCAGGAATGGACCAAGGCGCAGCAGGTTGAGTGCTCATAATTAACTTAAATGAAAACACTTATACAAAGAAAACAAAACTATGGAAGACGAATACAGACTTGAAGGCAAACGACAGCAATTCAAGTGACAACCTCCCACAAATTACAAACACACCCTAATATATAGGACTCTCAATCAAAGGCAACTAGACAACACCTGCCTTCAATTGAGAGTCCACACCCCAATTAACTAAACATAGAAACAGACTATCTAGAAAGAACATAGACTAACAGAGCAGTGACCAAAAACCCCGGAATACATAAATCAACAACCCTCTACATAATACACACACGCCGAACCACATAAACCAAATACCCTCTGCCACGTCCTGACCAGCCTACACTAACAAAATAACCCTCATACTGGTCAGAACGTGACAATCAGGTTTAATATTATTTGGAGGGGTAGATCAGCTTTAATATTATTTGGGGGGGTGTAGATCAGCTTTAATATTATTTGGGGGGGGTAGATCAGCTTTAATATTATTTGGGGGGGTAGATCAGCTTTAATATTATTTTGGGGGGGTAGATCAGCTTTAATATTATTTGGGGGGGTAGATCAGCTTTAATATTATTTTGGGGGGGTAGATCAGCTTTAATATTATTGGGGGGGGGGGTAGATCAGCTTTAATATTATTTGGGGGGGTAGATAAGCTTTAATATTATTTTTTGGGGGGTAGACCAGCTTTAATATTATTGGGGGGGTAGATCAGCTTTAATATTATTGGGGGGGGGGGGGTAGATCAGCTTTAATATTATTTGGGGGGGTAGACCAGCTTTAATATTATTTGGGGGGGTAGATCAGCTTTAATATTATTTGCGGGGGGTAGGTCAGCTATAATATTATTTGGGGGGGTAGATCAGCTTTAATATTACTGGGGGGGGGGGTGGACCAGCTTTAATATTATTTGGGGGGGTAGATCAGCTATAATATTATTGGGGGGGTAGATCAGCTTAAATATTATTTGGGGGGGTAGATCAGCTTTAATATTATTTGGGGGGGGTAGATCAGCTTTAATATTATTTGGAGGGGGTAGATCAGCTTTAATATTATTTTGGGGGGGTAGATCAGCTTTAATATTATTTTGGGGGGGTAGATCAGCTTTAATATTATTTGGGGGGGTAGATCAGCTTTAATATTATTGGGGTGGTAGACCAGCTTTAATATTATTTGGGGGGGTAGATCAGCTTTAATATTATTTGGGGGGGGTAGGTCAGCTTTAATATTATTGGGGGGTAGATCAGCTTTAATAATATGTGGGGTGGTAGGTCAGCTTTAATATTATTGGGTGGGTAGACCAGCTTTAATATTATTTGGGGGGGGTAGATCAGCTTTAATATTATTTGGGGGGTAGATCAGCTATAATATTATTTGGGGGGTAGATCAGCTTTAATATTATTGGGGGGGGTAGATCAGCTTTAATATTATTTGGGGGGGGGGTAAGATCAGCTTTAATATTATTTGGGGGGGTAGATCAGCTTTAATATTATTGGGGTGGTAGACCAGCTTTAATATTATTTGGGGGGGTAGATCAGCTTTAATATTATTTGGGGGGGGTAGGTCAGCTTTAATATTATTGGGGGGTAGATCAGCTTTAATAATATGTGGGGTGGTAGGTCAGCTTTAATATTATTGGGTGGGTAGACCAGCTTTAATATTATTTGGGGGGGGTAGATCAGCTCAAATATTATTGGGGGGGGGGGGGGGGTAGATCAGCTTTAATATTATTTCGGGGGGGGTAGATCAGCTTTAATATTATTTCGGGGGGGTAGATCAGCTTTAATATTATTTGGGGGGTAGATCAGCTTTAATATTATTGGGGGGGTAGATCAGCTTTAATATTATTGGGCGGGGTAGACCAGCTTTAATATTATTTGGGGGGGGGTAGATCAGCTTTAATATTATTGGGGGGGTAGATCAGCTTTAATATTATTAGGGGGAGTAGATCAGCTTTAATATTATTGGGGGGGGGGGTAGAACAGCTTTAATATTATTTGGGGGGGGTAGATCAGCTTTAATATTTATTTTGGGGGGGGGTAGATCAGCTTTAATATTATTTGGGTAGGTAGATCAGCTTTAATATTATTTGGGAGGGGGGGTAGATCAGCTTTAATAATATTTGGGGGGATAGATCAGCTTAATATTATGCGGGGGGGTAGATCAGCTTGAATATTATTTGGGGGGAAGATCAGCTTTAATATTATTGGGGGGGTTGACCAGCTTTAATATTATTTGGTGGGGGTAGATCAGCTCAAATATTATTGGGGGGGGGGGGGGTAGATCAGCTTTAATATTATTTGGGTGAGGGTAGATCAGCTTTAAAATTATTAGGGGGGGTAGATCAGCTTTAATATTATATGGGGGGGTAGATCAGCTTTAATATTATTTGGGGGGGGGTAGATCAGCTTTAATATTATTGGGGGGTGGGTAGACCAGCTTTAAAATTATTTGGGGGGGTAGATCAGCTTTAATAATATTAGGGGGGATAGATCAGCTTAATATTATGCAGGGGGGTAGATCAGCTTGAATATTATTTGGGGGGAAGATCAGCTTTAATATTAATGGTGGGGTAGACCAGCTTTAATATTATTTGGTGGGGGTAGATCAGCTCAAATATTATTGGGGGGGGGGGGGTAGATAAGCTTTAATATTATTTGGGGGAGGGTAGATCAGCTTTAAAATTATTAGGGGGGGTAGATCAGCTTTAATATTATATAGGGGGGTAGATCAGCTTTAATATTATTTTGGGGGGGGGGGTAGATCAGCTTTAATATTATTGGGGGGTGGGTAGACCAGCTTTAATATTATTTGGGGGGGTAGATCAGCTTTAATAATATTTTGGGGGATAGATCAGCTTAATATTATGCGGGGGGGTAGATCAGCTTGAATATTATTTGGGGGGAAGATCAGCTTTAATATTAATGGTGGGGGTAGACCAGCTTTAATATTATTTGGTGGGGATAGATCAGCTCAAATATTATTGGGGGGGGGGGGTAGATCAGCTTTAATATTATTTGGGGGGGGGTAGATCAGCTTTAAAATTATTAGGGGGAGTAGATCAGCTTTAATATTATATGGGGGGGTAGATCAGCTTTAATATTATTTGGGGGGGTAGATCAGCTTTAATATTATTGGGGGGTGGGTAGACCAGCTTTAATATTATTTGGGGGGGTAGATCAGCTTTAATATTATTGGGGGGGTAGATCAGCTTTAATATTATTTTGGGGGGTAGATCAGCTTTAATATTATTGGGGGGTGGGTAGACCAGCTTTAATATTATTTTGGGGGGGGGGGTAGATCAGCTTTAATATTATTGGGTGGGGGTAGATCAGCTTTAATATTATTTGGGGGGGTAGATCAGCTTTAATATTAGTTGGGGGGGTAGATCAGCTTTAATATTATTTTTTTGGGGGGGTAGATCAGCTTTAATATTATTTGGGTAGGTAGATCAGCTTTAATATTATTTGGGGGGGATAGACCAGCTTTAAAATTATTTGCGGGGGTAGATCAGCTTTAATATTATTTGGGGGGGGGTAGGTCAGCTTTAATATTATTGGGTGGGTAGATCAGCTTTAATATTATTTTGGGGGTAGAATAGCTTTAATATTATTGGGGGGGTAGATCAGCTTTAATATTATTTTGGGGGGGGTAGATCAGCTTTAATAATATATGGGGTGGTAGGTCAGCTTTAATATTATTGGGTGGGTAGATCAGCTTTAATATTATTTGGGGGGTAGATCAGCTTTAATATTATTGGGGGGGTAGATCAGCTTTAATATTATTGGGCGGGGTAGACCAGCTTTAATATTATTTGGGGGGGGGGGTTAGATCAGCTTTAATATTATTGGGGGGGTAGATCAGCTTTAATATTATTAGGGGGAGTAGATCAGCTTTAATATTTTTTGGGGGGTAGAACAGCTTTAATATTATTTGGGGGGGGGGGTAGGTCAGCTTTAATATTATTGGGTGGGTAGATCAGCTTTAATATTATTTGGGGGGTAGAATAGCTTTAATATTATTGGGGGGGTAGATCAGCTTTAATATTATTTGGGGGGGGTAGATCAGCTCAAATATTATTGGCGGGGGGGTAGACCAGCTTTAATATTATTGGGGGGTGTAGATCAGCTTTAATATTATTGGGGGGGTAGACCAGCTTTAATATTATTTGGGGGGATAGATCAGCTTAATATTATGGGGGGGGTAGATCAGCTTTAATATTATTTGGGGGGGTAGATCAGCTTTAATATTATTTGGAGGGGTTATCAGCTTTAATATTATTTGGGGGGTTAGATCAGCTTTAATATTATTTGGGGGGTAGATCAGCTTTAATAATATATGGGGGGTAGGTCAGCTTTAATATTATTGGGTGGGTAGATCAGCTTTAATATTATTTTGGGGGTAGAATAGCTTTAATATTATTGGGGGGGTAGATCAGCTTTAATATTATTTTGGGGGGGGGTAGATCAGCTTTAATAATATATGGGGTGGTAGGTCAGCTTTAATATTATTGGGTGGGTAGATCAGCTTTAATATTATTTGGGGGGTAGATCAGGTTTAATATTATTGGGGGGGTAGATCAGCTTTAATATTATTGGGCGGGGTAGACCAGCTTTAATATTATTTGGGGGGGGGGGTTAGATCAGCTTTAATATTATTGGGGGGGTAGATCAGCTTTAATATTATTAGGGGGAGTAGATCAGCTTTAATATTTTTTGGGGGGGTAGAACAGCTTTAATATTATTTGGGGGGGGGTAGGTCAGCTTTAATATTATTGGGTGGGTAGATCAGCTTTAATATTATTTGGGGGGTAGAATAGCTTTAATATTATTGGGGGGGTAGATCAGCTTTAATATTATTTGGGGGGGTAGATCAGCTCAAATATTATTGGCGGGGGGGGGGGGGTAGACCAGCTTTAATATTATTGGGGGGTGTAGATCAGCTTTAATATTATTGGGGGGGTAGACCAGCTTTAATATTATTTGGGGGGGTAGATCAGCTCAAATATTATTGGCGGGGGGTAGATCAGCTTTAATATTTTTTGGGGGGGGTAGATCAGCTTTAATATTTTTTTGGGGGGGTAGATCAGCTTTAATATTATTGGGGTGGTAGACCAGCTTTAATATTATTTGGGGGGGTAGACCAGCTTTAATATTATTGGGGGGTGTAGATCAGCTTTAATATTAATGGTGGGGGTAGACCAGCTTTAATATTATTTGGTGGGGATAGATCAGCTCAAATATTATTGGGGGGGGGGGGTAGATCAGCTTTAATATTATTTGGGGGAGGGTAGATCAGCTTTAAAATTATTAGGGGGGGTAGATCAGCTTTAATATTATATGGGGGGGTAGATCAGCTTTAATATTATTGGGGGGGTAGACCAGCTTTAATATTATTTGAGGGGATAGATCAGCTTAATATTATGGGGGGGGTAGATCAGCTTTAATATTATTTGGGGGGGTAGATCAGCTTTAATATTATTGGGGGGTGGGTAGACCAGCTTTAATATTATTTGGGGGGGTAGATCAGCTTTAATATTATTGGGTGGGTAGATCAGCTTTAATATTATTTGGGGGGGTAGATCAGCTTTAATATTATTGGGGGGTGGGTAGACCAGCTTTAATATTATTTTGGGGGGGGGGGTAGATCAGCTTTAATATTATTGGGTGGGGGTAGATCAGCTTTAATATTATTTGGGGGGGTAGATCAGCTTTAATATTAGTTGGGGGGTAGATCAGCTTTAATATTATTTTTTTGGGGGGGTAGATCAGCTTTAATATTATTTGGGTAGGTAGATCAGCTTTAATATTATTTGGGGGGGATAGACCAGCTTTAAAATTATTTGCGGGGGTAGATCAGCTTTAATATTATTTGGGGGGGGGTAGGTCAGCTTTAATATTATTGGGTGGGTAGATCAGCTTTAATATTATTTTGGGGGTAGAATAGCTTTAATATTATTGGGGGGGTAGATCAGCTTTAATATTATTTTGGGGGGGGTAGATCAGCTTTAATAATATATGGGGTGGTAGGTCAGCTTTAATATTATTGGGTGGGTAGATCAGCTTTAATATTATTTGGGGGGTAGATCAGCTTTAATATTATTGGGGGGGTAGATCAGCTTTAATATTATTGGGCGGGGTAGACCAGCTTTAATATTATTTGGGGGGGGGGGGTTAGATCAGCTTTAATATTATTGGGGGGGTAGAACAGCTTTAATATTATTTGGGGGGGGGGGTAGGTCAGCTTTAATATTATTGGGTGGGTAGATCAGCTTTAATATTATTTGGGGGGTAGAATAGCTTTAATATTATTGGGGGGGTAGATCAGCTTTAATATTATTTGGGGGGGGTAGATCAGCTCAAATATTATTGGCGGGGGGGTAGACCAGCTTTAATATTATTGGGGGGTGTAGATCAGCTTTAATATTATTGGGGGGGTAGACCAGCTTTAATATTATTTGGGGGGATAGATCAGCTTAATATTATGGGGGGGGTAGATCAGCTTTAATATTATTTGGGGGGGTAGATCAGCTTTAATATTATTTGGAGGGGTTATCAGCTTTAATATTATTTGGGGGGTTAGATCAGCTTTAATATTATTTGGGGGGTAGATCAGCTTTAATAATATATGGGGGGTAGGTCAGCTTTAATATTATTGGGTGGGTAGATCAGCTTTAATATTATTTTGGGGGTAGAATAGCTTTAATATTATTGGGGGGGTAGATCAGCTTTAATATTATTTTGGGGGGGGGTAGATCAGCTTTAATAATATATGGGGTGGTAGGTCAGCTTTAATATTATTGGGTGGGTAGATCAGCTTTAATATTATTTGGGGGGTAGATCAGGTTTAATATTATTGGGGGGGTAGATCAGCTTTAATATTATTGGGCGGGGTAGACCAGCTTTAATATTATTTGGGGGGGGGGGTTAGATCAGCTTTAATATTATTGGGGGGGTAGATCAGCTTTAATATTATTAGGGGGAGTAGATCAGCTTTAATATTTTTTGGGGGGGTAGAACAGCTTTAATATTATTTGGGGGGGGGTAGGTCAGCTTTAATATTATTGGGTGGGTAGATCAGCTTTAATATTATTTGGGGGGTAGAATAGCTTTAATATTATTGGGGGGGTAGATCAGCTTTAATATTATTTGGGGGGGTAGATCAGCTCAAATATTATTGGCGGGGGGGGGGGGGTAGACCAGCTTTAATATTATTGGGGGGTGTAGATCAGCTTTAATATTATTGGGGGGGTAGACCAGCTTTAATATTATTTGGGGGGGTAGATCAGCTCAAATATTATTGGCGGGGGGTAGATCAGCTTTAATATTTTTTGGGGGGGGTAGATCAGCTTTAATATTTTTTTGGGGGGGTAGATCAGCTTTAATATTATTGGGGTGGTAGACCAGCTTTAATATTATTTGGGGGGGTAGATCAGCTTTAATATTACTGGGGGGGGGGGGTGGACCAGCTTTAATATTATTTGGGGGGGGTAGATCAGCTATAATATTATTGGGGGGGGTAGATCAGCTTTAATATTATTTGGGGGGAGATCAGCTTTAATATTATTTGGGGGGGTAGATCAGCTTTAATATTATTTGTGGGGGGGGGTAGGTCAGCTTTAAAATTATTGGGGGGGTAGATCAGCTTTAATATTATTTGGGGGGATAGATCAGCTTTAATATTATTGGGGGGGGTAGATCAGCTTTAATATTATTTGCGGGGGGGGTAGACCAGCTTTAATATTATTTGGGGGGGTAGATCAGCTTTAATATTATTGGGGGGTAGATCAGCTTTAATTATATTTGGGGGGGAGGGTAGATCAGCTTTAATATTATATGGGGGTTAAATCAGCTTTAATATTATTTGGGGGTTAGATCAGCTTTAATATTATTTGGGGGGTAGATCAGCTTTAATATTATTGGGGGGGGGGTAGATCAGCTTTAATATTATTTGGGTAGGTAGATCAGCTTTAATATTATTTGGGGGGGGTAGATCAGCTTTAATATTATTTGGGTAGTTAGATCAGCTTTAATATTATTTGGGGAGGGTAGATCAGCTTTAATATTATTTCGGGGGATAGATCAGCTTAATATTAAGGGGTGGGGTAGATCAGCTTTAATATTATTTGGTGGGGTAGATCAGCTTTAATATTATTTGGTGGGGTAATCAGCTTTAATATTATTTGGGGGGTTAGATCAGCTTTAATATTATTTGGGGGGTAGATCAGCTTTAATAATATATGGGGTGGTAGGTCAGCTTTAATATTATTGGGTGGGTAGATCAGCTTTAATATTATTGGGGGGTAGATCAGCTTTAATATTATTTGGGGGGGAGGGTAGATCAGCTTTAATATTATATGGGGGTTAAATCAGCTTTAATATTATTTGGGGGTTAGATCAGCTTTAATATTATTTGGGGGGTAGATCAGCTTTAATATTATTGGGGGGGGGGTAGATCAGCTTTAATATTATTTGGGTAGGTAGATCAGCTTTAATATTATTTGGGGGGGTAGATCAGCTTTAATATTATTTGGGTAGGTAGATCAGCTTTAATATTATTTGGGGAGGGTAGATCAGCTTTAATATTATTTGGGGGGATAGATCAGCTTAATATTAAGGGGTGGGGTAGATCAGCTTTAATATTATTTGGTGGGGTAGATCAGCTTTAATATTATTTGGTGGGGTAATCAGCTTTAATATTATTTGGGGGGTTAGATCAGCTTTAATATTATTTGGGGGGTAGATCAGCTTTAATAATATATGGGGTGGTAGGTCAGCTTTAATATTATTGGGTGGGTAGATCAGCTTTAATATTATTTGGGGGGTAGAATAGCTTTAATATTATTTGGGGGGAGATCAGCTTTAATATTATTTGGGGGGGTAGATCAGCTTTAATATTATTTGTGGGGGGGGTAGGTCAGCTTTAAAATTATTGGGGGGGTAGATCAGCTTTAATATTATTTGGGGGGGTAGATCAGCTTTAATATTATTGGGGGGGGTAGATCAGCTTTAATATTATTTGCGGGGGGGGGTAGACCAGCTTTAATATTATTTGGGGGGGTAGATCAGCTTTAATATTATTGGGGGGTAGATCAGCTTTAATATTATTTGGGGGGGAGGGTAGATCAGCTTTAATATTATATGGGGGTTAAATCAGCTTTAATATTATTTGGGGGTTAGATCAGCTTTAATATTATTTGGGGGGTAGATCAGCTTTAATATTATTGGGGGGGGGGGTAGATCAGCTTTAATATTATTTGGGTAGGTAGATCAGCTTTAATATTATTTGGGGGGGGTAGATCAGCTTTAATATTATTTGGGTAGGTAGATCAGCTTTAATATTATTTGGGGAGGGTAGATCAGCTTTAATATTATTTGGGGGGATAGATCAGCTTAATATTAAGGGGTGGGGTAGATCAGCTTTAATATTATTTGGTGGGGTAGATCAGCTTTAATATTATTTGGTGGGGTAATCAGCTTTAATATTATTTGGGGGGTTAGATCAGCTTTAATATTATTTGGGGGGTAGATCAGCTTTAATAATATATGGGGTGGTAGGTCAGCTTTAATATTATTGGGTGGGTAGATCAGCTTTAATATTATTTGGGGGGTAGAATAGCTTTAATATTATTGGGGGGGGTAGATCAGCTTTAATATTATTTGGGGGGGTAATCAGCTTTAATATTATTGGGGGGGGGGGGTAGATCAGCTTTAATATTATTTGGGGGGTAGATCAGCTTTAATATTATTGAGGGGGGGGTAGACCAGCTTTAATATTATTGTGGGGGTAGATCAGCTTTAATAATATTGGGGGGGGTAGACCAGCTTTAATATTATTTGGGGGCGGGGTAGATCAGCTCAAATATTATTGGGGGGGGGTAGATCAGCTTTAATATTATTTCGGGGGGGTAGATCAGCTTTAATTTTATTTGGGGGGGTAGATCAGCTTTAATATTATTGGGGGGGTAGATCAGCTTTAATATTATTGGGTGGGGTAGACCAGCTTTAATATTATTTGGGGGGGGGGTAGATCAGCTTTAATATTATTGGGGGGGTAGATCAGCTTTAATATTATTTGGGGGGGGTAGATAAGCTTTAATATTATTTGGGTAGGTAGATCAGCTTTAATATTATTTGGGGTGGGTATATCAGCTTTAATATTATTTGGGGGGATAGATCAGCTTAATATTATGCGGGGGGGTAGATCAACTTGAATATTATTTGGGGGGAAGATCAGCTTTCATATTATTGGGGGGGTAGACCAGCTTTAATATTATTTGGTGGGGTTAATATTATTTGGTGGGGGTAGATCAGCTCAAATATTATTGGGGGGGGGGGGGTAGATCAGCTTTAATATTATTTCGGGGGGGTAGATCAGCTTTAATATTATTTGGGGGAGGTAGATCAGCTTTACTATTATTTGGGGGGGGGGGTAGATCAGCTTTAATATTATTTGGGGGAGTAGATCAACTTTAATATTATTGGGGGGGTAGAACAGCTTTAATATTATTTGGGGGGGTAGATCAGCTTTAATATTAGTGGGGGGGGGGTAGATCAGCTTTAATATTATTTGGGTAGGTAGATCAGCTTTAATATTATTTGGGGGGGGTAGATCAGCTTTAATATTATTTGGGTGGATAGATCAGCTTAATATTATGCGGGGGGGTAGATCAGCTTGAATATTATTTGGGGGGAAGATCAGCTTTAATATTATTGGGGGGGGGGTAGATCAGCTTTAATATTAGTGGGCGGGGGGTAGATCAGCTTTAATATTATTTTTTTGGGGGGGTAGATCAGCTTTAATATTATTTGGGTAGGTAGATCAGCTTTAATATTATTTGGGGTGGGTATATCAGCTTTAATATTATTTGGGGGGATAGATCAGCTTAATATTATGCGGGGGGGTAGATCAGCTTGAATATTATTTGGGGGGAAGATCAGCTTTCATATTATTGGGGGGGTAGACCAGCTTTAATATTATTTGGTGGGGTTAATATTATTTGGTGGGGGTAGATCAGCTCAAATATTATTGGGGGGGGGGTAGATCAGCTTTAATATTATTTCGGGGGGGTAGATCAGCTTTAATATTATTTGGGGGAGGTAGATCAGCTTTACTATTATTTTGGGGGGGGGGTAGATCAGCTTTAATATTATTTGGGGGGGTAGATCAGCTTTAAAATTATTAGGGGGGGTAGATCAGCTTTAATATTAGTGGGCGGGGGTAGATCAGCTTTAATATTATTTTTTTGGGGGGGTAGATCAGCTTTAATATTATTTGGGGGGGGGGGTAGATCAGCTTTAATATTATTGGGCGGTGGGTAGACCAGCTTTAATATTATTTGGGGGGGTAGATCAGCTTTAATATTATTGGGGGGGTAGATCAGCTTTAATTTTATTTGGGGGGGTAGATAAGCTTTAATATTATTTGGGGGAGTAGATCAGCTTTAATATTATTGGGGGGGGGTAGTACAGCTTTAATATTATTTGGGGGGGGGTATATCAGCTTTAATATTAGTGTGGGGGGTAGATCAGCTTTAATATTATTTTTTTGGGGGGGTAGATCAGCTTTAATATTATTTGGGTAGGTAGATCAGCTTTAATATTATTTGGGGGGGGGGTAAATCAGCTTTAATATTATTTGGGGGGATAGATCAGCTTAATATTATGTGGGGGGGTAGATCAGCTTGAATATTATTTGGGGGGAAGATCAGCTTTAATATTATTGGGGGGGTAGACCAGCTTTAATATTATTTGGTGGGGGTAGATCAGCTCAAATATTATTGGGGGGGGGGGGGTAGATCAGCTTTAATATTATTTCGGGGGGGTAGATCAGCTTTAATATTATTTGGGGGGGGTAGATCAGCTTTAATATTATTTGGGGGGGGTAGATCAGCTTGAATATTATTTGGGGGGAAGATCAGCTTTAATATTATTTCGGGGGGGTAGATCAGCTTTAATATTATTTGGGGGGGTAGATCAGCTTTAATATTATTTGGGGGGGGTAGATCAGCTTTAATATTATTTGGGGGGTAGAATAGCTTTAATATTATTGGGGGGGTAGATCAGCTTTAATATTATTTGGGGGGGGGGTAGATCAGCTTTAATATTATTGGGGGGTGGGTAGACCAGCTTTAATATTATTTGGGGGGGTAGATCAGCTTTAATATTATTGGGGGGGTAGATCAGCTTTAATATTATTTGGGGCGTAATCAGCTTTAATATTATTGGGGGGGGTAGACCAGCTTTAATATTATTGGGGGGGTAGATCAGCTTTAATATTATTGGGGGGGTAGATCAGCTTTAATATTATTTGGGGGGGTAGATCTGCTTTAATATTACTGGGGGGAGGGGGGGTGGACCAGCTTTAATATTATTTGGGGGGTAGATCAGCTTTAATATTATTTTGGGGGGGGGTAGATCAGCTTTAATATTATTTGGGAGGTAGATCAGCTATAATATTATTTGGGGGTAGATCAGCTTTAATATTATTGGGGGGGGTAGATCAGCTTTAATATTATTGGGGTGGTAGACCAGCTTTAATATTATTTGGGGGGTAGATCAGCTTTAATAATTTTTGGGGGGTAGATCAGCTTTAATATTATTGGGGGGGGGGTAGATCAGCTTTAATATTATTTGGGTAGGTAGAACAGCTTTAATAGAATTTTTTTTGGGGGGTAGATCAGCTTTAATATTATTTGGGTAGGTAGATCAGCTTTAATATTATTTGGGGGGGGGGGGAAATCAGCTTTAATATTATTTGGGGGGATAGATCAGCTTAATATTATGGGGGGGTAGATCAGCTTTAATATTATTTGGAGGGGTTATCAGCTTTAATATTATTTGGGGGGTTAGATCAGCTTTAATATTATTTGGGGGGTAGATCAGCTTTAATAATATTGGGGGGGGGGTAGATCAGCTTTAATATTATTTGGGTAGGTAGAACAGCTTTAATATTATTTTTTTGGGGGGGTAGATCAGCTTTAATATTATTTGGGTAGGTAGATCAGCTTTAATATTATTTGGGGGGGGGGTAAATCAGCTTTAATATTATTTGGGGGGATAGATCAGCTTAATATTATGTGGGGGGGTAGATCAGCTTGAATATTATTTGGGGGGAAGATCAGCTTTAATATTATTGGGGGGGTAGACCAGCTTTAATATTATTTGGTGGGGGTAGATCAGCTCAAATATTATTGGGGGGGGGGGGGTAGATCAGCTTTAATATTATTTCGGGGGGGTAGATCAGCTTTAATATTATTTGGGGGGGGTAGATCAGCTTTAATATTATTTGGGGGGGGTAGATCAGCTTGAATATTATTTGGGGGGAAGATCAGCTTTAATATTATTTCGGGGGGGTAGATCAGCTTTAATATTATTTGGGGGGGTAGATCAGCTTTAATATTATTTGGGGGGGGTAGATCAGCTTTAATATTATTTGGGGGGTAGAATAGCTTTAATATTATTGGGGGGGTAGATCAGCTTTAATATTATTTGGGGGGGGGGGTAGATCAGCTTTAATATTATTGGGGGGTGGGTAGACCAGCTTTAATATTATTTGGGGGGGTAGATCAGCTTTAATATTATTGGGGGGGTAGATCAGCTTTAATATTATTTGGGGCGTAATCAGCTTTAATATTATTGGGGGGGGTAGACCAGCTTTAATATTATTGGGGGGGTAGATCAGCTTTAATATTATTGGGGGGGTAGATCAGCTTTAATATTATTTGGGGGGGTAGATCTGCTTTAATATTACTGGGGGGAGGGGGGGTGGACCAGCTTTAATATTATTTGGGGGGTAGATCAGCTTTAATATTATTTTGGGGGGGGGTAGATCAGCTTTAATATTATTTGGGAGGTAGATCAGCTATAATATTATTTGGGGGTAGATCAGCTTTAATATTATTGGGGGGGGTAGATCAGCTTTAATATTATTGGGGTGGTAGACCAGCTTTAATATTATTTGGGGGGTAGATCAGCTTTAATATTATTTGGGGGGTAGATCAGCTTTAATATTATTGGGGGGGGGGTAGATCAGCTTTAATATTATTTGGGTAGGTAGAACAGCTTTAATAGAATTTTTTTGGGGGGGTAGATCAGCTTTAATATTATTTGGGTAGGTAGATCAGCTTTAATATTATTTGGGGGGGGGGGGGGGAATCAGCTTTAATATTATTTGGGGGGATAGATCAGCTTAATATTATGGGGGGGTAGATCAGCTTTAATATTATTTGGAGGGGTTATCAGCTTTAATATTATTTGGGGGGTTAGATCAGCTTTAATATTATTTGGGGGGTAGATCAGCTTTAATAATATTGGGGGGGTATATCAGCTTTAATTTTATTGGGGTGGTAGACCAGCTTTAATATTATTTGGGGGGTAAATCAGCTTTAATATTATTTTGGGGGTAGATCAGCTTTAATATTATTTGGGTAGGTAGAACAGCTTTAATATAATTGTTTTGGGGGGGTAGATCAGCTTTAATATTATTTGGGTAGGTAGATCAGCTTTAATATTATTTGGGGGGGGGGGTAAATCAGCTTTAATATTATTTGGGGGGATAGATCAGCTTAATATTATGGGGGGGTAGATCAGCTTTAATATTATTTGGGGGGGTAGATCAGCTTTAATATTATTTGGAGGGGTTATCAGCTTTAATATTATTTGGGGGGTTAGATCAGCTTTAATATTATTTGGGGGGTAGATCAGCTTTAATAATATATGGGGGGTAGGTCAGCTTTAATATTATTGGGTGGGTAGATCAGCTTTAATATTATTTTGGGGGTAGAATAGCTTTAATATTATTGGGGCGGGGTAGACCAGCTTTAATATTATTTGGGGGGGGGTAGATCAGCTTTAATATTATTGGGGGGGTAGATCAGCTTTAATATTATTTGGGGGGGTAGATCTGCTTTAATATTACTGGGGGGAGGGGGGGTGGACCAGCTTTAATATTATTTGGGGGGTAGATCAGCTTTAATATTATTGGGGGGGGGGGTAGATCAGCTTTAATATTATTTGGGGGGTAGATCAGCTATAATATTATTTGGGGGGTAGATCAGCTTTAATATTATTGGGGGGGGTAGATCAGCTTTAATATTATTGGGGTGGTAGACCAGCTTTAATATTATTTGGGGGGTAGATCAGCTTTAATATTATTTTGGGGGGTAGATCAGCTTTAATATTATTGGGGGGGGGGTAGATCAGCTTTAATATTATTTGGGTAGGTAGAACAGCTTTAATAGAATTTTTTTTGGGGGGGTAGATCAGCTTTAATATTATTTGGGTAGGTAGATCAGCTTTAATATTATTTGGGGGGGGGGGGGGGAAATCAGCTTTAATATTATTTGGGGGGATAGATCAGCTTAATATTATGGGGGGGTAGATCAGCTTTAATATTATTTGGAGGGGTTATCAGCTTTAATATTATTTGGGGGGTTAGATCAGCTTTAATATTATTTGGGGGGTAGATCAGCTTTAATAATATTGGGGGGGTAGATCAGCTTTAATTTTATTGGGGTGGTAGACCAGCTTTAATATTATTTGGGGGGTAAATCAGCTTTAATATTATTTTGGGGGTAGATCAGCTTTAATATTATTTGGGTAGGTAGAACAGCTTTAATATAATTGTTTTGGGGGGGTAGATCAGCTTTAATATTATTTGGGTAGGTAGATCAGCTTTAATATTATTTGGGGGGGGGGGTAAATCAGCTTTAATATTATTTGGGGGGATAGATCAGCTTAATATTATGGGGGGGTAGATCAGCTTTAATATTATTTGGGGGGGTAGATCAGCTTTAATATTATTTGGAGGGGTTATCAGCTTTAATATTATTTGGGGGGTTAGATCAGCTTTAATATTATTTGGGGGGTAGATCAGCTTTAATAATATATGGGGGGTAGGTCAGCTTTAATATTATTGGGTGGGTAGATCAGCTTTAATATTATTTTGGGGGTAGAATAGCTTTAATATTATTGGGGCGGGGTAGACCAGCTTTAATATTATTTGGGGGGGGGTAGATCAGCTTTAATATTATTGGGGGGGTAGATCAGCTTTAATATTATTTGGGGGGGTAGATCTGCTTTAATATTACTGGGGGGAGGGGGGGTGGACCAGCTTTAATATTATTTGGGGGGTAGATCAGCTTTAATATTATTGGGGGGGGGGGTAGATCAGCTTTAATATTATTTCGGGGGGGTAGATCAGCTTTAATATTATTTGGGGGGTAGATCATCTTTAATATTATTGGGGGGGGGTAGATCAGCTTTAATATTATTTGGGTAGGTAGATCAGCTTTAATATTATTTGGGGGGGGGGTAGATCAGCTTTAATATTATTTGGGTAGGTAGATCATCTTTAATATTATTTGGGGGGATAGATCAGCTTAATATTAAGGGGTGGGGTCGATCAGCTTTAATATTATTTGGTGGGGTAGATCAGCTTTAATATTATTTGGTGGGGTAATCAGCTTTAATATTATTTGGGGGGTTAGATCAGCTTTAATATTATTTGGGGGGTAGATCAGCTTTAATAATATATGGGGTGGTAGGTCAGCTTTAATATTATTGGGTGGGTAGATCAGCTTTAATATTATTTGGGGGGTAGAATAGCTTTAATATTATTGGGGGGTAGATCAGCTTTAATATTATTTGGGGGGGTAATCAGCTTTAATATTATGGGGGGGGGTAGATCAGC
Organism: Salmo salar; assembly: GCF_965601325.2. NCBI lineage: Eukaryota > Metazoa > Chordata > Actinopteri > Salmoniformes > Salmonidae > Salmo > Salmo salar. The sequence goes on along the minus strand of NC_138291.1, from coordinate 184,074,761 downwards.
TTTAATATTATTTGGGGGTAGATCAGCTTTAATATTATTGGGGGGGTGGTAGACCAGCTTTAATATTATTGGGGGGGTAGATCAGCTTTAATATTATTGGGGGGGTAGACCAGCTTTAATATTTTTTTGGGGGGGGGTAGATCAGCTCAAATATTATTGGGGGGGGGGGGTAGATCAGCTTTAATATTATTTCGGGGGGGTAGATCAGCTTTAATATTATTTGGGGGGGTAGATCAGCTTTAATATTATTGGGGGGGTAGATCAGCTTTAATATTATTGGGCGGGGTAGACCAGCTTTAATATTATTTGGGGGGGGGGGTAGATCAGCTTTAATATTATTGGGGGGGGTAGATCAGCTTTAATATTATTTGGGGGGGGGTAGATAAGCTTTAATATTATTTGGGGGAGTAGATCAACTTTAATATTATTGGGGGGGTAGAACAGCTTTAATATTATTTGGGGGGGTAGATCAGCTTTAATATTAGTGGGGGGGGGGTAGATCAGCTTTAATATTATTTTAGGGGGGGTAGATCAGCTTTAATATTATTTGGGTAGGTAGATCAGCTTTAATATTATTTGGGGGGGGGTAGATCAGCTTTAATATTATTTGGGGGGATAGATCAGCTAAATATTATGCGGGGGGGTAGATCAGCTTGAATATTATTTGGGGGGAAGATCAGCTTTAATATTATTGGGGGGGTAGACCAGTTTTAGTATTATTTGGTGGGGGTAGATCAGCTCAAATATTATTGGGGGGGGGGGTAGATCATCTTTAATATTAGTGGGCGGGGGGTAGATCAGCTTTAATATTATTTTTTGGGGGGGGTAGATCAGCTTTAATATTATTTGGGTAGGTAGATCAGCTTTAATATTAATTGGGGGGGGGGTAGATCAGCTTTAATATTATTTGGGGGGATAGATCAGCTTAATATTATGCGGGGGGGTAGATCAGCTTGAATATTATTTGGGGGGAAGATCAGCTTTAATATTATTGGGGGGGTAGACCAGCTTTAATATTATTTGGTGGGGTTAATATTATTTGGTGGGGGTAGATCAGCTCAAATATTATTGGGGGGGGGTAGATCAGCTTTAATATTATTTCGGGGGGGTAGATCAGCTTTAATATTATTTGGGGGGGGGGTAGATCAGCTTTAATATTTTTTTTGGGGGGGGTAGATCAGCTTTAATATTATTTGGGGGGGTAGATCAGCTTTAAAATTATTAGGGGGGGTAGATCAGCTTTAATATTATATGGGGGGGTAGATCAGCTTTAATATTATTTGGGGGGGGGGGTAGATCAGCTTTAATATTATTGGGGGGTGGGTAGACCAGCTTTAATATTATTTGGGGGAGTAGATCAGCTTTAATATTATTGGGGGGGGTAGAACAGCTTTAATATTATTTTGGGGGGGGTAGATCAGCTTTAATATTAGTGGGGGGGGTAGATCAGCTTTAATATTATTTTTTTGGGGGGGTAGATCAGCTTTAATATTATTTGGGTAGGTAGATCAGCTTTAATATTATTTGGGGGGGGTAAATCAGCTTTAATATTATTTGGGGGGATAGATCAGCTTAATATTATGCGGGGGGGTAGATCAGCTTGAATATTATTTGGGGGGAAGATCAGCTTTAATATTATTGGTGGGTTAGACCAGCTTTAATATTATTTGGTGGGGGTAGATCAGCTCAAATATTATTGGGGGGGGGTAGAACAGCTTTAATATTATTTGGGGGGTAGAATAGCTTTAATATTATTGGGGGGGTAGATCAGCTTTAATATTATTGGGGTGGTAGACCAGCTTTAATATTATTTGGGGGGTAGATCAGCTTTAATATTATTTGGGGGGTAGATCAGCTTTAATATTATTTTGGGGGTAGATCAGCTTTAATATTATTGGGAGGGGGGTAGATCAGCTTTAATATTATTTGGGTAGGTAGATCAGCTTTAATATTATTTTGGGGGGGGTAGATCAGCTTTAATATTATTTGGGTAGGTAGATCAGCTTTAATATTATTTGGGGAGGGTAGATCAGCTTTAATATTATTGGGGGGGTAGATCAGCTTTAATATTATTGGGGGGGTAGACCCGCTTTAATATTTTTTTGGGGGGGGTAGATCAGCTCAAATATTATTGGGGGGGGGGTAGTTCAGCTTTAATATTATTTCGGGGGGGTAGATCAGCTTTAATATTATTTGGGGGGGTAGATCAGCTTTAATATTATTGGGGGGGTAGATCAGCTTTAATATTATTGGGCGGGGTAGACCAGCTTTAATATTATTTTGGGGGGGGTAGATCAGCTTTAATATTATTGGGGGGGTAGATCAGCTTTAATATTATTTGGGGGGGTAGATAAGCTTTAATATTATTTGGGGGGGGTAGATAAGCTTTAATATTATTGGGGGAGTAGATCAACTTTAATATTATTGGGGGGGTAGATCAGCTTTAATATTATTTGGGTAGGTAGATCAGCTTTAATATTATTTGGGGGGGGTAGATCAGCTTTAATATTATTTGGGGGGATAGATCAGCTAAATATTATGCGGGGGGGTAGATCAGCTTGAATATTATTTGGGGGGAAGATCAGCTTTAATATTATTGGGGGGGTAGACCAGTTTTAGTATTATTTGGTGGGGGTAGATAAGCTCAAATATTATTGGGGGGGGGTATCAGCTTTAATATTAGTGGGCGGGGGGTAGATCAGCTTTAATATTATTTTTTTTGGGGGGTAGATCAGCTTTAATATTATTTGGGTAGGTAGATCAGCTTTAATATTATTGGGGGGGTAGATCAGCTTTAATATTATTGGGCGGGGTAGACCAGCTTTAATATTATTTGGGGGGGGGGGGTAGATCAGCTTTAATATTATTGGGGGGGTAGATCAGCTTTAATATTATTTGGGGGGGGTAGATAAGCTTTAATATTATTTGGGGGGGTAGATAAGCTTTAATATTATTGGGGGAGTAGATCAACTTTAATATTATTGGGGGGGTAGAACAGCTTTAATATTATTTGGGGGGGTAGATCAGCTTTAATATTATTTTAGGGGGAGGTAGATCAGCTTTAATATTATTTGGGTAGGTAGATCAGCTTTAATATTATTTGGGGGGGGTAGATCAGCTTTAATATTATTTGGGGGGATAGATCAGCTAAATATTATGCGGGGGGGTAGATCAGCTTGAATATTATTTGGGGGGAAGATCAGCTTTAATATTATTGGGGGGGTAGACCAGTTTTAGTATTATTTGGTGGGGGTAGATCAGCTCAAATATTATTGGGCGGGGGGTAGATCAGCTTTAATATTATTTTTTTTGGGGGGTAGATCAGCTTTAATATTATTTGGGTAGGTAGATCAGCTTTAATATTATTTGGGGGGGGGTAGATCAGCTTTAATATTATTTGGGGGGATAGATCAGCTTAATATTATGCGGGGGGGTAGATCAGCTTGAATATTATTTGGGGGGAAGATCAGCTTTAATATTATTGGGGGGGTAGACCAGCTTTAATATTATTTGGTGGGGTTAATATTATTTGGTGGGGGTAGATCTGCTCAAATATTATTGGGGGGGGGGTAGATCAGCTTTAATATTATTTCGGGGGGGTAGATCAGCTTTAATATTATTTGTGGGGGGTAGATCAGCTTTAATATTATTTTGGGGGGGGGGTAGATCAGCTTTAATATTATTTGGGGGGGTAGATCAGCTTTAAAATTATTAGGGGGGGTAGATCAGCTTTAATATTATATGGGGGGGTAGATCAGCTTTAATATTATTGGGGGGTAGATCAGCTTTAATTTTATTTGGGGGGGTAGATAAGCTTTAATATTATTTGGGGGAGTAGATCAGCTTTAATATTATTGGGGGGGGTAGAACAGCTTTAATATTATTTTGGGGGGGTAGATCAGCTTTAATATTAGTGGGGGGGGTAGATCAGCTTTAATATTATTTTTTTGGGGGGGTAGATCAGCTTTAATATTATTTGGGTAGGTAGATCAGCTTTAATATTATTTGGGGGGGTAAATCAGCTTTAATATTATTTTGGGGGATAGATCAGCTTAATATTATGCGGGGGGGTAGATCAGCTTGAATATTATTTGGGGGGAAGATCAGCTTTAATATTATTGGGGGGGTAGACCAGCTTTAATATTATTTGGTGGGGGTAGATCAGCTCAAATATTATTGGGGGGGGGGGGGTAGATCAGCTTTAATATTATTTCGGGGGGGTAGATCAGCTTTAATATTATTTGGGGGGGTAGATCAGCTTTAATATTATTTGGGGGGGTAGATCAGCTTTAATATTATTTGGGGGGTAGAATAGCTTTAATATTATTGGGGGGGTAGATCAGCTTTAATATTATTTGGGGGGGGGTAGATCAGCTTTAATATTATTGGGGGGGTAGATCAGCTTTAATATTATTTGGGGGGGGTAGATCAGCTTTAATATTAGTTGGGGGGGGGTAGATCAGCTTTAATATTATTTGGGGGGGGGATAGATCAGCTTTAATATTATTTGCGTAGGTAGATCAGCTTTAATATTATTTGGGGGGGGGTAGATCAGCTTTAATATTATTTGGGGGGGGGTAGATCAGCTTTAATATTATTTGGGGGGTAGATCAGGTATAATACTATTTGGGGGGTAGATCAGCTTTAATATTATTGGGGGGGGGTAGATCAGCTTTAATATTATTTGAGTGGGTAGATCAGCTTTAATATTATTTGGGGGGTAGATCAGCTTTAATATTATTTGGGGGGTAGATCAGCGTTAATATTATAGGGTGGGGTAGATCAGCTTTAATATTATTTGGGGGGTAGAATAGCTTTAATATTAGTTGGGGGGGGTAGATCAGCTTTAATATTATTTGGGGGGTAGATCAGCGTTAATATTATAGGGTGGGGTAGATCAGCTTTAATATTATTTGGGGGGTAGAATAGCTTTAATATTAGTTGGGGGGGGTAGATCAGCTTTAATATTATTTGGGGGGGGTAGATCAGCTTTAATATTATTTGGGGGGGGTAGATCAGCTTTAATATTATTTGGGGGGTAGATCAGGTATAATATTATTTGGGGGGTAGATCAGCTTTAATATTATTGGGGGGGGTAGATCAGCTTTAATATTATTTTTTTGGGGGGGGTAGATCAGCTTTAATATTATTTGGGGGGGTAGATCAGCTTTAATATTATTGGGGTGGTAGACCAGCTTTAATATTATTTGGGGGGTAGATCAGCTTTAATATTATTTGGGGGGTAGATCAGCTTTAATATTATTGGGGGGGGGGGGGGTAGATCAGCTTTAATATTATTTGGGTAGGTAGATCAGCTTTAATATTATTTGGGGGGGGGGTAGATCAGCTTTAATATTATTTGGGTAGGTAGATCAGCTTTAATATTATTTGGGGAGGGTAGATCAGCTTTAATATTATTTGGGGGGATAGATCAGCTTAATATTAAGGGGTGGGGTCGATCAGCTTTAATATTATTTGGTGGGGTAGATCAGCTTTAATATTATTTGGTGGGGTAATCAGCTTTAATATTATTTGGGGGGTTAGATCAGCTTTAATATTATTTGGGGGGTAGATCAACTTTAATAATATATGGGGTGGTAGGTCAGCTTTAATATTATTGGGTGGGTAGATCAGCTTTAATATTATTTGGGGGGGGTAGAATAGCTTTAATATTATTGGGGGGGTAGATCAGCTTTAATATTATTTGGGGGGGTAAATCAGCTTTAATATTATTTTGGGGGATAGATCAGCTTAATATTATGCGGGGGGGTAGATCAGCTTGAATATTATTTGGGGGGAAGATCAGCTTTAATATTATTGGGGGGGTAGACCAGCTTTAATATTATTTGGTGGGGGTAGATCAGCTCAAATGTTATTGGGGGGGGGGGGTAGATCAGCTTTAATATTATTTCGGGGGGGTAGATCAGCTTTAATATTATTTGGGGGGGTAGATCAGCTTTAATATTATTTGGGGGGGTAGATCAGCTTTAATATTATTTGGGGGGTAGAATAGCTTTAATATTATTGGGGGGGTAGATCAGCTTTAATATTATTTGGGGGGGGGGTAGATCAGCTTTAATATTATTGGGGGGGTAGATCAGCTTTAATATTATTTGGGGGGGGTAGATCAGCTTTAATATTAGTTGGGGGGGGGTAGATCAGCTTTAATATTATTTGGGGGGGGGATAGATCAGCTTTAATATTATTTGCGTAGGTAGATCAGCTTTAATATTATTTGGGGGGGGGTAGATCAGCTTTAATATTATTTGGGGGGGGGGTAGATCAGCTTTAATATTATTTGGGGGGTAGATCAGGTATAATACTATTTGGGGGGTAGATCAGCTTTAATATTATTGGGGGGGGTAGATCAGCTTTAATATTATTTGAGTGGGTAGATCAGCTTTAATATTATTTGGGGGGTAGATCAGCTTTAATATTATTTGGGGGGTAGATCAGCTTTAATATTATTGGGGGGGGTAGATCAGCTTTAATATTATTTGGGGGGTAGAATAGCTTTAATATTAGTTGGGGGGGGGTAGATCAGCTTTAATATTATTTGGGGGGGGTAGATCAGCTTTAATATTATTTGGGGGGGGTAGATCAGCTTTAATATTATTTGGGGGGTAGATCAGGTATAATATTATTTGGGGGGTAGATCAGCTTTAATATTATTGGGGGGGGTAGATCAGCTTTAATATTATTTTTTTGGGGGGGGTAGATCAGCTTTAATATTATTTGGGGGGGTAGATCAGCTTTAATATTATTGGGGTGGTAGACCAGCTTTAATATTATTTGGGGGGTAGATCAGCTTTAATATTATTTGGGGGGTAGATCAGCTTTAATATTATTGGGGGGGGGGGGGGGGTAGATCAGCTTTAATATTATTTGGGTAGGTAGATCAGCTTTAATATTATTTGGGGGGGGTAGATCAGCTTTAATATTATTTGGGTAGGTAGATCAGCTTTAATATTATTTGGGGAGGGTAGATCAGCTTTAATATTATTTGGGGGGATAGATCAGCTTAATATTAAGGGGTGGGGTCGATCAGCTTTAATATTATTTGGTGGGGTAGATCAGCTTTAATATTATTTGGTGGGGTAATCAGCTTTAATATTATTTGGGGGGTTAGATCAGCTTTAATATTATTTGGGGGGTAGATCAACTTTAATAATATATGGGGTGGTAGGTCAGCTTTAATATTATTGGGTGGGTAGATCAGCTTTAATATTATTTGGGGGGGGTAGAATAGCTTTAATATTATTGGGGGGGTAGATCAGCTTTAATATTATTTGGGGGGGTAATCAGCTTTAATATCATTGGGGGGGGTAGATCAGCTTTAATATTATTTGGGGGGTAGATCAGCTTTAATATTATTGGGGGGGGGGTAGACCAGCTTTAATATTATTGGGGGGGTAGATCAGCTTTAATATTATTGGGGGGGTAGATCAGCTTTAATATTATTGGGGGGGTAGATCAGCTTTAATATTATTGGGCGGGGTAGACCAGCTTTAATATTATTTGGGGGGGGGGGGGTAGATCAGCTTTAATATTATTGGGGGGGTAGATCAGCTTTAATATTATTTGGGGGGGGTAGATAAGCTTTAATATTATTTGGGGGAGTAGATCAACTTTAATATTATTGGGGGGGTAGAACAGCTTTAATATTATTTGGGGGGGGTAGATCAGCTTTAATATTAGTGGGGGGGGTAGATCAGCTTTAATATTATTTTAGGGGGGGTAGATCAGCTTTAATATTATTTGGGTAGGTAGATCAGCTTTAATATTATTTGGGGGGGGTAGATCAGCTTTAATATTATTTGGGGGGATAGATCAGCTAAATATTATGCGGGGGGGTAGATCAGCTTGAATATTATTTGGGGGGAAGATCAGCTTTAATATTATTGGGGGGGTAGACCAGTTTTAGTATTATTTGGTGGGGGTAGATCAGCTCAAATATTATTGGGGGGGGGTAGATCAGCTTTAATATTAGTGGGCGGGGGGTAGATCAGCTTTAATATTATTTGGGGGGGTAGATCAACTTTAATAATAATTTGGGGGGGGGTAGATCAGCTTTAATATTAATGGGGGGGTAGACCAGCTTTAATATTATTTGGTGGGGTTAATATTATTTGGTGGGGGTAGATCAGCTCAAATATTATTGGGGGGGGGTAGATCAGCTTTAATATTATTTTGGGGGGGTAGATCAGCTTTAATATTATTTGGGGTGGGGTAGATCAGCTTTAATATTATTTGGGGGGGGTAGATCAGCTTTAATATTATTTGGGGGGGTAGATCAGCTTTAAAATTATTAGGGGGGGTAGATCAGCTTTAAAATTATTAGGGGGGGTAGATCAGCTTTAATATTATATGGGGGGGTAGATCAGCTTTAATATTATTTGGGGGGGGGGGTAGATCAGCTTTAATATTATTGGGGGGTGGGTAGACCAGCTTTAATATTATTTGGGGGGGTAGATCAGCTTTAATATTATTGGGGGGGTAGATCAGCTTTAATATTATTTGGGTAGGTAGATCAGCTTTAATATTATTTGGGGGGGGGTAAATCAGCTTTAATATTATTTGGGGGGATAGATCAGCTTAATATTATGCGGGGGGGTAGATCAGCTTTAATATTATTTCGGGGGGGTAGATCAGCTTTAATATTATTTGGGGGGGTAGATCAGCTTTAATATTATTTGGGGGGGGTAGATCAGCTTTAATATTATTTGGGGGGGGGTAGATCAGCTTTAATATTATTTGGGGGGGGTAGATCAGCTTTAATATTATTGGGGTGGTAGACCAGCTTTAATATTATTTGGGGGGGGTAGATCAGCTTTAATATTACTGGGGGGGGGGTGGACCAGCTTTAATATTATTTGTGGGGGGGTAGGTCAGCTTTAATATTATTGGGGGGGTAGATCAGCTTTAATATTATTTGGGGGGGGTAGATCAGCTTTAATATTATTGGGGGGGGTAGATCAGCTTTAATATTATTTGCGGGGGGGGGGGGGGTAGACCAGCTTTAATATTATTTGGGGGGGTAGATCAGCTTTAATATTATTGGGGGGGGGGGTAGATCAGCTTTAATATTATTTGGGGGGGGGTAGATCAGCTTTAATATTAGTTGGGGGGGGTAGATCAGCTTTAATATTATTTGGGGGGGGGTAGATCAGCTTTAATATTATTTGGGTAGGTAGATCAGCTTTAATATTATTTGGGGGGGTAGATCAGCTTTAATATTATTTGGGGGGATAGATCAGCTTAATATTATGGGGGGGTAGATCAGCTTTAATATTATTTGGGGGGTTAGATCAGCTTTAATATTATTTGGGGGGATAGATCAGCTTAATATTAAGGGGTGGGGTAGATCAGCTTTAATATTATTTGGGGGGGTAGATCAGCTTTAATATTATTGGGGGGGTAGATCAGCTTTAATATTATTTGGGGGGGTAGATCAGCTTTAATATTATTGGGGGGTGGGTAGACCAGCTTTAATATTATTTGGGGGGGGTAGATCAGCTTTAATATTATTGGGGGGGGGGTAGATCAGCTTTAATATTATTTGGGGGGGGTAGATCAGCTTTAATATTATTTGGGGGGGGTAGATCAGCTTTAATATTAGTTGGGGGGGGTAGATCAGCTTTAATATTATTTGGGGGGGGGTAGATCAGCTTTAATATTATTTGGGTAGGTAGATCAGCTTTAATATTATTTGGGGGGGTAGATCAGCTTTAATATTATTTGGGGGGATAGATCAGCTTAATATTATGGGGGGGTAGATCAGCTTTAATATTATTTGGGGGGTTAGATCAGCTTTAATATTATTTGGGGGGTAGATCAGCTTTAATAATATATGGGGGGTAGGTCAGCTTTAATATTATTGGGGGGTGGGTAGACCAGCTTTAATATTATTTTTGGGGGGGGGTAGATCAGCTTTAATATTATTGGGGGGGGGTAGATCAGCTTTAATATTATTTGGGGGGGTAGATAAGCTTTAATATTAGTTGGGGGGGTAGATCAGCTTTAATATTATTTGGGGGGGGTAGATCAGCTTTAATATTATTTGGGTAGGTAGATCAGCTTTAATATTATTTGGGGGGGGGTTAGATCAGCTTTAATATTATTTGGGGGGATAGATCAGCTTAATATTATGGGGGGGTAGATCAGCTTTAATATTATTTGGGGGGTTAGATCAGCTTTAATATTATTTGGGGGGTAGATCAGCTTTAATAATATATGGGGGGTAGGTCAGCTTTAATATTATTGGGTGGGTAGATCAGCTTTAATATTATTTTGGTGGTAGAATAGCTTTAATATTATTGGGGGGGGGGGTAGATCAGCTTTAATATTATTTTGGGGGGGGTAGATACGCTATAATATTATTTGGGGGGGGGTAGATCAGCTTTAAAATTATTTGGGTAGGTAGATCAGCTTTAATATTATTTGGGGAGGCTAGATCAGCTTTAATATTATTTGGGGGGATAGATCAGCTTAATATTAAGGGGTGGGGTAGATCAGCTTTAATATTATTTGGGGGGGTAGATCAGCTTTAATATTATTGGGGGGGTAGATCAGCTTTAATATTATTTGGGGGGGTAGATCAGCTTTAATATTATTGGGGGGTGGGTAGACCAGCTTTAATATTATTTGGGGGGGGGGGTAGATCAGCTTTAATATTATTGGGGGGGGGGTAGATCAGCTTTAATATTATTTGGGGGGGGGTAGATAAGCTTTAATATTAGTTGGGGGGGGTAGATCAGCTTTAATATTATTTGGGGGGGGGTAGATCAGCTTTAATATTATTTGGGTAGGTAGATCAGCTTTAATATTATTTGGGGGGGGGGTTAGATCAGCTTTAATATTATTTGGGGGGATAGATCAGCTTAATATTATGGGGGGGATAGATCAGCTTTAATATTATTTGGGGGGGTAGATCAGCTTTAATATTATTTGGGGGGGTAGATCAGCTTTAATATTATTTGGGGGGGGTAGATCAGCTTTAATATTATTTGGGGGGTAGATCAGCTATAATATTATTTGGGGGGTATATCAGCTTTAATATTATTGGGGGGGGTAGATCACCTTTAATATTTTTTTTGGGGGGGGGTAGGTCAGCTTTAATATTATTGGGGGGGTAGATCAGCTTTAATATTATTTGGGGGGTAGATCAGCTATAATATTATTTGGGGGGTAGATCAGCTTTAATATTACTGGGGGGGGGGGTGGACCAGCTTTAATATTATTTGGGGGGGGGGTAGGTCAGCTTTAATATTATTGGGGGGGTAGATCAGCTTTAATATTATTTGGGGGGGTAGATCAGCTTTAATATTATTGGGGGGGGGGTAGATCAGCTTTAATATTATTTGCGGGGGGGGGGTAGACCAGCTTTAATATTATTTGGGGGGGTAGATAAGCTTTAAAATTATTGGGGGGTAGATCAGCTTTAATATTATTTGGGGGGATAGATCAGCTTAATATTAAGGGGTGGGGTAGATCAGCTTTAATATTATTTCGGGGGGGTAGATCAGCTTTAATATTATTTGGGGGGGTAGATCAGCTTTAATATTATTTGGGGGGGGTAGATCAGCTTTAATATTATTTGGGGGGTAGAATAGCTTTAATATTATTGGGGGGGTAGATCAGCTTTAATATTATTTGGGGGGGGGGTAGATCAGCTTTAATATTATTGGGGGGGGTAGATCAGCTTTAATATTATTTGGGGGGGGTAGATCAGCTTTAATATTAGTTGGGGGGGTAGATCAGCTTTAATATTATTTGGGGGGGGGGTAGATCAGCTTTAATATTATTTGGGTAGGTAGATCAGCTTTAATATTATTTGGGGGGGGTAGATCAGCTTTAATATTATTTATGGCGTAGATCAGCTATAATATTATTTGGGGGGTAGATCAGCTTTAATATTATTGGGGGGGGGGTAGATCAGCTTTAATATTATTTTGGGGGGGGTAGATCAGCTTTAATATTATTTGGGGGGGGTAGATCAGCTTTAATATTATTGGGGTGGTAGACCAGCTTTAATATTATTTGGGGGGGGTAGATCAGCTTTAATATTACTGGGGGGGGGGGGGGTGGACCAGCTTTAATATTATTTGTGGGCGGGTAGGTCAGCTTTAATATTATTGGGGGGGTAGATCAGCTTTAATATTATTTGGGGGGGGTAGATCAGCTTTAATATTATTGGGGGGGGTAGATCAGCTTTAATATTATTTGCGGGGGGGGGGGGTAGACCAGCTTTAATATTATTTGGGGGGGTAGATCAGCTTTAATATTATTTGGGGGGGAGGGTAGATCAGCTTTAATATTATTGGGGGGTGGGTAGACCAGCTTTAATATTATTTGGGGGGGGTAGATCAGCTTTAATATTATTGGGGGGGGGTAGATCAGCTTTAATATTATTTGGGGGGGGTAGATCAGCTTTAATATTAGTTGGGGGGGGTAGATCAGCTTTAATATTATTTGGGGGGGGGGTAGATCAGCTTTAATATTATTTGGGTAGGTAGATCAGCTTTAATATTATTTGGGGGGGTAGATCAGCTTTAATATTATTTGGGGGGATAGATCAGCTTAATATTATGGGGGGGTAGATCAGCTTTAATATTATTTGGGGGTTAGATCAGCTTTAATATTATTTGGGGGGTAGATCAGCTTTAATAATATATGGGGGGTAGGTCAGTTTTAATATTATTGGGTGGGTAGATCAGCTTTAATATTATTTTGGTGGTAGAATAGCTTTAATATTATTGGGGGGGGGGGTAGATCAGCTTTAATATTATTTTGGGGGGGGGTAGATACGCTATAATATTATTTGGGGGGGGGGTAGATCAGCTTTAAAATTATTTGGGTAGGTAGATCAGCTTTAATATTATTTGGGGAGGGTAGATCAGCTTTAATATTATTTGGGGGGATAGATCAGCTTAATATTAAGGGGTGGGGTAGATCAGCTTTAATATTATTTGGGGGGGTAGATCAGCTTTAATATTATTGGGGGGGTAGATCAGCTTTAATATTATTTGGGGGGGTAGATCAGCTTTAATATTATTGGGGGGTGGGTAGACCAGCTTTAATATTATTTGGGGGGGGTAGATCAGCTTTAATATTATTGGGGGGGGGTAGATCAGCTTTAATATTATTTGGGGGGGGGTAGATCAGCTTTAATATTATTTGGGGGGGGTAGATCAGCTTTAATATTAGTTGGGGGGGGTAGATCAGCTTTAATATTATTTGGGGGGGGGGTAGATCAGCTTTAATATTATTTGGGTAGGTAGATCAGCTTTAATATTATTTGGGGGGGTAGATCAGCTTTAATATTATTTGGGGGGATAGATCAGCTTAATATTATGGGGGGGTAGATCAGCTTTAATATTATTTGGGGGGTTAGATCAGCTTTAATATTATTTGGGGGGTAGATCAGCTTTAATAATATATGGGGGGTAGGTCAGCTTTAATATTATTGGGTGGGTAGATCAGCTTTAATATTATTTTGGTGGTAGAATAGCTTTAATATTATTGGGGGGGGGTAGATCAGCTTTAATATTATTTTGGGGGGGGTAGATACGCTATAATATTATTTGGGGGGGGGTAGATCAGCTTTAAAATTATTTGGGTAGGTAGATCAGCTTTAATATTATTTGGGGAGGGTAGATCAGCTTTAATATTATTTGGGGGGATAGATCAGCTTAATATTAAGGGGTGGGGTAGATCAGCTTTAATATTATTTGGGGGGGTAGATCAGCTTTAATATTATTGGGGGGGTAGATCAGCTTTAATATTATTTGGGGGGGTAGATCAGCTTTAATATTATTGGGGGGTGGGTAGACCAGCTTTAATATTATTTTTGGGGGGGGTAGATCAGCTTTAATATTATTGGGGGGGGTAGATCAGCTTTAATATTATTTGGGGGGGGTAGATAAGCTTTAATATTAGTTGGGGGGGTAGATCAGCTTTAATATTATTTGGGGGGGGTAGATCAGCTTTAATATTATTTGGGTAGGTAGATCAGCTTTAATATTATTTGGGGGGGGGGGTTAGATCAGCTTTAATATTATTTGGGGGGATAGATCAGCTTAATATTATGGGGGGGTAGATCAGCTTTAATATTATTTGGGGGGTTAGATCAGCTTTAATATTATTTGGGGGGTAGATCAGCTTTAATAATATATGGGGGGTAGGTCAGCTTTAATATTATTGGGTGGGTAGATCAGCTTTAATATTATTTTGGTGGTAGAATAGCTTTAATATTATTGGGGGGGGGGTAGATCAGCTTTAATATTATTTTTGGGGGGGTAGATACGCTATAATATTATTTGGGGGGGGGTAGATCAGCTTTAAAATTATTTGGGTAGGTAGATCAGCTTTAATATTATTTGGGGAGGCTAGATCAGCTTTAATATTATTTGGGGGGATAGATCAGCTTAATATTAAGGGGTGGGGTAGATCAGCTTTAATATTATTTGGGGGGGTAGATCAGCTTTAATATTATTGGGGGGGTAGATCAGCTTTAATATTTTTTGGGGGGGTAGATCAGCTTTAATATTATTGGGGGGTGGGTAGACCAGCTTTAATATTATTTGGGGGGGGGGGTAGATCAGCTTTAATATTATTGGGGGGGGGGGTAGATCAGCTTTAATATTATTTGGGGGGGGGTAGATAAGCTTTAATATTAGTTGGGGGGGTAGATCAAATTTAATATTATTTGGGGGGGGGTAGATCAGCTTTAATATTATTTGGGTAGGTAGATCAGCTTTAATATTATTTGGGGGGGGGGGGTTAGATCAGCTTTAATATTATTTGGGGGGATAGATCAGCTTAATATTATGGGGGGGATAGATCAGCTTTAATATTATTTGGGGGGGTAGATCAGCTTTAATATTATTTGGGGGGGTAGATCAGCTTTAATATTATTTGGGGGGGGTAGATCAGCTTTAATATTATTTGGGGGGTAGATCAGCTATAATATTATTTGGGGGGTATATCAGCTTTAATATTATTGGGGGGGGTAGATCACCTTTAATATTTTTTGGGGGGGGGGGTAGGTCAGCTTTAATATTATTGGGGGGGTAGATCAGCTTTAATATTATTTGGGGGGTAGATCAGCTATAATATTATTTGGGGGGTAGATCAGCTTTAATATTACTGGGGGGGGGGGTGGACCAGCTTTAATATTATTTGGGGGGGGGGTAGGTCAGCTTTAATATTATTGGGGGGGTAGATCAGCTTTAATATTATTTGGGGGGGTAGATCAGCTTTAATATTATTGGGGGGGGGGTAGATCAGCTTTAATATTATTTGCGGGGGGGGGGTAGACCAGCTTTAATATTATTTGGGGGGGTAGATAAGCTTTAAAATTATTGGGGGGTAGATCAGCTTTAATATTATTTGGGGGGATAGATCAGCTTAATATTAAGGGGTGGGGTAGATCAGCTTTAATATTATTTGGGGGGGTAGATCAGCTTTAATATTATTGGGGGGGTAGATCAGCTTTAATATTATTTGGGGGGGTAGATCAGCTTTAATATTATTGGGGGGTGGGTAGACCAGCTTTAATATTATTTGGGGGGGGGGGTAGATCAGCTTTAATATTATTGGGGGGGGGGTAGATCAGCTTTAATATTATTTGGGGGGGGTAGATAAGCTTTAATATTAGTTGGGGGGGGTAGATCAGCTTTAATATTATTTGGGGGGGGTAGATCAGCTTTAATATTATTTGGGTAGGTAGATCAGCTTTAATATTATTTGGGGGGGGGGGGTTAGATCAGCTTTAATATTATTTGGGGGGATAGATCAGCTTAATATTATGGGGGGGGATAGATCAGCTTTAATATTATTTGGGGGGGTAGATCAGCTTTAATATTATTTGGGGGGGTAGATCAGCTTTAATATTATTTGGGGGGGGGTAGATCAGCTTTAATATTATTTGGGGGGTAGATCAGCTATAATATTATTTGGGGGGTATATCAGCTTTAATATTATTGGGGGGGTAGATCACCTTTAATATTTTTTTGGGGGGGGGTAGGTCAGCTTTAATATTATTGGGGGGGTAGATCAGCTTTAATATTATTTGGGGGGTAGATCAGCTATAATATTATTTGGGGGGTAGATCAGCTTTAATATTACTGGGGGGGGGGGTGGACCAGCTTTAATATTATTTGGGGGGGGGGGTAGGTCAGCTTTAATATTATTGGGGGGGTAGATCAGCTTTAATATTATTTGGGGGGGTAGATCAGCTTTAATATTATTGGGGGGGGGGGGTAGATCAGCTTTAATATTATTTGCGGGGGGGGGGGGTAGACCAGCTTTAATATTATTTGGGGGGGTAGATAAGCTTTAAAATTATTGGGGGGTAGATCAGCTTTAATATTATTTGGGGGGGAGGGTAGATCAGCTTTAATATTATTGGGGGGTGGGTAGACCAGCTTTAATATTATTTGGGGGGGGGTAGATCAGCTTTAATATTATTGGGGGGGGGTAGATCAGCTTTAATATTATTTGGGGGGGGTAGATCAGCTTTAATATTAGTTGGGGGGGGGTAGATCAGCTTTAATATTATTTGGGGGGGTAGATCAGCTTTAATATTATGGGGGGGTAGATCAGCTTTAATATTATTTGGGGGGTTAGATCAGCTTTAATATTATTTGGGGGGTAGATCAGCTTTAATAATATATGGGGGGTAGGTCAGCTTTAATATTATTGGGTGGGTAGATCAGCTTTAATATTATTTTGGTGGTAGAATAGCTTTAATATTATTGGGGGGGGTAGATCAGCTTTAATATTATTTTGGGGGGGTAGATACGCTATAATATTCATTGGGGGGGGTAGATCAGCTTTAAAATTATTTGGGTAGGTAGATCAGCTTTTAATATTATTTGGGGAGGGTAGATCAGCTTTAATATTATTTGGGGGGATAGATCAGCTTAATATTAAGGGGTGGGGTAGATCAGCTTTAATGTTATTTGGGGGGGTAGATCAGCTTTAATATTATTGGGGGGGTAGATCAGCTTTAATATTATTTGGGGGGGTAGATCAGCTTTAATATTATTGGGGGGGGGGGTAGATCAGCTTTAATATTATTTGGGGGGGGTAGATAAGCTTTAATATTAGTTGGGGGGGTAGATCAGCTTTAATATTATTTGGGGGGGTAGATCAGCTTTAATATTATTTGGGTAGGTAGATCAGCTTTAATATTATTTGGGGGGGGGGGTAGATCAGCTTTAATATTATTTGGGGGGATAGATCAGCTTTAATATTATGGGGGGGGGTAGATCAGCTTTAATATTATTTGGGGGGGTAGATCAGCTTTAATATTATTTGGGGGGGTAGATCAGCTTTAATATAATTTGGGGGGGGGGGGTAGATCAGCTTTAATATTATTTGGGGGGTAGATCAGCTTTAATATTATTGGGGGGGGTAGATCACCTTTAATATTATTTTGGGGGGGGGGGGTAGATCAGCTTTAATATTATTTGGGGGGGGTAGATCAGCTTTAATATTATTGGGGTGGTAGACCAGCTTTAATATTATTTGGGGGGGGTAGATCAGCTTTAATATTACTGGGGGGGGGGTGGACCAGCTTTAATATTATTTGGGGGGGGGGTAGGTCAGCTTTAATATTATTGGGGGGGTAGATCAGCTTTAATATTATTTGGGGGGGTAGATCAGCTTTAATATTATTGGGGGGGGGTAGACCAGCTTTAATATTATTTGCGGGGGGGTAGACCAGCTTTAATATTATTTGGGGGGGTAGATAAGCTTTAATATTATTTGGGGGTAGATCAGCTTTAATATTATTTGGGGGGGAGGGTAGATCAGCTTTAATATTATTGGGGGGTGGGTAGACCAGCTTTAATATTATTTGGGGGGGGGTAGATCAGCTTTAATATTGTTGGGGGGGGTAGATCAGCTTTAATATTATTTGGGGGGGTAGATCAGCTTTAATATTAGTTGGGGGGGGGTAGATCAGCTTTAATATTATTTGGGGGGTAGATCAGCTTTAATAATATATGGGGGGTAGGTCAGCTTTAATATTATTGGGGGGTAGGTCAGCTTTAATATTATTGGGTGGGTAGATCAGCTTTAATATTATTTTGGTGGTAGAAGAGCTTTAATATTATTGGGGGGGGTAGATCAGCTTTAATATTATTTTGGGGGCGGTAGATCAGCTTTAATATTATTTGGGGGGGGGTAGATCAGCTTTAATATTATTTGGGTAGGTAGATCAGCTTTAATATTATTTGGGGAGGGTAGATCAGCTTTAATATTATTTGGGGGGATAGATCAGCTTAATATTCAGGGGTGGGGTAGATCAGCTTTAATATTATTTGGGGGGGTAGATCAGCTTTAATATTATTGGGGGGGTAGATCAGCTTTAATATTATTTGGGGGGGTAGATCAGCTTTAATATTATTGGGGGGTGGGTAGACCAGCTTTAATATTATTTGGGGGGGGGGGGGGTAGATCAGCTTTAATATTATTGGGGGGGGGGTAGATCAGCTTTAATATTATTTGGGGGGGGTAGATAAGCTTTAATATTAGTTGGGGGGGGGGTAGATCAGCTTTAATATTATTTGGGGGGGTAGATCAGCTTTAATATTATTTGGGTAGGTAGATCAGCTTTAATATTATTTGGGGGGGGGTAGATCAGCTTTAATATTATTTGGGGGGATAGATCAGCTTAATATTATGGGGGGGGGGGGGTAGATCAGCTTTAATATTATTTGGGGGGGTAGATCAGCTTTAATATTATTTGGGGGGGGGTAGATCAGCTTTAATATTATTTGGGGGGGGGTAGATCAGCTTTAATATTATTTGGGGGGTAGATCAGCTATAATATTATTTGGGGGGTAGATCAGCTTTAATATTATTGGGGGGGGTAGATCACCTTTAATATTATTTTGGGGGGGGGGGGTAGATCAAATTTAATATTATTTGGGGGGGTAGATCAGCTTTAATATTATTGGGGTGGTAGACCAGCTTTAATATTATTTGGGGGGGGGGGTAGGTCAGCTTTAATATTATTGGGGGGATAGATCAGCTTTAATATTATTTGGAGGGGTAGATCAGCTTTAATATTATTGGGGGGGGTAGATCAGCTTTAATATTATTTGCGGGGGGGGGGGGTAGACCAGCTTTAATATTATTTGGGGGGGTAGATAAGCTTTAATATTATTGGGGGGTAGATCAGCTTTAATATTATTTGGGGGGGAGGGTAGATCAGCTTTAATATTATTGGGGGGTGGGTAGACCAGCTTTAATATTTTTTTGGGGGGGTTAGATCAGCTTTAATATTATTGGGGGGGGTAGATCAGCTTTAATATTATTTGGTGGGGGTAGATCAGCTTTAATATTAGTTGGGGGGGGGGTAGATCAGCTTTAATAATATATGGGGGGTAGGTCAGCTTTAATATTATTGGGGGGTAGGTCAGCTTTAATATTATTGGGTGGGTAGATCAGCTTTAATATTATTTTGGTGGTAGAATAGCTTTAATATTATTGGAGGGGGTAGATCAGCTTTAATATTATTTTGGGGGCGGTAGATCAGCTTTAATATTATTTGGGTAGGTAGATCAGCTTTAATATTATTTGGGGAGGGTAGATCAGCTTTAATATTATTTGGGGGGATAGATCAGCTTAATATTAAGGGGTGGGGTAGATCAGCTTTAATATTATTTGGGGGGGTAGATCAGATTTAATATTATTGGGGGGGTAGATCAGCTTTAATATTATTTGGGGGGGTAGATCAGCTTTAATATTATTGGGGGGTGGGTAGACCAGCTTTAATATTATTTTTTGGGGGGGGTAGATCAGCTTTAATATTAGTTGGGGGGGGGGTAGATCAGCTTTAATATTATTTGGGGGGGGGGTAGATAAGCTTTAATATTATTTGGGTAGGTAGATCAGCTTTAATATTATTTGGGGGGGGGGGGTAGATCAGCTTTAATATTATTTGGGGGGATAGATCAGCTTAATATTATGGGGGGGTAGATCAGCTTTAATATTATTTGGGGGGGTAGATCAGCTTTAATATTATTTGGAGGGGTAATCAGCTTTAATATTATTTGGGGGGTAGATCAGCTTTAATAATATATGGGGGGTAGGTCAGCTTTAATATTATTGGGTGGGTAGATCAGCTTTAATATTATTTTGGTGGTAGAATAGCTTTAATATTATTGGGGGGGTAGATCAGATTTAATATTATTTGGGGGGGGTAGATCAGCTTTAATATTATTTGGGTAGGTAGATCAGCTTTAATATTATTTGGGGAGGGTAGATCAGCTTTAATATTATTTGGGGGGATAGATCAGCTTAATATTAAGGGGTGGGGTAGATCAGCTTTAATATTATTTGGGGGGGGTAGATCAGCTTTAATATTATTGGGGGGTGGGTAGACCAGCTTTAATATTATTTGGGGGGGGGGGGTAGATCAGCTTTAATATTATTGGGGGGGGTAGATCAGCTTTAATATTATTTGGGGGGGGATAGATCAGCTTTAATATTAGTTGGGGGGGGGGTAGATCAGCTTTAATATTATTTGGGGGGGGGTAGATCAGCTTTAATATTATTTGGGTAGGTAGATCAGCTTTAATATTATTTTCGGGGGGGTAGATCAGCTTTAATATTATTTGGGGGGATAGATCAGCTTAATATTATGGGGGGGTAGATCAGCTTTAATATTATTTGGGGGGGTAGATCAGCTTTAATATTATTTGGAGGGGTAATCAGCTTTAATATTATTTGGGGGGTAGATCAGCTTTAATAATATATGGGGGGTAGGTCAGCTTTAATATTATTGGGTGGGTAGATCAGCTTTAATATTATTTTGGTGGTAGAATAGCTTTAATATTATTGGGGGGGTAGATCAGCTTTAATATTATTTTGGGGGGGGGTAGATCAGCGTTAATATTATTGGGGGGGTAGATCAGCTTTAATATTATTTGGGGGGGTAGATCTGCTTTAATATTACTGGGGGGAGGGGGGGTGGACCAGCTTTAATATTATTTGGGGGGTAGATCAGCTTTAATATTATTTGGGGGGGTAGATCAGCTTTAATATTATTTGGGGGGTAGATCAGCTATAATATTATTTGGGGGGTAGATCAGCTTTAATATTATTTGGGGGGGTAGATCAGCTTTAATATTATTGGGGGGGGTAGATCAGCTTTAATATTATTTGCGGGGGGGGTAGACCAGCTTTAATATTATTTGGGGGGGTAGATCAGCTTTAATATTATTTTGGTGGTAGAATAGCTTTAATATTATTGGGGGGGTAGATCAGCTTTAATATTAGTTGGGGGGGGGTAGATCAGCTTTAATATTATTTGGGGGGGGTAGATCAGCTTTAATATTATTTGGGTAGGTAGATCAGCTTTAATATTATTTTGGGGGGGGTAGATCAGCTTTAATATTATTTGGGGGGATAGATCAGCTTAATATTATGGGGGGGGTAGATCAGCTTTAATATTATTTGGGGGGGTAGATCAGCTTTAATATTATTTGGAGGGGTAATCAGCTTTAATATTATTTGGGGGGTAGATCAGCTTTAATAATATATGGGGGGTAGGTCAGCTTTAATATTATTGGGTGGGTAGATCAGCTTTAATATTATTTTGGTGGTAGAATAGCTTTAATATTATTGGGGGGGGGTAGATCAGCTTTAATATTATTTGGGGGGGGGTAGATCAGCTTTAATATTATTTTGGGGGGGGTAGATCAGCTTTAATATTATTTGGGGGGGGTAGATCAGCTTTAATATTATTTGGGGGGATAGATCAGCTTAATATTAAGGGGTGGGGTAGATCAGCTTTAATATTATTTGGGGGGGGTAGATCAGCTTTAATATTATTTGGGTAGGTAGATCAGCTTTAATATTATTTGGGGGGGGTAGATCAGCTTTAATATTATTTGGGGGGATAGATCAGCTTAATATTATGGGGGGGTAGATCAGCTTTAATATTATTGGGGGGGGTAGATCAGCTTTAATATTCTTTTTTTGGGGGGGTAGATCAGCTTTAATATTATTGGGGTGGTAGACCAGCTTTAATATTATTTGGGGGGGGTAGATCAGCTTTAATATTACTGGGGGGGGGGGTGGACCAGCTTTAATATTATTTGGGGGGGGGGGGTAGGTCAGCTTTAATATTATTGGGGGGGTAGATCAGCTTTAATATTATTTGGGGGGGTAGATCAGCTTTAATATTATTGGGGGGGTAGATCAGCTTTAATATTATTTGCGGGGGGGGGTAGACCAGCTTTAATATTATTTGGGGGGGTAGATCAGCTTTAATATTATTGGGGGGTAGATCAGCTTTAATATTATTTTGGGGGAGGGTAGATCAGCTTTAATATTATTGGGGGGTGGGTAGACCAGCTTTAATATTATTTGGGGGGGGGTAGATCAGCTTTAATATTATTGGGGGGGGGTAGATCAGCTTTAATATTATTTGGGGGGGGTAGATCAGCTTTAATATTAGTTGGGGGGGTAGATCAGCTTTAATATTATTTGGGGGGGGTAGATCAGCTTTAATATTATTTGGGTAGGTAGATCAGCTTTAATATTATTTGGGGGGGGTAGATCAGCTTTAATATTATTTGGGGGGATAGATCAGCTTAATATTATGGGGGGGGTAGATCAGCTTTAATATTATTTGGGGGGTTAGATCAGCTTTAATATTATTTGGGGGGTAGATCAGCTGTAATAATATATGGGGGGTAGGTCAGCTTTAATATTATTGGGTGGGTAGATCAGCTTTAATATTATTTTGGTGGTAGAATAGCTTTAATATTATTGGGGGGGGGTAGATCAGCTTTAATATTATTTGGGGGGGGTAGATCAGCTTTAATATTATTTTGGGGGGGGTAGATCAGCTTTAATATTATTTGGGGGGGGGTAGATCAGATTTAATATTATTTGGGTAGGTAGATCAGCTTTAATATTATTTGGGGAGGGTAGATCAGCTTTAATATTATTTGGGGGGATAGATCAGCTTAATATTAAGGGGTGGGGTAGATCAGCTTTAATATTATTTGGGGGGGAGGGTAGATCAGCTTTAATATTATTGGGGGGTGGGTAGACCAGCTTTAATATTATTTGGGGGGGGGTAGATCAGCTTTAATATTATTGGGGGGGGTAGATCAGCTTTAATATTATTTGGGGGGGGTAGATCAGCTTTAATATTAGTTGGGGGGGGGGTAGATCAGCTTTAATATTATTTGGGGGGTAGATCAGCTTTAATAATATATGGGGGGTAGGTCAGCTTTAATATTATTGGGGGGTAGGTCAGCTTTAATATTATTGGGTGGGTAGATCAGCTTTAATATTATTTTGGTGGTAGAATAGCTTTAATATTATTGGGGGGGGTAGATCAGCTTTAATATTATTTTGGGGGCGGTAGATCAGCTTTAATATTATTTGGGGGGGGTAGATCAGCTTTAATATTATTTGGGTAGGTAGATCAGCTTTAATATTATTTGGGGAGGGTAGATCAGCTTTAATATTATTTGGGGGGATAGATCAGCTTAATATTAAGGGGTGGGGTAGATCAGCTTTAATAATATATGGGGGGTAGGTCAGCTTTAATATTATTGGGGGGTAGGTCAGCTTTAATATTATTGGGTGGGTAGATCAGCTTTAATATTATTTTGGTGGTAGAATAGCTTTAATATTATTGGGGGGGGTAGATCAGCTTTAATATTATTTTGGGGGCGGTAGATCAGCTTTAATATTATTTGGGGGGGGGTAGATCAGCTTTAATATTATTTGGGTAGGTAGATCAGCTTTAATATTATTGGGGGGGTAGATCAGCTTTAATATTATTTTGGGGGCGGTAGATCAGCTTTAATATTATTTGGGGGGGGGTAGATCAGCTTTAATATTATTTGGGTAGGTAGATCAGCTTTAATATTATTTGGTGAGGGTAGATCAGCTTTAATATTATTTGGGGGGATAGATCAGCTTAATATTAAGGGGTGGGGTAGATCAGCTTTAATATTATTTGGGGGGGTAGATCAGCTTTAATATTATTGGGGGGGTAGATCAGCTTTAATATTATTTGGGGGGGTAGATCAGCTTTAATATTATTGGGGGGTGGGTAGACCAGCTTTAATATTATTTGGGGGGGGGGGTAGATCAGCTTTAATATTATTGGGGGGGGGTAGATCAGCTTTAATATTATTTGGGGGGGGTAGATCAGCTTTAAAATTAGTTGGGGGGGGTAGATCAGCTTTAATATTATTTGGGGGGGGGGGTAGATCAGCTTTAATATTATTTGGGTAGGTAGATCAGCTTTAATATTATTTGGGGGGGGGGTAGATCAGCTTTAATATTATTTGGGGGGATAGATCAGCTTAATATTATGGGGGGGGGTAGATCAGCTTTAATATTATTTGGGGGGGTAGATCAGTTTTAATATTATTTGGAGGGGTAATCAGCTTTAATATTATTTGGGGGGTAGATCAGCTTTAATAATATATGGGTGGTAGGTCAGCTTTAATATTATTGGGTGGGTAGATCAGCTTTAATATTATTTTGGTGGTAGAATAGCTTTAATATTATTGGGGGGGTAGATCAGCTTTAATATTATTTTGGGGGGGTAGATCAGCTTTAATATTATTTGGGGGGGGGTAGATCAGCTTTAATATTATTTGGGTAGGTAGATCAGCTTTAATATTATTTGGGGAGGGTAGATCAGCTTTAATATTATTTGGGGGGATAGATCAGCTTAATATTAAGGGGTGGGGTAGATCAGCTTTAATATTATTTGGGGAGGTAGATCAGCTTTAATATTATTTGGAGGCGTAATCAGCTTTAATATTATTTGGAGGGTTAGATCAGCTTTAATATTATTTGGGGGGTAGATCAGCTTTATTAATATATGGGGTAGTAGGTCAGCTTTAATATTATTGGGTGGGTAGATCAGCTTTAATATTATTTGGGGGGTAGAATAGCTTTAATTTTATTGGGGGGGTAGATCAGCTTTAATATTATTTGGGGGGGTAATCAGCTTTAATATTATTGGGGGGGGTAGATCAGCTTTAATATTATTTGGGGGGTAGATCCGCTTTAATATTATATTGGGGGGTAGATCAGCTTGAATATTATTTGGGGGAAAGATCAGCTTTAATATTATTTGGGGGGTAGATCAGCTTTAATATTATTGGGGGGGTAGACCAGCTTTAATATTATTGGGGGGGGGTAGACCAGCTTTAATATTATTGGGGGGGGGGGGGTATATCATCTTTAATATTATTGGGGGGGTAGACCAGCTTTAATATTATTTCGGGGGGTAGATCAGCTTTAATATTATGGGGGGGGGGGGGTAGATCAGCTTTAATATTATTTCGGGGGGTAGATCAGCTTTAATATTACTGGGGGGAGGGGGGGTGGACCAGCTTTAATATTATTTGGGGGGTAGATCAGCTTTAATATTATTTGGGGGGGTAGATCAGCTTTAATATTATTTGGGGGGTAGATCAGCTATAATATTATTTGGGGGGTAGATCAGCTTTAATATTATTTGGGGGGGTAGATCAGCTTTAATATTATTGGGGGGGGTAGATCAGCTTTAATATTATTTGCGGGGGGGGTAGACCAGCTTTAATATTATTTGGGGGGGTAGATCAGCTTTAATATTATTTTGGTGGTAGAATAGCTTTAATATTATTGGGGGGGTAGATCAGCTTTAATATTAGTTGGGGGGGGGTAGATCAGCTTTAATATTATTTGGGGGGGGTAGATCAGCTTTAATATTATTTGGGTAGGTAGATCAGCTTTAATATTATTTTGGGGGGGGTAGATCAGCTTTAATATTATTTGGGGGGATAGATCAGCTTAATATTATGGGGGGGGTAGATCAGCTTTAATATTATTTGGGGGGGTAGATCAGCTTTAATATTATTTGGAGGGGTAATCAGCTTTAATATTATTTGGGGGGTAGATCAGCTTTAATAATATATGGGGGGTAGGTCAGCTTTAATATTATTGGGTGGGTAGATCAGCTTTAATATTATTTTGGTGGTAGAATAGCTTTAATATTATTGGGGGGGGGTAGATCAGCTTTAATATTATTTGGGGGGGGGTAGATCAGCTTTAATATTATTTTGGGGGGGGTAGATCAGCTTTAATATTATTTCGGGGGGTAGATCAGCTTTAATATTATGGGGGGGGGGGGGTAGATCAGCTTTAATATTATTTCGGGGGGTAGATCAGCTTTAATATTACTGGGGGGAGGGGGGGTGGACCAGCTTTAATATTATTTGGGGGGTAGATCAGCTTTAATATTATTTGGGGGGGTAGATCAGCTTTAATATTATTTGGGGGGTAGATCAGCTATAATATTATTTGGGGGGTAGATCAGCTTTAATATTATTTGGGGGGGTAGATCAGCTTTAATATTATTGGGGGGGGTAGATCAGCTTTAATATTATTTGCGGGGGGGGTAGACCAGCTTTAATATTATTTGGGGGGGTAGATCAGCTTTAATATTATTTTGGTGGTAGAATAGCTTTAATATTATTGGGGGGGTAGATCAGCTTTAATATTAGTTGGGGGGGGGTAGATCAGCTTTAATATTATTTGGGGGGGGTAGATCAGCTTTAATATTATTTGGGTAGGTAGATCAGCTTTAATATTATTTTGGGGGGGGTAGATCAGCTTTAATATTATTTGGGGGGATAGATCAGCTTAATATTATGGGGGGGGTAGATCAGCTTTAATATTATTTGGGGGGGTAGATCAGCTTTAATATTATTTGGAGGGGTAATCAGCTTTAATATTATTTGGGGGGTAGATCAGCTTTAATAATATATGGGGGGTAGGTCAGCTTTAATATTATTGGGTGGGTAGATCAGCTTTAATATTATTTTGGTGGTAGAATAGCTTTAATATTATTGGGGGGGGGTAGATCAGCTTTAATATTATTTGGGGGGGGGTAGATCAGCTTTAATATTATTTTGGGGGGGGTAGATCAGCTTTAATATTATTTGGGGGGGGTAGATCAGCTTTAATATTATTTGGGTAGGTAGATCAGCTTTAATATTATTTGGGGAGGGTAGATCAGCTTTAATATTATTTGGGGGGATAGATCAGCTTAATATTAAGGGGTGGGGTAGATCAGCTTTAATATTATTTGGGGGGGGTAGATCAGCTTTAATATTATTTGGGTAGGTAGATCAGCTTTAATATTATTTGGGGGGGGTAGATCAGCTTTAATATTATTTGGGGGGATAGATCAGCTTAATATTATGGGGGGGTAGATCAGCTTTAATATTATTGGGGGGGGTAGATCAGCTTTAATATTCTTTTTTTGGGGGGGTAGATCAGCTTTAATATTATTGGGGTGGTAGACCAGCTTTAATATTATTTGGGGGGGGTAGATCAGCTTTAATATTACTGGGGGGGGGGGTGGACCAGCTTTAATATTATTTGGGGGGGGGGGGTAGGTCAGCTTTAATATTATTGGGGGGGTAGATCAGCTTTAATATTATTTGGGGGGGTAGATCAGCTTTAATATTATTGGGGGGGTAGATCAGCTTTAATATTATTTGCGGGGGGGGGTAGACCAGCTTTAATATTATTTGGGGGGGTAGATCAGCTTTAATATTATTGGGGGGTAGATCAGCTTTAATATTATTTTGGGGGAGGGTAGATCAGCTTTAATATTATTGGGGGGTGGGTAGACCAGCTTTAATATTATTTGGGGGGGGGTAGATCAGCTTTAATATTATTGGGGGGGGGTAGATCAGCTTTAATATTATTTGGGGGGGGTAGATCAGCTTTAATATTAGTTGGGGGGGTAGATCAGCTTTAATATTATTTGGGGGGGGTAGATCAGCTTTAATATTATTTGGGTAGGTAGATCAGCTTTAATATTATTTGGGGGGGGTAGATCAGCTTTAATATTATTTGGGGGGATAGATCAGCTTAATATTATGGGGGGGGTAGATCAGCTTTAATATTATTTGGGGGGTTAGATCAGCTTTAATATTATTTGGGGGGTAGATCAGCTGTAATAATATATGGGGGGTAGGTCAGCTTTAATATTATTGGGTGGGTAGATCAGCTTTAATATTATTTTGGTGGTAGAATAGCTTTAATATTATTGGGGGGGGGTAGATCAGCTTTAATATTATTTGGGGGGGGTAGATCAGCTTTAATATTATTTTGGGGGGGGTAGATCAGCTTTAATATTATTTGGGGGGGGGTAGATCAGATTTAATATTATTTGGGTAGGTAGATCAGCTTTAATATTATTTGGGGAGGGTAGATCAGCTTTAATATTATTTGGGGGGATAGATCAGCTTAATATTAAGGGGTGGGGTAGATCAGCTTTAATATTATTTGGGGGGGAGGGTAGATCAGCTTTAATATTATTGGGGGGTGGGTAGACCAGCTTTAATATTATTTGGGGGGGGGTAGATCAGCTTTAATATTATTGGGGGGGGTAGATCAGCTTTAATATTATTTGGGGGGGGTAGATCAGCTTTAATATTAGTTGGGGGGGGGGTAGATCAGCTTTAATATTATTTGGGGGGTAGATCAGCTTTAATAATATATGGGGGGTAGGTCAGCTTTAATATTATTGGGGGGTAGGTCAGCTTTAATATTATTGGGTGGGTAGATCAGCTTTAATATTATTTTGGTGGTAGAATAGCTTTAATATTATTGGGGGGGGTAGATCAGCTTTAATATTATTTTGGGGGCGGTAGATCAGCTTTAATATTATTTGGGGGGGGTAGATCAGCTTTAATATTATTTGGGTAGGTAGATCAGCTTTAATATTATTTGGGGAGGGTAGATCAGCTTTAATATTATTTGGGGGGATAGATCAGCTTAATATTAAGGGGTGGGGTAGATCAGCTTTAATAATATATGGGGGGTAGGTCAGCTTTAATATTATTGGGGGGTAGGTCAGCTTTAATATTATTGGGTGGGTAGATCAGCTTTAATATTATTTTGGTGGTAGAATAGCTTTAATATTATTGGGGGGGGTAGATCAGCTTTAATATTATTTTGGGGGCGGTAGATCAGCTTTAATATTATTTGGGGGGGGGTAGATCAGCTTTAATATTATTTGGGTAGGTAGATCAGCTTTAATATTATTGGGGGGGTAGATCAGCTTTAATATTATTTTGGGGGCGGTAGATCAGCTTTAATATTATTTGGGGGGGGGTAGATCAGCTTTAATATTATTTGGGTAGGTAGATCAGCTTTAATATTATTTGGTGAGGGTAGATCAGCTTTAATATTATTTGGGGGGATAGATCAGCTTAATATTAAGGGGTGGGGTAGATCAGCTTTAATATTATTTGGGGGGGTAGATCAGCTTTAATATTATTGGGGGGGTAGATCAGCTTTAATATTATTTGGGGGGGTAGATCAGCTTTAATATTATTGGGGGGTGGGTAGACCAGCTTTAATATTATTTGGGGGGGGGGGTAGATCAGCTTTAATATTATTGGGGGGGGGTAGATCAGCTTTAATATTATTTGGGGGGGGTAGATCAGCTTTAAAATTAGTTGGGGGGGGTAGATCAGCTTTAATATTATTTTGGGGGGGGGGTAGATCAGCTTTAATATTATTTGGGTAGGTAGATCAGCTTTAATATTATTTGGGGGGGGGGTAGATCAGCTTTAATATTATTTGGGGGGATAGATCAGCTTAATATTATGGGGGGGGGTAGATCAGCTTTAATATTATTTGGGGGGGTAGATCAGTTTTAATATTATTTGGAGGGGTAATCAGCTTTAATATTATTTGGGGGGTAGATCAGCTTTAATAATATATGGGTGGTAGGTCAGCTTTAATATTATTGGGTGGGTAGATCAGCTTTAATATTATTTTGGTGGTAGAATAGCTTTAATATTATTGGGGGGGTAGATCAGCTTTAATATTATTTTGGGGGGGTAGATCAGCTTTAATATTATTTGGGGGGGGGTAGATCAGCTTTAATATTATTTGGGTAGGTAGATCAGCTTTAATATTATTTGGGGAGGGTAGATCAGCTTTAATATTATTTGGGGGGATAGATCAGCTTAATATTAAGGGGTGGGGTAGATCAGCTTTAATATTATTTGGGGAGGTAGATCAGCTTTAATATTATTTGGAGGCGTAATCAGCTTTAATATTATTTGGAGGGTTAGATCAGCTTTAATATTATTTGGGGGGTAGATCAGCTTTATTAATATATGGGGTAGTAGGTCAGCTTTAATATTATTGGGTGGGTAGATCAGCTTTAATATTATTTGGGGGGTAGAATAGCTTTAATTTTATTGGGGGGGTAGATCAGCTTTAATATTATTTGGGGGGGTAATCAGCTTTAATATTATTGGGGGGGGTAGATCAGCTTTAATATTATTTGGGGGGTAGATCCGCTTTAATATTATATTGGGGGGTAGATCAGCTTGAATATTATTTGGGGGAAAGATCAGCTTTAATATTATTTGGGGGGTAGATCAGCTTTAATATTATTGGGGGGGTAGACCAGCTTTAATATTATTGGGGGGGGGTAGACCAGCTTTAATATTATTGGGGGGGGGGGGGTATATCATCTTTAATATTATTGGGGGGGTAGACCAGCTTTAATATTATTTCGGGGGGTAGATCAGCTTTAATATTATGGGGGGGGGGGGGGTAGATCAGCTTTAATATTATTTCGGGGGGTAGATCAGCTTTAATATTACTTGGGGGGGTAGATCAGCTTTAATATTATTTCGGGGGGTAGATCAGCTTTAATATTATGGGGGGGGGTAGATCAGCTTGAATATTATTTGGGGGGTAGATCAGCTTTAATATTATTGGGGGGGTAGACCAGCTTTAATATTATTGGGGGGGGTAGACCAGCTTTAATATTATTGAGGGGGGGTTATATCATCTTTAATATTATTGGGGGGGGTAGACCAGCTTTAATATTATTTGGGGGGGGGTAGATCAGCTTTAATATTATTGGGGTGGTGGTGGTAGATCAGCTTTAATATTATTTGGGGGGGGGTAGATCAGCTTTAATATTATTTGAGGGGGTAGATCATCTTTAATATTATTTGGGGGGGTAATCAGCTTTATTATTATTGGGGGGGTACATCAGCTTTAATATTATTTGAGTGGGTAGATCAGCTTTAACATTATTTGGAGGGGTAATCAGCATTAATATTATTGGGGGGTTAGATCAGCTTTAATATTATTTGGGGGGTAGATCAGCTGTAATAATATATGGGGGGGTAGATCAGCTTTAATATTATTGGGTGGGTAGATCAGCTTTAATATTATTTGGGGGGGGGGGGGAGACCAGCGTTAATATTATTTGGGGGGGGGGTAGATCAGCTTTAATATTATTGGGGGGATAGACCAGCTTTAATATTATTTTGGGGGGGTAGATCAGCGCAAATATTATTGGGGGGGGGGGTAGATCAGCTTTAATATTATTTCGGGGGTGTAGATCAGCTTTAATATTATTTGGGGGGGTAGATCAGCTTTAATATTATTTGGGTGGGGGTAGATCAGCTTTAATATTATTTGGGGGGGTAAATCAGCTTTAATATTATTGGGGGGTGGGTAGACCAGCTTTAATATTACTTGGGGGGGGGGGGGTAGATCAGCTTTAATATTATTGGGGGGGGTGTAGATCAGCTTTAATATTATTTGGGGGGGGGTAGATCAGCTTTAATATTAGTTGGGGGGGTAGATTAGCTTTAATATTATTTGGGGGGGGGGTAGATCAGCTTTAATATTATTTGGGTAGGTAGATCAGCTTTAATATTATTTGGGGGGGGTAGATCAGCTTTAATATTATTTGGGGGGATAGATCAGCTTAATATTATTTGGGGGGGTAATCAGTTTAATATTATGGGGGGGGTGTAGATCAGCTTTAATATTATTTTGGGGGGTAGATCAGCTTTAATATTAATGGGGGGTGGGTAGATCAGCTTTAATATTATTTGGGGGGGTAATCAGCTTTATTATTATTGGGGGGGTACATCAGCTTTAATATTATTTGGGTGGGTAGATCAGCTTTAATATTATTTGGAGGGGTAATCAGCTTTAATATTATTGGGGTGTAGATCAGCTTTAATATTATTTGGAGGGGTAATCAGCATTAATATTATTGGGGGGTTAGATCAGCTTTAATATTTTTTGGGTTGTAGATCAGCTTTAATAATATATGGGGGGGTAGATCAGCTTTAATATTATTGGGGGGTAGATCAGCTTTAATATTATTTGGGGGGTAGAATAGCTTTAATATTATTGGGGGGGTAGATCAGCTTTAATATTATTGGGGGGGTGTAAATCAGCTTTAATATTATTTGGGGGGGGTAGATCAGCTTTAATATTATTGGGGGGTGGGTAGATCAGTTTTAATATTATTTGGGGGGGTAATCAGCTTTATTATTATTGGGGGGGTACATCAGCTTTAATATTATTTGGGTGGGTAGATCAGCGTTAATATTATTGGTGGTAGATCAGCTTTAATATTATTTGGAGGGGTAATCAGCATTAATATTATTGG
Organism: Salmo salar; assembly: GCF_965601325.2. Lineage (NCBI taxonomy): Eukaryota > Metazoa > Chordata > Actinopteri > Salmoniformes > Salmonidae > Salmo > Salmo salar. The sequence goes on along the minus strand of NC_138291.1, from coordinate 184,042,258 downwards.
GGGGTAGATCAGCTTTAATTTTATTTGGGGGGTAGAATAGCTTTAATATTATTGGGGGGGTAGATCAGCTTTAATATTATTGGGGGGGTGTAGATCAGCTTTAATATTATTTGGGGTGCGGTAGATCAGCTTTAATATTATTGGGGGGTGGGTAGATCAGCTTTAATATTATTTGGGGGGGTAATCAGCTTTATTATTATTGGGGGGGTACATCAGCTTTAATATTATTGGGTGGATAGATCAGCTTTAATATTATTTTGGTGGTAGAATAGCTTTAATATTATTGGGGGGGGTAGATCAGCTTTAATATTATTTTGGGGGCGGTAGATCAGCTTTAATATTATTTTGGGGGGGGGTAGATCAGCTTTAATATTATTTGGGTAGGTAGATCAGCTTTAATATTATTTGGGGAGGGTAGATCAGCTTTAATATTATTTAGGGGGATAGATCAGCTTAATATTAAGGGGTGGGGTAGATCAGCTTTAATATTATTTGGGGGGGTAGATCAGCTTTAATATTATTGGGGGGGTAGATCAGCTTTAATATTATTTTGGGGGCGGTAGATCAGCTTTAATATTATTTGGGGGGGGGTAGATCAGCTTTAATATTATTTGGGTAGGTAGATCAGCTTTAATATTATTTGGGGAGGGTAGATCAGCTTTAATATTATTTGGGGGGATAGATCAGCTTAATATTAAGGGGTGGGGTAGATCAGCTTTAATATTATTTGGGGGGGTAGATCAGCTTTAATATTATTGGGGGGGTAGATCAGCTTTAATATTATTTGGGGGGGTAGATCAGCTTTAATATTATTGGGGGGTGGGTAGACCAGCTTTAATATTATTTGGGGGGGGGGGGTAGATCAGCTTTAATATTATTGGGGGGGGGTAGATCAGCTTTAATATTATTTGGGGGGGGTAGATCAGCTTTAAAATTAGTTGGGGGGGGGTAGATCAGCTTTAATATTATTTTGGTGGTAGAATAGCTTTAATATTATTGGGGGGGTAGATCAGCTTTAATATTATTTTGGGGGGGTAGATCAGCTTTAATATTATTTGGGGGGGTAGATCAGCTTTAATATTATTTGGGTAGGTAGATCAGCTTTAATATTATTTGGGGAGGGTAGATCAGCTTTAATATTATTTGGGGGGATAGATCAGCTTAATATTAAGGGGTGGGGTAGATCAGCTTTAATATTATTTGGGGAGGTAGATCAGCTTTAATATTATTTGGAGGGGTAATCAGCTTTAATATTATTTGGAGGGTTAGATCAGCTTTAATATTATTTGGGGGGTAGATCAGCTTTATTAATATATGGGGTGGTAGGTCAGCTTTAATATTATTGGGTGGGTAGATCAGCTTTAATATTATTTGGGGGGTAGAATAGCTTTAATTTTATTGGGGGGGTAGATCAGCTTTAATATTATTTGGGGGGGTAATCAGCTTTAATATTATTGGGGGGGGTAGATCAGCTTTAATATTATTTGGGGGGTAGATCCGCTTTAATATTATATTGGGGGGTAGATCAGCTTGAATATTATTTGGGGGGAAGATCAGCTTTAATATTATTTGGGGGGTAGATCAGCTTTAATATTATTGGGGGGGTAGACCAGCTTTAATATTATTGGGGGGGGTAGACCAGCTTTAATATTATTGGGGGGGGGGGGGTATATCATCTTTAATATTATTGGGGGGGTAGACCAGCTTTAATATTATTTCGGGGGGTAGATCAGCTTTAATATTATGGGGGGGGGGGTAGATCAGCTTTAATATTATTTCGGGGGGTAGATCAGCTTTAATATTACTTGGGGGGGTAGATCAGCTTTAATAATTTTTTTTGGGGGGGGGGTAGATCAGCTTTAATATTATTTCGGGGGGTAGATCAGCTTTAATATTATGGGGGTGGGTAGATCAGCTTTAATATTATTTGGGTGGGTAGATCAGCGTTAATATTATTGGTGGTAGATCAGCTTTAATATTATTTGGAGGGGTAATCAGCATTAATATTATTGGGGGGTAGATCAGCTTTAATATTATTTGGGGGGTAGAATAGCTTTAATATTATTGGGGGGGTAGATCAGCTTTAATATTATTTGGGGGGGTAGATCAGCTTTAATATTATTGGGGGGTGGGTAGACCAGCTTTAATATTATTTGGGGGGGGGGGGTAGATCAGCTTTAATATTATTGGGGGGGGGTAGATCAGCTTTAATATTATTTGGGGGGGGTAGATCAGCTTTAAAATTAGTTGGGGGGGGGTAGATCAGCTTTAATATTATTTTGGTGGTAGAATAGCTTTAATATTATTGGGGGGGTAGATCAGCTTTAATATTATTTTGGGGGGGTAGATCAGCTTTAATATTATTGGGGGGGTAGATCAGCTTTAATATTATTTGGGGGGGTAGATCAGCTTTAATATTATTGGGGGGTGGGTAGACCAGCTTTAATATTATTTGGGGGGGGGGGGTAGATCAGCTTTAATATTATTGGGGGGGGGTAGATCAGCTTTAATATTATTTGGGGGGGGTAGATCAGCTTTAAAATTAGTTGGGGGGGGGTAGATCAGCTTTAATATTATTTTGGTGGTAGAATAGCTTTAATATTATTGGGGGGGTAGATCAGCTTTAATATTATTTTGGGGGGGTAGATCAGCTTTAATATTATTTGGGGGGGTAGATCAGCTTTAATATTATTTGGGTAGGTAGATCAGCTTTAATATTATTTGGGGAGGGTAGATCAGCTTTAATATTATTTGGGGGGATAGATCAGCTTAATATTAAGGGGTGGGGTAGATCAGCTTTAATATTATTTGGGGAGGTAGATCAGCTTTAATATTATTTGGAGGGGTAATCAGCTTTAATATTATTTGGAGGGTTAGATCAGCTTTAATATTATTTGGGGGGTAGATCAGCTTTATTAATATATGGGGTGGTAGGTCAGCTTTAATATTATTGGGTGGGTAGATCAGCTTTAATATTATTTGGGGGGTAGAATAGCTTTAATTTTATTGGGGGGGTAGATCAGCTTTAATATTATTTGGGGGGGTAATCAGCTTTAATATTATTGGGGGGGGTAGATCAGCTTTAATATTATTTGGGGGGTAGATCCGCTTTAATATTATATTGGGGGGTAGATCAGCTTGAATATTATTTGGGGGGAAGATCAGCTTTAATATTATTTGGGGGGTAGATCAGCTTTAATATTATTGGGGGGGTAGACCAGCTTTAATATTATTGGGGGGGGTAGACCAGCTTTAATATTATTGGGGGGGGGGGGGTATATCATCTTTAATATTATTGGGGGGGTAGACCAGCTTTAATATTATTTCGGGGGGTAGATCAGCTTTAATATTATGGGGGGGGGGGTAGATCAGCTTTAATATTATTTCGGGGGGTAGATCAGCTTTAATATTACTTGGGGGGGTAGATCAGCTTTAATAATTTTTTTTGGGGGGGGGGTAGATCAGCTTTAATATTATTTCGGGGGGTAGATCAGCTTTAATATTATGGGGGTGGGTAGATCAGCTTTAATATTATTTGGGTGGGTAGATCAGCGTTAATATTATTGGTGGTAGATCAGCTTTAATATTATTTGGAGGGGTAATCAGCATTAATATTATTGGGGGGGTAGATCAGCTTTAATATTATTTGGGGGGTAGAATAGCTTTAATATTATTGGGGGGGTAGATCAGCTTTAATATTATTGGGGGGGTGTAGATCAGCTTTAATATTATTTGGGGGGCGGTAGATCAGCTTTAATATTATTGGGGGGTGGGTAGATCAGCTTTAATATTATTTGGGGTGGTAATCAGCTTTATTATTATTGGGGGGGTACATCAGCTTTAATATTATTGGGTGGGTAGATCAGCTTTAATATTATTTTGGTGGTAGAATAGCTTTAATATTATTGGGGGGGGTAGATCAGCTTTAATATTATTTTGGGGGCGGTAGATCAGCTTTAATATTATTTGGGGGGGGGTAGATCAGCTTTAATATTATTTGGGTAGGTAGATCAGCTTTAATATTATTTGGGGAGGGTAGATCAGCTTTAATATTATTTGGGGGGATAGATCAGCTTAATATTAAGGGGTGGGGTAGATCAGCTTTAATATTATTTGGGGGGGTAGATCAGCTTTAATATTATTGGGGGGGTAGATCAGCTTTAATATTATTTTGGGGGTGGTAGATCAGCTTTAATATTATTTGGGGGGGGTAGATCAGCTTTAATATTATTTGGGTAGGTAGATCAGCTTTAATATTATTTGGGGAGGGTAGATCAGCTTTAATATTATTTGGGGGGATAGATCAGCTTAATATTAAGGGGTGGGGTAGATCAGCTTTAATATTATTTGGGGGGGTAGATCAGCTTTAATATTATTGGGGGGGTAGATCAGCTTTAATATTATTTGGGGGGGTAGATCAGCTTTAATATTATTGGGGGGTGGGTAGACCAGCTTTAAAATTATTTGGGGGGGGGGTAGATCAGCTTTAATATTATTGGGGGGGGGTAGATCAGCTTTAATATTATTTGGGGGGGGTAGATCAGCTTTAAAATTAGTTGGGGGGGGATAGATCAGCTTTAATATTATTTGGGGGGGGTAGATCAGCTTTAATATTATTTGGGTAGGTAGATCAGCTTTAATATTATTTGGGGGGGGGGTTGATCAGCTTTAATATTATTTGGGGGGATAGATCAGCTTAATATTATGGGGGGGGGGTAGATCAGCTTTAATATTATTTGGGGGGGTAGATCAGCTTTAATATTATTTGGAGGGGTAATCAGCTTTAATATTATTTGGGGGGTAGATCAGCTTTAATAATATATGGGTGGTAGGTCAGCTTTAATATTATTGGGTAGGTAGATCAGCTTTAATATTATTTTGGTGGTAGAATAGCTTTAATATTATTGGGGGGGTAGATCAGCTTTAATATTATTTTGGGGGGGTAGATCAGCTTTAATATTATTTGGGGGGGTAGATCAGCTTTAATATTATTTGGGTAGGTAGATCAGCTTTAATATTATTTGGGGAGGGTAGATCAGCTTTAATATTATTTGGGGGGATAGATCAGCTTAATATTAAGGGGTGGGGTAGATCAGCTTTAATATTATTTGGGGAGGTAGATCAGCTTTAATATTATTTGGAGGGGTAATCAGCTTTAATATTATTTGGAGGGTTAGATAAGCTTTAATATTATTTGGGGGGTAGATCAGCTTTATTAATATATGGGGTGGTAGGTCAGCTTTAATATTATTGGGTGGGTAGATCAGCTTTAATATTATTTGGGGGGTAGAATAGCTTTAATTTTATTGGGGGGGTAGATCAGCTTTAATATTATTTGGGGGGGTAATCAGCTTTAATATTATTGGGGGGGGTAGATCAGCTTTAATATTATTTGGGGGGTAGATCCGCTTTAATATTATATTGGGGGGTAGATCAGCTTGAATATTATTTGGGGGGAAGATCAGCTTTAATATTATTTGGGGGGTAGATCAGCTTTAATATTATTGGGGGGGTAGACCAGCTTTAATATTATTGGGGGGGGTAGACCAGCTTTAATATTATTGGGGGGGGGGGGGGTATATCATCTTTAATATTATTGGGGGGGTAGACCAGCTTTAATATTATTTCGGGGGGTAGATCAGCTTTAATATTATGGGGGGGGGGGTAGATCAGCTTTAATATTATTTCGGGGGGTAGATCAGCTTTAATATTACTTGGGGGGGTAGATCAGCTTTAATATTTTTTTTTGGGGGGGGGTAGATCAGCTTTAATATTATTTCGGGGGGTAGATCAGCTTTAATATTATGGGGGGGGGTAGATCAGCTTTAATATTATTTGGGGAGGTAGATCAGCTTTAATATTATTTGGAGGGGTAATCAGCTTTAATATTATTTGGGGGGTAGATCAGCTTTAATAATATATGGGTGGTAGGTCAGCTTTAATATTATTGGGTGGGTAGATCAGCTTTAATATTATTTTGGTGGTAGAATAGCTTTAATATTATTGGGGGGGTAGATCAGCTTTAATATTATTTTGGGGGGGTAGATCAGCTTTAATATTATTTGGGGGGGGTAGATCAGCTTTAATATTATTTGGGTAGGTAGATCAGCTTTAATATTATTTGGGGAGGGTAGATCAGCTTTAATATTATTTGGGGGGATAGATCAGCTTAATATTAAGGGGTGGGGTAGATCAGCTTTAATATTATTTGGGGAGGTAGATCAGCTTTAATATTATTTGGAGGGGTAATCAGCTTTAATATTATTTGGAGGGTTAGATCAGCTTTAATATTATTTGGGGGGTAGATCAGCTTTATTAATATATGGGGTGGTAGGTCAGCTTTAATATTATTGGGTGGGTAGATCAGCTTTAATATTATTTGGGGGGTAGAATAGCTTTAATTTTATTGGGGGGGTAGATCAGCTTTAATATTATTTGGGGGGGTAATCAGCTTTAATATTATTGGGGGGGGTAGATCAACTTTAATATTATTTGGGGGGTAGATCCGCTTTAATATTATATTGGGGGGTAGATCAGCTTTAATATTATTTGGGGGGAAGATCAGCTTTAATATTATTTGGGGGGTAGATCAGCTTTAATATTATTGGGGGGGTAGACCAGCTTTAATATTATTGGGGGGGGTAGACCAGCTTTAATATTATTTGGGGGGCGGTAGATCAGCTTTAATATTATTGGGGGGTGGGTAGATCAGCTTTAATATTATTTGGGGGGGTAATCAGCTTTATTATTATTGGGGGGGTACATCAGCTTTAATATTATTGGGTGGGTAGATCAGCTTTAATATTATTTTGGTGGTAGAATAGCTTTAATATTATTGGGGGGGGTAGATCAGCTTTAATATTATTTTGGGGGCGGTAGATCAGCTTTAATATTATTTGGGGGGGGGTAGATCAGCTTTAATATTATTTGGGTAGGTAGATCAGCTTTAATATTATTTGGGGAGGGTAGATCAGCTTTAATATTATTTGGGGGGATAGATCAGCTTAATATTAAGGGGTGGGGTAGATCAGCTTTAATATTATTTGGGGGGGTAGATCAGCTTTAATATTATTTTGGGGGGGTAGATCAGCTTTAATATTATTTGGGGGGGGTAGATCAGCTTTAATATTATTTGGGTAGGTAGATCAGCTTTAATATTATTTGGGGAGGGTAGATCAGCTTTAATATTATTTGGGGGGATAGATCAGCTTAATATTAAGGGGTGGGGTAGATCAGCTTTAATATTATTTGGGGAGGTAGATCAGCTTTAATATTATTTGGAGGGGTAATCAGCTTTAATATTATTTGGAGGGTTAGATCAGCTTTAATATTATTTGGGTGGTAGATCAGCTTTATTAATATATGGGGTTGTAGGTCAGCTTTAATATTATTGGGTGGGTAGATCAGCTTTAATATTATTTGGGGGGTAGAATAGCTTTAATTTTATTGGGGGGGTAGATCAGCTTTAATATTATTTGGGGGGGTAATCAGCTTTAATATTATTGGGGGGGTAGATCAGCTTTAATATTATTTGGGGGGTAGATCCGCTTTAATATTATATTGGGGGGTAGATCAGCTTTAATATTATTTGGGGGGAAGATCAGCTTTAATATTATTCGGGGGGTAGATCAGCTTTAATATTATTGGGGGGGTAGACCAGCTTTAATATTATTGGGGGGGGTAGACCAGCTTTAATATTATTTGGGGGGCGGTAGATCAGCTTTAATATTATTGGGGGGTGGGTAGATCAGCTTTAATATTATTTGGGGGGGTAATCAGCTTTATTATTATTGGGGGGGTACATCAGCTTTAATATTATTGGGTGGGTAGATCAGCTTTAATATTATTTTGGTGGTAGAATAGCTTTAATATTATTGGGGGGGGTAGATCAGCTTTAATATTATTTTGGGGGCGGTAGATCAGCTTTAATATTATTTGGGGGGGGTAGATCAGCTTTAATATTATTTGGGTAGGTAGATCAGCTTTAATATTATTTGGGGAGGGTAGATCAGCTTTAATATTATTTGGGGGGATAGATCAGCTTAATATTAAGGGGTGGGGTAGATCAGCTTTAATATTATTTGGGGGGTAGATCAGCTTTAATATTATTGGGGGGGTAGATCAGCTTTAATATTATTTTGGGGGTGGTAGATCAGCTTTAATATTATTTGGGGGGGGTAGATCAGCTTTAATATTATTTGGGTAGGTAGATCAGCTTTAATATTATTTGGGGAGGGTAGATCAGCTTTAATATTATTTGGGGGGATAGATCAGCTTAATATTAAGGGGTGGGGTAGATCAGCTTTAATATTATTTGGGGGGGTAGATCAGCTTCAATATTATTGGGGGGGTAGATCAGCTTTAATATTATTTGGGGGGGTAGATCAGCTTTAATATTATTGGGGGGTGGGTAGACCAGCTTTAATATTATTTGGGGGGGGGGGTAGATCAGCTTTAATATTATTGGGGGGGGGTAGATCAGCTTTAATATTATTTGGGGGGGGTAGATCAGCTTTAATATTAGTTGGGGGGGGTAGATCAGCTTTAATATTATTTTGGTGGTAGAATAGCTTTAATATTATTGGGGGGGTAGATCAGCTTTAATATTATTTTGGGGGGGTAGATCAGCTTTAATATTATTTGGGGGGGTAGATCAGCTTTAATATTATTTGGGTAGGTAGATCAGCTTTAATATTATTTGGGGAGGGTAGATCAGCTTTAATATTATTTGGGGGGATAGATCAGCTTAATATTAAGGGGTGGGGTAGATCAGCTTTAATATTATTTGGGGAGGTAGATCAGCTTTAATATTATTTGGAGGGGTAATCAGCTTTAATATTATTTGGAGGGTTAGATCAGCTTTAATATTATTTGGGGGGTAGATCAGCTTTATTAATATATGGGGTGGTAGGTCAGCTTTAATATTATTGGGTGGGTAGATCAGCTTTAATATTATTTGGGGGGTAGAATAGCTTTAATTTTATTGGGGGGGTAGATCAGCTTTAATATTATTTGGGGGGTTAATCAGCTTTAATATTATTGGGGGGGGGTAGATCAGCTTTAATATTATTAGGGGGGTAGATCCGCTTTAATATTATATTGGGGGGTAGATCAGCTTGAATATTATTTGGGGGGAAGATCAGCTTTAATATTATTTGGGGGGTAGATCAGCTTTAATATTATTGGGGGGGTAGACCAGCTTTAATATTATTGGGGGGGGTAGACCAGCTTTAATATTATTGGGGGGGGGGGGTATATCATCTTTAATATTATTGGGGGGGTAGACCAGCTTTAATATTATTTCGGGGGGTAGATCAGCTTTAATATTATGGGGGGGGGGGGTAGATCAGCTTTAATATTATTTCGGGGGGTAGATCAGCTTTAATATTACTTGGGGGGGTAGATCAGCTTTAATATTTTTTTTTGGGGGGGGGTAGATCAGCTTTAATATTATTTCGGGGGTAGATCAGCTTTAATATTATTTGGGTGGGTAGATCAGCGTTAATATTATTGGTGGTAGATCAGCTTTAATATTATTTGGAGGGGTAATCAGCATTAATATTATTGGGGGGTAGATCAGCTTTAATATTATTTGGGGGGTAGAATAGCTTTAATATTATTGGGGGGGTAGATCAGCTTTAATATTATTGGGGGGGTGTAGATCAGCTTTAATATTATTTGGGGGGCGGTAGATCAGCTTTAATATTATTGGGGGGTGGGTAGATCAGCTTTAATATTATTTGGGGGGGTAATCAGCTTTATTATTATTGGGGGGGTACATCAGCTTTAATATTATTGGGTGGGTAGATCAGCTTTAATATTATTTTGGTGGTAGAATAGCTTTAATATTATTGGGGGGGGTAGGTAGCTTTAATATTATTTTGGGGGCGGTAGATCAGCTTTAATATTATTTGGGGGGGGGTAGATCAGCTTTAATATTATTTGGGTAGGTAGATCAGCTTTAATATTATTTGGGGAGGGTAGATCAGCTTTAATATTATTTGGGGGGATAGATCAGCTTAATATTAAGGGGTGGGGTAGATCAGCTTTAATATTATTTGGGGGGGTAGATCAGCTTTAATATTATTGGGGGGGTAGATCAGCTTTAATATTATTTTTGGGGTGGTAGATCAGCTTTAATATTATTTGGGGGGGGTAGATCAGCTTTAATATTATTTGGGTAGGTAGATCAGCTTTAATATTATTTGGGGAGGGTAGATCAGCTTTAATATTATTTGGGGGGATAGATCAGCTTAATATTAAGGGGTGGGGTAGATCAGCTTTAATATTATTTGGGGGGGTAGATCAGCTTTAATATTATTGGGGGGGTAGATCAGCTTTAATATTATTTGGGGGGGTAGATCAGCTTTAATATTATTGGGGGGTGGGTAGACCAGCTTTAATATTATTTGGGGGGGGGGGTAGATCAGCTTTAATATTATTGGGGGGGGTAGATCAGCTTTAATATTATTTGGGGGGGGTAGATCAGCTTTAAAATTAGTTGGGGGGGGGTAGATCAGCTTTAATATTATTTGGGGGGGGTAGATCAGCTTTAATATTATTTGGGTAGGTAGATCAGCTTTAATATTATTTGGGGGGGGGGTAGATCAGCTTTAATATTATTTGGGGGGATAGATCAGCTTAATATTATGGGGGGGTAGATCAGCTTTAATATTATTTGGGGGGGTAGATCAGCTTTAATATTATTTGGAGGGGTAATCAGCTTTAATATTATTTGGGGGGTAGATCAGCTTTAATAATATATGGGTAGGTAGATCAGCTTTAATATTATTTGGGGAGGGTAGATCAGCTTTAATATTATTTGGGGGGATAGATCAGCTTAATATTAAGGGGTGGGGTAGATCAGCTTTAATATTATTTGGGGAGGTAGATCAGCTTTAATATTATTTGGAGGGGTAATCAGCTTTAATATTATTTGGAGGGTTAGATCAGCTTTAATATTATTTGGGGGGTAGATCAGCTTTATTAATATATGGGGTGGTAGGTCAGCTTTAATATTATTGGGTAGGTAGATCAGCTTTAATATTATTTTGGTGGTAGAATAGCTTTAATATTATTGGGGGGGTAGATCAGCTTTAATATTATTTTGGGGGGGTAGATCAGCTTTAATATTATTTGGGGGGGTAGATCAGCTTTAATATTATTTGGGTAGGTAGATCAGCTTTAATATTATTTGGGGAGGGTAGATCAGCTTTAATATTATTTGGGGGGATAGATCAGCTTAATATTAAGGGGTGGGGTAGATCAGCTTTAATATTATTTGGGGAGGTAGATCAGCTTTAATATTATTTGGAGGGGTAATCAGCTTTAATATTATTTGGAGGGTTAGATCAGCTTTAATATTATTTGGGGGGTAGATCAGCTTTATTAATATATGGGGTGGTAGGTCAGCTTTAATATTATTGGGTGGGTAGATCAGCTTTAATATTATTTGGGGGTAGAATAGCTTTAATTTTATTGGTGGGGTAGATCAGCTTTAATATTATTTGGGGGGGTAATCAGCTTTAATATTATTGGGGGGGGTAGATCAGCTTTAATATTATTTGGGGGGTAGATCCGCTTTAATATTATATTGGGGGGTAGATCAGCTTGAATATTATTTGGGGGGAAGATCAGCTTTAATATTATTTGGGGGGTAGATCAGCTTTAATATTATTGGGGGGGTAGACCAGCTTTAATATTATTGGGGGGGGTAGACCAGCTTTAATATTATTGGGGGGGGGGGTATATCATCTTTAATATTATTGGGGGGGTAGACCAGCTTTAATATTATTTCGGGGGGTAGATCAGCTTTAATATTATGGGGGGGGGGGTAGATCAGCTTTAATATTATTTCGGGGGGTAGATCAGCTTTAATATTACTTGGGGGGGTAGATCAGCTTTAATAAAAGATTTTTGGGGGGGGTAGATCAGCTTTAATATTATTTCGGGGGGTAGATCAGCTTTAATATTATGGGGGGGGGTAGATCAGCTTTAATATTATTTGGGGAGGTAGATCAGCTTTAATATTATTTGGAGGGGTAATCAGCTTTAATATTATTTGGGGGGTAGATCAGCTTTAATAATATATGGGTGGTAGGTCAGCTTTAATATTATTGGGTGGGTAGATCAGCTTTAATATTATTTTGGTGGTAGACCAGCTTTAATATTATTGGGGGGGGGGGGTAGATCAGCTTTAATATTATTTGGGGGGGATAGACCAGCTTTAAAATTATTTGCGGGGGTAGATCAGCTTTAATATTATTTGGGGGGGGGGGGGGTAGATCAGCTTTAATATTATTTGTGGGGGGAAGCCCAGCTTTAATATTATTGGGGGGGTTAGATCAGCTTTAATATTATTTGGGGGGGTAGATCAGCTTTAATATTATTTGGGGGGGTAGACCAGCTTTAATATTATTTGGGGGGGTAGATCAGCTTTAATATTATTGGGGGGGTAGATCAGCTTTAATATTATTTGGGGGGGTAGATCAGCTTTAATATTATTGGGGGGTGGGTAGACCAGCTTTAATATTATTTGGGGGGGGGGGGTAGATCAGCTTTAATATTATTGGGGGGGGGTAGATCAGCTTTAATATTATTTGGGGGGGGTAGATCAGCTTTAAAATTAGTTGGGGGGGGGGTAGATCAGCTTTAATATTATTTTGGTGGTAGAATAGCTTTAATATTATTGGGGGGGTAGATCAGCTTTAATATTATTTTGGGGGGGTAGATCAGCTTTAATATTATTTGGGGGGGTAGATCAGCTTTAATATTATTTGGGTAGGTAGATCAGCTTTAATATTATTTGGGGAGGGTAGATCAGCTTTAATATTATTTGGGGGGATAGATCAGCTTAATATTAAGGGGTGGGGTAGATCAGCTTTAATATTATTTGGGGAGGTAGATCAGCTTTAATATTATTTGGAGGGGTAATCAGCTTTAATATTATTTGGAGGGTTAGATCAGCTTTAATATTATTTGGGGGGTAGATCAGCTTTATTAATATATGGGGTGGTAGGTCAGCTTTAATATTATTGGGTGGGTAGATCAGCTTTAATATTATTTGGGGGGTAGAATAGCTTTAATTTTATTGGGGGGGTAGATCAGCTTTAATATTATTTGGGGGGGTAATCAGCTTTAATATTATTGGGGGGGGTAGATCAGCTTTAATATTATTTGGGGGGTAGATCCGCTTTAATATTATATTGGGGGGTAGATCAGCTTGAATATTATTTGGGGGGAAGATCAGCTTTAATATTATTTGGGGGGTAGATCAGCTTTAATATTATTGGGGGGGTAGACCAGCTTTAATATTATTGGGGGGGGTAGACCAGCTTTAATATTATTGGGGGGGGGGGGGGTATATCATCTTTAATATTATTGGGGGGGTAGACCAGCTTTAATATTATTTCGGGGGGTAGATCAGCTTTAATATTATGGGGGGGGGGGGTAGATCAGCTTTAATATTATTTCGGGGGGTAGATCAGCTTTAATATTACTTGGGGGGGTAGATCAGCTTTAATAATTTTTTTTTGGGGGGGGTAGATCAGCTTTAATATTATTTCGGGGGGTAGATCAGCTTTAATATTATGGGGGTGGGTAGATCAGCTTTAATATTATTTGGGTGGGTAGATCAGCGTTAATATTATTGGTGGTAGATCAGCTTTAATATTATTTGGAGGGGTAATCAGCATTAATATTATTGGGGGGTAGATCAGCTTTAATATTATTTGGGGGGTAGAATAGCTTTAATATTATTGGGGGGGTAGATCAGCTTTAATATTATTGGGGGGGTGTAGATCAGCTTTAATATTATTTGGGGGGCGGTAGATCAGCTTTAATATTATTGGGGGGTGGGTAGATCAGCTTTAATATTATTTGGGGTGGTAATCAGCTTTATTATTATTGGGGGGGTACATCAGCTTTAATATTATTGGGTGGGTAGATCAGCTTTAATATTATTTTGGTGGTAGAATAGCTTTAATATTATTGGGGGGGGTAGATCAGCTTTAATATTATTTTGGGGGCGGTAGATCAGCTTTAATATTATTTGGGGGGGGGTAGATCAGCTTTAATATTATTTGGGTAGGTAGATCAGCTTTAATATTATTTGGGGAGGGTAGATCAGCTTTAATATTATTTGGGGGGATAGATCAGCTTAATATTAAGGGGTGGGGTAGATCAGCTTTAATATTATTTGGGGGGGTAGATCAGCTTTAATATTATTGGGGGGGTAGATCAGCTTTAATATTATTTTGGGGGTGGTAGATCAGCTTTAATATTATTTGGGGGGGGTAGATCAGCTTTAATATTATTTGGGTAGGTAGATCAGCTTTAATATTATTTGGGGAGGGTAGATCAGCTTTAATATTATTTGGGGGGATAGATCAGCTTAATATTAAGGGGTGGGGTAGATCAGCTTTAATATTATTTGGGGGGGTAGATCAGCTTTAATATTATTGGGGGGGTAGATCAGCTTTAATATTATTTGGGGGGGTAGATCAGCTTTAATATTATTGGGGGGTGGGTAGACCAGCTTTAAAATTATTTGGGGGGGGGGTAGATCAGCTTTAATATTATTGGGGGGGGGTAGATCAGCTTTAATATTATTTGGGGGGGGTAGATCAGCTTTAAAATTAGTTGGGGGGGGATAGATCAGCTTTAATATTATTTGGGGGGGGTAGATCAGCTTTAATATTATTTGGGTAGGTAGATCAGCTTTAATATTATTTGGGGGGGGGGGGTTGATCAGCTTTAATATTATTTGGGGGGATAGATCAGCTTAATATTATGGGGGGGGGGTAGATCAGCTTTAATATTATTTGGGGGGGTAGATCAGCTTTAATATTATTTGGAGGGGTAATCAGCTTTAATATTATTTGGGGGGTAGATCAGCTTTAATAATATATGGGTGGTAGGTCAGCTTTAATATTATTGGGTAGGTAGATCAGCTTTAATATTATTTTGGTGGTAGAATAGCTTTAATATTATTGGGGGGGTAGATCAGCTTTAATATTATTTTGGGGGGGTAGATCAGCTTTAATATTATTTGGGGGGGTAGATCAGCTTTAATATTATTTGGGTAGGTAGATCAGCTTTAATATTATTTGGGGAGGGTAGATCAGCTTTAATATTATTTGGGGGGATAGATCAGCTTAATATTAAGGGGTGGGGTAGATCAGCTTTAATATTATTTGGGGAGGTAGATCAGCTTTAATATTATTTGGAGGGGTAATCAGCTTTAATATTATTTGGAGGGTTAGATCAGCTTTAATATTATTTGGGGGGTAGATCAGCTTTATTAATATATGGGGTGGTAGGTCAGCTTTAATATTATTGGGTGGGTAGATCAGCTTTAATATTATTTGGGGGGTAGAATAGCTTTAATTTTATTGGGGGGGTAGATCAGCTTTAATATTATTTGGGGGGGTAATCAGCTTTAATATTATTGGGGGGGGTAGATCAGCTTTAATATTATTTGGGGGGTAGATCCGCTTTAATATTATATTGGGGGGTAGATCAGCTTGAATATTATTTGGGGGGAAGATCAGCTTTAATATTATTTGGGGGGTAGATCAGCTTTAATATTATTGGGGGGGTAGACCAGCTTTAATATTATTGGGGGGGGTAGACCAGCTTTAATATTATTGGGGGGGGGGGGGTATATCATCTTTAATATTATTGGGGGGGTAGACCAGCTTTAATATTATTTCGGGGGGTAGATCAGCTTTAATATTATGGGGGGGGGGGTAGATCAGCTTTAATATTATTTCGGGGGGTAGATCAGCTTTAATATTACTTGGGGGGGTAGATCAGCTTTAATATTTTTTTTTGGGGGGGGGGTAGATCAGCTTTAATATTATTTCGGGGGGTAGATCAGCTTTAATATTATGGGGGGGGGGTAGATCAGCTTTAATATTATTTGGGGAGGTAGATCAGCTTTAATATTATTTGGAGGGGTAATCAGCTTTAATATTATTTGGGGGGTAGATCAGCTTTAATAATATATGGGTGGTAGGTCAGCTTTAATATTATTGGGTGGGTAGATCAGCTTTAATATTATTTTGGTGGTAGAATAGCTTTAATATTATTGGGGGGGTAGATCAGCTTTAATATTATTTTGGGGGGGTAGATCAGCTTTAATATTATTTGGGGGGGGTAGATCAGCTTTAATATTATTTGGGTCAGTAGATCAGCTTTAATATTATTTGGGGAGGGTAGATCAGCTTTAATATTATTTGGGGGGATAGATCAGCTTAATATTAAGGGGTGGGGTAGATCAGCTTTAATATTATTTGGGGAGGTAGATCAGCTTTAATATTATTTGGAGGGGTAATCAGCTTTAATATTATTTGGAGGGTTAGATCAGCTTTAATATTATTTGGGGGGTAGATCAGCTTTATTAATATATGGGGTGGTAGGTCAGCTTTAATATTATTGGGTGGGTAGATCAGCTTTAATATTATTTGGGGGGTAGA
Source organism: Salmo salar (assembly GCF_965601325.2). Lineage (NCBI taxonomy): Eukaryota > Metazoa > Chordata > Actinopteri > Salmoniformes > Salmonidae > Salmo > Salmo salar. Next base: position 184,025,780 of record NC_138291.1, on the reverse strand, counting down.
ATAGCTTTAATTTTATTGGGGGGGTAGATCAGCTTTAATATTATTTGGGGGGGTAATCAGCTTTAATATTATTGGGGGGGGTAGATCAGCTTTAATATTATTTGGGGGGTAGATCCGCTTTAATATTATATTGGGGGGTAGATCAGCTTTAATATTATTTGGGGGGAAGATCAGCTTTAATATTATTTGGGGGGTAGATCAGCTTTAATATTATTGGGGGGGTAGACCAGCTTTAATATTATTGGGGGGGGTAGACCAGCTTTAATATTATTTGGGGGGCGGTAGATCAGCTTTAATATTATTGGGGGGTGGGTAGATCAGCTTTAATATTATTTGGGGGGGTAATCAGCTTTATTATTATTGGGGGGGTACATCAGCTTTAATATTATTGGGTGGGTAGATCAGCTTTAATATTATTTTGGTGGTAGAATAGCTTTAATATTATTGGGGGGGGTAGATCAGCTTTAATATTATTTTGGGGGCGGTAGATCAGCTTTAATATTATTTGGGGGGGGGTAGATCAGCTTTAATATTATTTGGGTAGGTAGATCAGCTTTAATATTATTTGGGGAGGGTAGATCAACTTTAATATTATTTGGGGGGATAGATCAGCTTAATATTAAGGGGTGGGGTAGATCAGCTTTAATATTATTTGGGGGGGTAGATCAGCTTTAATATTATTTTGGGGGGGTAGATCAGCTTTAATATTATTTGGGGGGGGTAGATCAGCTTTAATATTATTTGGGTAGGTAGATCAGCTTTAATATTATTTGGGGAGGGTAGATCAGCTTTAATATTATTTGGGGGGATAGATCAGCTTAATATTAAGGGGTGGGGTAGATCAGCTTTAATATTATTTGGGGAGGTAGATCAGCTTTAATATTATTTGGAGGGGTAATCGGCTTTAATATTATTTGGAGGGTTAGATCAGCTTTAATATTATTTGGGTGGTAGATCAGCTTTATTAATATATGGGGTTGTAGGTCAGCTTTAATATTATTGGGTGGGTAGATCAGCTTTAATATTATTTGGGGGGTAGAATAGCTTTAATTTTATTGGGGGGGTAGATCAGCTTTAATATTATTTGGGGGGGTAATCAGCTTTAATATTATTGGGGGGGGTAGATCAGCTTTAATATTATTTGGGGGGTAGATCCGCTTTAATATTATATTGGGGGGTAGATCAGCTTTAATATTATTTGGGGGGAAGATCAGCTTTAATATTATTTGGGGGGTAGATCAGCTTTAATATTATTGGGGGGGTAGACCAGCTTTAATATTATTGGGGGGGGTAGACCAGCTTTAATATTATTTGGGGGGCGGTAGATCAGCTTTAATATTATTGGGGGGTGGGTAGATCAGCTTTAATATTATTTGGGGGGGTAATCAGCTTTATTATTATTGGGGGGGTACATCAGCTTTAATATTATTGGGTGGGTAGATCAGCTTTAATATTATTTTGGTGGTAGAATAGCTTTAATATTATTGGGGGGGGTAGATCAGCTTTAATATTATTTTGGGGGCGGTAGATCAGCTTTAATATTATTTGGGGGGGGTAGATCAGCTTTAATATTATTTGGGTAGGTAGATCAGCTTTAATATTATTTGGGGAGGGTAGATCAGCTTTAATATTATTTGGGGGGATAGATCAGCTTAATATTAAGGGGTGGGGTAGATCAGCTTTAATATTATTTGGGGGGTAGATCAGCTTTAATATTATTGGGGGGGTAGATCAGCTTTAATATTATTTTGGGGGTGGTAGATCAGCTTTAATATTATTTGGGGGGGGTAGATCAGCTTTAATATTATTTGGGTAGGTAGATCAGCTTTAATATTATTTGGGGAGGGTAGATCAGCTTTAATATTATTTGGGGGGATAGATCAGCTTAATATTAAGGGGTGGGGTAGATCAGCTTTAATATTATTTGGGGGGGTAGATCAGCTTCAATATTATTGGGGGGGTAGATCAGCTTTAATATTATTTGGGGGGGTAGATCAGCTTTAATATTATTGGGGGGTGGGTAGACCAGCTTTAATATTATTTGGGGGGGGGGGGTAGATCAGCTTTAATATTATTGGGGGGGGGTAGATCAGCTTTAATATTATTTGGGGGGGGTAGATCAGCTTTAATATTAGTTGGGGGGGGTAGATCAGCTTTAATATTATTTTGGTGGTAGAATAGCTTTAATATTATTGGGGGGGTAGATCAGCTTTAATATTATTTTGGGGGGGTAGATCAGCTTTAATATTATTTGGGGGGGTAGATCAGCTTTAATATTATTTGGGTAGGTAGATCAGCTTTAATATTATTTGGGGAGGGTAGATCAGCTTTAATATTATTTGGGGGGATAGATCAGCTTAATATTAAGGGGTGGGGTAGATCAGCTTTAATATTATTTGGGGAGGTAGATCAGCTTTAATATTATTTGGAGGGGTAATCAGCTTTAATATTATTTGGAGGGTTAGATCAGCTTTAATATTATTTGGGGGGTAGATCAGCTTTATTAATATATGGGGTGGTAGGTCAGCTTTAATATTATTGGGTGGGTAGATCAGCTTTAATATTATTTGGGGGGTAGAATAGCTTTAATTTTATTGGGGGGGTAGATCAGCTTTAATATTATTTGGGGGGTTAATCAGCTTTAATATTATTGGGGGGGGGTAGATCAGCTTTAATATTATTAGGGGGGTAGATCCGCTTTAATATTATATTGGGGGGTAGATCAGCTTGAATATTATTTGGGGGGAAGATCAGCTTTAATATTATTTGGGGGGTAGATCAGCTTTAATATTATTGGGGGGGTAGACCAGCTTTAATATTATTGGGGGGGGTAGACCAGCTTTAATATTATTGGGGGGGGGGGTATATCATCTTTAATATTATTGGGGGGGTAGACCAGCTTTAATATTATTTCGGGGGGTAGATCAGCTTTAATATTATGGGGGGGGGGTAGATCAGCTTTAATATTATTTCGGGGGGTAGATCAGCTTTAATATTACTTGGGGGGGTAGATCAGCTTTAATATTTTTTTTTGGGGGGGGGTAGATCAGCTTTAATATTATTTCGGGGGTAGATCAGCTTTAATATTATTTGGGTGGGTAGATCAGCGTTAATATTATTGGTGGTAGATCAGCTTTAATATTATTTGGAGGGGTAATCAGCATTAATATTATTGGGGGGTAGATCAGCTTTAATATTATTTGGGGGGTAGAATAGCTTTAATATTATTGGGGGGGTAGATCAGCTTTAATATTATTGGGGGGGTGTAGATCAGCTTTAATATTATTTGGGGGGCGGTAGATCAGCTTTAATATTATTGGGGGGTGGGTAGATCAGCTTTAATATTATTTGGGGGGGTAATCAGCTTTATTATTATTGGGGGGGTACATCAGCTTTAATATTATTGGGTGGGTAGATCAGCTTTAATATTATTTTGGTGGTAGAATAGCTTTAATATTATTGGGGGGGGTAGATCAGCTTTAATATTATTTTGGGGGCGGTAGATCAGCTTTAATATTATTTGGGTAGGTAGATCAGCTTTAATATTATTTGGGGAGGGTAGATCAGCTTTAATATTATTTGGGGGGATAGATCAGCTTAATATTAAGGGGTGGGGTAGATCAGCTTTAATATTATTTGGGGGGGTAGATCAGCTTTAATATTATTGGGGGGGTAGATCAGCTTTAATATTATTTTTGAGGTGGTAGATCAGCTTTAATATTATTTGGGGGGGGTAGATCAGCTTTAATATTATTTGGGTAGGTAGATCAGCTTTAATATTATTTGGGGAGGGTAGATCAGCTTTAATATTATTTGGGGGGATAGATCAGCTTAATATTAAGGGGTGGGGTAGATCAGCTTTAATATTATTTGGGGGGGTAGATCAGCTTTAATATTATTGGGGGGGTAGATCAGCTTTAATATTATTTGGGGGGGTAGATCAGCTTTAATATTATTGGGGGGTGGGTAGACCAGCTTTAATATTATTTGGGGGGGGGGGTAGATCAGCTTTAATATTATTGGGGGGGGTAGATCAGCTTTAATATTATTTGGGGGGGGTAGATCAGCTTTAAAATTAGTTGGGGTGGGGTAGATCAGCTTTAATATTATTTGGGGGGGGTAGATCAGCTTTAATATTATTTGGGTAGGTAGATCAGCTTTAATATTATTTGGGGGGGGGGGTAGATCAGCTTTAATATTATTTGGGGGGATAGATCAGCTTAATATTATGGGGGGGTAGATCAGCTTTAATATTATTTGGGGGGGTAGATCAGCTTTAATATTATTTGGAGGGGTAATCAGCTTTAATATTATTTGGGGGGTAGATCAGCTTTAATAATATATGGGTAGGTAGATCAGCTTTAATATTATTTGGGGAGGGTAGATCAGCTTTAATATTATTTGGGGGGATAGATCAGCTTAATATTAAGGGGTGGGGTAGATCAGCTTTAATATTATTTGGGGAGGTAGATCAGCTTTAATATTATTTGGAGGGGTAATCAGCTTTAATATTATTTGGAGGGTTAGATCAGCTTTAATATTATTTGGGGGGTAGATCAGCTTTATTAATATATGGGGTGGTAGGTCAGCTTTAATATTATTGGGTAGGTAGATCAGCTTTAATATTATTTTGGTGGTAGAATAGCTTTAATATTATTGGGGGGGTAGATCAGCTTTAATATTATTTTGGGGGGGTAGATCAGCTTTAATATTATTTGGGGGGGTAGATCAGCTTTAATATTATTTGGGTAGGTAGATCAGCTTTAATATTATTTGGGGAGGGTAGATCAGCTTTAATATTATTTGGGGGGATAGATCAGCTTAATATTAAGGGGTGGGGTAGATCAGCTTTAATATTATTTGGGGAGGTAGATCAGCTTTAATATTATTTGGAGGGGTAATCAGCTTTAATATTATTTGGAGGGTTAGATCAGCTTTAATATTATTTGGGGGGTAGATCAGCTTTATTAATATATGGGGTGGTAGGTCAGCTTTAATATTATTGGGTGGGTAGATCAGCTTTAATATTATTTGGGGGTAGAATAGCTTTAATTTTATTGGTGGGGTAGATCAGCTTTAATATTATTTGGGGGGGTAATCAGCTTTAATATTATTGGGGGGGGTAGATCAGCTTTAATATTATTTGGGGGGTAGATCCGCTTTAATATTATATTGGGGGGTAGATCAGCTTGAATATTATTTGGGGGGAAGATCAGCTTTAATATTATTTGGGGGGTAGATCAGCTTTAATATTATTGGGGGGGTAGACCAGCTTTAATATTATTGGGGGGGGTAGACCAGCTTTAATATTATTGGGGGGGGGGGTATATCATCTTTAATATTATTGGGGGGGTAGACCAGCTTTAATATTATTTCGGGGGGTAGATCAGCTTTAATATTATGGGGGGGGGGGGTAGATCAGCTTTAATATTATTTCGGGGGGTAGATCAGCTTTAATATTACTTGGGGGGGTAGATCAGCTTTAATAAAAGATTTTTGGGGGGGGTAGATCAGCTTTAATATTATTTCGGGGGGTAGATCAGCTTTAATATTATGGGGGGGGGTAGATCAGCTTTAATATTATTTGGGGAGGTAGATCAGCTTTAATATTATTTGGAGGGGTAATCAGCTTTAATATTATTTGGGGGGTAGATCAGCTTTAATAATATATGGGTGGTAGGTCAGCTTTAATATTATTGGGTGGGTAGATCAGCTTTAATATTATTTTGGTGGTAGACCAGCTTTAATATTATTGGGGGGGGGGGTAGATCAGCTTTAATATTATTTGGGGGGGATAGACCAGCTTTAAAATTATTTGCGGGGGTAGATCAGCTTTAATATTATTTGGGGGGGGGGGGGTAGATCAGCTTTAATATTATTTGTGGGGGGAAGCCCAGCTTTAATATTATTGGGGGGGTTAGATCAGCTTTAATATTATTTGGGGGGGTAGATCAGCTTTAATATTATTTGGGGGGGTAGACCAGCTTTAATATTATTGGGGGGGGGGGGGGTAGATCAGCTTTAATATTATTTGGGGGGGATAGACCAGCTTTAATATTATTTGGGGGGGTATATCAGCTTTAATATTATTTGTGGGGGGTAGACCAGCTTTAATATTATTTGTGGGGGTAGATCAGCTTTATTATTATTTGGGGGGGGGGGTAGATCAGCTTTAATATTATTTGGGGGGGGTAGACCATCTTTAATGTTGCAGATAGATTGTAGCTTCCATCAATGTAATTGCCTTCATTACTTCCAATCCCCCATAAACTAATGAGCATCAACATTTCTACTTACAGTTTGTACATTCTATGTAATTTCTATGGACACATTATATTTTACAATAGTTATATATTGTTTGTTTTTAGTCACATCCTTCAGCTACCCTTAACCCCTCCCATCAATCTTTTTTCTATTTTACATATATTTTTCAACTGTGCTGTTTCACAAAAGTTCCAACACCTATATATACTTTACGGACACAGAATATTTTACATTAGTTATCTTGTTGTTATTAAAAGGACACAGAATATTTTACATTAGTTCTCTTGTTATTTTTTGTCCCACCCTTCAGCTCCACTCAACCCCTCTCATCTAACACCATCCAGTGTTGATTTATATTTGTTCTGTGAGGTTTCATAAAAGCTATTTTTATGCTCATAGTTTCTAAAGATTGTAAATTAAAATAAAACATTTTTGCTAAGAGCATAATTAAATTATCGATCGATTGACTGACTTTTCAAATCACCAGCAGTGTTATCTGCAGAGTTAGCTTCAGGTAAATGTTGCAATTCTTCAGCCATTCCTGGACCTGTGACCAAAAGCAAGCTACATATGGACACTACCAAAACAAATAATCTAATGATTCTGTCTCTTCGCAGCAAAATCTGCAGAGATGGGATGGTTGCAGCCCCCTTATTTATAACATTATATTGGTTGCAAAAATTTTGTATAATCATTTAAATTGAAAAACTGAAAGTTTTGAATCCGGCGTTGTTTTGTGTACCAGTTCATAAACCAGGTGCCATGGAATCGGTACATCGAAAATCTCTTCCCAACTATTTTGCAATGAAATTGGCACAGCTGTCCATTGGTTCATCCTTAAATGAAACTGGTATACTTTTTTAGTTATCAAATTTTTCTTTAACCTATTTTTATCTTTAATGCAGTGCCGACAGACAAGTTCCTTACTTTCTCCCCTTCTACATGCCTCTTCCATTTTTGCGGAAATGCTGCAATTAGTTGGTAGTAATTTTGGGTAGAGCAGACATATACATATATTTCTTTTAGCTACATGTGTGACATAACTCCACCAGTGCTATTTATGATATAATTTACAAAGATTATACTGTTAAAAAATATTTTAAAAATCCCCAAATGATAGTTTTTTATAAATTAGTATATTTGAGTTTAACCACAATATGTGTTGTTTTTTCTGGTGGATTAAACTGAAATTGCAAGCTAATTTCTGTCTTGTTTTAAAATAGCATTATTTTGAAGATTTATTTTCAATTAACCAAAAGTGAGAGGTTGTAATCTGAATACAGTGAGAGGCTGTAATCTGAGTAAAGTGAGAGGTTGTAATCTGAATACAGTGAGAGGCTGTAATCTGAGTAAAGTGAGAGGTTGTAATCTGAGTAAAGTGAGAGGTTTTAATCTGAGTAAAGTGAGAGGTTTTAATCTGAGTAAAGTGAGAGGCTGTAATCTGAGTAAAGGGAGAGGTTGTAATCTGAGTAAAGTGAGAGGTTGTAATCTGAATACAGTGAGAGGTTGTAATCTGAGTAAAGGGAGAGGTTGTAATCTGAGTAAAGGGGAAAAGGCCATTATTTAACATGGGGTGAGACATTCTTACTGATCTGCTAGAGGACCAGTTAGTATTCAATTATAACTTTTTTATGACTGCAGCCTTTAGTGCGATGTCTAATGCTTTAATATTTAGTCATTTATTCCATCTGAATTCAAATCTGTTATATAAATAGGCCCATTGAATATGTCTGGCTTACCGTTCCAAATAAAATGTAATATTTTTCCCTCATATAATTTAAAAACAAGTTGCTAAGTGTAGACAGGGCCATAAGCAAATAATTAATTGGGATATGACTAAAGTGTTAATCAGGGTGATTTTTCCACAAATACAGGTGATAGACGGTGAAGTGGACACACTCTGTATTCATATCCCGAATGAAAGAAATGATCTCACTACAATACATTTTAATAGAAAGTCAGCAAAAATAGACAAGATTTTATAGTTTAATATTTTTTTTGAAATACATAAAAAAAAAAAAAAAATGATTAATTGAATATTCGAAACATACAATATACTTGCAGTGAAGCCGTTCAATAACTACATCCTACCAGTCATCCAACAGATTCCCATTCAGAGAGACACACAGAAGCATCCAGGGTTAATAACTACATCCTACCAGTCATCCAACAGATTCCCATTCAGAGCGACTCACAGAAGCATCCAGGGTCAATAACTACATCCTACCAGTCATCCAACAGATTCCCATTCAGAGCGACTCACAGAAGCATCCAGGGTCAATAACTACATCCTACCAGTCATCCAACAGATTCCCATTCAGAGCGACTCACAGAAGCATCCAGGGTCAATAACTACATCCTACCAGTCATCCAACAGATTCCCATTCAGAGCGACACACAGAAGCATCCAGGGTCAATAACTACATCCTACCAGTCATCCAACAGATTCCCATTCAGAGCGACTCACAGGGGCATCCAGGGTCAATAACTACATCCTACCAGTCATCCAACAGATTCCCATTCAGAGCGACACACAGAAGCATCCAGGGTCAATGCCCTGCTCAAGGGCACACTGACCGATCTATCACCAGGCCAAAAAACGTGAACCCTAATGCTCCAAGATCTCCCCACAGTTCCCCAATAGCTGCTCCCTCAACCCTCCAAGATCCCCCCCCACAGTTCCCCAATAGCTGTCCATCATTCCTCCAAGATCCCCCCCACAGTTCCCCAATAGCTGCTCCCTCAACCCTCCAAGATCCCCCCCACAGTTCCCCAATAGCTGCTCCCTCAACCCTCCAAGATCCCACCCACAGTTCCCCAATAGCTGCTCCCTCAACCCTCCAAGATCCCCCCCACAGTTCCCCAATAGCTGCTCCCTCAACCCTCCAAGATCCCCCCCACAGTTCCCCAATACCTGCTCCCTCAACCCTCCAAGATCCCCCCACAGTTCCCCAATAGCTGCTCCCTCAACCCTCCAAGATCCCCCCACAGTTCCCCAATAGCTGCTCCCTCAACCCTCCAAGATCCCTCCCACAGTTCCCCCCCCGAAGAAAAATAAAAAATACAATTAATTCCATTCCCCCCCAAAACCCCCCAATGCACCAACAACCAAGAGAATGAACTAAAGAGACAAAAGGAAAAGACAGAAGAAAACAGCAAAAAATAATAAAACTCAATAATACATTTAAAACAAAGGACATCAAGGACAACTGAAATCATAACAGCAATGCCAGCTGTATATGTTTGTGTGCATGTCTGGCACTATTACATGTATGTGTGTGTTCTTGTATGTGTTTATTTGAATGAGAGTGTGTGTATATGCATATGTACAAACACCTGCACGGCATCAGCCTCAAGCAAACCGGCATTAGTTGTAAAAACACTGCCACTTAGTGTCATTCAAACGCACTTTTATTATGAATTATTTTATTTTTTATTTTTTTACTTTTTTGATTTTTAACTTTTATCTTTGACCATCATTCTCTCTCCCTTACAGCAACTCCACTCCCACTTGTCTCCAATTCCACATCCCAACCCTCAGCTTCCCTCAGTCCATCCCATCTATCTCTGCTGGCCACCCACTTCGGGTTTCTACACAACACATATCTTTCAACTTTGCTGTGATGTTTAACGTACAATTTCAATCTATCTAATTGAATATAATCCAGAGTTTGCGAGTTGAAGATAAATACTTTTACTAAGAGTATTAGTATATTAGTAATTGACTGACCCGGTCTCTCCAGATCTCCTAACAGTACTATTTCTAGGGTCAATTTTAGATCAATGTTCTGCATTTTCAGCCATTCCTGAACCTGAGACCAGAAACAGGCTACCTGAGGGCAATACCAAAATAAACGGTCTATTGATTCTGTATCCTCACAGCAAAATCTGCAGAGCTTCGATGATTTTATCCCCCAAATATTCAACATTTTGTTGGAGGCAAGAATTCTATATAATAATTTTAGCTGAAAAGTCGCCGGAGGCTCCGGGCTGCGGGCCGTCTCAGGCGGCTTCTTCAATACACAGATACATATAATAATACACAGTGTTCAATACACAGAGAGGTGACTAACAACACGCTGTTTAATACAGTGTTTAAACAGAGCAATCTGGACACTCTAGACTCTCAATCTGCTTCCCAAATGGCATTCCATTCGTTATATAGTGCACTACTTCCCTTTGGGAACTAGTCAAAAGAAACGCACTTTATAGATGATAGGGTGTCACGCTCTGATCTGTTTCACCTGTCTTGTGCATGTCTCCACCCCCCTCCAGGTGTCACGCTCTGATCTGTTTCACCTGTCTTGTGCTTGTCTCCACCCCCCTCCAGGTGTCACGCTCTGATCTGTTTCACCTGTCTTGTGCTTGTCTCCACCCCCTCCAGGTGTCACGCTCTGATCTGTTTCACCTGTCTTGTGCTTGTCTCCACCCCCCTCCAGGTGTCACGCTCTGATCTGTTTCACCTGTCTTGTGCTTGTCTCCACCCCCCTCCAGGTGTCACGCTCTGATCTGTTTCACCTGTCTTGTGCTTGTCTCCACCCCCTCCAGGTGTCACGCTCTGATCTGTTTCACCTGTCTTGTGCTTGTCTCCACCCCCCTCCAGGTGTCACGCTCTGATCTGTTTCACCTGTCTTGTGCTTGTCTCCACCCCCCTCCAGGTGTCACGCTCTGATCTGTTTCACCTGTCTTGTGCTTGTCTCCACCCCCCTCCAGGTGTCACGCTCTGATCTGTTTCACCTGTCTTGTGCTTGTCTCCACCCCCCTCCAGGTGTCACGCCCTGATCTGTTTCACCTGTCTTGTGCTTGTCTCCACCCCCCTCCAGGTGTCACGCCCTGATCTGTTTCACCTGTCTTGTGCATGTCTCCACTCCTCTCCAGGTGTCTCCCATTTTCCTCATTATCCCCTGTGTTTTCTGTTTGTCTGTTGCCTGTTCGTCTGTCTCGTCAAGCCTACCAGCGTGTTTTTCCATACTCCTATTTCGCTAGTTCCTGTTTTCTACTCCTCCCGGTTCTGACCATTTCTGTCGGCCCTTACCCAGAGCTTGCCTGCCGTCCTGTACCTATCTGACTCGGACCTGGTTATGAACTTCTGCCTGCCTTCGACTTGCCCTTTGCCTGCCTCCTGGGGTTTAATAAACTACTCTGTCTATTGAACCTTCCGTCTCCTGTATCTGCATCTGTCATATCCTGAGTCGTGTCATAGGGTGCAATTTGTGATGCATCCTTTGTATGAGGAGGGGATAAGTGAGACAGTATAAGACTTAATCTTCTCTGGTCCTTTATTTAAATCATGTCTAATAACCTTTTATATCATTTTCATCTGTTTATAGTGTTGGAAGATTAGGGTTACACTGCAGCACTAAGCCTCTCCTCTCCTCCCTCCTCTCCTCCCTCCTCTCCTCCCTTCTCTCCCTGGTTGCCAGTCCTCTCTTCTCTCCTCCCTCCTTTCCCTGGTCGCCAGTCCTCTCTTCTCTCCTCCCTCCTCTCCCTGGTCGCCAGTCCTCTCTCCTGTCTCCTCCCCCCTGTCTCCTCTCCCTGGTCGCCAGTCCTCTCTCCTGTCTCCTCCCTCCTCTCCCTGGTTGCCAGTCCTCTCTCCTGTCTCCTCTCTCCTGTCTCCTCCCTCCTCTCCCTGGTTGCCAGTCCTCTCTCCTATCTCCTTTCTCCTGCTCTCCTCCCTCCTCTCCCTGGTCGCCAGTCCTCTCTCCTGTCCCCTCCCTCCTCTCCCTGGTTGCCAGTCCTCTCTCCTGTCTCCTCCCTCCTCTCCCTGGTCGCCAGTCCTCTCTCCTGTCTCCTCCCTCCTCTCCCTGGTCACCAGTCCTCTCTCCTGTCTCCAACCTCCTCTCCCTGGTTGCCAGTCCTCTCTCCTGTCTCCTCTCTCCTGTCTCCTCCCTCCTCTCCCTGGTTGCCAGTCCTCTCTCCTGTCTCCTCTCTCCTGTCTCCTCTCTCCTGTCTCCTCCCTAGTCGCCAGTCCTCTCTCCTGTCTCCTCCCCCCTGTCTCCTCTCCCTGGTTGCCAGTCCTCTCTCCTGTCTCCTTTCTCCTGTCTCCTCCCTCCTCTCCCTGGTCGCCAGTCCTCTCTCCTGTCTCCTCCCTCCTCTCCCTGGTTGCCAGTCCTCTCTCCTGTCTCCTCCCTCCTCTCCCTGGTCGCCAGTCCTCTCTCCTGTCTCCTCTCTCCTGTCTCCTCCCTAGTCGCCAGTCCTCTCTCCTGTTTCCTCCCCAGCCTCTCTCATTGATTACAACCCATTCTTAAAGAGGACTAATTGCATTTAGATTTCACTCAACTGAATTTCTCCATTAACTGTAACTATCTGTTTTAATACCAAGTGATTGTAAGTAAAAATGACCTTGTATAGTATCTTAAGATTAAATACATATTTTAGTCTTTAATAATATGGCTTTAAGCCTCTCTGCCCTGCTGCAGGTCTGGTGACTGTGGTGCTCTGAGCTGCAAGCCTTGGCAACACCACATGTAAATACATCATCTGATGGAGTTCTTCATATGTCATTTAATAAAGAGTTGATTTAAGTAAAGGCTTGATTATTGAAGTAAAGGCTTAATTCAGTGGATGGACCTGAAAAAAAACAATTATCAGTACACAGAGATGGATAAAGTGAAGGACAGTGAGAGAGGACAGGAAGAGTGGGAGAAGGAGAGAGGGAGGGAGAGGGAGAGGGAGAGGGAGAGGGAGAGGGAGGGAGGGAGGGAGGCATGCATCAGATGCTCAACTGTACTGGTCCGAGCGTAAACCACACAAAAACAACACCTGACACTGTGGAACGCAAAGATTTTACTATCTCATCCTGCCTTTGGCCTAAAGAGCAGGAACTAGGACTTTACTGAATAAATCAGAAATACAGACATTGTCATCCTACAAGAAACATGGCATAGAGGAGATGGACCCACTGGTTGCCCTCTATGTTACAGAGAGCTGGTAGTTCCATCCACCAAACTGCCAGGTGTGAAACAGGGAAGAGACTCAGAGGGTATACTAATTTGGTATAGATCAGATTTACAGTGCATTCGGACAGTATACAGACCCCTTTCCTTTTACCACATTATGTCACAGCCTTATTCTAAAATGGATTCAATTATTTTTTTCCCACATCGATTTACATACACACAATACCCCATAATGCCAGAGCAAAAACAGGTTTTTAGAAATTTTTGCAAATTTACTTAAAATAAAAAACAGAAATACCTTATTTCCATAAGTATTCAGGGACATTGATCATCCTTGAGATGTTTCTACAACTTGATTGGAGTCCACCTGTGGTAAATTCAACTGATTGGACATGATTTGGAAAGGCACACACCTGTCTATATAAGGTCCCACAGTTGACAGTGCAAGTCAGAACAAAAACCAAGCCAGGAGGTCGAAGGAATTGTCCGAAGAGCTCTGAGACAAGATTATATCGAGGCACAAATCTGGGGAAGGATACCAAAACCTTTCAGCAGCTTTGAAGGTCCCCAAGAACACAGTGGCCTCCATCATTCTTAAATGGAAGAAGTTTGGAACCAACAAGACTCTTCCTAGAACTGGACACACCCCCCCCCAAACCCCCTTCTGATGTTTAACCCAGCATTGTAGTGGGTTTCTGATGTTTAACCCACCATGGTAGTGGGTTTCTGATGTTTAACCCACCATTGTAGTGGGTTTCTGATGTTTAACCCACCATGGTAGTGGGTTTCTGATGTTTAACCCACCATTGTAGTGGGTTTCTGTAGTTTAACCCACCATGGTAGTGGGTTTCTGATGTTTAACCCACCATGGTAGTGGGTTTCTGTAGTTTAACCCACCATGGTAGTGGGTTTCTGATGTTTAACCCACCATGGTAGTGTGTTTCTGTAGTTTAACCCACCATGGTAGTGGGTTTCTGATGTTTAACCCACCATTGTATTAGACAGCCATAGAGACTCCAGATGCTCTTAGACCAACTTTGGATGCTAAAAAATGAAACTATGAAAAGTAGGAAAAGCTCTAAGGCCTAATTTCATGACATTGTCCCTCACCTAATTGCAAAATTCCTACGTCTCTTTTCCCCTCTCGTTATGGTGTTCTGGTGCTGGAAGCAAAAAGACTGAGTCTAATTTCATTCCAGTCGGTTTTAGGACAACCCTTTAGATGTTTAATTCAATCCCAATTTCATGTAATCAGGCAGAATGCTTCCCTAGAGGGAGACACAGCTAGCACAACCAGCAACTAAAAATGTGCAAATGTAATTGGTCCACCTTTCCATCCCCTCTTAGTCTCTGTCTCGCTCTCTTTCTCCTTCTACCACTGGCTTTATTAACTAATATTGCTTTCTGAACGTTTTCATCTATTTTCCTTTCTTTTCTGATGGTGCTGCAGCTCACCTATCCCTCCATCTCTCCATCCCCCGTTAGACAACACCATTCCCCTCGTTCCTCAAGGCTACAGGGTTGTTATTGTAATTTCATATTTCTCTCTCTCTCTCTCTCTCTCTACCTCTCTGTCTCTACAGCCGCTGGATATTGAGTACAAAATCCATTATCATTTGTATATTTTAATTATGCAAATGATGCTGCTCAGCTGGCTGGCCCAACCTGAAGGGAAGCCCAACTTCATTCTGGGTGATTACAATTTATCCAGTCGAGTCCCTTTAATTGTAACAAGCTAATTACCTTGTTTCATTTAGTTTTAACAATGCCAACAGAGAAGCGGCCAGTGATAGCACACTAACTCACCACTATCTGACAGCCAGCAGAGGAACAAGTAGGCAACAGGGAGACAGCAGGCAGCAAGAACAACTGATCTGGCATCAGATCCTCTGTAAATAGAGCACTGGAGGCTGCTGAGGGCAGGATGGCTCATAATAATGACTGGCATGGAGAAAATGGAACGGCATCAAAACAATGGAAACCATTCTGTTTCAGCCATTTCAATGAGCCCGTCCTCCCACGTAACCTCCTGTGGTTGAACTGGTGTAGGTAGAACTGATCTGGCACCTGATCCTCTGTGGTTAGAGCCTGGTGTAGGACAAACTGATCTCGCACCTGATCCTCTGTGGTTAGAGACTGGTGTAGGACAAACTGATCTGGCACCTGATCCTCTGTGGTTAGAGACTGGTGTAGGACAAACTGATCTCGCACCTGATCCTCTGTGGTTAGAGACTGGTGTAGGACAAACTGATCTGGCACCTGAACCTCTGTGGTTAGAGCCTGGTGTAGGACAAACTGATCTGGCACCTGATCCTCTGTGGTTAGAGTCTGGTGTAGGACAAACTGATCTGGCACCTGATCCTCTGTGGTTAGAGTCTGGTGTAGGACAAACTGATCTGGCACCTGATCCCCTGTGGTTAGAGACTGGTGTAGGACAAACTGATCTGGCACCTGAACCTCTGTGGTTAGAGACTGGTGTAAGAACTTCAGGCCCTGATCTACCATCAGCATCTTTGTGGCAGGAGACACATGATGTAATGTACAGGCCTAGACTCTGGTCTGACCACTGTGTGATGTCATGTACAGGCCTAGACTCTGGTCTGACCACTGTGTGATGTCATGTACAGGCCTAGACTCTGGTCTGACCACTGTGTGATGTCATGTACAGGCCTAGACTCTGGTCTGACCACTGTGTGATGTAATGTACAGGCCTAGACTCTGGTCTGACCACTGTGTGATGTCATGTACAGGCCTAGACTCTGGTCTGACCACTGTGTGATGTCATGTACAGGCCTAGACTCTGGTCTGACCACTGTGTGATGTAATGTACAGGCCTACACTCTGGTCTGACCATTGTGTGATGTAATGTACATGCCTAGAGTCTGAAAATCAAATCAAATGTTATTGGTCACATACACATGGTTAGTAGATGTTATTGGTCACATGGTTACCAGATGTTATTGGTCCATACACATGGTTAGTAGATGTTATTGGTCACATACACATGGTTAGTAGATGTTATTGGTCACATGGTTAGTAGATGTTATTGTGAGTGTAGCGAATCTGACAGTGCAGCAGTGTCTAACAGGTAATATCTAACAATTCCACGACAAAACCTAATACACACAATCTAGTAAAGGAATGGGATGAGAATATATAAGTATAAAATATATGGATGAGCAGTAACAGAGCGGCTCAGATGCAACAGATAGTAAAGAATAGCTAGTGAAGAATACAGTATACAGTAAATACATATGAGATGAGTAATGTGAGATATGTAAACATTCTTAAAGTGGCATTATTAAAGTGACTAGTGTTCCATTTATTAAAGTGGCCAGTGATATCAAGTCTGTAGGTAAACAGCTGCCTCGCTGTGCTACTGATGGCTGTTTAACAATCTGATGCCTTGAGATAGAAGCTGTTCTTCATTCTCTCTGTCCCAGCTTTGATGCACCTGTACTGACCTCACCTTCTGGATGATAGCGGTGTGAACAGGCAGTGGCTCGGGTGGTTGTTGTCCTTGATGATCTTTTTGGCCTTCATGTGACTTCGGGTGTTGTAGGGGTCCTGGTCCTGTGTGGCTCAGTTGGTAGAGCATGGTGTTTGCAACGCCAGGGTTGTGGGTTCGATTCCCACGGGGGACAAGTACGGAGAAGAAAAAAAAAAGTATGATATGTATGAAATGTATGCATTCACTACTGTAAGTCGCTCTGGATAAGAGCGTCTGCTAAATGACTAAAATGTAAAATGTAAATGTATGGGTCCTGGAGGGCAGGTAGTTTGCCCCCGGTGATGCATTGTGCAGACCGCACCACCCTCTGCAGAGCCCTGCGATTGTGGGCGGTGCAGTTGCCATACCAGGCGGTGATATAGCCCGACAGGATGCTCTCAATTGTGCACTTGTAAAAGTTAGTGAGGGTTTTTGGTGACAAGTCACATTTTTTCAGCCTCCTGAGGTTGAAGAGGTGCTGTTGCGCCTTCTTCACCACACTGTCTGTGTGTGTAGACCATTTCAGTTTGTCCGTGATATTTACACAGAGGAACTTAAAACTTTCCACCTTCTCCAGTGCTGTCCAGTCGATGTGGATAGAGGGGGTGCTCCCTTTACTGTTTCCTGAAGTCCACGATCACGTCTTTTGTTTTGCTGACATTGAGTGAGAGGTTATTTTCCTGACACCACACTCCGAGGGCCCTCACCTCCTCCCTGTAGGCCGTCTCGTCATTGTTGGTAATCAAGCCTACCACTGTAGTGTCATCTGCAAACTTGATGATTGAGTTGGAGGCGTGCATGGCCACGCAGTCGTGGGTGAACAGGGAGTACAGGAGAGGGCTGAGCTAGCACCCTTGTGGGGCCCCAGTGTTGAGGATCAGTGGAGTGGAGATGTTGTTTCCTACCTTCATCACCTGGGGGCGGCCCGTCAGGAAGTCCAAGACCCAGTGTCACAGGGCGTGATCGAGACCCAGGGTCTCAAGCTTAATGACGAGTTTGGAGAGTACTATGGTGTTGAATGCTGAGCTGTAGTCAATGAACAGCATTCTTACATAGGTACTCCTCTTGTCCAGATGGGATAGGGCAGTGTGTAGTGTGATGGCGATTGCATCGTCTGTGGACCTTTTGGGGCAGTAAGCAAATTGGAGTGGGTCTAGGGTGTCAGGTAGGGTGAAGGTGATATGATCCTTGACTAGTCTCTCAAAGCACTTCATAATGACAGAAGTGAGTGCTATGGGGCGATAGACACTTAGTTCAGTTACCTTGGCTTTTTGGGAACAGTAACAATGGTAGCCATCTTGAAGCATGTGGTGACAGCAGACTGGGATAGGGATTGATTGAATATGTCCGTAAATACACAAGCCAGCTGGTCTGCGCATGCTCTGAGGACGTGGCTAGGGATGCCGTCTGGTCCAGCAGTCTTGCGAGGGTTAGCACTGTTAAATGTTTTACTCACGTTGGCCATGGAGAAGGAGAGCCCACAGTCTTTGGTAGCGGGCCGTGTCGGTAGCACTGTATTGTCCTCAAAGCACACAAAGAAGTTGTTTAATTTGTCTGGAAGCAAGACGTCAATGTGGTTTTCTTTTTGTAATCCGTGATTGTCTGTAGACCCTGCCACATACGTCTAGTGTTTGAGCCATTGTATTGAGACCCCACTTTGTCTCTATACTGATGCGTTGCTTGTTTGATTGCCTTACGGAGGGAATAACTACACTGTTTGTATTCAGTCATGTTTCCAGTCACCTTGCCATGATTAAATGCGGTGGTAGGTTCTTTAAGTTTTGCATGAATGCTGCCATCTATCCACGGTTTCTGGTTAGGGAAGGTTTTAATAGTCACAGTGGGTAAAACATATCCTATATACTTCCTTATAAACTCGCTCACAGTGTCAGTGTATACGTCAATGTATTGTCTGAGGCTACCCAGAACATATCCCAGTCCACGTGATCGAAGCAATCTTGAGCTTGGAATTCAATTGGTCAGACCAGCGTTGGATAGACCTAAGCACCAGCGCTTCCTGTTTTAGTTTCTGCCTATAGGAGGGGAGCAACAATAAGGAGTCATGGTCATATTTTCCGAATGGAGGGTGGGGGAGGGCCTTGTGTGCTGCGTGGAAGATAGAGTAACAGTGGTCAAGTGTGTTACTCGCTCGTGTACTGCAATCGATATGCTGATAGAATTTAGGTAGCCTTGTTCTCAAATTTGCTTTGTTAAAATCCACAGCTACAATAAATGCAGCCTCAGGATATAGGGTTTCCAGTTTACATAAAGTCCAGTGAAGTTCCTTGATGGACGTCTTGGTATCTGCTTGCGGGTGGATATATACGGCTGTGACGATAACCGAGGAGAATTCTCTTAGGAGATTATACGGTCAGCATTTTATTGTGAGGAATTCTAGGTCAGCTGAACAAAAGGACTTGAGTTCCTGTATGTTGTTACAATTACACAATGAGTCATGAAACATACACCCCTGACTTTCCTCTTACCGGAGACATGTTTATACCTGTCGGTGCGATGCACTGAAAATCCGGTTGGCTGTACGGACTCCGACAGCATGTCCCCAGCTAGCCATGTCTCCGTGAAACAGAGTATGTTACAATCCCAGTGGGAGGTGTGCACACATCCAAAGCCTCACTAGAAGACTGCTCAGGCACCCTCTCCTCCGACAGCGTTGTTTTGGGTCGGCCTCTGGAATCAGTTCAAATGCCCTGAATCTGCTTTGGGAAAGTTGTATTCCTGGTCGTAATTCTGGTTGTGCTGGTAAATTTACGTCTCTCTGATATCCAATAGTTCTTCCCGCCTGTATGTAATAACACAAGGCTTTATGGGCTAACAACGTAAGAAATAATACATAAAATGGTTTTAATACTGCACAGTTTTCTAAGGACTTGAAGCGAAGCTGGCATCTCTATCAATGCCATCATGAAGACATGACTGGACGGTGTCTCTCCCCTACAGTCTGACATAATAGAGTCTTGTAGAACAGAGTTTAGTACAGTAGAGTCTACTAGAACAGTCAAGATCAGTAGAAAATAGTCTACTCCTGTAGATTATACTATAATAGAGTCTAGTCCTGTAGATTATACTATAATAGAGTCTAGTCCTGTAGATTATACTATAATAGAGTCTAGTCCTGTAGATTATACTATAATAGAGTCTACTCCTGTAGATTATACTATAATAGAGTCTACCCCTGTAGATTATACTATAATAGAGTCTAGTCCTGTAGATTATACTATAATAGAGTCTAGTCCTGTAGATTATACTATAATAGAGTCTAGTCCTGTAGATTATACTATAATAGAGTCTACTCCTGTAGATTATACTATAATAGAGTCTACCCCTGTAGATTATACTATAATAGAGTCTAGTCCTGTAGATTATACTATAATAGAGTCTAGTCCTGTAGATTATACTATAATAGAGTCTAGTCCTGTAGATTATACTATAATAGAGTCTACCCCTGTAGATTCTAACAGAACAGAGTCTACTCCTGTAGATTATACTATAATAGAGTCTACCCCTGTAGATTATACTATAATAGAGTCTAGTCCTGTAGATTATACTATAATAGAGTCTACTCCTGTAGATTATACTATAATAGAGTCTACTCCTGTAGATTATACTATAATAGAGTCTACTCCTGTAGATTATACTATAATAGAGTCTAGTCCTGTAGATTATACTATAATAGAGTCTACTCCTGTAGATTATACTATAATAGAGTCTACTCCTGTAGATTATACTATAATAGAGTCTAGTCCTGTAGATTATACTATAATAGAGTCTAGTCCTGTAGATTATACTATAATAGAGTCTTGTAGAACAGAGTTTAGTACAGTAGAGTCTACTAGAACAGTCAAGATCAGTAGAAAATAGTCTACTCCTGTAGATTATACTATAATAGAGTCTAGTCCTGTAGATTATACTATAATAGAGTCTACTCCTGTAGATTATACTATAATAGAGTCTAGTCCTGTAGATTATACTATAATAGAGTCTAGTCCTGTAGATTATACTATAATAGAGTCTACTCCTGTAGATTCTAACAGAACAGAGTCTACTCCTGTAGATTATACTATAATAGAGTCTACCCCTGTAGATTATACTATAATAGAGTCTACCCCTGTAGATTATACTATAATAGAGTCTACTCCTGTAGATTATACTATAATAGAGTCTACTCCTGTAGATTATACTATAATAGAGTCTACTCCTGTAGATTCCATTAGAACACAGTCTAGTCCTGTAGAACAGAGTCCAGTCCTGTAGAATAGTCTAGTTTTGTAGATTATATTAGAACAGTGTCTAAATCCTTTAAATTATATTAGAAAATTGTATAGTCCTATAGATTCTATTTAAACAGATTATAGTCCTGTAGATTATAATAGTACCGAGTCTAGTCCTGTAAAACATAATTTAGTCCTGTAGATTGTAATAGAACAGAGTACAGTCATTTATATTGTATTACAACAAAGTATAGTACTTTAGATTCTATTAGAACATTATATTAGGAACTTGTGTAGTCCTTTAAAACAGAGTCGAGTCCTTTAGAACAGCGTTTTCTCCTGTGGAACAGTCTAGTCTGTAGATTATATTATAACAGAGTCTAGTCCGGTAGATTATATTAGAACATAGTCTAGTCTGTAGATTATATTAGAACAGAGTCTAGTCCTGTAGATTATATTAGAACATAGTCTAGTCCTGTAGATTATATTAGAACAGAGTCTAGTCCTGTAGATTATATTAGAACATAGTCTAGTCTGTAGATTATATTATAACAGAGTCTAGTCCGGTAGATTATATTAGAACAGAGTCTAGTCTGTAGATTATATTATAACAGAGTCTAGTCCGGTAGATTATATTAGAACATAGTCTAGTCCTGTAGATTATATTAGAACAGAGTCTAGTCTGTAGATTATATTATAACAGAGTCTAGTCCCGTAGATTATATTACAACAGAGTCTAGTCCTGTAGATTATATTATAACAGAGTCTAGTCCTGTAGATTATACTATAATAGAGTCTAGTCCTGTAGATTATACTATAATAGAGTCTAGTCCTGTAGATTATACTATAATAGAGTCTAGTCCTGTAGATTATACTATAATAGAGTCTAGTCCTGTAGATTATACTATAATAGAGTCTACCCCTGTAGATTATACTATAATAGAGTCTAGTCCTGTAGATTATACTATAATAGAGTCTACTCCTGTAGATTCTAACAGAACAGAGTCTACTCCTGTAGATTATACTATAATAGAGTCTACCCCTGTAGATTATACTATAATAGAGTCTAGTCCTGTAGATTATACTATAATAGAGTCTACTCCTGTAGATTATACTATAATAGAGTCTACCCCTGTAGATTATACTATAATAGAGTCTAGTCCTGTAGATTATACTATAATAGAGTCTAGTCCTGTAGATTATACTATAATAGAGTCTAGTCCTGTAGATTATACTATAATAGAGTCTTGTAGAACAGAGTTTAGTACAGTAGAGTCTACTAGAACAGTCAAGATCAGTAGAAAATAGTCTACTCCTGTAGATTATACTATAATAGAGTCTACCCCTGTAGATTATACTATAATAGAGTCTAGTCCTGTAGATTATACTATAATAGAGTCTAGTCCTGTAGATTATACTATAATAGAGTCTACCCCTGTAGATTATACTATAATAGAGTCTACTCCTGTAGATTATACTATAATAGAGTCTACTCCTGTAGATTCCATTAGAACACAGTCTAGTCCTGTAGAACAGAGTCCAGTCCTGTAGAATAGTCTAGTTCTGTAGATTATATTAGAACAGTGTCTAAATCCTTTAAATTATATTAGAAAATTGTATAGTCCTATAGATTCTATTTAAACAGATTATAGTCCTGTAGATTATAATAGTACCGAGTCTAGTCCTGTAAAACATAATTTAGTCCTGTAGATTGTAATAGAACAGAGTACAGTCATTTATATTGTATTACAACAAAGTATAGTACTTTAGATTCTATTAGAACATTATATTAGGAACTTGTGTAGTCCTTTAAAACAGAGTCGAGTCCTTTAGAACAGCGTTTTCTCCTGTGGAACAGTCTAGTCTGTAGATTATATTATAACAGAGTCTAGTCCTGTAGATTATATTATAACAGAGTCTAGTCTGTAGATTATATTATAACAGAGTCTAGTCCGGTAGATTATATTAGAACATAGTCTACTCCTGTAGATTATATTATAACAGAGTCTAGTCCTGTAGATTATATTATAACAGAGTCTAGTCATGTAGATTATATTATAACAGAGTCTAGTCCTGTAGATTCTATTATAACAGTCTAGTCCTGTAGATTCTATTTGAAAATAGTCTAGTAATGTAGAAGAGAGTCTAGTCCTGTAGAATGTAATCTAGCCCATTAGATTCTATTTGAACAGAGTCTAGTCTTGAAGATTATATTTGAACAGAGTCTAGTCCTGTAGATTCTACTAGAATAGAGTCTAATCCTGTAGATTATATAAAAACAGTGTAATCCTGTAGAACAGAGTCTAGGCCTTTAGAATATAGACTAGTCCTATAGATTATATTTGAACAGAGTTGAGTCCTGTAGATTCTACTAGAATAGAGTCTAACCCTGTAGATTATATTTTAAAGTCCTGTAGGTTATTCTAGAATAGAGTCTAGTCCTGTAGATTCTACTAGAATATAGTCTAGTCCTGTAGATTACATTAGAACATAGTCTAGTGCTGTAGAACAGATTGTAGTCCTGAAGATATTAAAACAGAGTCCTGTAGATTATTTTAGAACATAGTCTAGTCCCATAGATTATATTAGAACATAGTCTAGTCCTGTAGATTATATTAGAACATAGTCTAGTCCTGTAGATTATATTAGAACATATTCTAGTCCCATAGATTATATTAGAACATATTCTAGTCCTGTAGATTATATTAGAACATAGTCTAGTCCTGTAGAATACAGTCTAGTTCTGTAGAACAGAGTCTAGTCCTGTAGAACACAGTGCAGTCCAGTAAAACAGAGTCTAGTCCTGTAGAACACAGTGTAGTCCTGTAGATTATATTAGAACAGAGTCTAGTCCTATAGAACACAGTGTAGTCCAGTAGAACAGAGTCTAGTCCTATAGAACACAGTGTAGTCCTGTAGATTATATTAGAACAGAGTCTAGTCCTATAGAATACAGTGTAGTCCTGTAGAACAGAGTCTAGTCCTGTAGAACACAGTGCAGTCCAGTAAAACAGAGTCTAGTCCTGTAGAACACAGTGTAGTCCTGTAGATTATATTAGAACAGACTCTAGTCCTATAGAACACAGTGTAGTCCTGTAGAACAGAGTCTAGTCCTATAGAACACAGTGTAGTCCAGTAAAACAGAGTCTAGTCCTGTAGAACACAGTGTAGTCCTGTAGATTATATTAGAACAGACTCTAGTCCTATAGAACACAGTGTAGTCCAGTAGAACAGTGTCTGGTGCTGTAGAACACAGTGTAGTCCTGTAGATTATATTAGAACAGAGTCTAGTCCTGTAGAACACAGCGCAGTCCAGTAAAACAGAGTCCTGTAGAACACAGTGTAGTCCTGTAGATTATATTAGAACAGAGTCTAGTCCTGTAGAACATATTCTAGACCTGTAGATTATATCACAGTGTTCTAAACTCCAGTGAAATGAGTTCAGGGCATATAGAGTCCACATAGAGTCCACATAGAGTCCACGTAGAGTTCACGTAGAGTTCACGTAGAGTTCACGTCGAGTTCACGTCGAGTTCACGTAGAGTTCATGTAGAGTTCATATAGAGTCCACGTAGAGTTCATAGTGTGTCCCTATTGCAATCTGGAGTGTCTGCTTCCACCTTGAAGCTAGACCTAGTCATTATGCAATTACAAAAGAGAGAAAGAGAGAGAGAGAGACAGAGAGAAAGAGAGACAGATAGAGAGAGAGACAGATAGAGAGAGAGAGAGAGAGACAGAGAGAGAGAGAGAGACAGAGAGAAAGAGAGACAGAGAGAGGAGAAGGGTTAGCTAACAGGGTTAAGGCTAGGGGAAGGGTTAGCTAACAGGGTTAAGGCTAGGGGAAGGGTTAGCTAACAGGGTTAAGGTTAGGGGAAGGGTTAGCTAACAGGGTTAAAGTTAGGGGAGGGTTAGCTAACAGGGTTAAGGCTAGGGGAAGGGTTAGCTAACAGGGTTAAGGTTAGGGGAAGGGTTAGCTAACAGGGTTAGGGTTAAGGTTAGGGGAAGGGTTAGCTAACAGGGTTAAGGCTAAGGGAAGGTTTAGCTAAAAGGGCTAGGGGAAGGGTTAGCTAACAGGGTTAAGGCTAGGGGAAGGGTTAGCTAACAGGGTTAAGGTTAGGGGAAGGTTTAGCTAAAAGGGCTAGGGGAAGGGTTAGCTAACAGGGTTAAGGTTAGGGGAAGGGTTGGCTAAAAGGGCTAGGGGAAGGGTTAGCTAACAGGGTTAAGGTTAGGGGAAGGGTTAGCTAAAAGGGCTAGGGGAAGGGTTAGCTAACAGGGTTAAGGTTAGGGGAAGGGTTAGCTAAAAGGGCTAGGGGAAGGGTTAGCTAACAGGGTTACGGTTAGGGGAAGGGTTAGCTAAAAGGGTTAAGGCTAGGGGAAGGGTTAGCTAACAGGGTTAGGGGAAGGGTTAGCTAACATGCTATGTAGTTGCAAATTAATGTAGCTAAAAAGTATTAAGTAGTTTAAAACTTGCAAATTTTCTAAAATGCCAAAGTTGTCCTTGATGAGATTTCAACTTTCAGCCTTTGCGATTCTAGCGTTTTACGTCCACCCATCAGCCCTAGTTTCATTTTTTAGTTAATTAACCATCTGTGTTATGTAACCATACCAAATGTAACACATCACACTCTTTGAGTGTCCCAGATTTACTTTTACTGTGTGAAGTCTAGTCAATGTGACCTGGCTGGACTTTCCACTACCAACTTTCCATGGCCGACTTTCCAGTCTTTCCATGGGCAAATTTCCACTGATGAATTTCCACCCCAGACCCAGTGATTTGATGTTATTTCACACTACAGGAAATATTATTTTAGTGACATCTGTTTTGCCTTTAAAGAATATATTGGGCTCATCAAACTCCATTCTACCTACTTTCTGGTGCCATGGGGAGTGAACTGAAAGGTATTTGAAATTGTCTTCCTTAATCATTTCCCTAATCCCTGGAGATCAATGCTGGAGAATGGTGGAATGGAGAATGGTGGAATGGAGAATGGTGGAATGAGGAACGGAACAACGTCTCTCAACTCCGCCAAGGGTTCCTCCAAGGGTTCTGCCAAGGGTATGGCAAGAACAGAGCACTGGACAGAGTTTGGTTTAGCATAACAAATAGTGATATCAGGGACCTTCCTAAAACTTTAGTGATGTATAGATAGATATGTCATATAGGCCTAAACTTTAGTGATGTATAGATAGATATGTCATATAGGCCTAAACTTTAGTGATGTATAGATAGATATGTCATATAGGCCTAAACTTTAGTGATGTATAGGTAGATACAGTGGCTTGCGAAAGTATTCAACCCCCTATGCATTTTTCCTATTTTGTTGCCTTACAACCTTGAATTAAAATGATTTGGGGGGGATTTGTATCATTTGATTTACACAACATGCCTACCACTTTGAAGATGCAAAATATTTTTTATTGTGAAACAAACAAGAAATAAGACAAAAATTTTTTTACTTCAGTGTGCATAATTATTCACCCCCCAAAGTTAATACTTTGTAGAGCCACCTTTTGCAGAAATTACAGCTGCAAGTCTCTTGGGGTATGTCTCTATAAGCTTGGCACATCTAGCCACTGGGATTTTTGCCCATTCTTCAAGGCAAAACTGCTCCAGCTCCTTCAAGTTGGACGGGTTCCGCTGGTGTACAGCAATATTTAAGTCATACCACAGATTCTCAATAGGATTAAGGTCTGGGCTTTGACTAGGCCATTCCAAGACATTTAAATTTACATTTAAGTCATTTAGCAGACGCTCTTATCCAGAGCGACTTACAAATTGGTGCATTCACCTTATAATATCCAGTGGAACAACCACTTTACAATAGTGCATCTAAATCTTTTAAGGGGGGGGGGGGGGGGGGTTAGAAGGATTACTTTATCCTATCCTAGGTATTCCTTAAAGAGGTGGGGTTTCAGGTGTCTCCGGAAGGTGGTGATTGACTCCGCTGTCCTGGCGTCGTGAGGGAGCTTGTTCCACCATTGGGGTGCCAGAGCAGCGAACAGTTTTGACTGGGCTGAGCGGGAACTGTGCTTCCTCAGAGGTAGGGAGGCGAGCAGGCCAGAGGTGGATGAACTCAGTGCCCTTGTTTGAGTGTAGGGCCTGATCAGAGCCTGAAGGTACGGAGGTGCCGTTCCCCTCACAGCTCCGTAGGCAAGCACCATGTTTCCCTTTAAACCACTCAAGTGTTGCTTTAGCAGTATGCTTAGGGTTATTGTCCTGCTGGAAGGTGGACCTCCATCCCAGTTTCAAATCTCTGGAAGACTGAAACAGGTTTCCCTCAAGAATTTCCCTGTATTTAATGCCATCCATCATTCTGTCAATTCTGACCAGTTTCCCATTTCCTGCCGATGAAAAACATCCCCACAGCATAATGCTACCACCACCATGGGGATGGAGTTCTCGGGGTGATGTGAGGTGTTGGGTTTGTGCCAGACTTAGCTTTCTCCTTGATGGCCAAAAAGTAACATTTTAATCTCATCTGACCAGAGTACATTCTTCCATATATTTGAGGAGTCTCCCACATGCCTTTTGGAGAACACCAAACGTGTTTGCTTATTTTTTTCTATAAGCAATGGCTATTTCCTGGCCACTCTTCCATAAAGCCCAGCTCTGTGGAGTGTACGGCTTAAAGGGGTCCTATGGACAGACACTCCAATCTCCGTTGTGGGGCTTTGCAGCTCCTTCAGGGTTATCTTTTGTCTCTTTGTTGCCTCTCTGATTAATGCCCTCCATGCCTGGTCGGTGAGTTTTGGTGGGTGGCCTTCTCTTGGCAGGTTTGTTGTGGTGCCATATTCTTTCAATTTTTAATAATGGATTTACTGGTGCTCTGTGGGATGTTCAAGTTTAGGATATTTTTGTATTACCCAACCCTGATCTGTACAGTGCCTTGCGAAAGTATTCGGCCCCCTTGAACTTTTTGACCTTTTACCACATTTCAGGCTTCAAACATAAAAATATAAAACTGTCATTTTTTGTGAAGAATCAACAACAAGTGGGACACAATTATGAAGTGGAACGAAATTTATTCGATATTTCAAACTTTTCTAACAAATAAAAAACAGAAAAATTGGCCGTGCAAAATTATTCAGCCCCTTTACTTTCAGTGCAGCAAACTCTCTCCAGAAGTTCAGTGAGGATCTCTGAATGATCCAATGTTGACCTAAATGACTAATGATGATAAATAGAATCCACCTGTGTGTAATCAAGTCTCCGTATAAATGCACCTGCTCTGTGATAGTCTCAGAGGTCCGTTTAAAGCGCAGAGAGCATCATGAAGAACAAGGAACACACCAGGCAGGTCCGAGATACTGTTGTGGAGAAGTTTAAAGCCGGATTTGGATACAAAAAGATTTCCCAAGCTTTAAACATCCCAAGGAGCATTGTGCAAGCAATAATATTGAAATGGAAGGAGTATCAGACCACTGCAAATCTACGAAGACCCGGCCGTCCCTCTAAACTTTCAGCTCATACAAGGAGAAGACTGATCAGAGATGCAGCCAAGAGGCCCATGATCACTCTGGATGAACTGCAGAGATCTACAGCTGAGGTGGGAGACTCTGTCCATAGGACAACAATCAGTCGTATACTGCACAAATCTGGCCTTTATGGAAGAGTGGCAAGAAGAAAGCCATTTCTTAAAGATATCCATAAAAAGTGTTGTTTAAAGTTTGCCACTAGCCACCTGGGAGACACACCAAACATGTGGAAGAAGGTGCTCTGGTCAGATGAAACCAAAATCGAACTTTTTGGCAACAATGCAAAACGTTATGTTTGGCGTAAAAGCAACACAGCTCATCACCCTGAACACACCATCCCCACTGTCAAACATGGTGGTGGCAGCATCATGGTTTGGGCCTGCTTTTCTTCAGCAGGGGCAGGGAAGATGGTTAAAATTGATGGGAAGATGGATGGAGCCAAATACAGGACCATTCTGGAAGAAAACCTGATGGAGTCTGCAAAAGACCTGAGACTGGGACGGAGATTTGTCTTCCAACAAGACAATGATCCAAAACATAAAGCAAAATCTACAATGGAATGGTTCACAAATAAACATATCCAGGTGTTAGAATGGCCAAGTCAAAGTCCAGACCTGAATCCAATCGAGAATCTGTGGAAAGAACTGAAAACTGCTGTTCACAAACGCTCTCCATCCAACCTCACTGAGCTCGAGCTGTTTTGCAAGGAGGAATGGGCAAAAATTTCAGTCTCTCGATGTGCAAAACTGATAGAGACATTCCCCAAGCGACTCACAGCTGTAATCGTAGCAAAAGGTGGCGCTACAAAGTATTAACTTAAGGGGGCTGAATAATTTTGCACGCCCAATTTTTCTGTTTTTTATTTGTTAAAAAAGTTTGAAATATCCAATAAATTTCGTTCCACTTCATGATTGTGTCCCACTTGTTGTTGATTCTTCACAAAAAATTACAGTTTTATATCTTTATGTTTGAAGCCTGAAATGTGGCAAAAGGTCGAAAAGTTCAAGGGGGCTGAATACTTTCGCAAGGCACTGTACTTCTCCACTACTTTGTCCCTGACCTGTTTGGAGAGCTCCTTGGTCGTCATGGTGCCGCTTGCTTGGTGGTGCCCCTTGTTTAGTGGGGTTGCAGACTCTGCGGCCTTTCAGAACAGGTGTATATATACTGAAATCATGTGACAGGTTATGTGACACTTAGATTGCACACAGGTGGACTTATTTTAACTAATTATGTGACTTCTTAACTTCTTATGGGAAAGTGGGATGGTAGCGTTCCCCCCGGCCAACATCCGATGAAATTGCAGAGTGCGAAATTCAAACTACGGTATTATAAATATTTAACTTTCATAAAATCACAAGTGTAATACATCAAAATAAAGCTTAACTTCTTGTTAATCCAGCCGCTGTGTCAGATTTCAAAAAGGCTTCACGGCGAAAGCAAACCATACGATTATCTGAAGACAGCGCCCCACATACAAACACATGAAAAACATATTTCAACCAGGCAGGTGCGACACGAAAGTCAGAAATAGCTATATAAAAAATGCCTTACCTTTGATGATCTTCTTCTGTTGGCACTCCAAAAGGTCCCAATTACATCACAAATGGTCCTTTTGTTCAATAATGTCCTTCTTTATATCCATAAAAACTCAGTTTAGCTGGCGCTCTTCAGTCAATAATCCACACAGTTTCCCTCCATCAAAATGCATACAAAATGAATCCCAAACGTTAATAATAAACTTTTCCAAACAAGTCAAACAACATTTATAATCAAACCTTAGGTACCCTAATACGTAAATAAACGATAAAATTTAAGAGTATCGTTATTGTCTTTACAGGAGAAAAATACCAAAGAACACGCTCTCATTCACGAGCTTGGAAACACTACAGCCAAAATGGGAGCCACCTAGAAAAACTACAATTTCTGGCTCATTTTTCCAAAACCCAGCCTGAAACTCTTTATAAAGACTGTTGACATCTAGTGGAAGCCCTAGGAACTGCAATCTGGGAGGACTTGGGCTTATAATAAAAGTGATAGCCATTGAATTTTTTTTGGGGGGGGGTGGTTAAGAGTTTGCTCCTAATCTCAGCTCATTACCTGTATAAAAGACACCTGGGAGCCAGAAATCTTTCTGATTGAGAGGGGGTCAAATACTTATTTCCCTAATTAAAATGCAAATCAATTTATAACATTTTTGACATGCGTTTTTCTGGATCTTTTTGTTGTTATTCTGTCTCTCACTGTTCAAATAAACCTACCATTAAAGTTATAGATTGATCATTTCTTTGTCAGTGGGCAAACGTACAAAATCAGCAGGGGATCAAATACTTTTTTCCTTCAATGTATCTAAAGGTCCTATTTTCAGGAGCCTGTCTTTCAAAGGTAATTTGTAAAAATCCAAATAACTTCACAGATCTTCATTGTAAAGGGTTTAAACACTGTTTCCCACTCTTGTTTAATGAACCATAAACAGTTAATGAACATGCACATGTTGAATGGTCGTTAAGACACTAACAGCTTACAGATGGTAGGCAATTAAGGTCACAGTTATGAAAAGTTAGGACACTAAAGAGGCCTTTCTACTGACTCTGAAAAACACCAAAAGAAAGATGCCCAGAGTCCCTGCTCATCTGCGTGAACGTGCCTTAGGCATGCTCCAAGGATGCATGAGGACTGCAGATGTGGCCAGGGCAATAAATTGCAATGTCTGTACTGTGAGAAGCCTAAGACAGCATTACAGGGAGACGGGACAGACAGCTGATCGTCCTCGCAGTGGCAGACCACATGTAACAAAATCTGCACAGGATCTGTACATCCGAACATCAAACCTTCGGGACAGGTACAGGATGGCAACAACAACTGCCTGAGTTACACCAGGAATGCACAATCTGTCCATCAGTGCTCAGACTGTCCACAATAGGCTGAGAGAGGCTGGACTGAGGGCTTGTAGGCCTGTTGTAAGGAAGGTCCTCACCAGACATCACCGGCAACAATGTCGCCAATGGGCACAAACCCACCATCGCATGACCAGACAGGACTGGCAAAAGTGCTCTTCACATACGAGTTGCGGTTTTGTCTCACCAGGGGTGATGGTCAGATTCACGTTTATCGTCGAAGGAATGAGTGTTACACTGAGGTCTGTACTCTGGAGCGGGATCGATTTGGAGGTGGAAGGGTCCGACATGGTCTCGGGCAGTGTGTCACAGCATCATCGGTTTGAGCTTGTTGTCATTGCAGGCAATCTCAATGCTGTGCGTTACAGGGAAGACATCCTCCTCCCTCATGTGGTACCCTTCCTGCAGGCTCATCCTGACATGTCCCTCTAGCATGACAATGCCACCAGCCATACTGCTCTTTCTGGCCATGTCAGTGTTCTGCCATGGCCAGTGAAGAGCCCAGATCTCAATCCCATTGAGCACGTCTGGGACCTGTTGGATCGGAGGGTGAGGGCTAGGGCCATTCCCTGAGAAATATCCGGGAACTTGCAGGTGCCTTGTTGGAAGAGTGGGGTAACATCTCAATGCAAGAACTGGCAAATCTGGTGCAGTCCATGAGGAGGAGATGCACTGCAGTACTTAATGCAGCTGGTGGCCACACCAGATACTGACTGTTACTTTTGATTCTGTTAGTCGCATGTCTGTGGAACTTGTTCAGTTTATGTCTCAGTTGTTGAATCTTGCTATATTCATACAAATATTTACACATGTTAAGTTTGCTGAAAATAAACGCAGTTGACAGTGAGAGGACGTTTCTTTTTTTGCTGAGTTTGTCTATACATCACTAAAATGTAGGCTTATATCTCATACAGTGCCTTTCAAAAGTATTCACCCCCTTTCATATTTACTATTTTGTTGCATTTCAACCTGTAATTTAAATTGATTTTTATTTGGATTTCATGTCATGGACATAAACAAAACAGTCCAAATTGGTGAAGTGAAATAAAAAAATAACTTGTTTCATAAAATCCAAAAAATGTCAAAACGGAAAAGTGCTGCTTGCATATGTTTTCACCCCCTTTGCCATGAAGCCCCTAAATAAGATCTGGTGCAACCAATTACCTTCAGAAGTCACATAACTAGCTAACCTTACACTTCAGTGATTTATATATGTGCGATATTGACTTAAACTTCAGTGATTATAGCAACTGTTGCTCAGTATATCACTGTCCATGGTGCTGAACCTGACATTATGAACTGTACTGCATAGTGGTTCTGATCTGTGCCTAATTACTGAAGGCAGATATTGGGTTTTACTGAACACAATTCATGTATGTAATATAGTTCTCTATCTATATTTATCATTCTGTCAATCTAGTATTACTATTATTATCTTATTTCCTGAGTTGGTGCAGCTGTCTGTCCAGATGTAAATACTGCAACGTAATGTAAAGGAGATAGAGAGAGTCAAATGTTACCAGATGAGAGTCCACATGGTCTGTAAATATCTGATGTTTGTATAACCTTTATATTACACTGCTAACATGGAAACAATGCTGGTGGAGTATCTATCTCTGTGTAGAGCAACCTATGGTGGTGGTGGAGTGTCTATCTCTGTGTAATTCAATCTGGCATTATCCCTGGACACCTTTTCATAATAGGCTTGGGTCCTGATCTTTTAATTGATACAGTAGAGAGGTTGTGGGTGTGTGTTCATTGGGGGGTTGTTGTAATTGGGGTTGAGGGGTGAAACTGGCACAGATACGTATTAGTGTTCTAACAAAGCTTCTGCTAATTTAACATATTTACATTCCCAAGCTCCCGACATGGTGAATAACGGCTTCTATGTGGATTGTGCTGTATTTACACTATATGGTAGAGTAGATACAGATTTGACTTGATTTTTATTTTATTAGGATGTCTTTTAGACCTTATTTGGACTAAATATCCAATAGTCCTTAAACATTAAAATACAATTCATAATATGATCACATTATCACATATAACACATTGTTTCAAAGAGACATAATACATTGACATATAGACCAGATAAATACTCTAAACAGACAGAAATGACAGATTGATTCCTTCATCTACCATGGTCCTGCACAACCTTCCAATTTATTATATTGAAATGGTTCTAAAGTACTGTTTTAATTTATATCTTGAAAAGTTTCGGGTTTGCTCTGAAAAATTATTTAATTTCTTTATTGTTCTAAATCGAAATGTTATTTTGCCTATTTCTCTTTTCTGTCTGGAAAAGATGATGGACAATTTATTTAATAGTATTTACTGAATGTCTGTCTCTTACCAACTGAATGCTGTTGTGAACAGAGTTTGGGTGTTTTAAATGGCGTACAGTGTGAAATAAAATAAGCATGTGTGTTCAATTATCTTGTTGATTGATGACCAACCAAGAGCATTGAGCATGACTACAACAGAAGAACCATATCTCCACCTTGCTGCTTTGTTCTGTGCAATCTGCAGCCTCCTAATTTCACTTGCTGTTGCATTTCCCCAGACCACAGAACAGTACCGTAAATTCCGGACTATAAGCCGCAACTTTTTTCCCACGCTTTGAACTTCGCGGCTTAAACAATGACGCGGCTAATATATGGATTTTTCCCGCTTTCATATTTGTGGGTCCTGACAGCGTGGAGCATTGTCAAAACATCCACTATCATCAACGAGTTTCGAAACGCTGGACTGCTGTGTGTTGAAGAGGGCTCAGCAGGGGATTTACCTCCGGATGAAAGTGACGAGAGCGACAATGAAAACGATCCAATATCGTATGAAGCAATTCTGAGGCTATTCAACTCCGACACCGAAGGAGATGGTTTCAGTGCACAGGAGGAGGAAGATAGTGACCAATGACTTTCTTGGTAGGCTACTGTTTACTGCAAATTTTTTATTTTTTGTTACAAGCTGTGTTTCGTTAAAGCCTATTTATTTTTGTTACAAGCTGTGTTTCGTTAAAGCCTATTTATTTTTGTTACAAGCCGTGCTTCATTAAAGCCTATTTATTTTGTTACAAGCCGTGCTTCGTTAAAGCCTGGGTAAAGTTAATTTGTTTCAATGTACCGGTAGGCACCTGCGGCTTATAGACATGTGCGGCTTATTTATGTTCAAAATAATATTGTTTTTTAAATTCAATGGGTGCGGCTTATATTCAGGTGCGCTTAACAGTCCGGAAATTACGGTAGTTCACCTGATTGTCAATGAATGCTTGGGTTGTTTGCTTAAGAATCTTTCCTGGTAAATATTTAGCTATCCTTCTGATCAGGCATGCTGTTTAATTCTTTTTTGACATAGTTTAGTTATTTGAGACGACCATGATAAGCAGTTGTCTAGCTGCACTACCAGTAGTTTGGTTTCTGACACTTCCTCAATTTGTACTCTCCACCCATACTTCATTGTATCCCATGCTGTGTTGGCCTTTTCCTGGTGGAACAGACCAACATAACCTTGGTTTTCTTGGCGTTCAAAACAAGTTGGTTCAGACAAACCCACTGCCTGATATTTCCCAGATCTACTTTTAAAGCTTGCTGTACCTGTTGAACCGATTGTCTTGCTGTATAACTTGTAGTGTCATCTGCAAATATAGTAGCTTGTGTTTCAGATAAGGCTTAAGGAAGGTCGTTGGTATATATTAAGTAAAAAAGTGGCCCAAGGCAGCTGCCCTGCGGTATTCCACAGTTTAAAGCATGAGGGGAAGAAAACAACCCATTGATATAGGCAGACTCTCAGTTAGATATGACTGTACCCAATTCAATGCTACCTCCTTAAAACCATAATGATTTAATTTTGTCCAAATTATTTCATGATCCACTAAATCAAATGCACTAAAATCAAAAAATAGTACACCCACAAACTTGCCATTATCCATAGCATTGAGCCACTGGTCAGTCATGTCAACCAATGCAGGGGTAGTGGAATGGTTTTTGCGATAAGCATGCTGATTGGCTGTAATCAGATCATTCTGTTCCATGTACTCCCATATTTGTCTACTCACAATACCCTCCAATATCTTACTGCGTGAAGGGAGTAGACTAATTGGTCAATTATTAGCAGGAGTAATGGGTTCTTTGGTGTCTTTCGGGATTGGACACAGTTTAGCATGCTTCCATACACTTGGAAATGTTTTCCAGTGACCAATTAAATATGTATTTCAGTGGAGCTGCAATCTGGGGAGCAGCATAGTGAAGTAAAGAATTGTCCATTAGATCATAACCTGTAGATTTCCCATCAGGTAATGACTTCAATAGGTTTTCCTCTACTGACACCATTTGTAGACTAAAAGAGCAGTTTTTTTGCTCATAATATGATCATCAATCCATTGGACAATAGCTTGTTATGAAGAACAGGTGTTTACATTATCGCTCAGTAAATTAATTTTCTTTGTAAACAAATCAGCAAAATGATTGCCAATATCAGCTGGTTTGTTATCATTCTCCCATTAACAGATGGTAGCAGATAATACAATATTATACAATGGGTGGGTCTAATCCTGAATGCTGATTGTTTAAAACTGCATTCCAGACAGTGTCTATTACACAACTTACCTCCGGTTAAATGTATGATGTTAAAATGCATAATTACTCTGTTCCATCTGACTGAGCAATCCACTGTCTCATCAGCCCAGCCAGACAATTTATAAACTTGATCTCTGCTATAAAAGCATCTAGATATTTTCTCACATTTCCTTTACACTAACATTTAGTTTTCAACAGCGAAGATTTGTATAAACCTTGCTGTCTGTCTCTCCGACATCTGCAACATTGTTTCAATATTAAAATGTGATCTCCAGGTGACCCATAGTAATGAATGTTTCGGGAGTTGGGACGAAAGCGACTGACAGACCGCGTATCTCAACCACTCGAAATCATGAATCAGCTGGCATCAGTTTTATGGATATATACAGACAAATGTCAATTGAAAAAAGGTCAACCGAAATGAAGTGCAGCAAGTTTGCAGTCTTTTCAGCTTCAGTTTGAAGTGATTGTGTTGGCTGTGTTGTTAGCTAGCTCCTCTGAACAACAGTGTCCTGACGAGTGAGCACATGTTCTATGCCAGGTGAAATCGTGCCTCATTAGCTCATTGTTATGCATGTATCCAAGTAAATGTCACCAGAAAACAGCTTAAACAAATGCGGCTAATTTGCTGTTATTCTGGCTGCATTTTTTTTATGTGAGTGTAAATTAGCCGTAGTTGGCTAGCTAGAAAGCAAGGGATAAGAACGTTGCCAGGCATTATGGCAATGGAACATTTAGAACAAACGACTGGGTCGCATCCATAGATACAGAACAAAAAGACTGCCAGCTTGTGTAGCAACCCTAGATTTGTGTCGGGACTATATCTTGTGGAAGGATGAAATAGTATGAATACATTCATGAAAATAAAGTGATAATACCCTCAAGCCGGAGTTTGGAAGATATACTGGCATTGTTTGCCGGCCCTTGACGAACAACACCTGTGCCAATATATCCTCCAAACACCGGCTTCTCAGGAATTTTCACTTAATTATACAGCAAAGTTTTTATTTATTTCAAAAAGTCTTTGACCTGAAAGGGAGCTGCATAAAAGGTAAAAGCAGCAAAGCCTTTCTCTATGAGGTGCTCTTTCACTCTGAATAATGAATTGTCCCCCAGATGGTTCAGATGGACTAAAGGCATATTTAAATGTAGAGATCAGAACTAGAAAGAGTGATAATTTTGAGATCAGAGTCACAGAGGATCATCTTCAAAGTATCTGAAAAATATTTGTTTTAATCTTCTCCAGACATCTGACACAATACGACCTCTTTATCCCACCTCTATCAGTGAAAGTATTTTATAAAGTATATTACATATTTTCATCAACATTCTGGCCCAAATATTCTAATGATTAAACTTCTGGGCCAATCACAGCGCCAGGCGGGGCTGGGGATTACCACAGCAACATCTGGAAACAGACATGCTAATGTGCAGCATATGTTTTTACAAAACATAATTTCCTCTCTCTGTCTTTTTATTTCTGTACTGAGTGATGTTGGGTGATAACAGTCTACAGTAAGAGTCTAATCCCCATGTTTAAATCACTGAGTGCAACTATCATTAACGATAGAGCTCTAGTGGTAACATCAACATTGTCCCAGCACTTAAGAAAGCAAAAAAAACATCTGTCGATTTATCAACTCAATGAGTCTTACTTAGAGCAGAACTCTGTAAGCATATACCAGGGCTTGCTGTTACAACACACTGCCCAGGGCTTACCGCACAACCAAACACAATACTGTACACGCAACGGATATACTACCATACTACTGTACTCCAAATTACTGTAAACATATTGACGCTCTTTAACATTTTTTATGGTAATCCAAAAGAAAAGTATAGAGAGCCCAATGTGTGGCAGATTTCAATAGATAAATAAACAATACATTCTAGACTATTATCCTGACAGGAAACACATCAGAAATTGAAATCTTAAATCTTGCCAAATATTTTACTTGTGTGTGAATGGAAATTATACTGAACCAAAATATAAATACAACATGCAACAATTTAAAAGATTTTACTGAGTTACAGTTCATATAAGGAAATCAGTCTATTAAAATAAATGCATTAGGACTTAATCTATAGATTTCACATGACTGGGCGGGGGTGCAGCCATGGATGGGCCTGAGAGGGCATTACCCACCCACTGGGGAGCCAGGCCCAGCTAATCAGAATGAGTTTTTCCCCACAAAATGGATTTATTAAGAGAGAAATACTCCTCAGCATCTCCCCAACCCCCTCAGACGATACCTCAGGTCAAGAAGCCGGATGTGAAGGGATGGTGTGGTTACACGTGGTCTGCAGTTGTGAGGCCGGTTGGTCGTATAGCCAAATTCTCTAAAACGACATTGTAGGCAGCTTGTAGTAGAGAAACTAAGATTCAATTCTCTAGCAACAGCTCTGGTGGACATTCCTGCAGTCAGCATGCCAATTACACACTCCCTCAAAACTTTAGACATCTGTGGCATTGTGTTGTGTGACAAAACTACACATTTTCAAGTGGCCTTTTATTGTCCCCAGCACAAGGTGCACCTGTGTAATGATCATACTGTCAATCAGTTATTTGATATGACACACCTGTCAGGTGGATGGATTATCTAGGCAAATGAGAAATGCTCACTAACAGGGATGGCAACACAATTCTGCAAAACATTTGAGAGAAAGAAGCTTTATGTGCTTGTGGAAAATTTCTGGGATTTTCTTTTCAGCTGGACAATTTACATGTTGCGTTTATATTTATGTTCAGTATATTTTATATGAAAGATGAATGGCAACAGCATCCAAATACTGTTGGCCTTATGGTACTGTGGTTGTGGCTTGGGAGGGAATTAAAACCAAAAAACTTCAGCACCAGGCAGGGAATAGAACCCACAACACTTCAGTTCCAGGCAGGGAATAGAACCCACAACACTTCAGATCCTGGCAGGGAATAGAACCCACAACACTTCAGTTCCAGGCAGGGAATAGAACCCACAACACTTCAGTTCCAGGCAGGGAATAGAACCCACAACACTTCAGTTCCAGGCAGGGAATAGAACCCACAACACTTCAGTTCCAGGCAGGGAATAGAACCCACAACACTTCAGTTCCAGGCAGGGAATAGAACCCACAACACTTCAGTTCCAGGCAGGGAATAGAACCCACAACACTTCAGTTCCAGGCAGGGAATAGAACCCACAACACTTCAGTTCCAGGCAGGGAATAGAACCCACAACACTTCAGTTCCAGGCAGGGAATAGAACCCACAACACTTCAGATCCAGGCAGGGAATAGAACCCACAACACTTCAGATCCAGGCAGGGAATAGAACCCACAACACTTCAGTTCCAGGCAGGGAATAGAACCCACAACACTTCAGTTCCAGGCAGGGAATAGAACCCACAACACTTCAGTTCCAGGCAGGGAATAGAACCCACAACACTTAGCACCAGGCAGGGAATAGAACCCGCAACACTTCAGTTCCAGGCAGGGAATAGAACCCACAACACTTCAGTTCCAGGAAGAGAATAGAACCCACAACACTTCAGTTCCAGGCAGGGAATAGAACCCACAACACTTCAGTTCCAGTCAGTGTAAAAACAAAGGGATAAGGAGCCTCTTGGACCTAGACTTGGCGCTTCGGTACTGCCTGCCATGTGGTAGCATAGAGAACAGTCTATGTCTTGGGTGACTGGAGTATTTGACAATTTTTAGGGCCTTCCTCTGACACCGCCTAGAATATAGGCCCTGGATGGCAGGAAGCTTGGCCCCAGTGATGTACTGGGCTGTACGCACTACCCTCTGTAGCACCTTATGGTCGGATGCCGAGCAATTGCCGTACCAGGTGGTGATGCAACTGGTCAGGATACTCTAGATGGTGTAGCTTTATAACTTTTTGAGGATCTGGGAACCCACGCCAAATCTTTTCAGTCTCTTGAGGGGGAAAAGGTGTTGTAGTGCCCTCTTCACAACTGTTTTGGTGTGTTTGGACCATGATAGTTTTTTGGTGATGGACACAAAGGAACTTGAAACTCTCGACCCACTCCATTACAGCCCCGTTGATGTAAATGGGGGCGTGTTCGGCCCTCCTTTTCCTGTAGTCCACCATCAGCTCTTTTGTCTTGCTCACGTTGAGGGAGAGGTTGTTGTCCTGGCACCACACTGACAGGTCTCTGACTTCTTCCTTATAGGCAGTCTCATTGTTGTTGGTGATCAGGCCTACCACTGTTGTGTTGTCAGCAAACGTATTTATGTTCTTGGAGTCGTGCTTGGCCACAGTCGTTGGTGAACTGGGAGAACAGGAGGGGACTAAGCACACACTCCTGAGGGGCCCCAGTGTTGAGGGTCAGTGTGGCCAATGTGTTGTTGCCTACCTTTACCACCTTGGGGCGGCCCGTCAGGAAGTCCAGGATCCTGTTGCAGAGGGAGGTGTTTAGTGCCAGGGTCCTTAGCTTAGTGATGAGCTTCGTGGGCACTATGGTGTTGAATGCTGAGCTGTAGTCAATGAACAGCATTCTCACATAGGTGTTCCTTTTGTCCAGGTGGGAATGGGCCGTGTGGAGTGCGATTGAGATTGTGTCATCTGTGGATCTGTTGGGGCGGTATGCGAATTGGAGTGGGTCTAGAGTTTCGGGGATGATGGTGTTGATGTGAGACATGACCAGCCTTTCAAAGCACTTCATGGCTACCAACTTGAGTGCTACTGGGGTGGTAGTCATTCAGGCAGAATACCTTCACTTTCTTTGGCACTGTGACTATGGTGGTCTGCTTGAAACATGTTGGTATTACCGACTCAGTCAGGGAGAGCTTGAAAATGTCAGTGAAGACACTTGCCAGTTGGTCATTGCATGCTTTGAGTACACATCCTGGTAATCTGTCTGGCCCCGCTGCCTTGTGAATGTTGACCTTTTTAAAAGTCTTGTTCACATCGACTATGGGGAGCATGATCACACAGTCGTCTGGAACAGCTGGTGCCCTCATAAATGCTTCAGTGTTGCTTGCCTCGAAGCGAGCATAAAATACATTTAGCCCGTCTGGTAGGCTCGCGTCACTGGGCAGCTCGCTGCTGGGTTTCCCTTTGAAGTTCGTAATAGTTTGAAATCCCTGTCACATCCGACGAGTGTCAGAGCCTGTATAGTAGGATTCAAACTTAGTGCTGTATTGACGCTTTGCATGTTTGATGATTCGTCTGTAGGCATAGCAGGATTTCTTATGAATTACCAGATTAGTGTCCTGCTCCCTGAAAGTGGCAGCTCTAGCCTTTAGCTCTGTGTGGATGATTCCTGTAATCCATGGCTTTTGGTTGGGATATGTATGTACGGACACTATGGGGACGACATCGTTGATCGTTGATGCATTTTTTGATGAAGCCGGTGACTGAGGTCGTCAACTCCTCAATAACATTGGATGAATCCCTGAACATATTCCAGTCGGTGCTAGCAAAACAGTCCTGTAGCGTCGCATCCGCGTCATCTGAACACTTCCGTACTGAGCTGGTACTTTCCCCTTTAGTTTTTGCTTTTGAGCAGGAATCAGGAGGATAGAGTTTTGGTCAGATTTGCCAAATGGAGGGTGAGGGAGAGCTTTGCATGTGTCTCTGTGTGTGGAGTAAAGGAGGTATTGAGTTTTTTTCCCTCTGGTTGCACATGACATTGCTGGTAGAAATGAGGTAAAACGGACTTAAGTTACCCTACATTAAAGTCCCCGGCCACTAGCTTTTTGATTAGCATTTTCTTGTTTGCTTATAGTCTTATAGAGCTCGTCGGTCTTAGTGCCAGCATCGGTGTTTGGGGTT
Source organism: Salmo salar (assembly GCF_965601325.2). NCBI lineage: Eukaryota > Metazoa > Chordata > Actinopteri > Salmoniformes > Salmonidae > Salmo > Salmo salar. The sequence goes on along the minus strand of NC_138291.1, from coordinate 183,984,178 downwards.
AAATAGACGGCTTTGAAAAATATAGATGAAAACTCTCTTGGTTGATAGTGTGGTCTACAGCTTATCATGAGATACTCTAACTCAGACAAGCAATACCTCCAAACGTTCTTAATATTAGACAATGCGCACCAGATGTTATTTACAAATAGACACACACAACCATCCCTCGTCTTACCAGATGTAGCTGTTCTAGCTTAAATATCTAATAGAAAGTTATATAATAAAAATAACAACCATTGACTTATAGTATTTAGTACGTAGTATATAGTCATAAAGTATGTAGTATACATTATGTTAGTATGGGTATTGGAACACAGTGATGTCTTATGGTATGTAGTATATTTAAGTATGTAGTATACAGTATGTTAGTATGGCTATTGGAACACAAACTAAATATATATAGTACAACTCAAAAGTTTGGACGCACCTGCACACACACTTTTTTTATTTAGATTTTTTTCTACATTGATGAAAAACAGTGAAGACATCAAAACTATAAAATAACAGAAATTAAATCAGGTAGTAACCAAAAAAATAGTTAACCTCTTACATCTAGACGTTCCGCTAGCGGAACACCTGCTCCAATATCCAATGATAGGCGTGGCGCGAATTACAAATTCCTCAAAAATACATAAACTTCCATTTTTCAAACATATGACTATTTCACAGCATTTTAAAGACAAGACTCTCCTTTATCTAACCACACTGTCCGATTTCAAAAAGGCTTTACCATGAAAGCAAAACATTAGATTATGTCAGCAGAGTACCCAGCCAGAAATAATCAGACACCCATTTTTCAAGCTAGCATATAATGTCACAAAAACAAAACCACAGCTAAATGCAGCACTAACCTTTGATGATCTTCATCAGATGACACACCTAGGACATTATGTTATACAATACATGCATGTTTTGTTCAATCAAGTTCATATTTATATCAAAAACCAGCTTTTTACATTAGCATGTGACGTTCAGAACTAGCATACCCCCCGCAAACCTCCGGTGAATTTACTAAATTACTCACGATAAACGTTCACAAAAAACATAACAATTATTTTAAGAATTATAGATACAGAACTCCTTTGTGCAATCGAGGTGTCCGATTTTAAAATAGCTTTTCGGTGAAAGCACATTTTGCAATATTCTGAGTAGATAGCCCAGCCATCACGGCTAGCTATTTAGACACCCACCAAGTTTAGCCCTGACCAAACTCCGATTTACTATTACAAAAGTTTGATTACCTTTGGTGTTCTTAGTCAGAATGCACTCCCAGGACTGCTACTTCAATAATTAAAATACATTTTTATGCAATTTTTCTCGTAAAAAAGCGATAATATTCCGACCGGGAATCTGCGTTTAGGTAAACAGACGAAAGAAAACAAAGCATGGGGTCGACTCGGGCACGCGCCTGAGTCTCACAGTACTGTGACCAGCCACTATCCAAACGCGCTACTTTTTTTCAGCCAGAGCCTGCAAAGCCACGATTCAGCTTTTTGCCGCCTTCTGAGAGCCAATGGGAGCCGTAGGAAGTGTCACGTAACAGCAGAGATCCCCTGTAATGGATAGAGATAATCAAGAAGGGCAAGAAATTGTCAGACAGGGCACTTCCTGCATGGAATCTTCTCAGGTTTTGGCCTGCCAAATGAGTTCTGTTATACTCACAGACACCATTCAAACAGTTTTAGAAACTTTGGAGTGTTTTCTATCCAAAGCTAATAATTATATGCATATTCTAGTTTCTGGGCAGGAGTAATAATCAGATTAAATCGGGTACGTTTTTTATCCGGCTGTGAAAATACTGCCCCCTAGCCATAACAGGTTAAACAAATAAATTATATATTATATGTATCCTTTATTTAACTAAGTAAGTCAGTTAAGAACAAATTCTTATTTACAACAACGGCTAAACCCTAACCCGGATGACGCTGGGTCAATTGTGTGCCGCCTTAAGTGACTCCCAATCCCGGCGAGTTGTTATACAGCCTGGAATCAAACCAGGGTGTGTAGTGACGCCTCTAGCACTGAGATGCAGTGCCTTAGACCGCTGCGCCACTCGGGAGCCCCAGACTAGGATAGTGAGAGATTGAATATGTCGGTAAACACTCCAGCCAACTGGTCTGCGCATGCTCTGAGGACGCGGCTAGGGATGCCATCTGGACCGGCAGCCTTGCGAGGGTTAACACGGCCTTCCCTGTGGCTCAGTTGATAGAGCATGGTGTTTGCAACGCCAGCATGGTGTGTGCAGCGCCAGGGTTGTGGGTTCAATTCCCACGTGGGGCCAGTACAAAAAAAAAATGCATGAAATGTATGTATTCACTACTGTAAGTTGCTCTGGATAAGAGCGTCTGCTAAATGATTAAAATGTAAACTGTAAACACGCTTAAATGCCTTACTCACGTCGGCCACGGAGAAGGAGAGCCCACAGTCCTTGGTAGCGGGGTGCGTCGGTGGCATTGTGTTATCCTAAAAGTGTGCGAAGAAGGTGTTTAGCTTGTCCGTAAGCAAGGTGTCGCGACGTGGCTGGTTTTCCTTTTGTAGTCCGTGTTTGGCTGTAGACCCTGCCTCATATGTCTCAGCCGTTGAATTCCGACTCCACTATGTCTCTATACTGACGTTTTGCCTGTTTGATTGCAATACGGAGGGAATAACTATACTGTTTGTATTCGGCCATATTCCCAGTCACCTTGCCATGGTTAAATGCGGTGGTTTGCCCTTTCAGTTTTGCATGAATGCTGCCATCTATCCACGGTTTCTGGTTAGGGTAGGTTTTAATAGTCACAGTGGGTACAACACCTCCTATCCACTTCCTGATAAACTCAGTCACCGTATCCGTGTATTCGTCAATATTATTATCGGAGGCTACCCGGAACATATCCCAGTCCGCGTGATCAAAACAATCCTGAAGCGTGGATTCTGATTGGTCAGACTAGCGTTGAATATTCCTTAGCATGGGTACTTCCTGTTTGAGTTTCTGCCTATAGGAAGGGAGGAGCAATATGGAGTCATGATCAGATTGGCCGAAGGGAGGGTGGGGGAGGGCCTTGTGTGCTTCGTGGAAGATAGAGTAACAGTGGTCAAGTGTGTTACTCGCTCGTGTACTGCAATCGATATGCTGATAGAATTTAGGTAGCCTTGTTCTCAAATTTGCTTTGTTAAAATCCCCAGCTACAGTAAATGAAGCCTCAGGGTGTGTGGTTTACAGTTTGCATAAAGTCCAGTGAAGTTGTGGGGTGGTGGCACTGGAATCCTCATCTCTCCCAAGTGGACATTCTCTCTTTCTCCCCTGACCCATCTGTCTATCTCCTCATTTGAATTCCATGCTGTCACAGTTACCAGCCCTTTCAAGCTTAACATCCTTATCATTTATCGCCCTCCAGGTTCCCTTGGAGAGTTCATCAATGAGCTTGACGCCTTGATAAGTTCCTTTCCTGAGGATGGCTCACCTCTCACAGTTCTGGGTGACTTTAACCTCCCCACGTCTACCTTTGACTCATTCCTCTCTGCCTCCTTCTTTCCACTCCTCTCCTCTTTTGACCTCACCCTCTCACCTTCCCCCCCTACTCACAAGGCAGGCAATACGCTTGACCTCATCTTTACTAGATGCTGTTCTTCCACTAATCTCATTGCAACTCCCCTCCAAATCTCCGACCACTACCTTGTATCCTTTTCCCTCTTGCTCTCATCCAACACTTCTCACTCTGCCCCTACTCGGATGGTATTGCGCCGTCCCAACCTTCGCTCTCTCTCTCTCCCGCTACTCTCTCCTCTTCCATCCTATCATCTCTTCCCTCTGCTCAAACCTTCTCCAACCTATCTCCTGATTCTGCCTCCTCAACCCTCCTCTCCTCCCTTTCTGCATCCTTTGATTTTCTCTGTCCCCTATCCTCCAGGCCGGCTCGGTCCTCCCCTCCTGCTCCGTGGCTCGACGACTCACTACGAGCTCACAGAACAGGGCTCCGGGCAGCCGAGCGGAAATGGAGGAAAACTCGCCTCCCTGCGGACCTGGCATCCTTTCACTCACTCCTCTCTACATTCTCCTCTTCTGTCTCTGCTGCTAAAGCCACTTTCTACCACTCTAAATTCCAAGCATCTGCCTCTAACCCTAGGAAGCTCTTTGCTACCTTCTCCTCCCTCCTGAATCCTCCTCCCCCTCCCCCCCCTCCTCCCTCTCTGCGGATGACTTCGTCAACCATTTTGAAAAGAAGGTTGACGATATCCGATCCTCGTTTGCTAAGTCAAACGACAAAGCTGGTCCTGCTCACACTGCCCTACCCTGTGCTTTGACCTCTTTCTCCCCTCTCTCTCCAGATGAAATCTCGCGTCTTGTGACGGCCGGCCGCCCAACAACCTGCCCACTTGACCCTATCCCCTCCTCTCTTCTCCAGACCATTTCCGGAGACCTTCTCCCCTTCCTCACCTCGCTCATCAACTCATCCTTGACCGCTGGCTACGTCCCTTCCGTCTTCAAGAGAGCGAGAGTTGCACCCCTTCTGAAAAAACCTACACTCGATCCCTCCGATGTCAACAACTACAGACCAGTATCCCTTCTTTCTTTTCTCTCCAAAACTCTTGAATGTGCCGTCCTTGGCCAGCTCTCCTGCTATCTCTCTCAGAATGACCTTATTGATCCTAATCAGTCAGGTTTCAAGACTGGGCATTCAACTGAGACTGCTCTTCTCTGTGTCACGGAGGCTCTCCGCACTGCTAAAGCTAACTCTCTCTCCTCTGCTCTCATACTTCTAGACCTATCTGCTGCCTTTGATACTGTGAACCATCAGATCCTCCTCTCCACCCTCTCCGAGTTGGGCATCTCCGGCGCGGCCCACGCTTGGATTGCGTCCTACCTGACAGGTCGCTCCTACCAGGTGGCGTGGCGAGAATCTGTCTCCGCACCATGCGCTCTCACCACTGGTGTCCCCCAGGGCTCTGTTCTAGGCCCTCTCCTATTCTCGCTATACACCAAGTCACTTGGCTCTGTCATATCCTCACATGGTCTCTCCTATCATTGCTATGCAGACGACACACAATTAATCTTCTCCTTTCCCCCTTCTGATAACCAGGCGGCGAATCGCATCTCTGCATGTCTGTCAGACATATCAGTGTGGATGACGGATCACCAGCTCAAGCTGAACCTCGGCAAGACGGAGCTGCTCTTCCTCCCGGGGAAGGACTGCCCGTTCCATGATCTCGCCATCACGGTTGACAACTCCCTTGTGTCCTCCTCCCAGAGTGCTAAGAACCTTGGCGTGATCCTGGACAACACCCTGTCGTTCTCCACTAACATCAAGGCGGTGACCCGATCCTGTAGGTTCATGCTCCACAACATTCGCAGAGTACGACCCTGCCTCACACAGGAAGCGGCGCAGGTCCTAATCCAGGCACTTGTCATCTCCCGTCTGGATTACTGCAACTCGCTGTTGGCTGGGCTCCCTGCCTGTGCCATTAAACCCCTACAACTCATCCAGAACGCCGCAGCCCGTCTGGTGTTCAACCTTCCCAAGTTCTCTCACGTCACCCACCGCTCCTCCGCTCTCTCCACTGGCTTCCAGTTGAAGCTCGCATCCGCTACAAGACCATGGTGATTGCCTACGGAGCTGTGAAGGGAACGGCACCTCCATACCTTCAGGCTTTGATCAGGCCCTACACCCAAACAAGGGCACTGCGTTCATCCACCACTGGCCTGCTGGCCCCCCTACCTCTGAGGAAGCACAGTTCCCGCTCAGCCCAGTCAAAACTGTTCGCTGCTCTGGCACCCCAATGGTGGAACAAGCTCCCTCACGACGCCAGGACAGCGGAGTCAATCACCACCTTCCGGAGACACCTGAAACCCCACCTCTTTAAGGAATACCTAGGATAGGATAAAGTAATCCTTCCAACCCCCCCCCCCCCCCCTTAAAATATTTAGATGCACTATTGTAAAGTGGTTGTTCCACTGGATATCATAAGGTGAATGCACCATTTTGTAAGTCGCTCTGGATAAGAGCGTCTGCTAAATGACTTAAATGTAAATGTAAATGTACGTTCTTTGAGGGCCGTCTTGGTATCGGCTTGAGGGGAGACTTGAGACTTAGTTGTGTTTGTTTCACTTGTGTTTTGTGGGTGGATATTTTCTGTATAGCCTGGGAGCCTTAAGGAACTGTTTTTTGTCGTTTATTTATTTTGTTTAAGTGTTTTGTTTAAATAAATTAAGAAGATGAGCACTTTACCCGCTGCGCCTTGGTCCAATCCTTACGACGCCCATGACACCTATCATGTTGACCAGCTCCTGGACCAGGTCTTACGTGAGACTAACCTGATTAAATAGAAGATATTTCAATGTGTATTTAAAATGTATTACTCAAATTCTTGAAAATGTTTTGAGAATTATCCGTAGGTTTCAAGTCTTGTTTCCTGGATATTACAAAAGGTGTATCGCAGCGATCGGTATTGGCATCACTACTCTGGACGGTGCTGACCTAGAATACGTGGACAACTACAACTACAAATACCTAGGTGTCTGGCTAGACTGTAAACTCTCCTTCCAGACTCATATTAAACATCTCCAATCCAAAATCAAATCTAGAATCGTTCTCCTATTTCGCAACAAAGCCTCCTTCACTCACGTCACCAAACTTACCCTGGTAAAACTGACTATCCTACCGATCCTCGACTTCTGCGATGTCATCTACAAAATAGCTTCCAATACTCTACTCAGCAAATTGGTTGTAGTCTATCACAGTACCATCCGTTTTGTTACCAAAGCGCCTTATACCACCCACCACTGTGACCTGTATGTATGTATGAGACTTACATTTCCCTCACTAACTTTAAACATCAGCTATCTGAGCAGCTAACTGATCACTGCAGCTGTACATAGTCCACCTGTAAATAGCCCACCCAATCTACCTACCTCATCCCCATATTGTTTTTATTTACTTTTCTGCTGTTTTGCACACCAGTATCACTACTTACACACCATCATTTGCTCATCATCATCTGCTCATCTATCACTCCAGTGTTAATCTGCTAAATTGTAATTTCTTTGCTACTATGGCCTATTTATTGCCATACCTCCTCATGCCATTTGCACACACTGTATATAGACTTTCTTTTTTTTTCTATTGTGTTGACTGTACGCTTGTTTATTCCATGTAACTCTGTGTTGTTGTTTCTGTCGCACTGCTTTGCTTTATCATGGCCAGGTGTCACGTCCTGGCCAGTATAAGGGTTAATTGTTATTGTAGTTTGGTCAGGACGTGGCAGAGGGTATTTGTTTTATGTGGTTCAGGGTGGTGTTTTGGGAAAAGGGTGTTTGATTTATTATTTCCGGGTTTTGAGTTATGGTCTATGTTTATGTATTTCTATGTGTAGTCTAGTGAGTGTGTTTCTATGTTGAGTTAATTGGGGTGGACTTCCAATTGAAGGCAGCTGTTTGGTGTTGCCTTTGATTGGAAGTCCTATATTAGTTGGGTGTGTTTGTCTTGTATTTGTAGGAGATTGTTTTTGCATTGCGTGTTTTTGCACTGCGTATGTACAAAACTGTCATTTGTCGTTGCTTATTGTTTTCTTGTTTTTTCGTGTTCAACGTTCGTTAATAAATTAAGAAAACGAACACCAACTCTGCTGCATATTGGTCCACCTTTTCAGACGACGATTTCGCTATATCATCGGATGATGAAGAAGCGCGTGACACCAGGTCGCATTTGTAAATGAGAACTTGTCCTCAACTAGCTTACCTGGTTAAATAAAAGTGAAATATATTTATTATATATTTTTTAATAAAAAAAATTGGGACCTGTTGTCTTTACTATTTATATAAACAATATTGGTCTATCTATTCAAACTTGTAAAATGAATCTGTATACTGTGTGCCATTACCCCAACTGTTGAACAGATTTCGTGGATTTTTTCCTCTTATTCTTTTCTATTATTTATCTCTTTCTCTCTGCATTGCTGGTACGGGCCACGTAAGTAAGCATTTCAATGTTTGTCTCTCTGCATTGCTGCGACTGTCTCCCTAAGTAAGCATTTCAATGTTTGTCTATACCTGTTGTTTACCAAGCATGTGACACGTACAATTTGATGTGAGGCTGTTAGAGCTGCAATCTGATCTTGTTACTTTACAAAAAGCCCTGGTTGGTTTAAAATCAGAATGCAAGACTAAATACCTGTTGATCTCTAGTTCTCACAAAAAAGTTACAGATGGAACACATTTGAATAAATACAGTGGCTTGGGAAAGTATTTACCCCCCTTTGGCATTTTTCCTATTTTGTTGCCTTACAACCTGAATTAAAATAGATTTCTTTGGGGGGGGGGGTGTATGATTTGATTTACACAGCACCTACCACTTTGAAGATGCAAAATAATTTTTATTGTGAAACAAACAACAAATAAGACAAATAAAAACAGAAAACTTGAGCGTGCATAACAATTCAATACTTTGTAGAGCCACCTTTTGCAGAAATTACAGCTGCAAGTCTCTTGGGGTATGTCTCTATAAGCTTGGCACATCTAGTCACTGGGATTTTGCCCATTCTTCAAGGCAAAACTGCTGCAGCTCCTTCAAGTTGGATGGGTTCCGCTGGTGTACAGCAATCTTCAAGTCATACCACAGATTCTCAATTGGATTTGAGGTCTTGGCTTTGACTAGGCCATTCCAAGACATTTAATTGTTTCCCCTTAAACCACTCGAGTGTTGCTTTCGCAGTATGCTTAGGGTCATTGTCCTGCTGGAAGGTGAACCTCCATCCCAGTCTAAAATCTCTGGAAGACTGAAACAGGTTTCCCTCAGGAATTTCCCTGTATTTAGTGCCATCCATCATTTCTTCAATTCTGACCAGTTTCCAAGTCCCTGCCAATGAAAAACATCCCCACAGATGTTGCCAACACCATGCTTCACAGTGGGGATGGTGTTCTCGGGGTGATGAGAGGTGTTGGGTGTGCGCCTGACATAGCGTTCTCCTTGGTGGCCAAAAAGCTACATTTTAGTCTCATCTGACCAGAGTACATTCTTCCATATGTTTGGGGAGTCTCCCACATGCCTTTTGGCGAACACCAAACGTGTTTGCTTATTTTTTTCTTCAAGCAATGGCTTTTTTCTGGCCACTCTTCCATAAAGCCCAGCTCAGTGGAGTGTACGGTGGTCCTATGGACAGACAATCCAATCTCCGCTGTGGAGCTTTGCAGCTCCTTCAGGGTTATCTTTGGTCTTTTTGTTGCCTCTATGATTAAGGCCATCCTTGCCTGGTCCGTGAGTTTTGGTGGGCGACCCTCTCTTGGCAGGTTTGTTGTGGTGCCATATTCTTTCCATTTTTTAATAATGTATTTAATGGTGCTCTGTGGGATGCTCAAGTTTAGGATATTTTTTTATAACCCAATCCTGATCTGTACTTCTCCACAACTTTGTCCCTGACCTGTTTGGAAAGTTCTTTGGTCTTCATGGTGCCGCTTACTCGGTGGTGCCCCTTGCTTAGTGGTGTTGCAGACTCTGGGGCCTTTCAGAACAGGTGTATATATACTGAGATCATGTGACAGATTACTTGACAGTTAGATCGCACACAGGTGGACTTTATTTAACTAATTATGTGACTTCTGAAGGTAATTTGTTGCACCAGATCTTATTTAGGGGCTTCATAACAAAGGGGTGAATACATACGCACGCACCACTTTTGAGTTTTTTATTATTATAATTTTTATTTTTTATTTTATGAAACAAGTAATTCTTTCATTTCACTTCATCAATTTGGACTATTTTGTGCATGTCAATTACATGAAATCCAAATAAAAATCGATTTAAATTACAGGTTGTAATGCAACAAAATAGGAAAAACACCAAGGGAGATGAATACTTTTCCAAGGCCCTGTAAGGTTTTAGGTTTTTAGGTTTCATTTATTCGCACCAATGAAAATAAGTGAAAGACAAAACAGAGAGATAAAAAGAGGTAAAAATGGTCTGCAGGTGAGGTTGGAAGACCAGCAAATAGTACAAACAACAAAGCTTGTTCAATCATTTTAACAAAGCATATTCATTATAATTTGTACATGATATACTCAGTATACAAGAAAAACATGTTTAATTATGTGTGTGTGTGAGTGAGTGTGTGAGTGTGAGAGTTAGGCTATATGGAGGACATTACTGAGTAGTTTGGTTCATCAGGCTGACCTCCAGTCTTCATGGAGGAGATTACTGAGTAGTTTGGTTCAGGCTGACCTCCAGTCTTCATGGAGGAGATTACTGAGTAGTTTGGTTCATCAGGCTGACCCCCAGTCTTCATGGAGGAGATTACTGAGTAGTTTGGTTCATCAGGCTGACCCCCAGTCTTCATGGAGGAGATTACTGAGTAGTTTGGTTCATCAGGCTGACCCCCAGTCTTCATGGAGGAGATTACTGAGTAGTTTGGTTCATCAGGCTGACCCCCAGTCTTCATGGAGGAGATTACTGAGTAGTTTGGTTCATCACATGTTCTGGCAATGTGAAGATAAGAATTCCAGAGTAAGGTACCTCTGTATCTGATTGAGAATTGACTATGTGAGGTGTGGCAGATTGGAGGGTGAATGTTATGCAGTGTCTTGTGTTATATAGATGGATTTCAGAATTAACCTGGAAGAACCCATTGAAGGGTTTAGGTAAACTGTCTGGGACCTGGAAGAATCCATTGAAGGGTTTAGCTAAACTGGGACCTGGAAGAATCCATTGAAGGGTTTAGCTAAACTGTCTGGGAGGTGGAAGAATCCACTGAAGGGTTTAGGTAAACTGTCTGGGGGACCTGGAAGAATCCACTGAAGGGTTTAGCTAAACTGTCTGGGACCTGGAAGAATCCACTGAAGGGTTTAGGTAAACTGTCTGGGAGGTGGAAGAATCCACTGAAGGGTTTAGCTAAACTGTCTGGGACCTGGAAGAATCCACTGAAGGGTTTAGGTAAACTGTCTGGGACCTGGAAGAATCCATTGAAGGGTTTAGGTAAACTGTCTGGGAGGTGGAAGAATCCATTGAAGGGTTTAGCTAAACTGTCTGGGAGGTGGAAGAATCCACTGAAGGGTTTAGGTAAACTGTCTGGGAGGTATGAGTATTTGTAGATGAAAGTGCATAATTGCCGTACATTGATGTCGTAAATAGAGAAGATATTAGGTTTCTTAATGAAAGGTGCAGATGGAGCCACGTAGTTAGAGATGGCTAGTCTTACAAATGGATTTTGTATGATGAGTAATTTGTGTAGGTAGGAGGCAAATGTACTGGCCCAGACAATATCACAGTAAATGAGATATGGGTAAATTAAGCTATAGTAAAGAGTTAGGAAGCAAGCCTGATGAACCAAACCAGGAATCTTTCTGATGATACCAACACATTTCTTCACTTTACTACAGACTGAATGAGAAGGATCTTTCCAGGACACCTTCTCATCAATCAGAACTCAGAGGAATCTAGTGGATGTAACTGTTCCATTTCTTCACTTTACTGCAGACTGAATGAGAAGGATCTTTCCAGGACACCTTCTCATCAATCAGAACTCAGAGGAATCTAGTGGATGTAACTGTTCCATTTCTTTACTTTACTGCAGACTGAATGAGAAGGATCTTTCCAGGACACCTTCTCATCAATCAGAACTCAGAGGAATCTAGTGGATGTAACTGTTCCATTTCTTCACTTTACTGCAGACTGAATGAGAAGGATCTTTCCAGGACACCTTCTCATCAATCAGAACTCAGAGGAATCTAGTGGATGTAACTGTTCCATTTCTTTGCCACCAATTCACATTCTGGATCTTTTGTTTTTTTCTTTACAATCTTTCTTATTCTTACTAGTGAATTCAATGAAGTTAGATATTTTTTACATTTAAAAATTATTTTTTTATCTGGAACCATTCATAAAATGTGGCCATTCCTGAGTTGGCTTCATTAATTTTTGTGTGATAAATCCAGTTGGTATCGTCAGCAAAGAGAATGGGAAGTACGGTAGAAGATACAGCTGCAAGGTCATGGAGATAGATTAGGAATAACAAAGGTCCAATTATCAAACCCTGTGGGACGCCACAGGATATCTTGGCCCTGGTACATGCACAGCCGTTTGCACAAACAAATTGTTCTCTATCATAAACATAACTATATAACCGTTTATATGTATAATCATGATAATACAATTTAGAAAGTAAGGTTTTATGATCAACCGTGTCAAACGCTTTGGATAAATCTAAAAAGACGCCGAGAAGGTAATCATTGTTGTTCAGGGCTGTAAAGATTTTATCCACAAGTTGCAAAAGAGCCATATCCCGAGTGGTGCAGCGCTCTAAGGCACTGCATCTTAGTGCAAGAGGCGTCCCTGGTTCGATTCCAGGCTGTGTCACAACAAGCCATGATTGGGAGTCCCATAGGGCGGTGCACAATTGACCCAGCATCGCTGGGGTAGGCTGTCATTGTAAAGAATAATTTGTTTTTAACTGATTTGCCTAGTTAAATAAAGATTATATTTTAAAAATGTAAATATCTGTAGAGTAATTTTTACAAAAACCATATTGGTGCTAATAAAGAATAGTGTTGATTTAAAAGTTTCAACATTCTGTTATACAGCAGTTTTTCCAAGATTTTAGAAAAAAAAATTGTACAGACATTGGCCGATCATTTATAAAGGATCTTGGACCCCCCGATTTATGAAAGGGAATAACTGTGGCAAATCTTTAGGAACAAATCTTTAGGAACAATACCAGTTTGCAATGATTTGGTGAAAATATACATTCGAGGCTCAGCAATCGTGAGACACTGATTTCACCAAAGAGGCACCAATCTCATCATGACCTGCTGCTGATTTCTCTAAGTTACCAATTACCTCCATCACCTCCATTACATCAAACTGAAGCAGGGAATGGAAAACGTCCCTTAATGTAATCCAGGGGATTTCCATCAGTTCTCTATTTTCTTTGACAGAGAGGAATCAACATTCACAAAAAAGTTATTATATACATTAATTGAATGGTTCTCCCATCCATCGGGATCCCACCTATATATATCTGGACATTTGGATTGAAGATTTAATGTTTAAAAAACATGAGCTAGTTAAAAAGCTAAGATTTAAAGTGGGCTTCTTTTTTGGAAATAGATCTGGCCTCTCCCTAAATAGCAGGAAGCAAATTGTAGTCAACTTTCCTACCAGTTGTTGATTATGGTGATATTATTTATCAAAGTGCAGCTGCTACTACTCTTAAACCTTTGGATGTCATCTACCATAGTGCCCTTCGCTTTTTCACAGGTGACAGTTTTAATACTCACCACTGCATCATGTATGAAAAGGTTGGCTGGTCCTCATCAGGGCCAGATTACCGAATGGGCACGCAGGGCACGTGCACTGGGGACCTCCAGGGGGCCCGTAAACTGGAGGTCAGAGGGCCCCGAGATAGCATATGATAGCAAAATGTGAAATTAGCTTTAAAACTGCAAAAACTGCAAAGAAAAATCTCAGCCTCATGACAAAATGTTAACAAAAACATGAGATGAGCTATTAAAACAGAAAAACAATCTCTGCCCAATGGCAAAAAGTGTGGAATTGCAGGAAATTAACTTTAAAACTGTAAAAATGTGGCAAAGAAATTAACTTTATGTCCTAATAGTGTTATGTTGGGGAAAATCTAACTCAACACATCACTGCATCATGTTATGGCTTGTCATCGGCAAGGACTAGGGAGTTTTTTTAGGATAAAAATAAATGGAATAGAGCTAAGCACAGGCAAAAACCTAGAGGGAAATCAGCTTCAGTCTGCTTTCCACCAGACACTGGGAGAAAAATTAACCTTTTAGCAGGACAATAACCTAAAACACAAGGCCAAATATACACTGGAGTTGCTTACCAAGATGACATTGAATGTTCCTGAGTGAACTAGTTACAGTTTTGACTGAAATTGGCTTGAAAATCTATGGCAAGACTTAAAAATGACAGTCTAGCAATGATCAACAACCAACGTGACAGAACTTTACACAAAAATAAAAAATAATGTGCAAAAATTGTACAATCTAGGTGTGCAAAGCAAAGTCTCACCCAGAAAGACTCCCAGCTGTAATCACTGCCAAAGGTGAGTCTAACATGTATTGACTCAGGGGTATGCATGCTTTCTGAAGGCACTGTATAGGCGCACAGCATGTAAACTCAGCGAAAAAATAAATGTCCTATCACTGTCAACTGCGTTTATTTTCATCAAACTTAACATGTGTAAATATTTGTATGAACATAACAAGATTCAACAACTGAGACATAAACTGAACAAGTTCCACAGACATGTGACTAACAGAAATTGAATAATGTGTCCCTGAACAAAGGGGGGGTCAAAATCTAAAGTAACAGTCAGTATCTGGTGTGGCCACCAGCTGCATTAAGTACTGCAGTGCATTTCCTCCTCATGGACTGCACCAGATTTGCCAGTTCTTGCTGTGAGATGTTACCCCACTCTTCCACCAAGGCACCTGCAAGTTCCCGGATATTTCTGGAGGGAATGGCCCTAGCCCTCACCCTCCGATCCAACAGGTCCCAGACGTGCTCAATGGGATTGAGATCTGGGCTCTTCACTGGCCATGGCAGAACACTAACATTCATGTCTTGCAGGAAATCACGCACAGAACGAGCAGTATGGCTGGTGGCATTGTCATGCTGGAGGGTCATGTCAGGATGAGCCTGCAGGAAGGGTACCACATGAGGGAGGAGGATGTCTTCCCTGTAACGCACAGCGTTGAGATTTCCTGCAATGACAACAAGCTCAGTCCGATGATGCTGTGACACACCGCCCCAGTTAGTGTTAGTGTCTTAATGACTTTTCAACAGATGCAGGTTCATTAATTGTTTATGGTTCATTGAACAAGCATGGGAAACAGTTTTTAAAGCCTTTACAATGAAGATCTGTGAAGTTATTTGGATTTTTACGAATTATCTTTAAAAAACAGGGTCCTGAAAAAGGGACGTTTCTTTTTTTGCTGAGTTTATATATTTTTTTATTTATTATATATATTTTTCACATACTAAATTAATCAAATACTAATCACACTTATCCAATATCTTGTTTTTGATCTGTGCTTTACACATGTAAGTACAGTCACACCAGTAAATAAAATAACAACTGTAAATACAATTACACATGTAATTACAATAACGAATGTAAATACAGTAACAGATGTCAGTACTGTAACCCATGTAAATACAATAACACATGTAAATACAGCAACACATGTAAATACAGTAACATATGTCAGTACTGTAACCCATGTAAATACAATAACACATGTAAATACAGCAACACATGTAAATACAGTAACATATGTCAGTACTGTAACCCATGTAAATACAATAACACATGTAAATACAGCAACACATGTAAATACAGTAACATATGTAAATACAGCAACACATGTAAATACAGTAGCATATGTAAATACAATAACCCATATAAATACAGTAAAACATACAAATACAGTAACACATGTACATACAATAACACATGTAAATACAATCACCCATGAAAATACAGTAATCCATGTAAATACAATAACATATGTAAATACAGTAACACAGGTCAATACAGTAACACACATAATACAATAACACATGTAAATACAATAACACATGTAAATACAATAACACCCGTAAATATAATCACTCATGAAAATACAGTAACACATGTAAATACAATAAAACATGTACATACAGTAACACATGTAAATACAGTAACTCATGTAAATACAATAACACCTGTAAATACAATCACTCATGAAAATACAGTAACACTGTAAATACAATAAAACATGTGAATAAAATAACTCATGTAAATACAATAAAAAATGTAAATCCAGTAAACCATGTAAATACAATTACACATGTAAGTACAATAACACATATAAATACAATAACCCATGTAAACACAGTTAAACATTCAAATACAGCAACACATGTAAATACAATTATAACATGTAAATACAATAACCCATGTAAATAAAGTAACCCATATAAATACAGCAACACATGTAAATACAATTATAACATGTAAATACAATAACCCATGTAAATAAAGTAACCCATATAAATACAGCAACACATGTAAATACAATAACACATGTAAATACAGTAACACATGTAAATACAGTAACACATGTAAATACAATAACACATGTAAATACAGTAACACATGTAAATACAATAACACATGTAAATACAGTAACACATGTAAATACAGTAACACATGTAAATACAATAACACATGTAAATACAATAACACATGTAAATACAGTAACACATGTAAATACAGTAACACATGTAAATACAATAACACATGTAAATACAGTAACCCATGTAAATACAATAACACATGTAAATACAGTAACACATGTAAATACAGTAACACATGTAAATACAGTAACCCATGTAAATACAGTAACACATGTAAAAACAGGAATACTTATAGTCACATAAGCAGCAACTTGTTGTTATTCACATCTCCTCCATCAATGTGTTATGATAAATAGATGCTATGACAACAATCTGTAAATATTAATCTGTTAAAGTGCCATCTATCACCTAATCACAGGATAACAGTTTGTTTGTGTCTGATATCAAGGACACCATTTATGTATCATTCTGTCAGTCATACAGTATGTTAATCCTGTTTAAAAACTCCCATAAAAGGCTGTTTATTATTCTGAAAAGGAAGAGCTGTTTTGATAGTGTGTTGTTGTTAGGATTGGGGTAATAGAGTGGTGCTGTTAGGGTTGGGGTAATAGTGTGGTGCTGTTAGGGTTGGGGTAATAGAGTGGTGTTGTTGGGTAATAGTGTGGTGTTGTTGGGGTAATAGTGTGGTGTTGTTGGGTAATAGTGTGGTGTTGTTGGGGTTGGGGTAATAGTGTGGTGCTGTTAGGTAATAGTGTGGTGTTGTTGGGGTAGTAGTGTGGTGTTGTTGGGGTTGGGGTAATAGTGTGGTGTTGTTGGGTAATAGTGTGGTGTTGTTGGGGTAATAGTGTGGTGTTGTTGGGGTAATAGTGTGGTGTTGTTGGGGTAATAGTGTGGTGTTGTTGGGTAATAGTGTGGTGTTGTTGGGGTAATAGGGTGTTGCTGTTGGAGCCTCTCTGTGGATTTTGAGCTGCAATAGATGTCGTCCATATGTTCCCACATCATCCTGTTGTCCATCCTGTTGTTCTGTTGTGTCACTGAGAAGGGGGAGCTGGGGAGGGACAAGAGAGAAGAGAGGGTGGGAGGAGCTGGGGAGGGACAAGAGAGAAGAGAGGGTGGGGGGAGCTGGGGAGGGACAAGAGAGAAGAGAGGGTGGGAGGAGCTGGGGAGGGACAAGAGAGAAGAGAGGGTGGGGGGAGCTGGGGAGGGACAAGAGAGAAGAGAGGGTGGGAGGAGATGAGGAGGGACAAGAGAGAAGAGAGGGTGGGAGGAGCTGGGGAGGGACAAGAGAGAAGAGAGGGTGGGGGGAGCTGGGGAGGGACAAGAGAGAAGAGAGGGTGGGGGGAGATGGGGAGGGACAAGAGAGAAGAGAGGGTGGGGGGAGCTGGGGAGGGACAAGAGAGAAGAGAGGGTGGGGGGAAACGGGGAGAATGGGGGAGGGGATTACCGCTGTTGCCTTCGCTGTTATTTCCCAGGCGATGAGACAGAAGGAGACAAAACCACAGTTAGGCCATTATACCAAGACAGAACCACAGCTAAACCCAATATACCAAGACAGAACCACAGTTATACCCATTATACCAAGACAGAACCACAGCTAAACCCATTATACCAAGACAGAACCACAGTTATACCCATTATACCAAGACAGAACCACAGCTAAACCCAATATACCAAGACAGAACCACAGTTATACCCATTATACCAAGACAGAACCACAGTTAAACCCATTATACCAAGACAGAACCACAGTTAGGTACAATATACCAAGACAGAACCACAGCTAAACCCAATATACCAAGACAGAACCACAGTTATACCCATTATACCAAGACAGAACCACAGCTAAACCCAATATACCAAGACAGAACCACAGTTAGGTACAATATACCAAGACAGAACCACAGCTAAACCCAATATACCAAGACAGAACCACAGTTATACCCATTATACCAAGACAGAACCACAGTTAAACCCATTATACCAAGACAGAACCACAGTTAGGTACAATATACCAAGACAGAACCACAGCTAAACCCAATATACCAAGACAGAACCACAGTTATACCCATTATACCAAGACAGAACCACAGTTAAACCCATTATACCAAGACAGAACCACAGTTAGGTACAATATACCAAGCCAGAACCACAGCTAAACCCAATATACCAAGACAGAACCACAGCTAAACCCAATATACCAAGACAGAACCACAGTTATACCCAATATACCAAGACAGAACCACAGCTAAACCCAATATACCAAGACAGAACCACAGTTATACCCATTATACCAAGACAGAACCACAGCTAAACCCAATATACCAAGACAGAACCACAGCTAAACCCATTATACCAAGACAGAACCACAGTTATACCCATTATACCAAGACAGAACCACAGTTAAACCCATTATACCAAGACAGAACCACAGCTAAACCCATTATACCAAGACAGAACCACAGTTATACCCAATATACCAAGACAGAACCACAGCTAAACCCATTATACCAAGACAGAACCACAGTTATACCCAATATACCAAGACAGAACCACAGTTATACCCAATATACCAAGACAGAACCACAGCTAAACCCATTATACCAAGACAGAACCACAGCTATACCGATTATACCAAGACAGAACCACAGTTAAACCCATTATACCAAGACAGAACCACAGCTAAACCCATTATACCAAGACAGAACCACAGCTAAACCCAATATACCAAGACAGAACCACAGCTAAACCCATTATACCAAGACAGAACCACAGTTAAACCCATTATACCACGACAGAACCACAGCTATACCCATTATACCAAGACAGAACCACAGTTAAACCCATTATACCAAGACAGAACCACAGTTATACCCAATATACCAAGACAGAACCACAGCTAAACCCAATATACCAAGACAGAACCACAGTTATACCCATTATACCAAGACAGAACCACAGCTAAACCCAATATACCAAGACAGAACCACAGTTATACCCATTATACCAAGACAGAACCACAGTTAAACCCATTATACCAAGACAGAACCACAGCTAAACCCATTATACCAAGACAGAACCACAGTTATACCCAATATACCAAGACAGAACCACAGCTAAACCCAATATACCAAGACAGAACCACAGTTATACCCATTATACCAAGACAGAACCACAGTTAAACCCATTATACCAAGACAGAACCACAGTTAGGTACAATATACCAAGACAGAACCACAGCTAAACCCAATATACCAAGACAGAACCACAGCTAAACCCATTATACCAAGACAGAACCACAGTTATACCCATTATACCAAGACAGAACCACAGTTAAACCCATTATACCAAGACAGAACCACAGCTAAACCCATTATACCAAGACAGAACCACAGTTATACCCAATATACCAAGACAGAACCACAGTTATACCCAATATACCAAGACAGAACCACAGCTAAACCCATTATACCAAGACAGAACCACAGCTATACCCATTATACCAAGACAGAACCACAGCTAAACCCATTATACCAAGACAGAACCAAAGTTAAACCCATTATACCAAGACAGAACCACAGTTAGGTACAATATACCAAGACAGAACCACAGCTAAACCCAATATACCAAGACAGAACCACAGCTTTACCCATTATACCAAGACAGAACCAAAGTTAAACCCATTATACCAAGACAGAACCACAGTTAGGTACAATATACCAAGACAGAACCACAGCTAAACCCATTATACCAAGACAGAACCACAGTTATACCCATTATACCACGACAGAACCACAGCTAAACCCATTATACCAAGACAGAACCACAGTTAAACCCAATATACCAAGACAGAACCACAGCTTTACCCATTATACCAAGACAGAACCACAGTTATACCCAATATACCAAGACAGAACCACAGCTAAACCCAATATACCAAGACAGAACCACAGTTAAACCCATTATACCAAGACAGAACCACAGCTAAACCCATTATACCAAGACAGAACCACAGTTCTATCCATTATACCAAGACAGAACCACAGCTAAACCCATTTCACCAAGGCAGATAATGGCAGAGTTATTTAACGACCATATGAAGCCGAGCAGCTAAACAATAATTATTACCATTAGACCTGCAGTTTACCTGTTCGCTTCGTGGCCCCACTCAAATACATTACTATCTACACTGTCAAGCCCCTCAGGACAAATACACTTAACATAAATATCAAATAATTAAAAATGAAAAGACAAATGAATGTTGTTGCACGCTAATGAAAATATTAATTTAATGGAGTATTCATTTATTTTGTATTAGAATTTATATTATTACTGTTGCATTTAAATGATTTTTTTTTTGTTGCTTAATGTAAGCATACCAAAACAATGTGAAAAACAACACCCCTACCCCGAACCCTAAGCCTCCAACAGTGACCAGCAGTATATCCCAGACATGGAGGGAAGTGGAATCATCTCAAAAGAACACTTCCTCTTCATCCTTTGCTACTTTTGTTTTTCTGACTGTGGGACCAGAACAATAACTACAGTAAACAATATAATCTGTTTTCTTTATTCTCAGATATATGTTTCAGGGAATTACAACACGGATCATGGGATTACACAATTAATGCTGGTAGTCTGGGAAGCAGAGAGGGGAAGAATCCTGGTGTGACAGTGAAACCAGACTCTCTGTTAGGCTAGGATAGTCCAGGGAGACCGACCACACAATACCCAGAGCTATAGAGATATCTATGGCTCAGACCCTACCTATCTCACTGTGATAGACGACACAGGAAAGGAACACCGGTGATGCTCTAACGCTTTTAAATATATCAGGCTAACCTGAAGCCCCTGATATTACTGGGGATAACCCACTAACCCTTAATGATGAAGCCCCTGATATCACTGGGGATAACCCACTAACCCTTAATGATGAAGCCCTTGATATCACTGGGGATAACCCACTAACCCTTAATGATGAAGCCCCTGATATCACTGGGGATAACCCTCTAACCCTTAATGATGAAGCCCCTGATATCACTGGGGATAACCCACTAACCCTTAATGATGAAGCCCCTGATATCACTGGGGGTAACCCTCTAACCCTTAATGATGAAGCCCCTGATATCACTGGGGATAACCCACTAACCCTTAATGATGAAGCCCCTGATATCACTGGGGATAACCCACTAACCCTTAATGATGAAGCCCCTGATATCACTGGGGATAACCCACTAACCCTTAATGATGAAGCCCCTGATATCACTGGGGATAACCCTCTAACCCTTAATGATGAAGCCCCTGATATCACTGGGGATAACCCACTAACCCTTAATGATGAAGCCCCTGATATCAC
This sequence comes from Salmo salar, assembly GCF_965601325.2. Taxonomy (NCBI): domain Eukaryota; kingdom Metazoa; phylum Chordata; class Actinopteri; order Salmoniformes; family Salmonidae; genus Salmo; species Salmo salar. Next base: position 183,962,710 of record NC_138291.1, on the reverse strand, counting down.
TGGGGATAACCCTCTAACCCTTAATGATGAAGCCCCTGATATCACTGGGGATAACCCTCTAACCCTTAATGATGAAGCCCCTGATATCACTGGGGATAACCCTCTAACCCTTAATGATGAAGCCCCTGATATCACTGGGGATAACCCACTAACCCTTAATGATGAAGCCCCTGATATCACTGGGGATAACCCTCTAACCCTTAATGATGAAGCCCCTGATATCACTGGGGATAACCCTCTAACCCTTAATGATTAAGCTTTTTTTGTGACATAGAAAGTAAGTCTCTGAATCGTTCATTAACCTCTCTTCCCCTGACCACACTTCAAACTAACAATGTTCCAGTGACCACAGCAGCAGAGTACCAAGGTGATTAAACCTCCTCATCAATATAAAACAACAGGCTGATTTATCTGCTTCCTGTCTCTAGTGTCCGGCTACACTAAGAGTCCTGTCAATAACAGCTAACAGCCTCATTAGGGTTTAGAGGCTGTTTACAGGACGAAGCAAGAGGAAGCTGTTTAAAGGCCGTAATAAGAGGAAGCTTTTTACAGGACGTAGTAAGAGGAAGCTTTTTACAGGACGTAGTAAGAGGAAGCTTTTTACAGGACGTAGTAAGAGGAAGCTGTTTACAGGACGTAGTAAGAGGAAGCTTTTTACAGGACTTAGTATGAGGAAGCTGTTTACAGGACGTAGTAAGAGGAAGCTTTTTACAGGACTTAGTATGAGGAAGCTGTTTACAGGACGTAGTAAGAGGAAGCTGTTTACAGGACGTAGTAAGAGGAAGCTTTTTACAGGACTTAGTATGAGGAAGCTGTTTACAGGACGTAGTAAGAGGAAGCTGTTTACAGGACGTAGTAAGAGGAAGCTTTTTACAGGACTTAGTATGAGGAAGCTTTTTACAGGACGTAGTAAGAGGAAGCTTTTTACAGGACTTAGTATGAGGAAGCTGTTTACAGGACGTAGTAAGAGGAAGCTGTTTACAGGACGTAGTAAGAGGAAGCTTTTTACAGGACTTAGTATGAGGAAGCTTTTTACAGGACGTAGTAAGAGAAGCCGTTTAAAGGCCGTAATAAGAGGAAGCTGTTTACAGGCCGTAGTATGAGGAAGCTTTTTACAGGACGTAGTAAGAGGAAGCTGTTTACAGGCCGTGGAAGGAGGAGAGGACCTGAGAGAGACGGGACTGTAGCGTCAGTGTGGGACGGAAGCAGAGTGGCCTGGTGATGAGATCAGACAACATTACTGGCTCTGAACAAACATGTTCATTAAGATGATACAAAGGTCTGACATGAAGATAAAACACATCCTACAATGATCAAGCAGACCTCCTAGTACTGGTACATCTATAACAGAACACCTAGTACTGATACAGCTATAACAGAACACCTAGTACTGGTACAGCTATAACAGAACTCCTAGTACTGATACAGCTATAACAGAACACCTGGTACTGGTACAGCTATAACAGAACACCTGGTACTGGTACAGCTATAACAGAACACCTAGTACTGGTATAGCTATAACAGAACACCTGGTACTGGTACAGCTATAACAGAACACCTAGTACTGGTACAGCTATAACAGAACACCTGGTACTGGTGCAGCTATAACAGAACACCTAGTACTGGTACAGCTATAACAGAACACCTGGTACTGGTACAGCTATAACAGAACACCTGGTACTGGTACAGCTATTACAGAACACCTAGTACAGCAACACAGCTATAACAGAACACCTAGTACTGGTACAGCTATAACAGAACACCTAGTACTGGTACAGCTATAACAGAACACCTGGTACTGGTACAGCTATAACAGAACACCTGGTACTGGTACAGCTATAACAGAACACCTGGTACTGGTACAGCTATTACAGAACACCTAGTACAGCAACACAGCTATAACAGAACACCTAGTACTGGTACAGCTATAACAGAACACCTAGTACTGGTACAGCTATAACAGAACACCTGGTACTGGTACAGCTATAACAGAACACCTGGTACTGGTACAGCTATAACAGAACACCTAGTACTGGTACAGCTATAACAGAACACCTGGTACTGGTACAGCTATAACAGAACACCTGGTACTGGTACAGCTATAACAGCACACCTGGTACTGGTACAGCTATAACAGAACACCTGGTACTGGTACAGCTATAACAGAACACCTGGTACTGGTACAGCTATAACAGAACACCTGGTACTGGTACAGCTATAACAGAACACCTGGTACTGGTACAGCTATAACAGAACACCTGGTACTGGTACAGCTATAACAGAACACCTGGTACTGGTACAGCTATAACAGAACACCTAGTACTGGTACAGCTATAACAGACCACCTGGTACTGGTACAGCTATAACAGAACACCTGGTACTGGTACAGCTATAACAGAACACCTAGTACTGGTACAGCTATAACAGAACACCTGGTACTGGTACAGCTATAACAGAACACCTAGTACTGGTACAGCTATAACAGACCACCTGGTACTGGTACACCTATAACAGATCTCCTAGTTGTACAGCTGGACTCAAACAGCCCTCCTATTCCAGGTTTGGTTTGGTGGTGTTGACTGCATGCTGTGTGGAGTGGTGGCAGCTTATTGGCTGAATAATATCTGTGTGGAGCGGTGGCAGCTTATTGGCTGAATAATATCTTCATAGCTCCTCCCATTATCTAATCGCATGCGCTCAGTAATTTCACAAATATCGCGTGCTATGCTTTTCACCTGTATAGTAAAATGTAGCGTAACCTGGTCACAAGAAAACTATTCGATAAAATAGTCCAGTTGTTTTGTGTCCCATATGTTATGATAGTCACGCTATAAACCCCAGGTGCTTTCACCTGAGAGAGGAGACAGAGGGGTAAACCGGTATGATTCTGATGGCACATCAGACCGACCACCTATACCTGAGGAATTGTACATCTACTATCTAGAAGGTAAGATATAATCTAATATAATACATATAAATGTAAATATAAATGTGTATATTTACAGTATCATCCGATGTTGGTTTGACTATTTAGTCAGAAGATATATTCGATTTGGAATCCTTCTTGTGATTTGATTCAGTGACTATTTTCCACTGACCACCTCTGAGAGAAATGATAGATTTCAACATATAACCGTTTCATTCGATATTAATTGATTTGTGGCTTCAACAGGACAGCATTAATCATTGCGGTAGGATAACATGAATGAACACACATTTATGCACGAATTCTATCACCTCACATGTGTTTCCCGCGTTTACATTTGCACACATAATGATAGAGTATGCATACATATGTTTTATTTTCATATTTTCATTGCATGAGCTGTCCTGGTACTTTCCTTGAGTTCGTTGAAAAGTTTCGTTGTCAGGCATGCACCTGCTAAAAGGTGCTGGCCGTCTTACAGACACGTGATTTGGGTTGTGGGCTCTGCATCCTTGAGACAGTCTCAATGTTCAGGAAGGAATACCTGGAACTAGAACTATACTATGTACATACTATAGCATAACTATAACGACCTTGGAGTCTGTAAAACAGAGAGACTAAATGTCCTCTGAAATCTGATGCCGGCTGGGCGCCACGTTGTCTGTCTGTCTGTCTCTAATTGATTAATCTCCACTTAAACTTACAGGAGTTTGTTTGCTGCAGCTCAAAGGAATTCCATGTGGAGTGGTGTTTTAATTATTATGTAGCAAAAAGTCCATCAATAATTATTATGATGGGATATGGCTCAGTGAATCTCTTTCTGTGGTTAAACCGCTCTTAAGCACTCTTATTCTCAAAATAAACCAAAAGGCTATCGCTTCTTAAATGGCGCCTCTAAAGAGTCTCTATAGAAACCCCAAAAGAAGCCTTTTGTTTCTAAAAGTGTGGGTCCATGTTGGTGGTGAAATGAGTTGCATTAGGCAGAACCGTCTGGTTAACTGTGCTCCCACTAGCACGCTCTATCCTGCACTGCTACAGCAGCTTCAACAGACCTACTAAAGGTTGATTCAGATTTCATTTGTTCATTCAATTGTTCAGAATTGATTTGTGACCAGTTGTATTTTGACATGTGCTTTGTTTTTCCCTCCACCTGCAGATTTCTGACTGAGAAACTCTCCTGCGTCAGAAGACGTTTTTCTACCGACGTCAGGGAGAGGTAGGACTATGTATGTATTGTGGAATATATCCATGTGATTTAGGGATGTGTTCGTATGTATGTATTGTGGAATATATCCATGTGATTTAGGGATGTGTTCGTAACTGAATAAAATAGCCTCGATCTATTGCACGTGTGGCCTGACTTTCAATAAGTAAATTTAGGCTACATAATTAAATATTAAATTCAACCAAAAGGTTTCAGTCCACTTCCAGATGTTGTTATTGTGCTCATGTAGGCAGCAGTATTTTTTATTTATTTTTTAATAAAGGCGTCATGGTTTTATAATTCAAACATTTATGTTTACACACAAATCTGGACGTGTAGCAAGGCCACATCATGACGTCAGAGCCCACCACCACACCCCGACATTTTATCTGATCGGCTACTTTAATCAAGCTACGGAAGAAGAAGAAGAATAGGAAACAGTTATTAGGAAACAACACTGACACTTTCCTCAATGAAACGCAGATTAGATTAATCTAGATTATACTGCAGGGTAAATCTTCACAGATGAAAACACACATGGTCTTGTAATTTAGTGATAGACCGCAGCATTAAATAAGGATTAAAATCCAGGTCAATTGTGCTCGTGCATTAGCAATAACCTATGTCACTTCCTAATCTACATATAGCCTAGGCCTACTTGTGATATAACATCAAAATGGCAACAACAACAAAAAAACTACAGAAAATCCATAGGTCTGCATTATAATTCTCCAACAAAAGCAAATGTAGCCAAAATACACTGCTCCCACACGCCCTTCTGCCGCCAAAAGACACGCGGCCTAATCTCTGGCATCAGATGTTAATGATGTTTTACTGGAGGAGATCAGATGATGTATTTCTATATGATAATGACCCACCCCGGGCGCTGTTCATTTGTTGACTGATTTGAAGTTAAACGTCTCCGTATCACTTAGTCTTGTAACTCTTAATTTATAACGTTGTTTCTTATTGACCCTGCGAGGTCAAACAGCTATTCTGTTTTAAACGCATGATTAATTTCACAGTAGGGAGACCGTCACTGACATGACACGTCATGCATTATCAAAATGGACAATGAATTGATTTCGCACTTCAAACGGTCCAGTATAAAATATTATATATAGCGTATATTTATATAGTATAATTATCTTCCTTCCACTGGTATTTGTTGGCACACTTCACAGGCCCATCATTACTTCTACACTGGTGCAAAGCGTCCAAATTAAAGTTTGTTAATTGAAAGGAAAATAAATATAGGCTATTAAAGTGTAAGAGAAATAATACATATTATTTTATGATATTATCTTGACTTAATTTAGCCTGTTAAAGTAAAATGCTCGTTTTAAATAATCCAATGCAGTGAACATTGCATTGAGCCAATAGTGGATTGGTTTAATGAAATCGGATTTTCCTATTAAGTGTACAACTATTCAATACTTAAACATGTATTCCTCCCTGGCTCAATAAATAATTCTCTATTTTTTTTGGTTACCATTGTCATTCATATGCGTATATACTCACACCCTGAGTGTGTTGGGCGGTGTGACTCTACTATACAGCCTAGTCTCCTATAGTCCTAGCTATACCATTCTAACCCTGGACGGTGGGACTCTACTATACAGCCTAGTCTCCTATAGTCCTAGCTATACCATTCTAACCCTGGACGGTGGGACTCTACTATACAGCCTAGTCTCCTATAGTCCTAGCTATACCATTCTAACCCTGGACGGTGGGACTCTACTATACAGCCTAGTCTGCTATAGTCCTAGCTATACCATTCTAACCCTGGACGGTGGGAAGCTCCTGCCGGTTGATGCTGCTGCCTGGCCGCGTGCTCCGGTGCCTCTGCGGAGGCGAGACAAAAGCTCGAGCAATGACATCTAAATTGGTCTAAAGAGAAACAGATGGGGCTCGCCCTGCGTGCTGCTGTCACCAGGTCCGGTTTAGGCCAACAGCGATCTGTTCATATTTAATAACATGAAGGCAGGGGAATATAATACAAGCAAAATGATCATTCCATTCCGAAAACAAACGAATTGATTGATAAGTGTAGTATATGTAATATTACATTTAATGTATTTATTTAATAAAATGCTGAATATTATTTGCAATTAAAGTAGTGTAAATGTAAAGGGGTTTATTCTATTGACTGAAATCGCATTTATTTTTATTTATAAATATTAACAAATATTTTATTGGAATATCTAGGCTATATTATACCGTTCTTCCATCTCAATGACTAAATGTATCCAGTCAAACCTGAACCTCTTGTCGTTAATTCATATAATTATAATCGGTTTGATCCAGTGTTGATGACGTCATCTGACTACATATCAATACTATTCGCATCAATAAACTGTTTAGGTAATTGATTAGGTGTTCCGGCTACAAACACTTAATCTGTTTCAGATGAACTGTTTCTCTCTTCCGCCCTGTATTGTTAGTGATGGGAGAAATGGTGAGACATATGCGGCCTTCTACAATGATGAAGAAATAGCCGCTCTTTATTACCTTTTCTGTCTCATCTTCTCCTCTCATCTCCGCTTGGAAACTTGATGGATGGATTTCTCTGAATGTTGCCTATGTGGTCTTTAACGGACAATTTATAGAAACCCCGAAATGATCTCTTCATGATGACGACAATTAGAAACTTGCTAAATACTCAGGCCAGTAAACATGAAACCAGTTGAGTGATTTTAACAATCAGCATAATGTATATTACACGTTCACTACCCAGTCAACTGACAGAAGGTGTCACAAGCATTTCGCGACACCCGCAATAACATCTGCTAAACACGTGAATTTGACCAATAAAATGTTATTTGATCATATGGCCAATCAATAAATAGTGAACATTTAAATAACATTTAATTGCTTGGTTCAGCTAGAAGCCTATTGGCACACGGTTCATTGTATTCCTGCATGGGAAATCATAAATGTACAATTTCTTCCATGTATTTATGAAACAATGTTAATTTACCAGACATTCATAGGCCTATTCAATATTTTGATGACGGCCCATATGTGACAGGTCGTACAGGCCTGTAAATTTAAAACATATTTGGTAGCCTATAAAAGCATTTTTCGCTGTCTTGGTAGAGAAACGTTTTGAAAGGCAAATTTGCTTAGGACAAATAAAGTGCAATATAGAATTACCTGAAGGCATATTGATTATATTAGTTAGAATTGTTAACCTGTACGCGATTTAGGTTTACAAAGTGTTTTAGCCTACTCCAGGTTATGTTTGAGTTACATAGCGCCATGAGTTCTGTGATGTAGGACCGACACCGTCTAAAATAGGTCACAGCAGCATTTTAGTTAGTGACATCGACCTACTTATTGTTCATCTCGTTGTTGGTAAGCCTGCTACATATCTGCTGTTTGTGGATTTGTGAGTCAGAGTCCTCATTCAGATTGGAGGTGTACAGCCCGTCTTTAGCCCCGGGGCCAGGCTCCTGCATTAGTCTCTTTAGAGTGTTGAGTGTCAGTTAGTGAAACGTCATTGGCTCCTGGCGGAAAGTACGGAGCTGAAAGAGGGGCAGAGCCACGCGCCAATCAAGTCCCGTCCGACACCGCCTGCCTCCAGACACGCGCCTTGTCCTTTAAAGGGAATAAGCCAGAGCGCGCTGCGCACTTTACTCATCACCGACTGGTAACTTTCTTTTATAGAACAACATTTATTCTCTTCTTCTAATATTATTTTATACAACAACATATTATATCTTCTTCGATATTCGGACTTAATTTACGGCAGTTTTGTAAGGCGCGAGGTTTTTAATGTATCGGTTGTTTTGGGCGAGATATAAGGGATGTCTTTATTTTCGTAACATTTGGATTTCTGTCATCACGCTATAGAGGAGGTAAGATATCCTATTTTGTCCACAGTGTAACAATTGAGGTTTGACGTGTTTTATTGTGTTATTAGCCTACATTGTTATTTTTGATATTATTATTATTATTATTATTATTGTGAGTAGGCCTGTTATTATTATGAGTATTAAATATTAGTTTTGTGGCTATCGGCATCAATGAGCAATAATTATTAGAATTGTGTTATATTGAAAATGAATTCTGGTCTAAATCTGCTGAAAATCACTAGCATACCGATCACATTTTGCGATATAATACAGAGCCTTTAATTTTAGAATATCTTGCACAGTAAAATACCTCGAGCTTCTCCACTGCACATCTTGTGTCAGTAGGCTATCATGTCGTTGATGTGTATCTACTCAAGGCCCTGCCGGGATGACCCTCACATGTCTGTTTGATCTGCAGGTCAACCTGTATTTTGTCCTATAATGTTACGCGTGACAAATTACATAATTATTCAGCAGAGTTCACACCAAGCCAGGTCATATATTAATATAATACATACTATTAATAATTGGTTCTATACTGCCTCTCAGAATGAGGTGTTATATATTCTCCAGTGTTTTGACCAAACATTTGAAATACAAAATATGTATGAACATCAACGAAATGGAAGTTCTGTTAAATTACAATTATTTGTATTTTTAATTTCGTCATGTTCAGTTGCAATTCTATAACTTTTTATCAACGTTGTACATTTGTGGGCTATCAACAAATGACCCCAAAGTAAAATAACTATTGATTTTATATTTTTTTACGAGTAAAGCCTAATGATGGTTTCTCTCTATAATTCTCCCAGATATGCATTTGTTGAAAACAGTTCGGCTACTTCTTGTCTTCTTGCGACATCGTGTCTTTAAGCGTTAAAGTCGAATACGCAGCGAGCTCAGGCGGGAGTTGCATTAAACTTACTCTGCAAAATGCGAGAAAAGGTTGAACATTTAGCGCCTACAAAACAAACTTAATTGAATGTTTATAATACAATAATACAAATAAGAAACATAAGAAATCAAATGTGGTATTGCTATTCAATCATCGGCAAGTTCTTCACCATTAGGCATCTATTTTATTTTGATAATGAAAATTTGATAATAATCATTATAATTATTTTAACTGAAAATCTGTCAGGCTGATGTGCAGTTTGAACTTAAATGTTAATGTGTGTTTGGTTTTCCAGCAGAGTATCATCCAGACAGACAGACTGACAGGAGGACTGACTCCACGGTAACACAACCTACTTCCTGGTTACCAACACCAGCGCTACCATGACGACCCCCCCCAGCTCGTTCCAGCAGGAGCCCCTGACCCCCCCCAGACCCCCCCACTCCTCCTCCCTGAAGCCCAACCAGGTGGGTCAAGTGGTTCTGTATGGTGTACCCATCGTCTCCTTGGTGATCGACCATCAGGAGCGGCTGTGTCTGGCCCAGATCTCCAACACCCTGCTGAAGAACTACAGCTATAACGAGATCCACAACCGCCGCGTGGCGCTGGGTATCACCTGTGTTCAGTGCACTCCTGTCCAGCTGGAGATCCTGAGGCGAGCTGGCGCCATGCCCATCTCCTCCCGCCGCTGTGGCATGATCACCAAGCGAGAGGCGGAGCGGCTCTGTAAGTCCTTCCTGGGGGAGAACAACCCCCCCAAACTGCCCGACAACTTCGCCTTTGATGTGTCACACGAGTGTGCCTGGGGTAGCCGTGGTAACTTCATCCCAGCGCGCTACAACAGCAGCAGAGCCAAGTGCATCAAGTGTTCCTACTGCAACATGTACTTCTCTCCTAACAAGTTCATCTTCCACTCTCACCGTACTCCTGAAGCCAAGTACACCCAGCCGGACGCTGCTAACTTCAACTCCTGGAGACGCCACCTGAAGCTGTCAGATAAAACCCCTCCTGATGACCTGGCGTTTGCCTGGGAGGACGTGAAGGCCATGTTTAATGGTGGCAGCAGGAAGCGGTGTCTACCCTCATCTCACTGCTCCCCCATGGGGCCGGGAAAGGTTGTGAACTCTGGTCTGCCCCACATGATGACCCCTGACCTGGTCCAGAAGAGGAGCCGCTTCGAGGAGGAGGAGGACCTGGATGGAAGCAGCCTGTCTCCCCATAAGAACCCTCGCAGCTACCCGGTGATCCCTGTGCCCAGTAAAGGGTTCGGCATGCTGCAGAAGTTCGCCCCCACTTCCCTGTTCCCCAGCCCATACTCCTTCCCAGCCTTCAGCCTCTGTCAGCAGAAGAAAGATGACAGTGAGGTGGCTGGAGGACAGAAGAACACTGGTCTGTCAGGTCTGCTGTGGCCCGGTCGTAAAGACACCTTCTACCCTCCGTTCTGCATGTTCTGGCCCCCTAGGGCCGCTGGGGGCCTCCCGGTGCCCACCTACCTGCAGCCACAGCCGTCCGTCAACACCCTGTCCTCATTGGCCGAGAGCCCTTCCCTCAGGCAGGCCTTCCTTGACCTATCAGAGCCCTCACAGCCAAGGGCAGGGCCAGACATGAGGGCCACGCCCAGGTCAGGCCTGTTTGACCCTGACTCCTCCCCCCTGACCTCTGATCTGCGCCCTGTGACCTCAGAGGGCTGGCTGAAGCTGCTGGACGTCCCGTCTCTCCAGGCCAGGAAAGCCTCCTACCACTCCGCTTTCCGACCCGTCGTCAAGGATGCAGAGAGCATCGCCAAGCTCCATGGAAACCTGGAGGAGTTTGGTTCAGATCGCCACCTGTCCCCCGCCACCAGCTGCAGCTACGCCTCTGAGAGCGGAGGAGAGGGGGAGGAAGAGGGAGAAGGAGGAGAGAGCGAGGAGGAAGGAGAGGTGGATGTAGAGACCAAGCAGGATGAGGAGGAAGAGGAACACTTCAACAGACCAACCCCACCACAGACACACAGCAGCCTGCACCTCCGAGGGCTGACTGAAGGATCAGGACTATGGGAGAGAGGAGAGAAAGAGGCTGTCACCTTCCCCTGCAGCCCTGCAGATCACAGCCAGGACCAGAGCAGCAGTAGCCTGCCTGCATCTCCTCCTGCTCCCCCTGCCAGTCTCACACTCTCTCTCCCCAGCCCCACACACACCCCGCTGCCACTGGAGGACCAGGCCTACAAAAATGTAAATATTCCCTTAAGGCACTTTAACTAATTATTATTTAATTGGCGCTGTAGGCTGGCTGATGTAATATGCATAAAGAGATTGATAGCGGCGTCTCCCTGAAGAAATGAAACATCCACAGTGCTCTGATCCCTGATAGGAAGAACAGTCCGGTATTGTTTAATGGTCAAAATATATCGGTTCTCTCCTTAACACTTTCTGCCTGTTAGCCTTTCTAATCTGGAACCTGTCGACTCCACATTAACAAGGCCAACGGAGTTGGTCCCCGACCAGGGGAAACAGTCGCGTTGTACTAATACAAGTGAGGAGACATTCACAGTCTAATAACACTAATGAAGGAGACATTCACAGTCTAATAACACTAATGAAGAGACATTCACAGTCCAATAACACTAATGAAGAGACATTCACAGTCTAATAACACTAATGAAGGAGACATTCACAGTCTAATAGTAACATCAATGAAGGAGACATTCACAGTCTAATAACAACACTAATGAAGAGACATTCACAGTCCAATAACACTAATGAAGAGACATTCACAGTCTAATAACACTAATGAAGACATTCACAGTCTAATAGCACTAATGGAGACATTCACAGTCTAATAACACTAATGAAGAGACATTCACAGTCTAATAACACTAATGGAGACATTCACAGTCTAATAACACTAATGAAGACATTCACAGTCTAATAACACTAATGGAGACATTCACAGTCTAATAACACTAATGAAGGAGACATTCACAGAGACATTCACAGTCCAATAACACTAATGGAGACATTCAGTCTAATAACACTAATGAGGAGACATTCACAGTCTAATAACACTAATGGAGACATTCACAGTCTAATAACACTAATGAAGAGACATTCACAGTCTAATAACACTAATGGAGACATTCACAGTCTAATAACACTAATGGAGACATTCACAGTCTAATAACACTAATGGAGACATTCACAGTCTAATAACACTAATGAAGGAGACATTCACAGTCTAATGGTAACACTAATGGAGACATTCACAGTCTAATAACACTAATGAAGAGACATTCACAGTCTAATAACACTAATGGAGACATTCACAGTCTAATAACACTAATGAATAGACATTCACAGTCTAATAACACTAATGGAGACATTCACAGTCTAATAACACTAATGAAGAGACATTCACAGTCTAATAACACTAATGAAGAGACATTCACAGTCTAATAACACTAATGAGGAGACATTCACAGTCTAATAACACTAATGGAGACATTCACAGTCTAATAACACTAATGGAGACATTCACAGTCTAATAACACTAATGAGGAGACATTCACAGTCTAATAACACTAATGAAGAGACATTCACAGTCTAATAACACTAATGAGGAGACATTCACAGTCTAATAGCACTAATGAAGAGACATTCACAGTCTAATAACACTAATGAAGGAGACATTCACAGTCTAATAACACTAATGAAGAGACATTCACAGTCTAATAACACTAATGAAGAGACATTCACAGTCTAATAACACTAATGAAGACACATTCTCAGTCTAATAACACTAATGGAGACATTCACAGTCTAATAACACTAATGAAGAGACATTCACAGTCTAATAACACTAATGGAGACATTCACAGTCTAATAACACTAATGAAGAGACATTCACAGTCTAATAACACTAATGAGGAGACATTCACAGTCTAATAACACTAATGGAGACATTCACAGTCTAATAACACTAATGAAGGAGACATTCACAGTCTAATAACACTAATGAAGGAGACATTCACAGTCTAATAACACTAATGAGGAGACATTCACAGTCTAATAACACTAATGGAGACATTCACAGTCTAATAACACTAATGAAGAGACATTCACAGTCTAATAACACTAATGAGGAGACATTCACAGTCTAATAGCACTAATGAAGAGACATTCACAGTCTAATAACACTAATGAAGGAGACATTCACAGTCTAATAACACTAATGAAGGAGACATTCACAGTCTAATAACACCAATGAAGAGACATTCACAGTCTAATAACACTAATGAGGAGACATTCACAGTCTAATAGCACTAATGGAGACATTCACAGTCTAATAACACTAATGAAGAGACATTCACAGTCTAATAACACTAATGGAGACATTCACAGTCTAATAACACTAATGGAGACATTCACAGTCTAATAACACCAATGAAGAAGCATTCACAGTCTAATAACACTAATGGAGACATTCACAGTCTAACAACACCAATGAAGAAGCATTCACAGTCTAATAACACTAATGGAGACATTCACAGTCTAATAACACTAATGAAGAGACATTCACAGGCTTCCCATTGGACAGTAACACTACAGGCTTCCCATTGGACAGTAACACTACAGGCTTCCCATTGGACAGTAACACTACAGGCTTCCCATTGGATAGTAACACTACAGGCTTCCCATTGGTTAGTAACACTACAGGCTTCCCATTGGATAGTAACACTACAGGCTTCCCATTGGTTAGTAACACTACAGGCTTCCCATTGGTTAGTAACACTACAGGCTTCCCATTGGTTAGTAACACTACAGGCTTCCCATTGGTTAGTAACACTACAGGCTTCCCATTGGTTAGTAACACTACAGGCTTCCCATTGGTTAGTAACACTACAGGCTTCCCATTGGACAGTAACACTATAAGCTTCCCATTGGTTAGTAACACTACAGGCGTATAGTAAGAGTATTGTTCATGATAGACAATATTAGGCCAAAAGGAGAATTGTTACACTCCATTGACTCTCCAAGTCTGTGAAAGCCAGGAGTTATTGTAATGTACACCAGCATTCTCTATCCCAGGACGCCAGTGGTTCTGTTCTGGGTAGCATTATTCAACACTATCTCTGACATGTAGATGTTAAAACCTCTGTCTCTCTCTGTGTTCTCAGACTCATAAAAGCAGAGACCATGGACTGCCTGTTTACACAACCAAAGAAAACTCCAACACAGCTCGTGAGTAGCGTTACCTCCTCATCTTATTGGTTGGAAGACATTGGTTCCTTTCTACCAGTTTTCTGTGTGCAGGTGACCAAATCAGCTCTGTTCCCTTATGAACAGATGAATGAATGTCCTTCTGTTCCCCTCTTCCTCTCTCATTCTCCTCTTGATGAAAACAAAGAGCCCAGCAGTTTCTTTGTATCAGAGACAGAATCATCTGGCCCAGAGTACTGGAGAGAGACGGCAGGTAAAACCTCTACTATAATATCTAGCTGTTTAATCAAGACAGATAAACCTCCTCTATAATATCTAGCTGTTTAATCAAGACAGATAAACCTCCTCTATAATATCTAGCTGTTTAATCAAGACAGATAAACCTCTACTATAATATCTAGCTGTTTAATCAAGACAGATAAACCTCCTCTATAATATCTAGCTGTTTAATCAAGACAGATAAACCTCCTCTATAATATCTAGCTGTTTAATCAAGACAGATAAACCTCTACTATAATATCTAGCTGTTTAATCAAGACAGATAAACCTCCTCTATAATATCTAGCTGTTTAATCAAGACAGATAAACCTCCTCTATAATATCTAGCTGTTTAATCAAGACAGATAAACCTCCTCTATAATATCTAACTGTTTAATCAAGACAGATAAACCTCTACTATAATATCTAGCTGTTTAATCAAGACAGATAAACCTCTACTATAATATCTAGCTGTTTAATCAAGACAGATAAACCTCCTCTATAATATCTAACTGTTTAATCAAGACAGATAAACCTCCTCTATAATATCTAGCTGTTTAATCAAGACAGATAAACCTCCTCTATAATATCTAGCTGTTTAATCAAGACAGATAAACCTCCTCTATAATATCTAGCTGTTTAATCAAGACAGATAAACCTCCTCTATAATATCTAGCTGTTTAATCAAGACAGATAAACCTCTACTATAATATCTAGCTGTTTAATCAAGACAGATAAACCTCCTCTATAATATCTAGCTGTTTAATCAAGACAGATAAACCTCCTCTATAATATCTAGCTGTTTAATCAAGACAGATAAAACCTCTACTATAATATCTAGCTGTTTAATCAAGACATATAAACCTCCTCTGTAATATCTAACTTTTCTAACTGGTTTATCAAGACAGATAAAACCATCACTTTAATCGGACTTTTATCTAGACAAGGAGAACAGCAGACTCATTCTCTTCTCACAGACCATACTGTAGGTTTAGGGATTACTAGAGATACATAAATAGATGGACTAGCTGATAGACTGTGCAACGGAACAACGGCTGTTTCCAGTGTTCCAATGTGGTCCAGAATGTTTTGTAGAATGTGTTCTACAGGGGGCCATTACAGTTCTAGAATGTGTTCTACAGGGGGCCATTACAGTTCTAGAATGTGTTCTACAGGGGGCCATTACAGTTCTAGAATGTGTTCTACAGGGAGCCATTACAGTTCAACAAGACAATCAGCTCAACACAGGGAAGGTGACAATCTCCATCTCAACAATATCAAACCCATATAATTGCCTTTTCCCTTGGCAAAACCTTTCATTACAAAGATCACATCTTATTGCCTTTTATATCTGTCACAGAGACATTAAAAGGGTTTTATGACATCTATGCCAACATTCTTATTATGTAGCCCATAATGATATCCTCACATAATGTAGAATTTATTTCAAAAAATTACACGAAACAAATTAAATGAGACCACCTTTGTCTGATTGCTAAACGTCTCCCTGGGCGATGGACGACGTGATTAGAAGTTCTGATTCCAAAGACTCTCAGACTCTGTCTTAAGGAGAGGGCTGTTTCTTGGGAGAAAAATAATCTAATTTTCCATTTATGTAATGCAAACTGCCTTGGCTTTGACTATTCACGGTTAATTGACTGTCAAACGAGGTTGTTATCCTGAGGCACTGTCTGCTGATTTGCTTGTCAAATGAGACAGAGAGAGGAGAGGAGCGAGAGAGCGAGAGAGCGAGAGCAGGCCGTTCCAAATGAGGGAAGTGTTGGGAGGCTTAAGGAGGCAAGACATGAAATGACTAGAGAGGGAAAGAGAGAGAGAGAGAGAGAGAGAGAGAGAGAAAGTGAGAGATGGAAAGAGGGGGAGATTATACATAGAGAAAGGGGGAGATTATATACACAAATGTGCTGGATCGCTTCATTTAAGCCATTTGATTTGCCACATTGTCAGAATTCAGACACAAACACAAGACATTTTCAGGTTCATAGATGAAGAAATCAGGCCATAATGGAAACGACACTAACATTGTAGAAGAGTGATAGAACAATATGGTTATCATGGTTACAGGACTACAGTAATACCAATCCACTGTTACCAACGCAGCACGGCTACAGACACTATAGACTGCAGCCAGAACAATAGGTTTTACAGACAGCATAATAACGAAAATATTGTTTCAAGTCAATGATATTTCAAGCATTTTAGGGAAAGTATTTAACATATTCACCAAGTGGTTTAATTAGTTATTTACATGATCAAGCGTTTTCCATGATTATTGATTGGTTTATAGCATAATGCAACAAGATATTGTCTGACCGATATATTCAGTCAAATGAATAGTGGGCATGATTATAGTGAGATTATTAGTGCAGTTTGACATTTAACATTTACAAACATGTGGTTCTTTACGAACGCAATGACCATTGAGAATGTAAATGACAGTAGTTCTCTGAGAACACAGTAGACGGGGCAATAGAAGATCCTAGCCAGTCTAGGCTCCAGACAGGTGGAAATATGCAGTTAGACTGACACCTACAGGCCAATGGTTACAATGCAATCAGAGGACTACAGATTATTAGAGGGATAATATATATAGGGATATATAGGGATAATATATATATATAATATATGTCCTATTGAATGCTTCATTCATACTCAAAATGTATTTTCTTTCCTCCTTTCCAGGGGATCAAACTCAAGATGGAAGTTCCCCCGTGCCACTAAAGGAGGATGTTGAGAACATGGAGAAAGAGGAACTCCAGAAGGTTCTATTGGAACAGATCGACCTACGAAGACGACTCGAACAGGAGTTCCACGCTCTGAAGGGAAACTCCCCCTTCCCTGTGTTCCGTAGGTCTACCTCGCTGTCTCACACCCTAACCACTAACTCCTAACCCTAACCCCTCGCACCCTAACCCCTCACACCCTAACCCTAACCCTAACCCTCACACCCTAACCCCTAACCCTAACCCCTCACACCCTAACCCCTCATACCCTAACCCCTCGCACCCTAACCACTCATACCCTAACCCCTAACCACTCGCACCCTAACCCCTCACACCCTAACCCCTAACTCCTAACCCTAACCCCTCACACCCTAACCCCTCACACACTAACCCCTCACACCCTAACCCCTAACCCTAACCCCTCACACCCTAACCCCTCACACCCTAACCCCTCACACCCTAACCCCTCACACCCTAACCCTAACCCCTCGTACCCTAACCCCTCACACCCTAACCCCTCACACCCTAACCCCTAACACTAACCCCTCACACCCTAACCCCTCACACCCTAACCCCTAACCCCTCACACCCTAACCCCTCACACCCTAACCCCTAACCCTAACCCCTCACACCCTAACCCCTAACCCCTAACCCCTCGCACCCTAACCCCTCACACCCTAACCCCTAACCCCTCACACCCTAACCCCTCACACCCTAACCCCTCACACCCTAACCCCTCATACCCTAACACCTCACACCCTAACCCTTCATACCCTAACCCCTCACACCCTAACCCCTAACCCCTCACACCCTAACCCCTCATACCCTAACCCCTCACACCCTAACCCCTAACCCCTCACACCGTAACCCGTAACCCCTAACCCTAACCCTCACACCCTAACCCCTCACACCCTAACCCCTCATACCCTAACCCCTCACACCCTAACCCCTCACACACTAACCCCTAACCCTAACCCTCACACCCTAACCCCTCACACCCTAACCCCTCATACCCTAACACCTCACACCCTAACCCCTCACACCCTAACCCCTAACCCCTAACCCTAACCCCTCACACCCTAACCCCTCACACCCTAACCCCTAACCCTAACCCCTCGTACCCTAACCCCTCACACCCTAACCCCTCGTACCCAAACCCTAACCCCTCACACCCTAACCCTAACCCCTCACACCCTAACCCCTCATACCCTAACCCCTCACACCCTAACCCCTCACACCCTAACCCCTCGTACCCTAACCCCTCGTACCCTAACCCTAACCCCTCACACCCTAACCCCTCACACCCTAACCCCTCATACCCTAACCCCTCACACCCTAACCCCTAACCCCTCACACCCTAACCCCTCACTCCCTAAGCCCTCACACCCTAACCCCTCACACCCTAACCCTAACCCCTCACACCCTAACCCCTCATACCCTAACCCCTCACACCCTAACCCCTCACACCCTAACCCCTCACTCCCTAACCCCTCACACCCTAACCCCTCACACCCTAACCCTAACCCCTCACACCCTAACCCCTCACACCCTAACCCCTAACCCCTCACACCCTAATATCTCACACCGTAACCCCTCACACCCTAACCCCTCACTCCCTAACCCCTCACACCCTAACCCCTCACACCCTAACCCTAACCCTCACACCCTAACCCCTCACACCCTAACCCCTCACACCCTAACCCCTCACACCCTAACCCCTCACACCCTAACTCCTCACACCCTAACTCCTCACACCCTAACCCCTCACACCCTAACCCCTCACACCCTAACCCCTCACTCCCTAACCCCTCACACCCTAACCCCTCATACCCTAACCCCTCATACCCTAACCCCTCACACCCTAACCCCTCGTACCCTAACCCCTCACACCCTAACCCCTCGTACCCTAACCCTAACCCCTCACACCCTAACCCTAACCCCTCATACCCTAACACCTCACACCCTAACCCCTCACACCCTAACCCCTCACACCCTAACCCCAAACCCCTCACACCCTAACCCCTCGTACCCTAACCCCTCGTACCCTAACCCCTCGTACCCTAACCCCTCACACACTAACCCCTCACACCCTAACCCCTCATACCCTAACCCCTCACACCCTAACCCCTAACCCCTCACACCCTAACCCCTAACCCCTAACCCCTCGCACCCTAACCCCTCACACCCTAACCCCTAACCCCTCACACCCTAACCCCTCACACCCTAACCCCTCACACCCTAACCCCTCATACCCTAACCCCTCACACCCTAACCCCTAACCCCTCACACCCTAACCCTTCATACCCTAACCCCTCACACCCTAACCCCTAACCCCTCACACCCTAACCCCTCATACCCTAACCCCTCACACCCTAACCCCTAACCCCTCACACCCTAACCCCTAACCCCTAACCCTAACCCTCACACCCTAACCCCTAACCCCTAACCCCTAACCCTAACCCTCACACCCTAACCCCTCACACCCTAACCCCTCATACCCTAACCCCTCACACCCTAACCCCTCACACACTAACCCCTAACCCTAACCCTCACACCCTAACCCCTCACACCCTAACCCCTCATACCCTAACACCTCACACCCTAACCCCTCACACCCTAACCCCTAACCCCTAACCCTAACCCCTCACACCCTAACCCCTCACACCCTAACCCCTAACCCTAACCCCTCGTACCCTAACCCTAACCCCTCACACCCTAACCCTAACCCCTCACACCCTAACCCCTCATACCCTAACCCCTCACACCCTAACCCCTCGTACCCTAACCCCTCGTACCCTAACCCTAACCCCTCACACCCTAACCCCTCACACCCTAACCCCTCATACCCTAACCCCTCACACCCTAACCCCTAACCCCTCACACCCTAACCCCTCACACCCTAACCCTAACCCCTCACACCCTAACCCCTCATACCCTAACCCCTCACACCGTAACCCTAACCCTCACACCCTAACCCCTCACACCCTAATCCCTCACACCCTAACCCCTCACACCCTAACCCCTAACCCTAAGCCCTCACACCTTAACCCCTCACACCCTAACCCCTCATACCCTAACCCCTCATACCCTAACCCCTCACACCCTAACCCCTAACCCCTCACACCCTAACCCCTAACCCCTAACCCTAACCCTCACACCCTAACCCCTAACCCCTAACCCTAACCCTCACACCCTAACCCCTCACACCCTAACCCCTCATACCCTAACCCCTCACACCCTAACCCCTCACACACTAACCCCTAACCCTAACCCTCACACCCTAACCCCTCACACCCTAACCCCTCATACCCTAACACCTCACACCCTAACCCCTCACACCCTAACCCCTCATACCCTAACGCCTCACACCCTAACCCCTAACCCCTCACACTCTAACCCCTCACACCCTAACCCCTCACACCCTAACCCCTAACCCTAACACTTCATACCCTAACCCTAACCCCTCATACACTAACCCTAAACCTAACACTTCATACCCTAACCCTAACCCCTCACACCCTAACCCCTCACACCCTAACCCCTCACACCCTAACCCTAACCCCTCACACCCTAACCCCTCATACCCTAACCCCTCACACACTAACCCTAACCCCTCATACCCTAACCCTAACCCTTCATACCTTAACCCCTCACACCCTAACCCCTCACACCCTAACCCCTAACCCCTCACACCCTAACCCCTCACACCCTAACCCCTCATACCCTAACCCCTAACCCCTAACCCCTCACACCCTAACCCCTAACCCTAACCCCTCACACCCTAACCCCTCACTCCCTAACCCCTCACTCCCTAACCCCTCACACCCTAACCCCTCATACCCTAACCCCTCATGCCCTAACCCCTCATACCCTAACCCCTCACACCCTAACTAACCCCTCACACCCTAACCCTAACCCCTCATACCCTAACCCCTCACACCCTAACTAACCCCTCACACCCTAACCCTAACCCCTAACCCCTCACACCCTAACTAACCCCTCATACCCTAACTGTTACCCCTCACACCCTAACTAACCCCTCACACCCTAACTGTTACCCCTCACACCCTGACTGTTACCCCTCACACCCTGACTGTTACCCCTCACACCCTGACTGTTACCCCTCACACCCTAACTAACCCCTCACACCCTGACTG
The DNA here is from genome assembly GCF_965601325.2 of Salmo salar. Classification (NCBI taxonomy): domain Eukaryota; kingdom Metazoa; phylum Chordata; class Actinopteri; order Salmoniformes; family Salmonidae; genus Salmo; species Salmo salar. The sequence continues at coordinate 183,941,477 of NC_138291.1, read as the reverse complement.
TTACCCCTCACACCCTGACTGTTACCCCTCACACCCTAACTAACCCCTCACACCCTAACTAACCCCTCACACCCTAACTGTTACCCCTCACACCCTAACTAACCCCTCACACCCTAACTGTTACCCCTCACACCCTAACTGTTACCCCTCACACCCTGACTAACCCCTCACACCCTAACTGTTACCCCTCACACCCTAACTGTTACCCCTCGCACCCCAACTGAACCCCTCACACCCTGACTGTTACCCCTCACACCCTAACCGCTCACACCCTAACTGTTACCCGTCACACCCTAACTGTTACCCCTCACACCCTAACTAACCCCTCACACCCTGACTAACCCCTCACACCCTAACTAACCCCTCATACCCTAACTGTTACCCCTCACACCCTGACTGTTACCCCTCACACCCTAACTGTTACCCCTCACACCCTAACCCCTAACCCCTCACACCCTAACCCCTCACACCCTAACCCCTCACACCCTAACCCCTCATACCCTAACCCCTCACACCCTAACCCCTAACCCCTCACACCCTAACCCTTCATACCCTAACCCCTCACACCCTAACCCCTAACCCCTCACACCCTAACCCCTCATACCCTAACCCCTCACACCCTAACCCCTAACCCCTCACACCCTAACCCCTAACCCCTAACCCTAACCCTCACACCCTAACCCCTAACCCCTAACCCTAACCCTCACACCCTAACCCCTCACACCCTAACCCCTCATACCCTAACCCCTCACACCCTAACCCCTCACACACTAACCCCTAACCCTAACCCTCACACCCTAACCCCTCACACCCTAACCCCTCATACCCTAACACCTCACACCCTAACCCCTCACACCCTAACCCCTCATACCCTAACGCCTCACACCCTAACCCCTAACCCCTCACACTCTAACCCCTCACACCCTAACCCCTCACACCCTAACCCCTAACCCTAACACTTCATACCCTAACCCTAACCCCTCATACACTAACCCTAAACCTAACACTTCATACCCTAACCCTAACCCCTCACACCCTAACCCCTCACACCCTAACCCCTCACACCCTAACCCTAACCCCTCACACCCTAACCCCTCATACCCTAACCCCTCACACACTAACCCTAACCCCTCATACCCTAACCCTAACCCTTCATACCTTAACCCCTCACACCCTAACCCCTCACACCCTAACCCCTAACCCCTCACACCCTAACCCCTCACACCCTAACCCCTCATACCCTAACCCCTAACCCCTAACCCCTCACACCCTAACCCCTAACCCTAACCCCTCACACCCTAACCCCTCACTCCCTAACCCCTCACTCCCTAACCCCTCACACCCTAACCCCTCATACCCTAACCCCTCATGCCCTAACCCCTCATACCCTAACCCCTCACACCCTAAGTAACCCCTCACACCCTAACCCTAACCCCTCATACCCTAACCCCTCACACCCTAACTAACCCCTCACACCCTAACCCTAACCCCTAACCCCTCACACCCTAACTAACCCCTCATACCCTAACTGTTACCCCTCACACCCTAACTAACCCCTCACACCCTAACTGTTACCCCTCACACCCTGACTGTTACCCCTCACACCCTGACTGTTACCCCTCACACCCTGACTGTTACCCCTCACACCCTAACTAACCCCTCACACCCTGACTGTTACCCCTCACACCCTGACTGTTACCCCTCACACCCTAACTAACCCCTCACACCCTAACTAACCCCTCACACCCTAACTGTTACCCCTCACACCCTAACTGTTACCCCTCACACCCTAACTGTTACCCCTCGCACCCCAACTGAACCCCTCACACCCTGACTGTTACCCCTCACACCCTAACCGCTCACACCCTAACTGTTACCCGTCACACCCTAACTGTTACCCCTCACACCCTGACTGTTACCCCTCACACCCTGACTGTTACCCCTCACACCCTAACTGTTACCCCTCACACCCTAACTAACCCCTCACACCCTGACTAACCCTCCACACCCTAACTAACCCCTCATACCCTAACTGTTACCCCTCACACCCTGACTGTTACCCCTCACACCCTAACTGTTACCCCTCACACCCTAACCCCTAACCCCTCACACCCTAACCCCTCACACCCTAACCCCTCACACCCTAACCCCTCATACCCTAACCCCTCACACCCTAACCCCTAACCCCTCACACCCTAACCCTTCATACCCTAACCCCTCACACCCTAACCCCTAACCCCTCACACCCTAACCCCTCATACCCTAACCCCTCACACCCTAACCCCTAACCCCTCACACCCTAACCCCTAACCCCTAACCCTAACCCTCACACCCTAACCCCTAACCCCTAACCCTAACCCTCACACCCTAACCCCTCACACCCTAACCCCTCATACCCTAACCCCTCACACCCTAACCCCTCACACACTAACCCCTAACCCTAACCCTCACACCCTAACCCCTCACACCCTAACCCCTCATACCCTAACACCTCACACCCTAACCCCTCACACCCTAACCCCTAACCCCTAACCCTAACCCCTCACACCCTAACCCCTCACACCCTAACCCCTAACCCTAACCCCTCGTACCCTAACCCTAACCCCTCACACCCTAACCCTAACCCCTCACACCCTAACCCCTCATACCCTAACCCCTCACACCCTAACCCCTCACACCCTAACCCCTCGTACCCTAACCCCTCGTACCCTAACCCTAACCCCTCACACCCTAACCCCTCACACCCTAACCCCTCATACCCTAACCCCTCACACCCTAACCCCTAACCCCTCACACCCTAACCCCTCACACCCTAACCCTAACCCCTCACACCCTAACCCCTCATACCCTAACCCCTCACACCCTAACCCTAACCCTCACACCCTAACCCCTCACACCCTAATCCCTCACACCCTAACCCCTCACACCCTAACCCCTAACCCTAAGCCCTCACACCTTAACCCCTCACACCCTAACCCCTCATACCCTAACCCCTCATACCCTAACCCCTCACACCCTAACCCCTAACCCTAACCCCTCACACCCTAACCCCTCACACCCTAACCCCTCGTACCCTAACCCCTCACACCCTAACCCCTCGTACCCTAACCCTAACCCCTCACACCCTAACCCTAACCCCTCATACCCTAACCCCTCACACCCTAACCCCTCACACCCTAACCCTTCACACCCTAACCCCTAACCCCTCACACCCTAACCCCTCGTACCCTAACCCCTCGTACCCTAACCCCTCACACACTAACCCCTCACACCCTAACCCCTCATACCCTAACGCCTCACACCCTAACCCCTAACCCCTCACACTCTAACCCCTCACACCCTAACCCCTCACACCCTAACCCCTAACCCTAACACTTCATACCCTAACCCTAACCCCTCATACACTAACCCTAAACCTAACACTTCATACCCTAACCCTAACCCCTCACACCCTAACCCCTCACACCCTAAACCTAACCCCTCACACCCTAACCCCTCATACCCTAACCCCTCACACACTAACCCTAACCCCTCATACCCTAACCCTAACCCTTCATACCTTAACCCCTCACACCCTAACCCCTCACACCCTAACCCCTAACCCCTCACACCCTAACCCCTCACACCCTAACCCCTCATACCCTAACCCCTAACCCCTAACCCCTCACACCCTAACCCCTAACCCTAACCCCTCACACCCTAACCCCTCACTCCCTAACCCCTCACTCCCTAACCCCTCACACCCTAACCCCTCATACCCTAACCCCTCATGCCCTAACCCCTCATACCCTAACCCCTCACACCCTAACTAACCCCTCACACCCTAACCCTAACCCCTCATACCCTAACCCCTCACACCCTAACTAACCCCTCACACCCTAACCCTAACCCCTAACCCCTCACACCCTAACTAACCCCTCATACCCTAACTGTTACCCCTCACACCCTAACTAACCCCTCACACCCTAACTGTTACCCCTCACACCCTGACTGTTACCCCTCACACCCTGACTGTTACCCCTCACACCCTGACTGTTACCCCTCACACCCTAACTAACCCCTCACACCCTGACTGTTACCCCTCACACCCTGACTGTTACCCCTCACACCCTAACTAACCCCTCACACCCTAACTAACCCCTCACACCCTAACTGTTACCCCTCACACCCTAACTAACCCCTCACACCCTAACTGTTACCCCTCACACCCTAACTGTTACCCCTCACACCCTGACTAACCCCTCACACCCTAACTGTTACCCCTCACACCCTAACTGTTACCCCTCGCACCCCAACTGAACCCCTCACACCCTGACTGTTACCCCTCACACCCTAACCGCTCACACCCTAACTGTTACCCGTCACACCCTAACTGTTACCCCTCACACCCTAACTAACCCCTCACACCCTGACTAACCCCTCACACCCTAACTAACCCCTCATACCCTAACTGTTACCCCTCACACCCTGACTGTTACCCCTCACACCCTGACTGTTACCCCTCACACCCTGACTGTTACCCCTCACACCCTGACTTACCTTATTTTTTGAATACCAGATCATTTCCGCATTATCTGGGAGTCTAATGATGAACTGAATGTGGTTTTATTCCAGATCAGTCTAATGATGAACTGAATGTGGTTTTATTCCATATCAGTCTAATGATGAACTGAATGTGGTTTTATTCCAGATCAGTCTAATGATGAACTGAATGTGGTTTTATTCCAGATCATTTCCAGGACCAGATGAAGAGAGAACTATCGTACAGAGAGGAGATGGTGCAGCAGCTACAGATGGTCAGATCACCTACTACTATACCATAAAGTGACATTTATTCTACACTCTATGACCCTAGCCCCTACTACACTGTCTGACCCTAACCCCTACTACACTGTCTAACCCTAACCCCTACTACACTGTCTAACCCTAACCCCTACTACACTGTATGACCCTAACCCCTACTACACTGTCTAACCCTAACCCCTACTACACTGTCTGACCCTAACCCCTACTACACTGTATGACCCTAACCCCTACTACACTGTCTGACCCTAACCCCTACTACACTGTCTGACCCTAACCCCTACTACACTGTCTGACCCTAACCCCTACTACACTGTATGACCCTAACCCCTACTACACTGTATGACCCTAACCCCTACTACACTGTCTGACCCTAACCCCTACTACACTGTCTGACCCTAACCCCTACTACACTGTATGACCCTAACCCCTACTACACTGTATGACCCTAACTCCTACTACACTGTATGACCCTAACCCCTACTTCACTGTCTGACCCTAACCCCTACTACACTGTCTGACCCTAACCCCTACTACACTGTCTGACCCTAACCCCTACTACACTGTATGACCCTAACCCCTACTTCACTGTCTGACCCTAACCCCTACTACACTGTATGACCCTAACCCCTACTTCACTGTCTGACCCTAACCCCTACTACACTGTCTTACAGTGCAGAGTAAAATGCTAGGAACTGCTGTTATGTGATTATTCGTTTTTTGAACTTGGTAGTTTATATTGAGTATCAAAATATGATATTGTTATTATATGATCATACTTTTAATACTATGTTATTTGATGAAAACAATTCAATATATCAATAAACCCATTCTGATTAATTCCATTCTGATTAAACCTATTCTGATTAATCCTATTCTTATTAAACCTATTCTGGTCAAGTTTATTCTGATTAAGCCTATTCTGCTTAATCCCATTCTGATTAATCCTATTCTGATTAAGCCTTTTCTGATTAATCTTATTCTGATTAATCTCATTAATCCCATTCTGATTAATCCTATTCTGATTAATCCCATTCTGATTAATCTTATTCTGATTAATCCCATTCTGATTAATCGTATTCTGATTAATCCCATTCTGATGAATCTTATTCTGATTAATTCCATTCTGATTAATCCTTTTCTGATTAATCCTATTCTGATTAAACCTATTCTGATTAAACCTATTCTGATTAAGCCTATTCAGATGAAACCTATTTTGGTCAAGCCTATTCTGATTAAGCCTATTCAGATGAATTTTATTGTGATTAATACTATTCTGATTGCACCATCCTGTAATTCATTGTGTTTAAAACATATATCAAACAAGCATCTGACATGCCTTTCCAGGCTGGGAAATTCATTTGTAGCAGTAGTCAATGAGTTGAACAGTTGAACACTTTGGCATCAGTCACTGTCACGCCCTGACCATAGAGAGCCCTTTTATTTCTCTATTTGGTTAGGTCAGGGTGTGACTTGGGTGGGTAGATCTAGGTTTCTATTTCTTTGTTGGCCTAGTATGGTTCCTAATCAGAGGCAGCTGTTTATCGTTGTCTCTGATTGGGGATCATACTTAGGCAGCCCTTTTTCCCACCTGTGATTGTGGGATCTTGTTTTTTTGATTAGTTGCATGTGAGCACGCCATTTGCTTCACGTTTCATTTGTGCTTTATTGTTTTGTTTGGTGAGTTTCAATTTATTAAACTATGTGGAAATCTACGCACGCTGCGCCTTGGTCTCCTTCTTACGACGGACGTGACAGAAGATCCCACCAAAAACGGACCAAGCAGCATGTCTACTCCAGGAGGAGTAGACATGGGAGGACATCCTGGATGGTAAAGGATCCTGGACATGGGAGGAGATCCAGGCCGGAAGGGATCACCTCCCATGGGAACAGCTGGAAGCAGCGAGGGAGGAACGGCGACGATACCGGGGGTCACGGCAATGACGGAAGCCCGAGAGGCAGCTCCAATTTATTTTGGTGGGGGGCACACGGGGAGATTGGCGGAGTCAGGGTTTAGACCTGAGCCAACTCCCCGTGCTTACCGTGGGGAGCGTGTGACCGGTCAGGCACCGTGTTATGCGGTGATGCGCACTGCGTCTCCAGTGCGCATTCACAGCCCGGTGCGATCTGTGCCTGCGCCCCGCATTTGCTGTGCTGGAGTGGGCATTCAGCCAGGACGGATTGTGCCGGCTCAGCGCTCCTGGCCTCTGGTGCGTCTTTTCGGCCCAGGATATCCTGAGCCGGCTCTGCGCACGGTGTCTCCGGTGCACCTTCACCCCGCATTTGCCGGACGAATGTAAGCATCCAGCCAGGACGGGTTGTGCCAGCTCTACGCTCGAGACCTCCAGTGCGCCTCTACGGCCCAGTGTATCCGGTGCCTGCTCTATGCACCAGGTTTCCAGTGCATCTCCCCAGTCCGGTGAGACCTGTTCCAGCTTCACGTACCAGGCCTCCAGTGTGTCTCCCAAGCCTGGTAAGCCCTGTGGCAGCTCTACGCACCAGGCTGCCAGTATGTCTCCTCAGTCCGGTGAGACCTGTTCCGGCTCCACGTACGAAGCCTCCAGTGATGATCCATGGTCCGAAGCCTCCAGTGATGATCCATGACACGAAGCCTCCAGTGATGATCCATGGCACGAAGCCTCCAGCGATGATCCATGGCACGAAGCCTCCAGTGATAATCCATGGCCCGGAGCCTCCAGTGATGATCCATGGCACGAAGCCTCCAGCGATGATCCATGGCACGAAGCCTCCAGTGATAATCCATGGCCCGGAGCCTCCAGCGATGATCCATGGCACGAAGCCTCCAGTGATGATCCATGGCATGAAGCCTCCAGTGATAATCCATGGCCCAGAGCCTCCAGTGATGATCCATGGCACGAAGCCTCCAGCGATGATCCATGGCACGGAGCCTGCAGCGACGGTCCCCGGTCCGGAGTCTCCAGCAGCGGTCTGCAGTCCAGATTCTCCAGCGGCGGTCTGCAGTCCAGATTCTCCAGCGGCGGTCTGCAGTCCAGAGCCTCCAGCGGGGGTTCCCAGTTCAGAGCCTCCGGCGACAATCCACAGTCCGGTCCCTCCGGCGATGATCCACGGTCCGGTTCCTCCGGCGACGATCCACGGTACGGAGCTTTCGGCGATGACCACCGAAATAGAGTCGCCACCGGGGTTGGCGCATCCGCGAGCAGAGCGGGGTCTACGTCCCGCACTGGAGCCGCCACCGAGGCTAGATGCCCACCCGGACCCTCCCCTATTGAGTCAGGTTTTGCAGCCGGAGTCCGCACCTTTGGGGGGGTACTGTCACGCCCTGACCATAGACAGCCCTTTTATTTCTCTATTTGGTTAGGTCAGGGTGTGACATGGGTGGGTAGATCTAGGTTTCTATTTCTTTGTTGGCCTAGTATGGTTCCCAATCAGAGGCAGCTGTTTATCGTTGTCTCTGATTGGGGATCATACTTAGGCAGCATTTTTTCCCACCTGTGATTGTGGGATCTTGTTTTTTTGGTTAGTTGCCTATGAGCACGCAATTTGCTTCATGTTTCATTTGTGCTTTATTGTTTTGTTTGGTGAGTTTCAATTTATTAAACTATGTGGAACTCTATGCACGCTGCGTCTTGGTCTCCTTCTTACGACGGACGTGACAGTCACACTGCATCTGCTTGTCAGTTACACAGTACCAGTGAAATGTTTGGACACACCTACTCATTTAAAGGTTTTTCTTTATTTTTTCTATTTTCTACATTGTAGAATAATAGTGAAGACATCAAAACTATGAAATAACACATATGGAATCATGTAGTAACCAAAAAAGTGCTAAACAAATAAAAAAATTGTTTATATTTTAGATTCTTCAAAGTAGCCACCCTTTGCCTTGATGACAGCTTTGCATACTCTTGGCATTCTCTCAACCAGCTTCACCTGGTATGATTTTCCAACAGTCTTGAAGGACTATTCTGAGCACTGCTTTTCCTTCACTCTGTGGTCCAACTCATCCCAAACCATCTCAATTGGGTTAAGGTCGGGTGGTTCTGGAGGCCAGGTCATTTGATGCAGGACTCCATCACTCTCTGTTATTTAATAGTTTTGATGTCTTCACTTCTTTTTCCACAATGTATATCATATTAAAAATAAAGAAAAACCCTTAAATGAGTATCTGTGTCCAAACCTTTGACTGGTACAGTATATAGCTGTATATATCCTGTTCTCCAGTTATATATAGCTGTGTTCTCCAGTTATATATAGCTGTGTTCTCCAGTTATATATAGCTGTGTTCTCCAGTTATATATAGCTGTGTTCTCCAGTTATATATAGCTGTGTTCTCCAGTTATATATAGCTGTGTTCTCCAGTTATATATAGCTGTGTTCTCCAGTTACATATAGCTGTGTTCTCCAGTTACATATCGCTGTGTTCTCCAGTTATATATAGCTGTGTTCTCCAGTTATATATAGCTGTGTTCTCCAGTTATATATAGCTGTGTTCTCCAGTTATATATAGCTGTGTTCTCCAGTTATATATAGCTGTGTTCTCCAGTTATATATAGCTGTGTTCGTGTTTAGTCTGTAATGATATATCTGATTCAGAGGAGGAGCTGATGGATCTGTCTATAGTTTACAGTCTGTATATATATATATATATATATATATATATATATATCTGAACACCCTGAAGTATGAGGTTGTGTTCTGAGTATCTAACCCTAGAGTGAGGGGAGGTTCAGAACAATCAATTTATATTTGTTTGCAAATCAAATGCGCAAAATAAATGTCAATGACTGCATAACACGGTATATCGTAAGTACACTGGACTAATGTTACTGCTCTACCTTGTTCTTCAGATGCCAAACATCATCCGGAAAGAAAAGATCACATCACATCTTAACAAGAAGAGCTAAATTGTAAGTACCTTCTTGATTTTCTGTAAGTGTTTTGGAAAATATGTTGTTGTGGGGGAGTTTAAAATAGGGGGGAGGGGTTCTAAACTGACGTGTTTTAAGATGGTCATACTAAGGATAATTTTGCTATTTGATTTAGAATTTTAGGACCCATAAGTATAAAATAATATATATACAAATTATTAAAGAAAATATTGAATTTGGCCTTTACTACAATAGAGAAAAGCATAGAATAACACAGTTAAAACATAAATCATAATGAACAAGGTTTTGAAGTGTCTGTCCTATATTTAGGATATATTTTAAAAAAACTCAGCAATATATATATATATATATATATATATATATATACATATATATACAGTTAAAGTCGGACGTTTACATACACTTAGGTTGGAGTCATTAAAACTCGCTTTTTAACCACTCCACAAATTTCTTGTTAACAAACTATAGATTTGGTAAGTCGGTTAGGACATCTACTTTGTGGAGTGGTGACACAAGTAATTTTTCCAACAATTGTTTACAGACAGATTATTTCACTTATAATTCACTGTATCACAATTCCAGTGGGTCAGAAGTTTACATACACTAAGTTGACTGTGACTTTACACAGCTTGGAAAATTCCAGAAAATGATGTCATGGCTTTAGAAGCTTCTGATAGGCTTATTGAAATGATTTGAGTCAATTAGAGGTGTACCTGTGGATGTATTTCAAGGCCTACCTTCAAACTCAGTGCCTCTTTGCTTGACATCATGGGAAAATCAAAAGAAATCAGCCAAGACCTCAGAAAACATTGTAGACCTCCACAAGTCTGGATCATCCTTGGGAACAATTTCCAAATGCCTGAAGGTACCATGTTCATCTGTACAAACAATAGTACGCAAGTATAAACACCATGGGACCACGCAGCCGTCATACCGCTCAGGAAGGAGACGCGTTCTGTCTCCTAGAGATGAACGTACTTTGGTGCGAAAAGTGCAAATCAATCCAAGAACAACAGCAAAGGACCTTGTGAAGATGCTAGAGGAAACAGGTACAAAAGTATCTATATCCACAGTAAAACGAGTTCTATATCGACATAACCTGAAAGGCCACTCAGCAAGGAAGAAGCCACTGCTCCAAAACTGCCATAAAAAAGCCAGACTATGGTTTGCAACTGCACATGGGGTCAAAGATCGTACTTTTTGGAGAAATGTCCAATGGTCTGATGAAAGAAAAATAGAACTGTTTGGCCATAATGACCATCGTTATGTTTGGAGGAAAAAGGGGGAGGCTTGCAAGCCGAAGAACACCATCCCAACCGTGACGCACGGGGTTGCAGAATCATGTTGTGGGGGTGCTTTGCTGGAGGAGGGACTGGTGCACTTCACAAAATAGATGGCATCATGGGGAAGGACAATTATGTGGATATATTGAAGCAACATCTCAAGACATCAGTCAGGGAGTTAAAGCTTGGTCGCAAATGGGTCTTCCAAATGGACAATGACCCCAAGCATACTTCTATAAGTTGTGGCAAAATGGCTTAAGGACAACAAAGTCAAGGTATTGGAATGGCCATCACAAAGCCCTGACCTCAATCCTATGGAAAATGTGTGGGCAGAACTGAAAAAGCGTGTGCGAGCAAGGAGGCCTGGAAAAGCATGTACAAATCTGACTCAGTTACACCAGCTCTGTCAGGAGGAATGGGCCAAAATTCACCCAACTTATTGTGGGAAGCTTGTGGAAGGCTACCCGAAATGTTTGACCTAAGTTAAACAATTTAAAGGCAATGCTAACAAATACTAATTGAGTGTATGTAAACTTCTGACCCACTGGGAATGTGATGAAAGAAATTAAAGCTGAAATAAATAATTCTCTCTACTATTATTCTGACATTTCACATTCTTAAAATAAAGTGGTGATCCTAACTGACCTAAGACAGGGAAATTTTACTTGGATTAAATGTCAGGAAATGTGAAAAACTGAGTTTAAATGTAAGTGTATGTAAACTTCCGACTTCAACTATATATTTTGGTTTGTTTTTTTTAACACATATTTAACGCGTTTTTGGGCACAAAACTACCATTCATTCTTTAAATCGGTACTGGTTATTTTCAGACGGGTCCAGTGAAAATGATTTCCGGCTGTAGTTCTGCCACCTTTCACCGCAGATGCGGAAGTGCGACATGACATGACATGACATGACATAGGTGGATGCGGTGGATTGAGACGTATCCAACGCACCGGTCCACACCCCTTGACTTTTCCCACATGTTATTGTGCTATAATGGATTTATTTGTTGTTTAAAAAAATAAAAAATTAAACACTAATATATTATCATTAGATAAGTATTCAACCCCTTGAGTCAATACATGTTACACTCATTTTGGCAGCAATTACAACTGTGAGTCTTTCTGGGTAAGTCTCTAAGAGCTTTGCACACCTGGATTGTGCAACATTTGCCCATCATTTTTTTTTTACATTCTTCACACTCTGTCAAATTGGTTGTTGCTCATTGCTCGACAACCATTTTCAGGTCTTGCCATAGATTTCCAAGCAGATTTAAGTGAAAACTGTAACTCGGCCACTCAGAAACACTGTCTTCTTGGTAAGCAACTCCAGTGCAGATTTGGCCTTGTATTTTAGCTTACTGTCCTGCTGAAAGGTAAACTTGTCTCCCAGTGTCTGGTGGAAAGCAAACAGAACCAGGTTTTCCTTTAGGATATTGCCTATGCTTATCTCTATTCCATTTCATTTTTATCCTGAAAAACTCCCTGGTCCTTGCCAATGACAAGCATACCCATAACATTATGCAGCCACCACTATGCTTGAAAATATGGAGACTGGTTCTCATGGATATGATTTGCCCCAAACATAGCAATTGTATTCAGGACAAAAAGTGTATTGCTTTGCCACATGTATTTTTTGCAGTATTACTTTAGTGCCTTGTTGCAAACAGGATTCATGTTTTGGAATATATGTATTCTGTGCAGGCTTCCTTCCTTTCACTCTGTCAATGAGGTTAGTATTGGGGAGTAACTACAGTGTTGTTGATCCATCCTCAGTTTTCTCCTATCACCGCCATTCAACTCTGTAACTGTTTTAATGTCACTGTTGGCCTCATGGTGAAATCTCTGAGCGGTTTCCTTCCTCTCCAGCAACTGAGATAGGAAGGGTGCTTGTATCTTTGTAGTGACTGGGTGTACTGGTACACTATCAAAAGCGTAATTAATAGCTTCACCATGCTCAAAGGGATATTCAATGCTTTTCGTATTTTTACCCATCTACCAATAGGTTATCTTCTTTGCGAGGCATTGGAAAACCTCCCTGGTCTTTGTGTTTGAATCTGTGTTTGAAATTCACTGCTCAACTGAAAGACCTTATAGATAATTGTATGCGTGGGGTACAGAGATGTGGTAGTCATTCAGGAAATCATGTTAAACACTATTATTGCAACACATCGGGAGTCCAGGCAATGTATTATTTTACTTGTTAAAGACATTTTTACTCCTGAACTTATTTAGGCTTGCCATAACAAAGGGGTTGAATACTTATTGACTCGACATTTCAGCTTTTAATGTTTAATTCATTTGTAAAAATGTTGGGGTATTATCTGTAGGCCAGGGACAAAAAAATGTAATTTTAAATTAAATTGCATTTTAAATTCATGCTGTAACACACCTAAATGTGGAAGAAGTCAAAGGGTGTGAATAGTTTCTGAATGCACTGTGGGGACTGAAAAGACTGATAAAGATGAGCACAAATGACTGTATAAAATAAATAATTTGCAACCTTTTACGTTAGAGGCTGCTGCCCTATATACATAGACTTGGAATCACTGGCCACTTTAATAACGGAACACTAGTCACTTTAATAATGTTTACATAATGTTTACATACCGCTTTACTCATCTCATATGTATATACTGTATTCTATTCTACTGTATTTTAGTCAATGCCACTTTGACATTGCTCAATCTAATATTTACACATTTCTTAATTACATTTTTTTACTTTTAGATTTGTGTGTGTTGTTGTGAATTGTGAGATACTACTGCACTGTTGGAGCTAGAAACACAAGCATTTCTCTACACCTGCAATAACATCTGCTAAATATGTGTATGTGACCAATAAAATTTGATTTGAATTCAAATTCTGAGCTATATTTTATGCTCAAAAACTTTTCTTTTATTTATTATACTTTTATTATATTATATTTTATTATATATTAATACAATTTCTCCGATTTTTTTTTTTTGAACAAGTAATATTTTTTTCTCCCAAAAAAGGTAGGGGTCAAAATTATTG